>NC_047580.1:26784200-27984200 GCF_011004845.1 Esox lucius | reverse complement strand
ATCCGAAACAGATGCCCAAGCCACCTCAGCTGACCCCTCTCGATGTGGAGGAGCAGCGGCTCTACTCTGAGCTCCTCCCGGGTGACCGAGCTTCTCACCCTATCTCTAAGGGATCGCCCAGCCACCCTGCGGAGAAAGCTCATTTCGGCCGCCTGTATCCGGGATCTTGTCCTTTCGGTCATGACCCAAAGCTCATGACCATAGGTGAGAGTAGGAACGTAGATTGACCGGTAAATCGAGAGCTTCGCCTTGCGGCTCAGCTCTTTCTTCACCACGACGGATATAAACGTAGCTAATTATAACCTTATGTAGCTACGTAATCGGAAGCCTAAAATGAAACAATTCTGGTGGATATTAGGATTTGTTCAGGATAGACAAACACTATGCTGCCTACACAATTATCTCCTCTTTTCACTTGACAAAAGTCAGTTATTGTCACCTGTATTGATAGGTACTCAATGTAATTCACAAATGGCTAATTGGCTGTTAAAACGGCCAGTGGTAAAAGAGGATTTGTTCAGAATAGACAAAAACTTTGTTGGCTACAACCTTCTGTAGCTACGGGTAGCCTAAAATGAAACTTTTTACTGTAGTTATGGCCAAACGAGGCTTCATTAGTGTTATTTTAGCAGCAGAATATTATGCTGGCATCACTCAGATTTTCATTATCACATTAAAAGCCATAATTGAAATGTATAAGGCCATATAGTTAACAATCTAGTATGTAAAAAAACAACATGGGACAACATGGGTTCGAATCTCGAGTGGGCAGCAACCAGAAATGCATTCTACTGCGGCCGGCTGAGCTAGGCTGGCCTGGTTACTTGTTGTTTCTGGGTAGTAAGTGTTATTTCCTAATTGCTTATGCCTCAAAAGTATAGAAAATGGCTATTGTTCCCTGCAGACGTGTGAATGAGTGGCGCCTCTTCATCGACAGCTCACCCAGGAGCCTCAAAGCCATGCTGCTCCATAATGGTAACACGTACCCGTCTCTTTCCCTGGCTATCGGCGCACCTCCAAGAGGATTACAACAGCATCTAGACCTTATTGGATGCCTTGAAGTACGATGAGTATGGCTGGGAGGACATAGGAGACTTCAAAATGGTGGCATTCCTGATGGGTCTCCAAGGCGGTTTTACCAAGTTTCCCTGCTATCTTTGCTCTTTGGACCACTGGTTGACACACTGGTGAAGAACTACAGCACAATGGGCTGTATGATGTCCCTCGAAGTCCATATCCTTGATGCTCATCTTGATAAATTCAAGAAGGACATGGTAGTGTACTCGGAGGAGCAAGGCGAGCGCTTCCATCTGGATACACTGGACTTTGAAAGCAAGGACAGTATAACGAGAACATGATAGGAGACTACATTTGGGGGCTGATTCGTGAAAGTGATTTACAGTATATTCGTGAATCTTGAAAAACTAATCGCTTCTAAAATAAAATAATCATTTTTGTATTATGTTAATTTGTTAATTTGGATTTATATGTTGTTTGCCAATTTACTCATTGGAAATAGGTCAATTTCAAAATATCACTGTCCTGGTCACAAAAGCTAAGTTTGTGGGGAATAACAGCGATTTTCTATATTGTGTTATATAGTGATCTCATTGTCTTTCCTTCTAGGGGAATTTATTTTTACCAGAATCACTCAGGATGTGTTTTTCTGTGTATGTTTTCTGAGCCTATGTATTCTGTAAGTTTGTGCTTTCATGTTGGGCCGTGTAGGAGACATTTTGACTTGCTTATTTGCTCATTTAATGTGGGGTCACAAAACTTTTTGGTGGTCCTAAAAACTTTGCCAAACTGGTCAGTGGAGAACAGACAACAATGGGAGTTGAACATTGGCGGACAGTGGAAGTGTTATAATTGTTAGAAGTGTTATAACACTTCACACATGCAAAATAAAAATTCATCTGCAATTCACTTTAGTTCATGATCCAAAAACTGGGGGATGGATGGTGGGGTCGTGGGAGGTGGGGTTGAGTTGTTTTAAATTATCTTTATAAAGGTAGGGTCCCACAGATGTTTCCTCCACACGGGCAACTGGTTCCAGCATTGGGGTGAGAATAAACTGTACAGGGCTGCACGGAACCAGTTTGCCTGACACCATCATTTACTTTTGGGGGCCTGAAGTCAGTTTTGGATGGTTTAGTATTGAGCAATGGATTGTTTGTTATGATACCTGTGTAATCTGCATGGATTTGAGTTTAGTTCATTTGAATCTGTACTTACGTACACTTGCCTATTGAGGGCAGTGGAGAACAAGAGCAACATATGAACAAAAATGTAGATTATATTTCGATGAACCGCTCTGGGCCCTCAAGTTGTGCAGTGGTTTGAGTCTCTGCTTCCCAGTACAGATGCGTCATTGCGGCCAGTAGTTCAAAATGGTTGTGGTGGCGGCATACCGGCAGTGCCTGGGGGTCTGGCAGAGTGTGGTCGAAAATTGGCTCAGTGCTGTCCGGGATGAATGTTGGACAGAGCAGCCTTGTCTCGTTGCCCTCGGGCATTGAATGTCGTTTTTAGTTGCATTTTAAACCGACCAAACTCAAATCCGAGCAACTCAAGTGCCCACTGATGCATCCCTCCCAGTCTGACAGCTGAAAAGCTCCTGTCGTCCCCGATGTTCTCGCTCTCTGCGGTTGACGCGAGGGACACCGAAAAGTGCGAACACTCAGAAAGCCACCATCCAAATCATGTCCCTGCCCTTCTGAGTGTGCGCCCAGGTGGGCTAATTTGGTGAATGTCGGTGAAACACAGAACATGTGCACAACTGCGGACGCACTATCGAGTTTTAACATTAGAGAGAACACTGTTCAATTTATGTGGGCCAACTGGAGGAAAGGGCGTGTCCTGTGAATGTCTGGTCAGTATTCAGCCATGATTACCACAAGCCTAGATGGCTGACTAGTTGGGCCTCCGAAAGTCCAGTAAGTCCTGTTCCTGGCTGCAAACTAGCTGGTTAGCCTTTCCAAAGGCTAACTGGCTGTATCATACCTCGCTATATCATACCCAATGATATAGTGACGAAAGTCACAAGCAAATCAATTCAGATAACCCAGAGTGGTCAAAGGGTACGGGACGAGGCAAGCGCTTAACACAACAGTACAGTTCACAGGCGTGTCGCTAACATTAGCCAGGTCAAGCTATCTATTGTTGCTCTGCTCAGTGGGTTCTCCTGACATTGACAATAAAGATTTGTAGGTGGTTCTGAAAATGTATGAAAATCAGTTGTTATGTTTTTCAAACACATGTTCTAACAGTAAATGTACATTAGAGGTAGCTACTTAGACTACTAGGACATGCTTCTGGTGCCTCGTTCCAGAGCACATTTTCATGTTTGATATTTATTTTATTTTAATTTGTGCTATTAATGAGTGTTGTTAACAACAGCAATAAAAAAATGCATAGTTATCTTTCCACAATCAAAGAATACCTCTTTACTTAATGCTTAAAGGCATTATTTTGCAAACTTTGCCAATATTTTATGGCTTGGTCTTTCATCCATGCACTATGTTAACATTCCACTGTCACTAGGATATACATCTGGAAAGGCAATCCTATAGACTGTTAATGAAGTGCTCCCAGCTGGTGTGTATTAAAGGAATAGTCATTACAGACAAATAGATTCTCGTGTGAAACAATGAAAATGCTCTAAAATAGATGGGTTTATGCTGTATTTTTGAACAAAAGTTTAAAGTTTACTAAAGGCTCGGTGCAGTCAAAAAAGTAATACTTTTGTATTTTTGTATTTTTATTTTTGTGTAAGTGGTTATAGAACAAATATGCCTGGAACTATATCATATTCATGTTGAGATGGACATTTTTGCTCACTTATTGATGTCACAAATGTAATGTGATTAAAATACACTCATGACTGAGTGTCATTTCAGATTATCAGGGCTGTTTTTATACAGTGGATATAAAATGTTTACACACCCCTGTGAAAAACCCAGGTTTTTGTGATGTAAAAGAATGAGACAAAGATAAATCATATCAGAACATTTTCAATTCAATTGAAAAACAAACAGAAATCTTTGAGGGGGAAAAATGAAAAATAAAAACCTTACAATAACCTGGTTGCATGAGGCAGATCTGCTGCAGGGACATTTTTAAAGAATTTAGCTTGCAACCAACAGCAAAAACCTTTTAATGTAAGAGACACAACAATTACTATGCTTTTCCAAATACAGGTGAGAGATGGTGCACATGTTAAATACTTATAGATATTTCTTGTAGATGTTCCTTGTGTTTCATACAAAGAAATTGCATAAACATCCCCAAAAGTGCTGAGCCTCTCTAATAAATTTACTAGGTGTGGACTGGACAAACGAATCATAACTGAGACATAAAAATGTGTATAAGATTCGATCACAGAACGCATAGAGACAATGCAGTCGTCCATTTGATTTTTAACATTACTTTACAACATATTATGTATTGTTATTAAGGAACAAAATGTCAAAGACCTAATACTATATATTATAACTTTCTTTCTGACATTTTGTGGCCAATCATCTGGTTTCTGGTGAACATTTCTAGACTCATGCCATAATACATAATAATACCAATCATTATACCAGATAAAGATGACCATAGAAGATAAGAAAAAACTGAAGCAGAGCGTTGCTATTTCCCTCTTAAGCCTTCAGTTCTCTCTCAGATTGGCTCTCGGTCGCCACCCGGCTTTGTGTCCTTGATCTTTTCGTTCATCCTCCCCAGTAATTTTGTTCCCCATTGACACGTAAAGCCCTGACCCCGAACTTTGTGTGTTCCTCAATCGTTCCATCTATGAGGTGCGCATTAATTCGCCGTCCTTCTCCTCCACTCCCACCTACTCCTCCTCAGTCTTCCTGGTTCCTGGTCTCAGATGAGCTGCAACTAGGGTAGTCGCTCTCCAGAGACATGTCACTCCCCAGCCCGCCCATCCGCCTCCGTAACAGGAAGTGAGTCCGCCTCTGCAGCTGCCTCTGCTGCTCCTGCTTCAGCTCCACATAGGACCGGGAGAACGTGTGGAAGATGGAGGTGACTGGGAACGCCATGAGGAGGATCCCGCTCAGAATGCTGCTCAGCGCCACCACCTGACCCGGGATGCTCCTCGGAACCATGTCTCCGTAGCCCACGGTCGTCATGGTTATGACGGCCCACCAGTAGGTGGCGGGGATGCTGCTGAACTCACGGCCGGCGGCCATCTCGTTCTCGATGAGGTAGAGCAGCGGGGAGAAGAGTGCGATGGCCACGCAGAGGAAGAGGAGGAGCAAGCCGAATTCCCGCGTGCACCGCCGCGCCGTCAGCCCCAGTGTCTGCAGACCCAGGGAGTGCCGGGCCAGACGCATTACGTACAGGATCCTCAGGGCCCGGAGGATCCGCAGCACCAGGCCCACCTTGTCCAGGTAGCTGCTGCCGGAGCCGATCTTCTTCTGGCCCTGGTAGCTGTCCACCACCAGGGTGATGTAGTAAGGCAGTATTGCCACCACGTCGATGAGGTTCAGGGGGCGTCTCAGGAAGGCCAGTTTGTCTCGGTCCTGGATGAATCGCAGGGTGAACTCCAGGGAGAACCAGCCCACGCACACCGTCTCCACGATGAAGATGTTGTAGCACATCTGGGAGCACTTGCCCTGGAAGAAGCAGGAGACACTGTTTAGCACCTGTGCGTTCACTTCTTGCGACCATGTTGTTTGCCATTGATCCCGTAAGGCCCAAGGCTGTTTATCTGATGACTCTGAATTTACAGTTACACTGTGGCTCAACTGCGACAGAGTCGGAGACCGCCGTCTTAGACGACATTTCTACTGACATCAAATTGAGGGCAGTTGTACCAAACAACAGTCGTATACATTTGTTTTTTATTCCCCTGTTTGTCTGTTGGATCCCCTTTGAAAAACATAGACATTTCAGAAGGTGGTTTTGATATAAAATGTTTACATTTTAAATGATGTCTAGGAGGAAAGCAAATCCACACTCATTGCAGAGAGGAAAGAAAGACTGGTGGCTGAAGAGATGTGAATGGGTAGCCTGGCAAAGGGTATGAAGACTTTTGTATCAATTCCATTCTGGACATTTTGTTGTTGCAAGGATGTGGTTAGACACTAGAGAGAGCTATTGTGCTGCTGAAAATTAAAGGGATGTTATTGGGGTATTCCAAACGATATTCTTGAAGCCTCAAATTATTGATTACAGGGCGTTACATAAATAGACTCCATTTATCAAAACCCTTAGTGAAGTTTTGTAGTCTGTAAGTGTACAGATGTTGATTTATACAGATAGCCAAAACCTAAAAAAATCCAATATTATTAACACTAGAAAAAGCTCTCCAAAAATGATATGGGTTTTAAAATGTTTCTTACTCTTATAAACGACATTTCAGTTACAGATAATCATTTGTTAAACAACTGAAAGCACATACAGTAAAATTGGTCTTTGAGTCTATTCTACAACCCTGTTTCCAAAAATTGTAAAATACCAATAAAAACAGAATACAATGATGTGCAAATAATGTATCCCTACATTTATTTGAAAGTACAAAGACAACCTATCAAGACAAACTATCAAATGTTGAAACTGAGAAATGTTAATGTTTTTGGAAAAGTTAATGCCCATTTTGAATTTGATGCCAGCTACACGTAAACTGCTGGTAATACTTCATATGATAAAGCCATCATAACCATGTTAAAACATGTAATAACAGCTGACATTACTTGTCGTTTGCCTGTAATAATATTTTGCTAACACTGTCATGACCCATATGTCTACTTGATGTGACATATATTGTTAATTTATTACGCTACATTAACATGACATAAGAGTCACTAGACTTCGACATGGCAACCCCAAAAACCTGGACGGTGTTGACCCACTGCACCATCCTCTGTGGAACGCCTGGGCTTCTCCATAAGGAGTATGTGAACCCTGGTCTTGCAATGACGCAGCTAACTGTGAGGTAATGACTTGACTGCTGTGCCATTCAGCCTCCCTCCCAGTTTTAAAATATGTTCCATAATGGTTATGGTTAGATAACTGAGGCTAAAATTTATCGATTTTACTGAACTTACAATGCAACACAGAAAATTGCATTTTGTGTGTGTTTGTGTGTGTGATTGAGTAACTCTAATTTCCAATCTATTTTACTCTTATCTGGCAACAGAAGCCAGGAAATCACCAAAGGGAAGAAGAATGTATGAAACTAAAAGTTATATAGAGGATATAGAGGATTCCTCTAAACCTTTGCACACAATCAATTATTCATTTAAGTTGATAAATGCCCTCAGGTTTTGATATTCCTCTGTTTTATACAGATATTTAATTATAAACTATTCACATCCCAAACAGTTTTTCAGGGCTGCTATAAAGTCCCTTTGTGGGAAAAAAAAAAGTTTGAAGGCTTTCTAGAGGAGAAAGAGGGTTAAAAACTGTTGACCTTTACTTAATATTTAGCGATTTACATATTTTTTTGTTAACCTGGATTTTTAATGTGGTCTTTAAAAAACAATGATAACATATTGTGAGGAAGGCTACCCTGGACTCCAGTTCTTTCATGCTTTCATGCGTTATCCTCTGGGTTCACTATACAGATACAACATGCAGGAGTCAAGTCATGGAATTATGTGTTTTTCTGCGACGGCTCTTTGCCAGCAGCCATGTAACACGCAGCCGTTCTCATGTGACACTAGAGTTTGCCCTGTGCTGAGGCCTCGTAGCCTCAACGACGTTCTCCTACCTGTTCCTCCTCCTCTCTCATGGCTGGCATGGTACTGATGGACAGGTTGACGGCCGTGATGGTGACGAACAGCACTGACAGGCAGGCAAAGATCTTCCCGGGTAGGCCGGAGTGGGGCCTCTCCACCATGTCCCTCAGCTTGTTCATACAATGTCCCATCCTGGTCTCTGTTGCCAGGGGGGCTTTGTACCGGCGGGGCCCGCTGCTCGTGTCCATCATCAGCTCCTCTTCATCATCCTCCTCCGCAGCCCGCTCCAGATCGTCACACTCCTCCGCCCGCTGGATGAGGCGGCGACGGCAGCACCATTCCAGGTTCTCCTCGGGCACCCCCCAGTAGAGCAACTCCTCCCTGAAGGAGAGGGCACACATCTCCCTCAGGGAGCGCAGCTTTCCGGCACGCAGGAAGGTCAGGATGGTGCGGAAGGCGCAGGGCGAGCGGTCGAAGAAGTACTCGTTGTGAGCGACGTCGTAGTCGTCGCAGACGCGCATGATCTCGTCGAAGCTGCTGCAGAGGCGGAGCTGGCCCAGACGGGAAAGGGGGAAGTCCTCCAAGGTGGTCCAGGGTAGCTGATAACGTAGCCCACCCACGTTGATGATGGCATGGAGTTTACGGGCGGCGGAGAGCGAGGCGCTGTGGAGGATCTCCGGGTCCTCTGGGAGGAGCTGGGCACGTTTATAGTAAGCCCCCTTGAGGGCCTCCTGCTCTGACAGTGGTGGGGGTTGAGGTAGGAGGAGGAGGGAGCCATCGGAGGCGCAGCTCAGGGCACTGTAGTCGTAGTCAGAGCCGTCGCCCGCCAGCAGAGTCATCTTTATCTGTATAGCACCTCCACACGGACTGACGCCAGTGCTCACATGCCTGTGGTCGACAGCTCACAAACAGACCTTTACCTTCAGGAAGGACAAAAATATATCATCTTACACGCAAAGGGTACATGTACTGGGTACAGTCCTGTAAACTGTAAATCAAATTAACAAATGGATCATCAGAGGCAGATTAAAGAACGTCATACACTTAAACCAGAAAATGTACTTATTCAAAATGACGGCTGATTTGGAGGCTCTGCCCCTGCTCTCACAGAAGATGCAAGAGAGTTACAGAGATGTGAAGTTTATCCAAGTTCAAAGTGCAAGTTGGTAAGTATTTAGCTCTGTAATAAAACCCTGTTCTTGATCGTCCCTAGCTTCCACAATTCTTTAAGATAAACAGCACCCCACCCCCCAAAGCTTAACTTCCACCTGCGAAATGTAGCTTCCCCAGAGGAAGTTCTGCTTCCTCTTTCTGAAATTGCATCTTTGTACCTCACAGTTTTATTATTTCATAGTTCTACAGAAATCTGTTAAGGGTTGCTTTTGGACCACGAGGACTCAATGGCATATACAAACAACTACCAGACTGGGGAGGTGAAAGGATGACAGGATGAATTCTCAGTACAGTTTGTTTAAAATACTCTACCTGCCAGGACAACAATTCCCATGTTTAGGATGGAGACATCAGGATTACATGATTATATTAAGATATCTGCTGCCACAAGAGTTCAGGCAGCTCTGCTGTGTTTGTGTTGAGGCAGAGGCAAAGCAAAATTCCAGTGTGGTGAGATAATCGGTGACTGTATAAAGATGTTATAGGTGCCTGTTATTGCCAAGAACTCTCCTTAAGCTACACCCAAATGGGAGGAGTTGGGCCTGATGCTGGTCATGCAGTATGCAACGTTATTACAGACCGGCCGCTCAGTTCACAATGTGTCTGTGGGGATTCTGTTCAGTTATATTAATATACAGTAAGAAACTTGCAATTAATTATTATGTCTGACTTAATAAGCTAACCGTATTTGTCTTGTTAACGAGGTCCAAGGCAGTTCTCAACAGAGCCCATTTTGAGATGGGCATTGTTAACCAGAATTAATTTAATGTGAGGCCTTAGTATATAAAAAACATACTCATTTGACATGATGTATCTTGTGAATGTCCTCATGAGAAGAGTAGTTCATTGCAGTAAATTTGGTCTTTGTGTATAGAAATATATTTGAGTGGCACTTTTGTTTTATTTACTTTCTTTCCTGCCTGCAAACCTTGTGGTCTGTGACAAATGCAGTGCTTTCTAGGGAAGAATGAAGAGTCCATTCTAAGAAAAGTACAAGAAAATACCTTCTATGTATGTAGGGCCTAATCCAAACGTAAACACATGGACACCCACAACCCTGGCAATTCAAACACGATGCTCATTCCAACCGAGCCACAGCAGACCACTGAGAATAGAAAAGATAGTATGCTAGCTGAAATGTTTCTTTGGTTGAGGAACAGTTGTTTTTCTCTTGTGATCTCAGACAGTTAATTACCTGACAATTTCATTAGCCATGTTTATTTTCAAATTTCCAATTGGTAGACTAGCCAGCTATCTGAACCATGGCCAAAGACCGACCAAGAGAACCCTGTTGATAGTGTTAACCAACATGTGTTCATTAGATCTAGTAGTAGCCTGAGCCAGTCTTAAAAAGTCAAATAAAAATATCCCTAAACCCAACTGTATCATCTAAATACCAAATCCTAAGCCTAAATCTAAACCTGACCTAACACCTAACCCAGCCCTAAAACATTACCCTTACCTCTATAGGATAGATTTAATCATAACGTTAACCCTAAGCTGAAAACAGTAGGTTTTTTTTATATATATTCAGGGCCTATAAAATGTCCTCACTTTGCCAGAGTTGCAAAAGGTTCAATGGATAGTAATAAACACAAACGCACCCCACACATGTACACAGCACCAAAACATACGTGTGTTCGTGTACAGTCAGATCCAAAATGTTGGTAGCTATGATGAAGAAGAAAAAGGACTGTATAAAATAAACTTTGCTAGCTCACTATTTTTATTACTAATTTAAAACTTGACAAGGTGGCCAAGAACATTGGAACTGACTGTATGTGGGTGTCTGAGTTGCTCCTGGAGTGCACAGAACTGTGTGTGTGTTGTGTGTGCCAGCCACTACATTATCTAGTGTCCACAGCATACTATTTATGATTCTTAACGTGGTGTACTGGCAGGGCCGGCTCCAGGTATAAGCAAAATAAGCGGTCACTTAAGGCCCCCGACCGCTAGGGGTGAGGAGGCCCAGAATAAAATGTTGTTTAGGGTACTGTTCTTAAGCACGCTCTCATTAGCTCTGCTGCTTTCTCTTTCTCTGTGTCACCATAGGCTTTAGGACACCGGCTGAGGTCACCCTGCCCCGACACCTCAACAGCATATCGGTTGTATTACAAGTCAAATGTAGTCCGGTCATTGATCAATACAGTTCAGTCATTAATCAATACAGTCCAGTCATTAATCAATACAGTCCAGTCATGAATCAATACATTTCAGTCATTAATCAATACAGTTCAGTCATTAATCAATACAGTTCAGTCATTAATCAATACAGTCCAGTCATTAATCAATACAGTTCAGCCATTCAGCAGATGCTCTTATCCCAAGCAACTTAAAGTTAAATGGTTCATGTGTACCTGACGTTTGATGTCTTACCCCAAAGTTTGAGGTATCGGGCCATTGGTTACGCTAGATTCAAAGAAAAACGCACAGAATTACCATGACACTAATCAATAAAATGTATCCATCCACATTCATTCTATCCATCAGCAAAAAAGAATCCTGACGAACAATCCTGACGGTTGCCCATTTCTCACAGTTGGTGAGAATGGGCAACCGCACCTCCTCTGCACTGACCCTGAGCATCGGAGCACCTCAGGGCTGCGTACTCAGTCCCCTTCTGTACTCCCTGTTCACTCATGATTGTGCACACGGCTCCAGCGTCATGCTCTGCTTATGATCGCAAGTCCCTCCAGAGGGCGATGAAGCTCATCATCGGCTGCCATCTCCCTTCCCATGCAAGGTATCTACCATACACAATGCCTTAGGAAAGCACGGAACACCATAAAAGACTACAGCCACCCAGGCTATGGTCAGTTCACACTGCTGCCGTCTGGTAGACATTACAAGAGCATCAGGGCACGTACTTCCAGACTCAAAAACAGTTTTTCTCCCAGGTCATAAGGCTTCTCAAGAAGCAACATTGATCATATTGATCACATGAACATTTCATTTTCTCTGGTCACTTTCAATGTACATTCAATATTATATATATATATATATATATTCGCACATTTAGTGTATCCGTTCATTGGCACTACAACATTTATATTTAAAAAAATTCTCAGTTTCATTGGCCATGATAACTTGTCAATGTCTCAATTAATATAATTTTTTCCATGCACTGCGGTAATAATTATTTGGCATTACAAATCCAAATGAGAAATTGGTAACCGTTTATGTCATGACATGGCTTATCCATGAACTGTAGGAGGGTAACATGCTCATAGACCTTCCACCTCCATAATGAAAAGGAGATTATGGTGCAGGTCTCGGGTCAGGAATCAGGAATTGGCCCAAAACCATTCCTGAATAACCTCTGAATGGTGGAACCTAACATCATCACACACAATGTCACTGAGGAACTCAATGAGGTGTGCAGCCTCAGCATTGTAAGATCCAAAAAGTCACTTATGTCATACCATTCCATCTTCAGTTATGGCTGCACACAGGAATATGTTTCTCCCACATTGTCCAGGCTCATGGACAGTTGTTCATTGGCCAGTGATAGTGTGCCGTCACTGTATAGTTTTGTCCAAGTAGAAGCCTGCTTTATCAACAAAGATGTACTTGTGATGGTTCACAGCAGCTCAGTTTGAAGTTCTGACTCTGTCCAGGGGCTCTATGATTAATTCCTCTGCATTGCTGTCCATCCTGCTCCATGTTGAAAGACCTTGCCAGTGTTCACATGGTTTAAATGTTAATACTGTATAGTTACCAGTTTTGCTTACTAAAATGGATGGCAATGGCAATCACGTCCTGTTTATGACAGTATTGTATTGTACATAGGCAATGCAGTGGTCTTATGTGGCTCACACTAGCAATACCAAGGTTGTGGGTTTGAATACCAAAGAGATTACATACAAATCCATGGCCATAGGGTGGTGATTCTGTACTTTTCAATCTGAACACAGCAGACAAAATAATGTTAAATATAAACAGTATATTAACCAACTTTTGAGTGACGATCAATTGGGAACAATGAGCATAATGAGAGTAAAAGTTATTTTAACTATAGAGAAGAAAATCTTATCTGAAGTTAAGCATGTTTTTCTAAATGTTTTTTTTAACTCAGTCAATGTCAGATGTACTTGGATTTGTGATTTTTGCACTAAGAGTGTTGAAACGTTACCACATACAGTACTTGTGTGAATAGTGCCAAAACACCTGAAAAAACGCTAGTGTGTGCTAAACATTGACATTTATAAAATGTATTTCTGAAAAAGTATTTATTACAATTGATTAGACAAAAAACTTTGCAGTAAAAGTAACTTTTTTGTATTAGTGATTGTAGAAGATGTCTACATTGATCACACTCGATAATGGGATAGAAATTTAAAAAGTGTACAATAAATATTTTGCCTAGTGTGAAAACAATGAAATAAACTGTAATGGATTACCTTTAGCACTTCAAGGAGTCATTTTGAAACACGTGTCTTACATTGTTTGGTCTTGGACTAATTGATTGTTACAATGACTTAACTGTAAGAATGTTATGTTTTGATGACTTAGCAAATGTACTTGTATTTCACCAAAAACATAGTGGTTGAATCTCTGGTCTTGTGTTGAAAGATGTTTACAAACCAAATGAAAGGAAAACCAGTTGTTTTTAATGATTTACGAGTATGATCTGTTTGGAGTCTTGTACTAAGAGTTTTGAAACACTGCACCATACTATTGATAATAATACCAAAGCGACTGATTTTTTAAAATTATTGGGAGCAGTTATTTACCAGACAGTGGAGACATTAATATCCCAAAATAAAAATCGGTTCATAAAAATGTTTCAATTAATTTGTCCAGAAGTAATCAAAAATGTGTTAGGAATCATTGCATGAAATCAATTTTCAGACCTTCTCTCTGATTGGATTCATAATTCCAATTCAGGACTGAGAGTTTAACTAGGGATTTGCTCCTGGCATTCCTTTTCATTCTGTTAAACTACCCAAGTCCTGCTAATGACAAGCCCACCCATAACAGGTGGCTGGCACCACAATACCTAAAAATATAGAGAATTTGACATTTTCAATTCAGGCCAAAATGTTAATGTTCTTGTAGCGTTGTCTTGTAGTACCACTAACAAAGTCGTCCTCCTTTGCTTTTGGTCATGCCGTTCAGTTTGGAGTGAATGCAGTGTTGTTGATACCATTGTATTTTAAATTATTGTGGTAGTAAAATCATGCTATGGGCAATCTCTGTTAAAGGCAGGGAGTCTGTGTGTAAAAAGATTGATCATAGCGCTACCCTGGGATACCATTACAATGTAGGGACACTGCCCCAGTTTTAAACCAAACGCACAACACTTTCCAGGAGAAAAGCCACCCGTGACTCAAATGAATTACAGTATGTGGTGCATGTTGTCGAGCAAAGACACAGTCAAAAGCTTCTAACGTCATTTCCCAGAGACTCAACATGCAGCAGGACAATGACCCAAACACTGCCACAGCTACCAAGGTGATTCTCAGGGCCAAAAGGTGGAATGTCACTCATCCAATCTCAATCCATTTGAGCATGACATTCACTTGCTGAAAACAAGGCAGAAGGCTAATACAGCTAAAAAACAAGCAGGAAGATCTGAAGATCTCCAAAGAAGACACACCAAAATGATACTGTGGGTTGAAGACTTCGGGGCAATCATTGCATGCAAATGATGTGTGACCAAGTACGGTACTACACCGGGCTACTTAATTTTACGTTGGATAAAAAGACACTGAAATTTAAGCTAACAGTCTACACATTAATTCTACAGGTTTAACCGAAATAAAAGTCTATGAACTCTTGGAGTTTGCTGTACAATGTATGCTATAATCTTATGCAATGTAAATATACACATTAGTCCTGAAATTCCTCAGACACAAATTAAATGAAAAAGCAAAACTAATGCAGTTGAAAGGGGAAACAGACTCTCTCTCGTTCCCTCTCTCTGTCTATCTTATTACAGTTCAGGCCTTCATGTCACAGGAGAAAAAACAATAATTGAGATTTTGTACTTCTACTGGTACAATGAGAAAAAGAAAATGCTGTGCTAGAGGGAAAACAGTTTTTCTGTATTAAAGGAAAAATTAAGTGTTTTGAGAGGAAAAACTGTCTCAGCATTGGCCTTGAAATTGCACTGTGATTATAAAACAGCAATACATTGGAAAAGGAGTACTCTGTTTCACCCTGTCTCCTGATGTACTGACTCCACTGACAGCGATTCACCACAGTGCATGACTTTCCAACGTTGGAACAGTTATCCTAGCTACAACTGTACAACTTTGGGCTCCAGCTGTTTATTCAGTGTCGTCATAGTAACACACTCCCTGACCAGAGAGAGGTGTTGGTCTCACACTCAAATTGACCACAGCAGGCTACAACCAGCTACTTTGACAGTTGGCTATCTAGCCTTTTTATTTTATCTGCTTAAAATATACAATTCAATAAAGACTCGGCCACATTTCATTGGAGCACATCACACCATGCGCACATTATGTATTTTGCAATGTATGCTCTATTCACAGTCTTCTTTAGCTACTTGTTGTACAGTTTGTAGTGCCTGGAGGGCCCTGCAACTACGTTGTGATTGACTGATAAAATCTCACACACAAAACTCTGTAGGTGGAATATGCTATATTGATATGTTGCTTCAAAAGTTGTGCCTCCAACTGTTGGTTGTACAAGCAAGACAGGATTTTAATTCAATTTGTGTATCCAGCTGCTAACTTAATTCAAAGTTTCACATTTCTCTGCTCTAGTTAATGTCTTGTATTTTGACTATATTTCACCAGTGTATACAGCAAAGTGTGTGCATTAAAAGTAATGTCAGTTAATCATATTTAAAAATAATTATATTAATGCATTATATTTATATCGCGCTATTCAGGGACCCAAAGACGCTTTACAAAACTAACATGGAACATAAAAAAAGAAAATGCTGTTTTTACCATGTGAAAACAAAGAAAATTGAGAGAATGAGATTGGGCATGGCTAGGGGTAGGCGATTTTGAACAGATGAGTCTTGAGGCAGTGCTGGAAGATGGGGATAGTCTCAGAGTCACAGATGGAGAAAGTTCCAGAGCCTACGAACAACCTTTGAGAATGCCCTGTATATATTTCATGGCATTTAAAAAGGATTCAGTTTTTCCACTTACAGATGTACCCTTTGTTAGAATATTTGAAGTTGTGTTTGCATGTTTTGCATGGGGAGTGTGGTATACTTTTACTTTTTCTGAAGCAACGCTGGATATTTTGTGATTTTATTTATTGATTGATTAGATATCTTGTGTGTTGAAATACAGATACATGGAACTTCTAATTTGAGATTCAGGCTTACAGAGTATGAAGTAGATGTTGAAATCTTAAAGATTTTATGCTCAAAAAGAATATAACATCTACTTTAAACTTTGTAACATAACCGTTGTTTCCTCTTGAAAGTAATAATTGAAATTACAATATTTTCTAAATGTTTTTTGTGTTTTTTCTGAATAGTTTTCCATACTTTGACCCAAAAATCTAATGTGTAAATGTTCAGTTTCCACAAAAAACTTTATATAATGTATTTTTATATGTAAAGCTATAATTAGGCCACAATACCCCAAAAGGCATAACAGCATTTAAGCATTTTCTGTGAAAACTATGTAAGACAAACATAATAAATATTTGCTTTAGCTTACTGTTTTTTGTCATTATGCCCCTAATTGAGGATACTGTAAAAGAACAAATGCCTCAACGTAACACACTCACATTTAATTATTCTTTTTGTATGCTCTATTGTGGCTGATTTCCCAATGTAACGCACGTAAAATGTTAGTCTAATGGATGTAATATTAAAATGACTTTTTTGCTAATCAATAATCCTGACTTCATTGATGTTGATTATTTATTGAGAAAAGCTGAAATTATCCTGGGGCCTGAATACATAGGGGGTGACATTATGAAATATGCCATTGCCAATGTGAATAATGGTTGTTACCAGGCACAAACAATCTATTCAATAAAGCCGAAGGGCTAGAATGTATCACATTGGGGAGTCATATACCTGTGATGAACACCGGGTGCAATTACAAATGGACTTTTAACAAAAATACTAGTATGGGCTTGGCAAGACTCATTCAGTGCCAAACGTGAGTTGATTCTGTTGTAATGGGAGTCAAGGTCCACCGGCACACTGCTTCTACTTCAGAATCTGTGCATAACAATACAGATAGACAGTACATACACAGAAGCGCTGACGGACAGAGATACACACAGGCAAGTAAGCTCAGCAACACGTCGCAGTCCTCTACAGGTGGGTCAACACGTCTCAGTCCTCTACAGGTGGGTCAACACGTCTCAGTCCTCTACAGGTGGGTCAACACGTCTCAGTCCTCTACAGGTGGGTCAACACGTCTCAGTCCTCTACAGGTGGGTCAACACGTCTCAGTCCTCTACAGGTGGGACAACACGTCTCAGTCCTCTACAGGTGGGACAACACGTCTCAGTCCTCTACAGGTGGGTCAACACGTCTCAGTCCTCTACATGTGGGACAACACGTCGCAGTCCTCTACAGGTGGGTCAACACGTCTCAGTCCTCTACAGGTGGGACAACACGTCTCAGTCCTCTACAGGTGGGACAACACGTCTCAGTCCTCTACATGTGGGACAACACGTCTCAGCCCTCTACATGTGGGGTTATTCTGGATCTGCCTCCCCCCGCGCCCCCAACACACACAAACATACATACAGTTTGGTCACCACAATATGATCATCGTCATCAGAAGGAGCAACACTACACCTACACCATTGTACACCTAATGTCTTTGAACACAATTACTCATCCAGACCATTTGATGTAAACACGGCTAACGGTTGTCAGACAGCAAACGTCTGCTATCCATTGAATAGCAGTTTGTCTAACGCTATGAACAATATGTAGCTTTCCAAGACTATAGGGTGGATACAGGGCATTTACAGTACATTGTCCCATTTAAGGCATTTAGTACACACTCTTATCCAAACAGTCTACCAGTAGTGAGTGCATAGAGTGCATTCCCTGTGGGAATCAAACTCCTGGCCTTATAAGCACCATGCCCATAACAACTGAACATTTCAGGACCTCATGGGCTGGATTGGTTGCATGTGGCATCTGAGGTGCAACATATGTGTGTGCTGAACACGTTTTACAATAACACAATCAGTACTTTACGCAGCTGCACTGATTCTTAAAAAAATAAAAATCCATCTTGTTGTGTGTAAAATGACTGCCAATCCCACAAACACATTTAGCAACTAGAAAAACAACACACAGACATGATTCCAGAGAGTCTCCAGAGAGTTTAAAGGTTTTATAATGCCTACTATTCTTTTGGTCCCGTCATTATACTACTGTTATTCAAAATACTATTCCTGAGATTCTGAGTGGAATTTCCTTGGTAACATAAAAGCAAGCAGAAATACCACAATGAAAATAAAGATTTATTCAAATTCAAGAGCTTTGTCGTCATGCACATGCATCCATTAGACCAACCACAAAGGAAAACAATTTACTCCATCAGCCGGCTCTGAGGACCTAGTGGCTTGTGTCCAAACGAATTACATAAATTATTGTGATTAAGGAGAAGTAGTCGCAAATTGTCAGAAATTAATGTCAGAGCCCCGGCGTCTTCAGCCACCAATCACTGGGTGAGAAAGGGGCCTGGGGGGTCTAAAAATGGATGCATGGGAGTGTGTGGCGGTCAGTGAATGGTGATTAGGCACCTGCACTGTCAGCCACTGTGCACCATTGATTACAGTTGGCCTTCTCTCTGTTTCCCGCCTGTCACATTAGAGTGAACCACCCCAAGCCAAGCCAGAGATTTTGGAGTACATTGACATTCTCCCATTCCTCTCTGACAAAGCCCCCCTGTAACATTTAGCCTGTTTTGGTTTCCGATGGGAGCAATAAACAGCCTCACTCACAGAAGGATATAGTATGTGAGATGGGGTGAGGATAGACACTTTGGTTGCAATGATCTGCATCTTGAGTCATCTGAAGAGCTTGAAAAAAACATACTATAGGCCACTGCTGCGGTTCTCAATAGCATTCTGTATCTTGATGGAATACTCAAAACCATATTACAAGAGGCTTGTCAAATAGATGATTTTAGCTTCAGTGCACAGTATTCCATCTAATCTAAATTACATTTAAATTACAATTACATCTAAATATCCAGTAAACCAATGAGAAGGACAAATGAATTGATTCTCTAGGGATATTATCCTGATAAAAATGGTTTTCTCCCATCACAACTCCCGGCAAACTCAAGACTGTCGATGTTGAGGTATGTGTCTTCCAAGGCACACGCTGTTTTAGTTCGTACTGCTTGCTCAATCAAAAGGTCTAAACTGGAATCCTTTCATGCCGGAAGGAACACACTCTCCTGCCTTCAACGTTGATCGAGCTCACTGGCTCCCAAGTTTCTAGAGAG
Organism: Esox lucius; assembly: GCF_011004845.1. Lineage (NCBI taxonomy): Eukaryota > Metazoa > Chordata > Actinopteri > Esociformes > Esocidae > Esox > Esox lucius. Next base: position 27,964,915 of record NC_047580.1, on the reverse strand, counting down.
CGACAAAGCAAGACCGACACATTAGATTTTTTATTAACCCCTGAAACTTGAGTGGTGCTGGCTAATTGCACCACCCACTGCTAGGCTAATCCGCAATCAGGAGTTGAACCCTTGTCCCCCAATCGCATAGCTAACTAGGAGGAAGAGATTTCACAAGCTTGCCATTCAGGGGTTGCAATTAAAACATTTTTAAAACCTACACCTTCTTTGGCCAAAGTGTAAAGATTGGGCCAATAACAGAAAGGTCACTAGTTTGTATATCCAAAGTGAAAATATTTGTTTGTTGTGCCCTTAAGCTAGGCACTTAACCCTCATTGGGATAAGCGTGTCCGCTGAATGACTCAAATGTAAATAAGAAACCATATTTACCATAAACCATCTAAATTGCACAACAATAAAAGCAATCCACTTTAACAAGAATTTCTGGGTAACATTTCAATAAAATGTTAATACATGTAGTAAATACATGATTCCACGATGGGAATGTATTGGCCGACAGAGCTTGGCAATAGGCAAAACACGTGCACAGAGACTTGACCTCACCAAAAAAGTATCCGATGGGGACTAGTTCTGTGAACTTTCATTTGGCATTATGAATATTGTAAAGAAACATCAAGTGTGCTTTGGTGAGGAATATCATGTCATAGCATTTTCCATCTAGCTAAGGTGTTTTATGCCACAATAAGTATATTTCAAGTAATGAATAATAACATGACAGTCATGAACAATAGCATGATTTGAACGTAGAACTTGTCACCACCGTTGAGACAATAACACACTGGGCCATGGAAAACACAGTACTCATACTGGTCTGATCCATGGGAGGTGTCTTTTCCAGAAAGCTTTAACTTCACATAATTAAAAGAAATATTCCAGTTCCAATGTATCATTGATTGCACTCACCTGGTGTCCCAGGACTTAATAAAAATGGAGTGGAACTGGCTTTGAGGTCCAGAATTGTGTTTGAGAGCTGTAGGTTATACCGATTTATCCCCCTGGCACTTTTCGTTTACTTTTCAGAGTCTAGCTGATCGGTTGCTCGTACGGCTTCTCTCCAGCACTGTTGGAGTAGTGTGTTAGAACTCTGCTGTTCCTTCCGATACTTTCTTGAGGGAGAATGATATCGCCCAGGGATCTCTGAGGAGGAGATAAATCAACACAGAGCCAGATAAATATTTCCCTCCACCAGATTGGCTGAGGTCTGGCTCAGTCGATGTGCCTCTATGTGTGGCGTTATGCCGTGCTATCTATCGCAGCTTTGCCACAGGGTATGTTCTCTCCAGATTGCTTATGACTCACTAGCTTGGGCTGTGATTTTTCTGTCCACAGCATCTTCAACTGTGCCTCAAGAAACCTATTTAAGCTGTTTTAAAAAGCACTACCAGATTATACTGTTTACATAGAGAAAGGCTATTACATACATTTTAGCATTATCTGTGGTTCAACATTTGACTCAAACTACTTTGGAAATTAAATGAGGAACTTCTTTAAAGTGTCTGATCTAGGCTGTTACTAAGATTTCCAGCCTCGTAATGTAACAAATATGAAGTTGAACTGCAGTTACCCTTATTTGGTGATATTTTGTGAGTTCAGTTCACACACAGAATAAACATTTTCTTTAGCTTTTTTGAAATCAACGGTTTGGTAATGAGTAAAAGGTGTTTGGTTGTGAGTTTCTGTAAAACATTTTTCTTTTCTCTAACACTACTATGTGTTGTATGATGACTGTTCATCTAGAGACGTCTCCTATACACGGAGGACTTGCTTTCCTATTTTACCAAAGCATTGTCTACATAGCACTAAACAATTAATTTTCATCCTGATCATGAATGTGTGGTGCAAGTATACAACTCAAGACAACACCACATAAGAAGCCGGTTTCACATTCTTCTCTAATGACCATAAACATGGCTTCTGTTTCTACTTTAGAAATTGCATCTCACCTTATGGTCTCAAGTGGGTAGCATTACATGAAATGTACTTTTGACCACAGAGATACTGAGACCTGTCTGTTTCTGACTGTCTCTCTATCTCTCCCTCTCTCTTCCTCTCTTGCTCTGTCTTTTTCTCTGTCTGTCTTTTAAAATGTTTATTTTTTTTAATGCAGGCAAGAATCAACGCCTGGAGCAAACCTTTCATCATAAGGCCTGTGCTTTCAGAAACTCTGTAGAGTAGAAAAAAGGAATGTTTCTGATGCAAGTGGGTGGATTCCATAAATACTGAATACATTGGAACAAAAAAAATCCCCAGAGTAACAATTGCATTGGGGCGATTCCAGCATTGTGGACATTACGTGTGCACACAATATCATAATTTTAAGCCTTACAGCATGGACAAACTATAATAGAATAAAATTAAACTATTTATGTATGTCCACAGTACCCCTTGCTACAATGTTTTTGTAATGTTGGAGAAATAAATAAAGATGAGTAATGGATCTTAGATAAAATGGACAGGAATGTATATGCGAAAGTTTGGAAGTAAGATAGCCAAAGGAAAGGCTTGGTTGAACATAAAATATAATTTTCAAAAGATTATGCTTTCCATTTTTACTTTAGGGAGAACCATTTCAGCAGAAGATGTAGTACTTTAGGGTTTTGTAATTAAAGGTATTGTAAACTCACGCACCAGCTGTCTCTCTCAGCAGTTAAATCCTGAAGGTAACCTGAATAGTATAAGGCCCCTAATGTTCGTTTCCCTAACCAATTCTCTGATAATACTGAATTAGAAATTGCACATTGAAATTTAGTTATGTTTGAAATTATATTTATATACACTGAAACTCAATATGAATTATTGTAAGGTGGCATTGTTCCTAAGTTGGGAGAAATCATTAAGTAAAAAAATAAAGGAGATATCTTGCTTTCATGAGTATTCAACATATTCTGTGTGGTAGAACCACCTTTCTTACAAATATTTCCCAAAATAAAAAAGGTTTCAGTATATTAAAATGAACCATGGAAATAGGTCATTTTAATGAACCATTTCTATTCACTAATGTGAGAATACTGACCAATAAAAAAATTCCTGGAGGAGAACGCAGTGACCATAATTAGCTTGTAGACACCTGACCAACCACAAGAAGTCATAACAGTGTGACCTTCCACATACTCACTGAGTATTCTTGCCCCTAAACCGGACAGTGAGTGTTCCTGCCCCTAAACCGGACAGTAAACATTCCTGACCCTAAACCGGATAGTGAGCGTTCCTACCCCTAAACCGGACAGCAACCATTCCTGCCCCTAAACCGGACAGTGAGCATTCCTGCCCCTAAACCGGACAGTGAGCGTTCCTGCCCCTAAACCGGACAGCAACCATTCCTGCCCCTAAACCGGACAGTGAGCGTTCCTGCCCCTAAACCGGACAGTGAGCATTCCTGCCCCTAAACCGGACAGCAACCATTCCTGCCCCTAAACCGGACAGTGAGCGTTCCTGCCCCTAAACTGGACAGCAACCATTCCTGCCCCTAAACCGGACAGTGAGCATTCCTGCCCCTAAACTGGACTGTGAGCATTCCTGCCCCTAAACTGGACAGTGCGGCGCCAATTTGCCCCATTCCTTGTGGGATGTCCACACATTGCTGGTAAGGAATTAACCCAAGCTTTGTGTATTATATTGTATATTTTCAATACAGTACCAGACTCTAGATTTGCTGGATAGTGAAATATTAATGAAAAGCCACATTATCTTTCCTATCACTCTTACCTAGAAAACTCTTCATGCCAACTATCTGAGTACTTTAAATTAGGTTTCTTTTGTGTGTACTAGGGAAAGCTTTCAAAAACCTATGGAAATGTACTTTTGTTATGTGGTGCAGACTTTCTTCCCATAATAAAATCAAATCTCAGAGAATCTCAGGCTGTCAATGGAAATACAATTTTCTCAACATACTGTGTCTTATTGTTCCCAGCTTCTTTACACACTCAGGACTCAGATGACCCTTTAAGTCACTTCCTGTTTCTAAGCATTTGGTTCTTATTTAAACGGTTACATTCTTGATCCCTCCACATGTTCAGTGATCTCTTGGTTGCATATCACACACACACTGGGTTAGAAAGTACACTTATAGAACAGAACACAACTTTAGATTGCATAAGGATTATGTAAGATCTCAGCTGTGAGAATGTGCACATTCGGCCATACATTACCACACATCAGTAGGCTATCCTCTAACAGCACTGCACCAACCCTTCCTATCTCCGCCGAAACCAGGCATGCGTCTTTAATTCAGGTTTAAATAGCTCCAGCCCTGCTCAGTAAATGATAAAAACATGCCAGTGGGAATGTGTATGAGCAGACCGTCTGATGTTAATGAAGAAAGCCGTCTGTCCTGTCACTGCAGGGACAGAATGTTTGAAGGCTCTGCTCTGTGTGGCAGCCAGGCTATACCAGACCCCACCACAGGCCTCAGTGGGATGATCTGCCAGGGACAACAGGGAACCACAAATCAAAGAGCCCTAGAGAGATGAGGGATGGATTTTGAGTTGGACTGAAAATTACAAAAAAAAAAAAATCCAGTCTTTCATTAGATTTTGTCACCGTAAACCAGAAAAACTACTTAGGTTGATTGGAGGAATTATCAGACCTGGGCCCTAGGCAATTAAAACAGGGGGAAATGTTGTTTCGTGTTGTGTTTAGTGATTCGTAGTCTTTTCTGACATGGTAGCAAATAGGATTGAAAAAAATTGTAGTGGCTAAGAAGGAAAAGTGATTTTGTTTGAAGCTGAGCCAAGGCTGACAACAGACATCTTTTTTAATCGGTGGTATTGGATCAAATATTTGATAGGATGGCTGGAGACTCAAACACATTTCCTCTGCAAGACATAAGATCTTGTCAGCAGGGATTGTACTATAAGTTACTGTAATGAAATGTAGTCTCAGAAAAAGAGATTACAAATGATATTGTGCCTTGGTAGAGTCAGTTTAAATACACATACTTTATTGGAAGGTTGTTTCTTTACTGTTTAGCCCGCATTGGTTTAACCAAATTACCCAAAAAACCCCAGAAAAATGAAATAATTCTAGATGGCAGACTTGTACTGTATATTGATATCAAACAATTTACGCTGCAACTAGCCAAAAGGTTAAAAATATCAAAGAGCACAAAGAGTGCCCTCCAATCACACACCTCCACACATTCCATCTTAATTTGTGTTGACTATAAGCCAAGACCACAGAGGATATTTTCCTCAGGTGCACAGAGCATGTTAGTTTGGCTAATTGACGCCATGAAAATGGTGACTCCGCGGCCTGATCTAATAACATGTCGGGACATGTACGTATCTCAGGTCCTCCACTCCTGGAGACATCTGGGAATAGCAGATGACCGTGACTCCATCTGAATGGGATAGGGAGCATGACAATGCACGGAAGTACAGTAAAATCCTTAATTCATCTTATTAAAATGAATTACAATATAGAAGGAAGAAACTGATCCACGACTTATGCAATACATCATTAAGGGGTCTAAAGATGACATTTGCATTAAGTCCACTAAGTGTGGAAAATCACAATCACAGTACTGGTGACATCAAATGTGATTAATGTGCCTACTGATACATCCTGTTATACAACAGTCGTAGCACTGGCAAATTGGCTCAGCTCTTATTACCTTTAAGGGTCTCGGAAATTATTTCAAATTAGGCTATTGCTACTTTCCAGGGACTTCCAGAGATTCTTTCCTTCATCTCGACTGTTGCAAGCAATTGAAAAACATGCAGCAGAAAAAATGTGGTTCACATCTGAGTCAACGTTTACCCTATCTTTTATTTTTTTTATTTCTGCTACTCTGTTACCATGGAGTGATATACAATATGCTAATCATAGACATCTGTTAGAGACATGAGAGGGAGTGATAAAATTAGGGAGAAATAATAGATGGAATCAGTGTGGACATATAGCTGATTTTTTTCAGCTCTGGAGGAATAGTGTTAGGGTTTATATTTCACTTTAAAAAACCCAGAGTGAGTACGCAGACATGTAAACTTGTAAATGCGGGCTAGAGTGTAATTATTGACATGATTCATCATGCTCTCAACTGATTCTAATACCTGTTTTCCACATTTATCCAACTAATACAACATGTTCAGAAAATTAACACTTATTAAAAAAAAAGCTTTTTGCAATATATGATGACAATCGTGGTGAATGAGTGATTAGTACAGTAGCAATTCTTAAGGTTACAAGACTGAAAGGGCGGTTAGCAACCACAGATACTTTCGTTGCCTTGTCAGTAATAGCACTTCACACCAACATCCATTTATTGTTACACAAGCTGTCAAAACAGATGCGTAAAGCATATAGGGCTACATGTGAGATCAGTAAAACATAACACCAAATTGAATGAAATACTCACTGTGGTTTCATATCAGTTCGTCCAACAGCAGTGAGATTTAGTTAATTAAAACAAAGTCATTAGCTCTTAAAGTGACAAAAGAATATTAGAAAATCTGAAGTCCTAAATGCTGCAGTTGCTCTGGCATCACGGACCAACTCTGCTCCCGCTGCACACAAGAACAATGCTTGTAGAGTACTAGCAAGATATTTGGTGGTCATGAGCAACAGGCTTCTGCCTCCCTCCTCCCCTCTGCATCAACAGCTAGCCTTGCAGCTCTGACATCACAGGTGGGTTGTGCCATTCTGCCATTATTCTGAGAGCTTTTCACAGAGATCCATAGCAACCAGTATCTAGCTAGAGAGAGGAATGAAGGGTTTCCCCCCTTGAAACGGGAATAGCCACTGCCTTTTTTGACCGTTTACTCATGCGGGCAGTTCATATTTGTCCCCTGAAGTTACCAGCTTGAGGAGGTTCACTCAGTGTGTGGTCGCTCATCAATTCGTGTTCTCTGCCAGCTCTCAGTGTTTCCAAAATTAGACAGGTGTGAACTCACTGTGAGAATGAGGTGGTGTTCTTTCAGTTAACATTACTTGCAATATATGCAATATAATATATTTATATTCCATTCTCCAGTTTTAGCAGAAAGTTTCCATTATACCTTCAGAGTGCCCTATCTTGATAACTGCACTCTTACCAACATGGTTGATATTAACTGAATGCTAAAAATATAGCGGGCATTTTCTGTCTGACTCACCCTCCTAAAGAAGTAGCAACAATTGTTGTATGTTCTTAAACAGTTCCACTAAGATAAACAATTGTCGTCATCCACTGCTGGTGCCAGTCGATTTCATTGCTGTACACGTTGTCCTCTCACAGCACTCATAGGATGTCTTTGGAGGTTATATTCATACAAGACCCTCACTGTAGTCACACTGGGCAGTCGATGGGCCCGTTTATTGTACAGCCCATTTACATTTACTGATTGGCAAAAAAGCTCGCTTAATTGGTCAAACTGGATCACATTGAAAATATACACTTCTCTGCAGGAGAAGTCACAGTTTAAAACAGCAATTATTAGTTCAAACATTTGCTTGAATTGTTCTCTAACAAAAAACAACAACAACAACGACTGCTAACAAATGGCAAAACATGTCACATCCACAGCATGTCTGATCCTCACCCACGACACGTGAACTAAAACATGCATTGCTGCCTGAGTTCGACTCTGTTGCCTGTAATGATTCACTTTCCTCAAACCCATTAATGTGCTGTAACCGTCAAGCTTTTTGCAAACTACCTTTCAGTCAGTTAGTTTCACTCCAATGCTAAGAAGCCTCATAAAGACAAATGAAAATGTGTGTGAAATCCCCACATGAAGGGTTGTTTAGAGTCTGGTTAAGGTTGATTCGATTCCAAATGTTTATCCTTTTTGGAGGCATTCCAATTTGTTCCTCTGATGTTGTTGACAGAAACTAAGCTTCTGTGTCTGGTTAATTGAATGAATCCAAACAGAACCGAATCAGAGCAGATTCATGCAACTAAAACAGAGAGAAAAAGATGAAAAAGGTCTTTGGATTCCTTTTGTGCATTTTCATTGTATTATGAGCATTGTAGATTTTTATCCCCAGTGGAAATAAAGTAACCTTCTTTCGTGCATGTGTGTCATCCCCAATGGAGAACTGCAACTCATTGATGTCTGGCATGAACTCAGCGGTGAATTGCAACCCCAAATGGTTCACAACTCTGCAACCGGACTTCTCACCAACACTTCCTGGCAGCAGATCCCTGGCTCGCAATGCATTGATCACAAGGTCCTCTTTCTAAACTATAAAACACGACACGCTTTGTGTCCCTAAAATACGCCCCCGCACTACACCAACCCACATGCTCACAGACCACCATGTCATCGCCAGGTCCAACCCTCCAGAGCTTTGGTGATGGCCTTTTCCAGGTTTGCCTATGTGGCACATGTGCAGTCTTATTCTAATGAAATCACAAAAGGCTCTCCACTTGAGTGCCTACTTAATAAGATAATTTGATAAAAAAACGAATACAGAACTGTCTAGAAATGTACTGCTAGTATTGTCTGTGACTGACTGTTTATTGAAGATTCTGCATAATGTCAATCAATCAATACAATTTATTTATAAAGACCTTTTTACATCAGCAGTTGTCCCAAAGTGCTTTTACAAAACACCTGGCTTTAAACCCCAAGGAGCAAACAACAATAGTGTTGAATTTCAGTGGCTAGGAAAAACTCCCTAAGAAGGCTGAAATTTAGGAAGAAACCTAGAGCAGAACCAGGCAATGTGACAATTGGTGGTTAATGGGAACTGTTATGGAAATTTGAACTAAGGTACATTTGAGAAATGTCTGTCTTTCTATTGGCTGGTATGTAAATCTTTACTTTGATTGTGACACACATGTCTGTATAATATCAGAGGATTATTAGGTATTTGGGCCATGTCCTCCTGCCTAGACAAAGAAGGGTGTCAGTCCTTTCTGTTCTTTAGGATCGTAGGAGAGAGGGATCTGGTATATGTCTTAGGGGTCATTCTTGATTGGTCACAGTAGGTTGTAGGGTTAATCATCTGCCGACCTGGAGGTTGTCTAGATGCTTTAAGTTTCCCTTAAGGGTTGAGAAAGTTAACCACATGAGGGAAGACACCATGTCCCTTGTGTCAAGCCCAGGACATGTGATAGAACAAAGGGCATGTGTTTGATGGACTTGAGACCGATGGGCAACAACTTACCACACCCCTTTTTCTATGTAATATATACGGATTGTTCATGTATGGAGTTAGAGACACCTCAGACGATTATGTGTGTGTAAGCGGTTGAAGCGTCTCTCATAATAGTCTCTGTGCACAATAATTAATAAAACGGTTATAATGTACAAAGATAATTTAGTCTCTATGTCCCATACTCCGAGTGTCGATAAATTGGAATTTCCATCACAGAACCGTCTCTAGATCATTTGTTTTCCGCAGACAGCTAATAGCCCTTCCACAGTTAATGAGGCCAAGGTTCAGAACCAAAAGCAACTCTCTGAGTTCATTGCTTCTAATGTTAATCCACACAACACTAGTCAATAGGTTCAGTTGATTTTGTCCTTATGTTCTGCTCATTGATGTGCGAAGGAACAATCCTTGAGGGTTTCAAGACTATAATCCAAGGAATCTCCAGGAATTTCTTGAAGAAACATCAAGGTTATTGGCTGTATGATGAGATCGACTCAGCTTGTCTTTGGTGTTTGACTGTGAATTGACTGTGGATTCACCCTGGATGGGCTTTAGGCTGAATCGACTTTTCATATGTTATCCATCACGTGCTTCATATACTGTTATGAATAGTAACTCAGGTTTATTTGTGGGTGGGTGCAGTACTGGAGAGATTATATACATTAGCCACACTGTGTGTGTGTGTGTCTGTGTGCATATAGTCCATACAAATGGGATATTGCAAAAAGGGAGAAAATGTGGATAGCCCCGTAACCATTTAACAGCTTTACAGCTTGGGGGTTAAAGCTGTCGGTTATAGACTTGAAAGAATTGCACATGAGTTCACACAAAAACACGCACATATATGTCACACACACACGATCAGAGGTTTCACCATCTAATCTCTGAAAGATGTGATGATCTGACAGAAGGAAACGTCCCACACACTTACCTACATAAACTGAAACCCTAAAAGACCCATACTAATCCACACAGATCTCCCCAAAACTTGACATAACACATTATGCAGAAACAAAAATAATGAAAGTTCTATATGTTTACCAATCATTTTTAGTAATTTGTAACCTGCTTTTTTATTGAAACAGGTTTCTTTTGTCATTGCAGCCACTCAAATAAGAAATTGATAATAGACCATTGATAATAGCAACGTTGGTTACTGCGGTCAGGTTAGATTTCCTGACTGTTGCGTTATAATCATGAGGAGGTAGAGCTTGAGGATGTGGCAGCAGCATCACAGAGTGGTGATCACAGAGTGGTGATCACAGAGTGGTGATCACAGAGTGGCACTACGTGGGAGGCAGCTATGACCCTTGCCTATTTCTGACAGTTCCCATGTCTCAAATCCCTATGTATTTCAGGTGTGAATCACAGCTTGATTGTACTGTACGTTTTTGTTTACCAGGAGATAACTGACATCTTAATAGGCATAGTATTATTGCAATATATAAAACATAATAATAATTATAAATGGCAGTCATTCTGAGCATTTTAATAATTCTGTAGCTTTACTACTGTACAAATGAGGTATTCAAGCAACTCTGTGCTTGTTATTCAACTCACTCCCATGAAATCCTTCACTGTAGCCCCAGCATTGTGGAGAACATTGCCTTACTGAAGGTACTGTACTTCAGGACACGTACCACTGTTGCGGATTTATACATTACAGAACATAATTCTAAGTGTGAAGCCAGACTTCTCTCCGTTCCTCTGTGTTTGTTATGCAGCACACATCCCCTCCCACCTCATGTAATGTTATGCCATCCACCTGGTAGCTCGTCCTTTATGGTTCAGCTCTAGCTAACATTTTTTGTAATTGAATCCGTCTGGCTGAAGGGGACAGTAGGTCTTCCAAGTATTAACAAACAGGTGCTTAGAGATCACATCAGCCACTTGGGGAAATGGCAACTATAAATAAAAAAGAGATGTAAGTGTTCAATTAGTTTGGAATTTTAGTAATAGCAATGTTTTTGTTGTCTCAAAAGAGAATTCAGATATCACAAGTGTTTTATGTTTAGAATTTGTGTTACCTTCAAACAGAATTCCACCGGTCTGTATTCCTCAAAAGCATGTTGAAAATGTTATTAAAAAACAAATCATTCAATGCCCTAAATGTCTGTGGTCAAATATAATTTGTGGGCCTATATATATCTATATACATATACAGTATCTCACAAAAGTACATCCCTCACAGTTGTGTTGCCAGCGGTTTAGACATTAATGGCTGTGTGTTGTCTTATTTTGAGGGGACAGCAAACTTACACTGTTATACAAATATAATCAAATATTTACAGAAATGTGAGGGGTGTACTCACTTTTGTGAGATACTGTGTGTGTGTATATATATATGCATTTAGGGGTGTGGTCCTGGTCAAGACAATCTCCTGAACTCCAAACTGAATGTCAGAATGGGAAAGAAAGGTGATTTAAGCAATTTTGAGCGTGGCATGGTTGTTGGTGCCAGATGGGCCGGTCTGAGTATTTCACAATCAGTTACTGGGATTTTCACACACAACCATTTCTAGGGTTTACAAAGAATGGTGTGAAAAGGGAAAAACATCCAGTATGCGGCAGTCCTGTGGGCAAAAATGCCTTGTTGATGCTAGAGGTCAGAGGAGAATGGGCCGACTGATTCAAGCTGATAGAAGAGCAACTTTGACTGAAATAACCACTTGTTACAACCGAGGTATGCAGCAAATCATTTGTGAAGCCACAACACGCACAACCTTGAGGTGGATGGGCTCAACAGCAGAAGAGCCCACCGGGTACCACTCATCTCCACTACAAATAGGAAAAAGAGGCTACAATTTGCACAAGCTCACCAAAATTGGACAGTTGAAGACTGGAAGAATGTTGCCTGATCTGATGAGTCTCGATTTCTGTTGAGACATTCAGATGGTAGAGTCAGAATTTGGCGTAAACAGAATGAGAACATGGATCCATCATGCCTTGTTACCACTGTGTAGGCTGCTGGTGGTGGTATAATGGTGTGGGGGATGTTTTCTTGGCACACTTTAGGCCCCTTAGTGCCAATTGGGCATTGCTTAAATGCCATGGCCTACCTGAGCATCGTTTCTGACCATTTCCATCCCTTTATGACCACCATGTACCCATCCTCTGATGGCTACTTCCAGCAGGATAATGCACCATGTCACAAAGCTTGAATCATTTCAAATTGGTTTCTTGAACATGACAATGAGTTCACTGTACTGAAATGGCCCCCACAGTCACCAGATCTCAACCCAATAGAGCATCTTTGGGATGTGGTGGAACGGGAGCTTCGTGCCCTGGATGTGCATCTCACAAATCTCCATCAACTCCAAGATGTTATCCTATCAATATGGGCCAACATTTCTAAAGAATGCTTTCAGCACCTTGATGAATCAATGCCACGTAGAATTAAGGCAGTTCTGAAGGCGAAAGGGGGTCAAACACAGTATTAGTATGGTGTTCCTAATAATCCTTTAGGTGAGTGTATATATACAGCTCTGGATTTTTTTGGAGACAGCAGCCCCTTTTTCTTTCCTTTCCAAAAAAGTCAAAAAGGAAGGTTTTGAGTGAGGAACAGATTCTTGAACGATTTTCTTCCTCACTCAAAACGTTCCTTTTCAACTTTTTTGGAAAGGAAAGAAAAAGGTGCAGTGGTCTCTTAATTTTCTCTGGAGCTGTATATATATATACAGTATATATACTGTATACAGTGGATATATACTATATATACAGTGGATATAAAAAGTCTACACCCCCCTGTAAAATGCCAGGTTCTGAAAGAATGAGACAAAGATAAATCTTGTCAGAACTTTTTACACTTTTAATGTGACCTATAACGTGAATATTTCAATTGAAAAACAAACTAATACTTTGTTGAAGCACCTTTTGATTTTATTACAGCACTCAGTCTTTTTGGGTAGGAGTCTATTAGCATGGCACATCTTGACATGGCAATATTTGCACACTCTTCTTTGCAAAAGTGCTCCAAACCTGTCAGGGCTCTGTTCCAAACCTGTCAGGGCTGTGCACATCTCCTGTGCACAGCCCTCTTCAGATCACCCCACAGATGTTCAATTGGATTCAGGTCTGGGCTTTGGCTGAGCTATTCCAAAACATTGATCTTCTTCTGGTGAAGCCATGCTTTTGTGGATTTGGATGTGTGCTTTGGGTCGTTGTCGTGCTGAAAGGTGAACTTCCTCTTCAGCTTCCTAACAGACCCCTGAAGGTTTTGTTCCAAAATTCCCTCCACCCTGACTAAGGCCCTGGTTCCAGCTGAAGAAAAACAGCCCCAAAGCATGATGCTGCCACCACCATGTTTCACTGTGTGTATGTTGTTCTTTGGGTGATGTGCAGTGTTGTTGTTGCGCCAAACATACCTTTTGGAATTATGGCCAAAAAGTTCATCCTTGGTTTCATCAGAACATAACACATTTTCCCACGTGCTTTTGGGAGACTTGATGTTTGTTTTTGCAAACATCAGCCGGGCTTGGATGTTTTTCTTTGTAAGAAAAGTCTTCCGTCTTGCCACCCTACCCCATAAATACGGGAGATTGTTGTCAATACGGGAGATTGTTGTCACATGTAGCACACAGCCAGTACTTGCCAGAAATTCCTGCAGTTCCTTTAATGTTGCTGTATGCCTCTTGGAAGCCTGACCAGTTTTCTTGTCTTTTCATATATTTTAGAGGGATGTCCAGTTCTTGGTAAAGTCTCTGTTTTGTCATATTTTCTCCACTTGATGATGACTGTCTTCACTGTGTTCCATGTTATATCTAATGCTTTGTAAATTATTTTGTACCCCTCTCCTAACTGATATCTTTCAACTCTGAGATCCCTCTGAGTTTTTGGGAAGAAGTTGGTAATTTTTCTGAGTTTATAAAATATATAAGTCCAAACGTAATTAGCGATCTAGTGCTGTGTCATTACACCTAAAAGAACCATTAGATAGGGTTATAATCTTTCATTTTATAGTGTTTCATTTCTAGGTTGAAGAACCAAATTTTTGGGGGGTGCCTATATTTTTTACCTTCTATTATATAATTATTTCATTATTTTCAACCCAATTACAGTGTAATTTGATAGTAAAGGCATGAAAGTATGAGGAAATACCATTGACACAAAATCTCATAATGCTTTCAAAAAAAAATCTTGATGCTGAATGGCAGAAATGTTTTCCGAAAACAATTTTTTTGCCTTTCAAACAGATGAGTTTTATAAATAGTGACCCAGAAGTCTGTTTTTATGTGTTTTTATTGTAGCCAGAGGGGTTGTTATTACCAGGATACATCATAATAGGTTGTATTTGTTACAGAAATGAATCTAGGACCCAAAATGTCCCAGTAGTGAAATCCGGCCGAAAGCCCCATAGGCTACCAAGGGTTAAACAATGTAATAAAAAAATTTTTTTTTCCCAAAGCATGTAAATCTGTATGTAAATGTATGGCTTTTTATTCTCAAAACATTGGAAGATGTGTCCTCTGTACTCACCCAAATTACACTCCAAGTAATGTCCATTTTATTGAACAGCTCTAATTAGAACATTTCTGAATAATGGAGGTTTGAGTTGTCAACTGAGATGAATGCAAATAACAGTAGGCTACTGTAGAACAGATCTGAATAGAACACAATTTAATTATCAAGGATGGAAATGTTTCTTTGTCATCACTGCACAAAACTGAAAGATCTACACTGAAAAATCTGTATACATTTGTACATAAAAACATGAACATCTGTATATAATTGTTATTGGATTTATACCTCTCAAATGATGGCTCTACTCATGTAATGTTACATTCAAGCATATTTCTTTCTAGTTTTTGTTGTCAAGCCTTTGTGAATAAACATTATGCACGATAGAAAACCCATATTGCCTCTTCCTGGGCACACACAATTCTGTTAGATGGCATTTTTAGATACAAAAAACACCTCAGTCACAGTAATGTTAAAATACATCATATGGAGAAAATATCCAGCAATCTCTACAACATTTGAATTGTTTGATAAACAATTTAGTTTTTCATGGCTGTTAGCAGACGTTTTGGAGGGATACAATAAAATATACATGAAGAATACTTGTCTCAACCTTCCTACTACAGCAGGTGAGGCTTATTTGTTATTCTTGACAGAGGCACACAAATCATTGAAAAAGAACAAGAGGATAATTTTTGACCCCTCCAATTTGCTGTCTAAGACTTTGATGGCCTCTTCAGGGAAAAATCACTGAAAGTGTGCTAGACGTTCAGTCACTACTAACAGTAGAGACAATAACATACTATAGAAAACAAAGCAACAGGAGCACATTTGTAAGATGTGAAATGCAGACTAGTGTTTTACTTTTCTTGTCTAGATGTTCATTGGATCACACATTAGATTGGATGTTTTGTTTACAGGAATATAAATTAGACCAATTGACCTGCACAGGACTGCAGCAAAGCTTTTATTGCTACTTGCTAAGCAGACCTGATTACAGATAGCAAGAGCTGGAGAGTTTCTTTGAATCAATAATACATGTGTTATTGTAAAGAAGAGAAAAACTCAATGGCTTCATCAACAAATGTTCTATGTCAATATATGTCACGTCACACTAGAAAGACAAGGACTTATATGCCATTTCCCTGTGATGCACAAGTCATTGCAAACCATTTGTTTACCTATCAAGTGGTCTCGTCATCTAATATTAACAAGGTCCGAGTTACAAAGAAGTAAACCTAACAACCAAAAACCTTCTCCTGCATTGTTCTTATTTCTGTGTTCAATAAAATATATTTGAAATGTGATTATTACACTGAACGAAGCTATAGCCCAACAGATGAAATACATGATGGGATTCAAGTTCCTTTTTGCACAGATTGGCTACCGAAAGCATTAGCCTACATAGGTCAGCTGCATAGGTCAACTGACATAGGTCCACTGACATAGGTCAATTGACATAGGTCGACTTACATTGATCCATGCCTGCCTGCAAGCCTCCATTATATTTCCATGGGGAGGAACACTCTTTAGGCTTGCCTCTGTCCAACATCAGAGGAAAGTGGAGGCAACACAACAATCTATTCTGGCTAGCAGTCAGATGACAGGTTGATTGTGCTTCCTCTGTCCCATTTAACCTCCATTACCTGCCATTACCTGCTTTTTCAACAACAACAACAACAAAATGTGGAACCTAATTGTAACCAGACATAAAAAGACAGACTGAAGTTGTCATTGGCCAATATTGTGTGGTGTCATTTTTTTTATTCATAATTTGAATACCAGAGGACAAATTGCCTTTGGCGAGGATGCTGAGCTTTATGTTTTTAACACAGGAAATGTTGAGAAGAGGGATTTTCTCTCTTCTCACTGCTGTGCTATAGTACCTTATCATGGCAGGACCATATTGATGCTAACTGTCCATAGATGAGCTGTCTTGGATGAGCCTTCCTCTTGTGCCAAGGTGTGATGCCCATGCCTAGTTCAAATTCTGTCCAACAGCCCCCGCACTTATCTCTACACAGTAGTGCCACACAAATCATTCAAGTAAATTTGTCCTAATTTACTATTGGAATGAGTGAATGGGCTTTGTGGATGGATTTTAGAAGTCACATTCCTTTGTGTTGGATGGAAGTAACTGATGCTGATGTGCTTAGGCTGTGCTGTACATGGTGGTCTGTGGTTTAAGTTATTGATGTATCTGGCATGTTTTATTCATATGTAACCCCGCTACTGGTCTGTATACAACCAAAGTGAGCACACTTCAAAGAACACCAAGGCAACGTTAATAATGTATGTATTAACAAAATAATCACAATAATACAAAACAAATCAGCTTTGAAACGTACTGAAGTGGATGTACAGCACTATGAATCAAGTAATTAACTTATTACTGTCAAGACGCTTTACAAAACCCCAAAATGAATGTATACACAAACCATAACCAAAAAGTATGACATTTGAAGACAAGCGTTATCCAGGTTGTAACCTTCTAAAAATAATGGGGTATCCCTTATATTTAAAACAGATCTGAAACTTGGAGAGAAGATGTATGACTCTTATGTGACAGGTAGATAAGATGCATCCTATCAGAGATCCAAGACAAACCTGATGCACTGACACTTGTAGTGAATTGGAAAGACATACCATACATAGGAGGGATTGAAGCCACTTCCTTATTGTGTACAAAATGAAAGGGCTCACTATGTGGCAACCACTGAAAATGTGCGGGATTCACTAGTTGACTTTCATTCACTAGAGACAAATCATTCAACAGAGTGCCAGTGGTCTTGGATGTGTATATGTGAGGTACATAAACATATCCATACCGTGCCCCATTTATTTCTTAAATGTATAAAACACATTTCATAAATTCACCAAACATGTAACTGGGATTGGTGTAGTGTAATAGGCTTCGGAGTCCATTGAATCTGGCCTTCTTCGATTTCTGCACAATCTCTTCTCCATCCATCCTAATTTCTCTATATCCGACAAATGACATAATGCCAGAAATATATCTAAAAAAAAGTTTTAAAATAAAATACAAAATAGAGTTCAGTACTTGATCTTCTGGAGTGCATCATCTTCTGCAAACATCCTGTAATACTGTGAGGGCACTAATTTATATTCAGAGAGCAAAACGATGTGTTAAAAACAATTAACGCTGCTGAGTTGAATAGATCACAGATTGAGGGAGAATAATTATAACCTACTCTTCCTGAATCGCTGCTGCTCTCTGTCAACCAGTAACTATCAGTTTAAATGTAGTCCTCATAAATCCTGTGGTAGATGCTGGATCATACTAGATTTCATCCACCAACAAAATGTATCTTAAATGCATATTACTAAAGACATATACAGTGAAATGTCAGTATTTTTCTCATGTTACCCCTTTATTAAAACACTATTTTATAATGATGTATTGGAGTGTTGAACTTGTAATAGCCTGTCTATATAATCGCTATACGATGAAAATCTGCAGTGTAAGTGTACAATCAACTATATCATGTGTACCAATTCAGATTGATCTATAATCATCTCCAATGTAGTGAATGCAATGATGACACTGAACTCTGACACCTTGCATGGCATTAACTGGCTAATGCGTGATTCTTTTTCACATTCCTACCTGAATGGGTGGAATGATGGTCATGATATGAGACAACATCTGTAGGCCGTGGAAGCCCACCCATTAGGGTGCCGCATTTCTGACTGTAAAAATTGTATATACATGCAATCAATATGCCCCAATCAGCCATAACATTATGACCACTGACAGGTGAAGTGGATAACGCTGATAATCTCTTTATCATGGCACCTGTCAGCGGGCGGGAAAAAATGTAAAGACCACTGCACCTTTTTCTTTCCTTTTCAAATAAGTTGGAAAGAAAGTTTTTTTTTATGTGAGAAACAGAAGGGTTAAAATTAAGAGAACTGCAAACTGAACGCTCCTGTTCTTCAATCAAAACTTTCCTTTTCCACTTTTTTGGAAAGGGAAGAAAAAAAAAATCCAGAGCAAATGAACATTCTGTCCTCAAAGTTGATGTGTTAGAAGCAGGAAAAATGGGCAAGCGTAAGGATCGGAGCATCTATTACAGAGGGCCAAATTGTGATGGCCAGACGACTGGGTCAGAGCATCTCCAAAACTACAGCCCTTGTGGGATGTTCCTGGGTCTGCAGTGGTCAGTACCTATCAAAAGTGGTCCAAGGAAGGAAAAGCAGTGAACTGGCGACAGGGTTATGGGCAGCCAAGGCTCATTGATGCACATGGGGAGTGAAGGCTGGCCCGTGTGGTCAGATTCAACAGACAAGCTACTGTAGTTCAAATTGTTGAAAAAGTTAATGCTGGTACTGATAGAAAGGTGTCAGAACACACAGTGCATCACAGTTTGTTGCGTATGAGGCTGCGTAGCCGGCGACCAGTCAGGGTGCCCATGCTGAACCCTGTTCACTGCCAAAAGCGCCTACAATGGGCACATGAGCATCAGAACTGGACCACGGAGCAATGGAAGGTGGCCTAGTCTGTGGACCTGCAACCAATAGGTCCTGTGTTTGAATCTCCTCACTTTCAAAAATAATTATGCATTAGGGTTTGTTCTGGATAGACAAAAACTTCACTGGTTACAACCTTCAGTAGCTACTTTATAGTGAGCCTAAAATAAAACAGTTTATATAAAACGAATGAAAGAAAACCGCTTTTTGTGCCATGAAATAGCTTTGGCTGTGTAAAGTTCATATTCAGTCTCACAATGCTTAATGGTGTCTAGCGGAATATTCAAATTTGGCATGATGTTAATAAATTATCTAATGTCAAGATGTTATAGGGACACAAGGCAAATGTATAGGGCTGTGGAGTAGTGGTCAAAGGCACAGCCACTCATCTGGGTGACCTGGGTTTGAATCCAATGAGGGCAACAACATTCATCACTTTCAATTGTGGGCCGGCTGTTCTAGGCTTGCCTGGTTCCTTTTCTGGTTAAAACAAGGTTTTCAGTTACCACTCAATCACAGCACTGTGCGTTCTGGTCAACACACAGTACTGGGGTTGCATCTCAATTGCTTGCCTATGGGCAGGGCTGCACCAATGAGATGCTAGGGTTTTCATCACATTACTTTTATAGTGCAGTGTTAATAGACCTCTTTGGGAAGTTGAAAGGAATGACCGATTCTCCATGTGTTTATGCAGATAGCTCTCCATATCAGGTATCACCTAAAAGGAGCAAGCTATATAGTGAGTCGCTGTCATCATGGTGATATCACTGGGCTATAAAAAGAGAGATTGGACAAGATAAACAGAACATCTACAAACATGTTGCAGCATCAAGTCAAATTTAAAAAGACAAAGGGAAGCAATATCCTCATAACTTGGAAAAAAAAGATTTGTTACTGGAATGGAAGAAAGCATGACCACGTGACTGCACACTTCGGAAATACTGTGCAAAGATATTCTAACTATTACCAAACCTGTTAGCCAAAGCTAATACAGCATACAGCTAGACTGGTCTGGAAAAATTTTCAAAAAATGAGTATTATGTTGAGCTGGCAGTTAGGCGTAGAAATGAAAATAATTAGAGAACCAGGACCGTTTTGGGAATTTGGATAGTACAATCATCTCGCCACCATTCAAGAAAATAGCTAACTCAGTTGAATAGACTCTGTGCACCAGCGTTGTGAGGAACTTCCGTTTTTGTCTAGAAGTCGGTATTGCAGTTTCCGGTTTACTTACTAATACTCATCCGCATTAGTGAACACCTAAACTCACAACAAGATGAGTGATGCTGTTGTACGGAAAAAATAAATATATAATGTACATGACTCATTTAAGTTTCAAGGTACAAGTGGGGCATCATTTTAATCAGGAGAATGTCCTCTTTTTAATAAAATATGGCTTGCACCATTCAATGACTTCAAACGCTAGACTAGAAATAGTCATGAAAGGCGATTTTTTTATATACTTATATACTTGCGCCATTCAAGTTGACAGCTCCGCCCCTCTCTTCACCCGAGTGTCCAAGACATACGGCCGCAGGTCACATGAAACGACAACAAAGTTGATCATCGACCTGCGGCCTAGGGTGTCCTGGTGCCACGTGCACTGATGGACACCCTTATGCTTGAACATGGTGTTCGTTATGGACAAACTGTGACTAGCACAGAAGTCCAATAACTGAACACCGCTCGGGTTCAGATCAGGGGGGCCGTTCCTCCCAATCATGCCCCTCCAGGTGTCACTGTCGTTGCCCACGTGGGCGTTGAAGTCCCCCAGTAGAACGATAGAGTCCCCAGTCGGAGCACTTTCCAGCACCCCTCCCAGAGACTCCAAGAAGGTTGGGTACTCTGCACTGCCGTTCGGTCCGTAGGCACAAACAACAGTGAGAGACCTATCCCCGACCCGTAGGCGCAGGGAAACGACCCTCTCGTTCACCGGGGTAAACTCCAACACATGGCGGCAGAGCTGGGGAGCTATAAGCAAACCCCCACCAGCCCGCCGCCTCTCACCATGGGCAACTCCAGAGTGGTGAAGAGTCCATCCTCTCTCAAGGAGTGTGGTTCCAGAGCCCAACCCGTGCGTAGAGGTGATCCCGACTACTTCTAGTCGGAACCTCTCAACCTCTCGCACGATCTCAGGCTCCTTCCCCGCCAGCAAGGTGACGTTCCACGTACCTAGAGCTAGTTTGCGTGTCCAGGGATCGGGTTGTCGAGGCCCCCGCCTTCGACTGCCACCCGATCCTCTCCGCACCGGCCCCTTATGGTCCCTCCTGTGGGTGGTGAGCCCACGGGAAGGTGGCCCCACATCGCTCCTTTGGGCTGAGCCCGGCCGGGCCCCATGGGGAAAGGCCCGGCCACCAGGCGCTCGCGTACGAGCCCCAACCCCGGGCCTGGCTCCAGGGTGGGGCCCTGGTTGCGCCATACCGGGCGACGTCACGGAACTCATAATGTTACTCTTCATTAAGGGGGTCTTGCGATGCTGCGTAAATTGAAAATAAAAAAATTTTATTCCTGTATTTATTTGAAAATAGTACAAAGACAATATATCAAATGTTGAAACTGAGAAATTTGATTGTTTTTGGAAAAACAGGATACCAGTTGCTGTAGTTTTGAAAGTTAAATGTTTTTCCATTCTTGCTTGATATAGGATAGCACCCGCTCAACAGTTTGGGGTCTTCTGTGTTGTATTTTTTAATTCATAATGCGCCAAATGTTTTCAGTGGATGACAGGTCTAGACTACAGGCAGTCCAGTCTTTTGTTGCCCCTGCCCCAGTATTTTTTTAACATGTTTCTGGCATCAAATTCAAAGTGGGCATTTATTTTTCAAGAAACAATAACATTTCTATATTTCAATTTCATATGTTGTCTTTGTACTATTTTCTTTTGATGATAAGGTTTAAATGATTTGCACATCATTGACTTCTGTTTTTACATTTTACACAGCATCCTAATGTCAATGTCAAAGAAATGTCTGATTTCTTGCAGAGAGCAATATACATGTCTCTTGATATGAAAATTCTGTCACCATTTGCCACTGTCCCTACAACACAGCCAATCAGAAGCTGCCAGTGTTAATTGTGTTGTTGCCATGGACAAGTGGATCATCGCCCCTTACTTACTCTCTGGAGGCTGTATTACAGCTAGACCCTGTTAGAACGTTTCCTAAATTATGCTAATAATAGCCCACTGGTACAATAGGTGTAGTGAAATGCCTTGCATAAGGCTCTTAGTCACTGATGTAATCAGATTCAATATTAAACCTGCATTGGTGGCGTTAGTGCATAATGAGCTGACCACAACAGGAGAGTACTGATAAAACAATCAGCACTGATGATCAGAAGTGAAAGCATGTGTTTAGCCTGCCAGCACTAAGATGCTTTTCTGATCATTGTTGACCTGGTGGTTGTTCTTGTCTAGTTTATGATTTTTGGCCTCACCAGACAGCGCCAAGCCTCATTCCAGCGGAAATAATGTCTTTATTTCTGGGGGAATTGAAGAGGTCTCCCTCGAGAAAAGCACAATGATGGTAATGAATTGTTCTGGATGGAAGGTCAGTGAGCATAGAACCAGAGAAAAAACCTCAAGAGGCTCCTTTTGATACACCAATGATTATAGTTCAAGGAGTATCCACAGGGTCAAGGCTGAAGAGAATTCATCTGACATTCTCTACTGCCTTAGTGTTCTGTCAATGGCAGCAGCATTACTCTCAATCTGGTGTGTTTGTTAATAAAATTCCTTCCTGTAGTGACTATGTATACAATCATGGCCGGCACTAGTTTCTTTGGTGTCCCTAAGCAATATTGAATGGCCAATTCACATGCAATAAAGGTTTACGTTATAAATGTTTGTATAGTGATAACACAGGTTACGTAATGAACTCTTCTATAATGGCAACACATATTTGAGCAAACATACAATATACAACAATGAATCTATAGGCAGAAGTACTAACAATGTATTAAAAAGCAAAATTAAATCATACTTATAATAGAATTAAACAACGTTTAAAGGACAACATTTCCCAAGGCTAAGCACAAAGCATCAGTTAGGGATGGTATCTCGGCTGATACCAATGCAAGCTCGATTCATTATCCATTATTATGATGGCAAAATCTCTTGGCCTATGTCTACAGATAAAAATATGCCTATTTTCAGGGTTTGTGCTTATGCATTGAACCAGCCCTGTGTCCAATCTATAGTGGATATAAAAAGTCTACACACCCCTGTTAAAATGCCTGGTTCTTGTGATGTAAAATAATTGGACAAAGATAAATCATGTCAGAACTTTTTCCACCTTTAAAGTTACCTATAATGTGAACAATTCAATTGAATAACAAACTGAAATCTTTGAGGGGAAAAATACAAATAAAAAACTCACAATAACCTGGTTGCATTAGTGCGCACACCCTTAACTAATACTTTGTTGAAACACCTTTGATTTTATTACGGCACTCAGACTTTTTGGGTAGGAGTCTATTAGCATGGCACATATTGACGTGGCAATATTTGTCCACTCTTCTTTGCAAAAGCGCTCCAAATCTGTCCGATTGCGAGGACATCTCCTGTACACAGCCCCCTTTGGATCACCCCACAGATGTTCATTTGGATTCAGGTCTGGGCTCTGGCTGGGCCATTCCAAAACATGAATCTTCTTCTGGTGAAGCCACGCTTTTGTGGATTTGGATGTGTGCTTTGGGTCGTTGTCGTGCTGAAAGGTGAACTTCCTCTTCATCTTCAGCTTTCTAATGGACGCCTGAAGGTTTTGTGCCAAAATTGCCTGGTATTTGGAACTGTTCATAATTACCTCCATCCTGACTAAGGCCCTGGTTCCAGCTGAAGAAAAACAGCCCCAAAGCATGATGCTGCCACTTCCGTGCTTCACTGGGGGTATGGTGTTCTTTGGGTGATGTGCAGTGTTGTTTTTGCGCCAAACATACCTTTTGGAATTATGGCAAAAATTTTCAACCCTGGTTTCATCAGACCATAACACATTTTCCCACGTGCTTTTGAGGGACTTGATGTTTGTTTTTGCAAACATCAGCCGGGCGTGGATGTTTTTCTTTGTAAGAAAAGGCTTCCTTCTTGCCACCCTACCCCATAGCCCATTCATATGAAGAATACGGGAGATTGTTGTCACATGTAGTACACAGCCAGTACTTGGCAGCAATTCATGCAGTTCCTTTAATGTTGCTGTAGGCCTCTTGGAAGCCTCCCTCACCAGTTTTCTTATTGTCTTTTCATACATTTTGTATCCTTCTCCTGACTGATATCTTTCAACAATGAGATCCCTCCGATGCTTTGGAAGCTCTCTGCGGACCATGGCTTTTACTCTGAGATGCAGACTGAACAATTGAATTGTTCACCTTATAGGTCACATTAAAAGTGGAAAAAGTTCTGACCTGATTTATCTTTGTCATCACAAAAACCAGCCATTTTTACAGGGGTGTGTGGACTTTTTATATCCACTGTATGTTCAAATAGTAGATATAAACTGCATGACAATATTAATTATCAACACGTCTTATTTAAAATGTCTTCTTGCCAATATTTTTTACTGGCAACTATCAGAAAACGTATAGGAACATACATTATTCATAGCAAAATTGAAATAACATAAGTAGCATCTAAAACATCTGTCTTTAGAGCAATGAAGTGAAATGACTTTTGCACCAACTCATCCAGCCGAATAAACAGCCTGTTATACTAAGGAGGCATACAGATATTTCACAAAACTAGTTTCAATTCCCATGCACATCCAAAACAAACAAAAGATCTATCCAAATCTCATTCCCAGCAAACAAAAGGCAGCTACATTTGCAAGTCAAATGTAATTTCATTGCCGATGCCAGCTACATAGTTGATAGGGGACAGCATACGTTTTCACTTGGAGTTCATTTGTAATTGGGCATTTGGCTTTCAGAATAATTTTAACAGGTGTCATGACAACAACCTAGTGAATACAAATAAGACGTGTATGTTCATCTGGTTATGCTAACACAATGTTACTACCATGACAGTGTTGCTGGTTAGGAAAGCGATGTGTAGTAATGAGACTAAAGAATTAATATATTCATTGTATTACAGAGCAATGTCACAATTATATTAGATACTTGTATAGATTTTTATTTCAACATTTGAGTCTGTCGAGTATCTTCTGCCACAGAGTGGAGAAGACATATTTAATGATATTTTGAGCTGCATAAAGTTTTTTGTTCCTTACTTCTGAATGGTGCCTTTGAGATCCATGTCATCTAGAGGCAAATTCATACAGATAATAAACGTATATTAAGAAACAGGAAAAGTTCATTGTAATGAAATTGTTCCAACACTAAAGAATAGTTGTTTGTCTGACAAAACAGATATAAATACTTTTTAAAGCAGTTTCTATGGATACTGGATTGTTGCTATGTGACAGAGTTGATACAGTATATGAAGTGGTAAGAGTGTGATTTCCATTAATAGTGTATACATGATCAATCTAACAGTGCAATGCATACTGTAGGTTGCATGGTTTCCATAAATTGACTAAAATATTTCTCTGAATCATGTACATTTCAAGAATACTGTTAACAACATAACCATTAAACATTTTATGAAACATTACCTAATCTGCCCTGTAAAATACACTACATGCATTATAATTTCTTATACAAGGCTATCAGATCCTCCATAATCAGAGTCACCATCACTGGCAGGCAAATTAAATCATTGACCAGGAAGTAGATTCATTTGTCAATTTGATATACTGGAATTTGATGTACTGGAATTTGATGTATTGGAATTTTGTACCATAATGCTATTAAATCTATGTTCAGCAGAATTTTTTAATCTGTGAATTATAAGACCTAATCATTCATTTGGTTGGAATGTCCCTTTAACATTTTGAAGGAATGTAGCTGGCATGGCTAAAACAGCAGGCATGTAGATTTGTACTCTACGAAATCATGTCCATCCCTGAAGCAATCTGCAAGTTTCTGGGAATAATTTCATTTTTGTTCTATAATAATGTAGTAAATATTTTAGTGTTGAGGCTCAGTTAGTTTTGCTTCATTGACTTGCATGTTAAGCTTTAAAGTCTATTGACCAGGGAAATGGAAACATAGCAGTCTTTTTAGTCTATTTGTGTGATGCAATGTACCATTTTGCATTCATTTGATGTACTGCATACTGTAAATAATAATGATCTCCAGTAGAGCGACTCATGAGTGATTTCACTCTTTTCTGTGGTCAAAAGAATAACAGAAGTCACGAAGATCATTAAAACTTGATATATTTCATCATGAGGTAGGTTATTCCCAACACATTTACACCCAATCAGTAACAACCAGTCTTCACTTCAAATGGCATGGAATATTAGATACAGTGGATATAAAAAGTCTACACACCCCTGTTAAAATCCCAGGTTCTTGTGATGTAAAAGAATGAGACAAAGATTGATTGATATCTTTCAACAATGAGATCCCTCTGATGCTTTGGAAGCTCTCTGCGGACCATGGCTTTTGCTCTGAGATGCAAATAAGAAAATGTCAGGAAAATCCTACTAGAACAGCTGAACTTCATTTGTGATCAATCAGAGTCACTTTAAATGATGGCAGGTGTGTAATGACTTCTATTTAACATGAGTTTGAATGTGATTGGTTAATTCTGAACACAGCCACATCCCCAGGTATAAGCGGATGTACACACTTATGCAACCAGTTTATTGGAATTGTTCACATTATAGGTCACATTAAAAGTGGAAAATGTTCTGACATGATTTATCTTTGTATCATTCTTTTACATCACAATAACCTGACATTTTGTTTGTAGGCTTTTTATATCCACTGTAGAACAGCAGGCCTTTGGTGACTGGCTCCTTTCACTTTCACAGATGAATGTTTTTTTAATCTTCTTTTTAATTAAGTCATGCTTAGAGACAAGGTAGACTTAGAAGGCAGAGCCAATTTGCTGTTAGTTGTGAATAGTGGGGCACAATTCCCTGATTTTGCAAATAGTTAGATATTAAGCATTAAAAATTAACATCTCAGGTATCAAAACTCCTTCTTTCTTCAGGATAAAGATCACATCCTTCTTTCTAAACACATTCAAAGATTTTTATTTGAATGCTCAATACCCAGTTATTAAAGCAAGAGTTTACTAAAATTCGTCAGAAAGCTAGAAGACTAAGGGCTTGACCCAGTTCTGTGCAACTTGATCATTGATTTACAGAGGTCCCCAGATCCCTAGATGGTAAGTGTGGAAAACATCACCCCATGGAGAAGCTTCTAGCCCTGGTGGAATGGTGACAGAAAAAGAACTACTCCCTCACTAAAAAAAAATCTGAAGGACCTGATAGTCTCCATTAATGCAAGTTAATGGAGACTGGAGAGTCATTTTAGAAGATATCCTCTATACCTCAGATCACGCTTTCGTATGTACAGTATATCTCCTCCACCAACGTATACAGTACAGCATAACAACACCTACACATGCTAATGCATATAAGATTTTTTTTTCTTTCAAATTGTAGATGTACTCATATCTGAGTACTTATATAATTTCACTGTAGAGAGACTGAATATAACTTTTAAATATCATCAATTAACTTAAAAAAAAGTATCTGGTAGTGTCAGGACATTAGCAGGCATGTACTTCCTTGAAGGTGTGTGAAGTGAAGGCCATTGACAAGCTTTGTTTGAGTTAATGTACTCTGAGCACCCCAGAAACAAAAATATATACAGTGGTGAGAACAAGTATTTGATACACTGCCGATTTTGCAGGTTTTCCTACTTACAAAGCATGTAATTCAACTGTGAGAGATGGAATCAAAAAAAAAAATCCAGAAAATCACATTGTATGATTTTTAAATAATTCATTTGCATTTTATTGCATGACATAAGTATTTGATCACCTACCAACCAGTAAGAATTCCGGCTCTCACAGACCTGTTAGTTTTTCTTTAAGAAGCCCTCCTGTTCTCACCTCCTTCCCTCAGTAAGAGCATTGAAGATGGGTCGTGGCTGGGTCTTCCAGCATGACAACGGCCCGAAACACTCAGCCAGGGCAACTAAGGAGTGGCTCCGTAAGAAGCATCTCAAGGTCCTGGAGTGACCTAGCCAGTCTCCAGACCTGAACCCAATAGAAAATCTTTGGAGGGAGCTGAAAGTCCGTATTGCCCAGCGACAACCTGAAGGATCTGGAGAATGTCTGTATGGAGGAGTGGGCCAAAATCCCTGCTGCAGTGTGTGAAAACCTGGTCAAGAACTACAGGAAACGTATGATCTCTGTAATTGCAAACAAAGGTTTCTGTACCAAATATTAAGTTCTGCTTTTCTGATGTATCAAATACTTATGTCATGCAATAAAATGCAAATTAATTATTCAAAAATCATACAATGAGATTTTCTGGATTTTAGTTTTAGATTCCGTCTCTCACAGTTGATGTGTATCAAATACTTGTTCTCCCCAGTGTATGTGAAACGAGCATCATAGAAAGCATAGAGTAAAACAAGGGTAAATCTGGATTTGGCTAGATAGCCAAGGAAAGCTATGTGTAGTACCAAAATGATTTAGAAGTCTGTCAGACTTTCCAGTCTCTAATGGGGAGTGGGGAACATTTTCGGCAGGCATGACAATGAGCTTGCCAAAATGTAACCCCCCTTTACAATGTGCTCACTTTTGTGTCTATAGTAAAATACTTTTTGTGGCACACACTACTGGTCAGCATGAGCTGGGGGGAGGAGGGGGGGTGGCAGGCAAGAAAATGGGCTTGCCAAAATACAAGGTCCTGCTGTCCACTACAGGGCACAATAACAGATAGATTTTTGCCGGACCTCGTAAGCAGAGCCTTTTATTGAGTGAATGAGTGGATGAGTGACTGACTTACTGACTACACATTGTTAAATAGCGTAGTGGTTAGAGATAAAGACGTAGCCGACCAGTGTTCGATCCTCATTACGGACAAAACGAACTAGGCATTAGGATTTGTTTATGGTATACTGAAATTACAAGCATGCTGACAACACCTGTCAGTTTGCTTGTGGTTAGTAATGATAGTGTCAAATCCTAATGGAGTTATTGAACCGATATTCAACTCACTGACGATAGGCATTGCACACCTTCAAGCTAAAGACGCCATTCAAAGTTTAAATCGTAAAGAATAGTCAGGTATAGCATGCTTGTAGATACACGGCTTGTGGACGCAATTGGCCATCCCTGGCTCAGAAGAGAAGAGCACCACCGTGGTCCAGTTCTTTACCACCCGATTGTAGGTCTCAGCCGGCCCTTCCTGTCCGCGCCTCTTTTGTTTTTTAGTTTTGCTGTGTTTCAGTTATTTTATTAAAAGTCCTCTGTTCTCCCTGTGCCTGTGTCCTGCCTTCTACCAACAATGTTACCAGAAGTCATCATTGGATACCACTGACACAATTATTGTGTAATGTCTTTTTTTATTTGTGGGAATAGTCCGGATGAGATTCCTATTCCTACTGATTATTATTTTTTTTGATAGAACACTATGAAATCATGAATATATTCCTTTTGGAGAAACCTTAGAAAAGTTTTGGGGAACCAAAAGAAAATGAACTATATGGTTTAGTCCTCATGCCTACCCCTGACCTTCTTGGTCAGATTTCAGGGGCCCTTTGAAAACTATAGTTTTTTAGATCTGAGATGACAAGATTTTAATAAAATTGACATCCTATTTTTATTGCATTGCTTCTCATACTGAGAAGCTAGAAGGTTACCAAACACTGCTCCCAAACCATATTTCCATTCAAATGACTGCAGCAGTTAGCATTAGTCCATGTAAAACATTGATGGAACTCTTACAACAGAAGGAGAACTCCAATCCAGGTGGGCGGCAGGAATATTTACAGAGGCAGACGTATTGTTCATCTGCTTTAATGAGCCTGACTAACAGAGTGGGTTTGGGATTCATTCAAACCCACCATAGCAATGTTTAAGCATTGTCTTCATTCGTAATATTTCTTCCATCCACACACTTCTCTTGTAAGCATACCTAGGAGGGGGTTTGACCAAGTACATTTTGGAAAAGGGCCTAAGATTTGTCTGAGTTAATGTGACCATTGACACAAGTGCTTTTTTCAGTTAATAGAGCAATACAGGCCCGATTGAATCAAGCCCTAAGTACTTTAACACTCAGTTAACTCAGAACTTAAGTGGAATGTAACTGGTGCCACTGAATGGTAATAATGAACCTTTTTAACAGCACACTGCTAGTACAGTCAAGAACTTCACAATATGGACATGTAGAAAAATCATAACTAACGAAAATATGCAGTAGCACAGGTGCAGATGAGAAATAGGGGCATTGCACATTGTGGTCATTCTTCCTATATCCTTTTTTGTATGATGAGATGCCCAGGTTGTGATGCAGAGGAGACTTGTGTCAAGAGATTTAAGTGTTTGAATAGGCTTACGTATTCTTGTGTTTTTTCATATAATGGTCTCGTCATGGAAAATGTTCATAGTAATTACACTTAGAAACTGGTGGAATCCTCTCAGCCATAAACGCTGGCATGCACCGCAAAAATAAACGCCAATCCTATTCTATTCTGTAGAAGTCAGTGAGAATTTGCATTTCTCCCTGTTTCACTGGTTGACATCTCCCTCTACTGGAAGTGTTTGGAATACAAGGCCCCAGGTTGAACTTCTCTTTAATTTACACTAGTAGTCACTATAACACAACGTACAAATCATGCCACATGACCCTTTTCAATCACATTTTACTACACTCTTAAAAAATATAATTTTCAAAGAGTGCTTTCATGAGGGATTGAAACCTCATAAATACGAAAAACCATTTTGATCTGAATAACACTTTTTCAACAATAAGTGTTCCTACCGGCAACCTTTAACATCGTAAGAACTGTTTTTGTAAGAAAGGCTCATTCTATACAGTACTATATTCCCAGCATTCTTTATTGCTGGGGGAATTGTTTGTTTTAGGTAAATATATACACATATATGTGTGACTGTATGTAGATATCTGTTTACAACTGTAGATGTAAGAACATACTAAAATCTGTTTTTACTTTCTACAAAATACTGTAGCTTGAACTAGTTACAAATAGGTGAAAGGCAATGTGTGTGTCTTAAGAACACAACCTGAGGGAAGATAGCTCTTAACCAATTAAATAATGAAGGATGATGAATTGGTAAAAATTTCTGGAATAAACAATAAATACTTCCCAGACGAAACATGACATATTGTATGAAAGGTTAATGAGCTGGATAGGATTCCAGGTACAATGAGAAGGTATGGCAAAAAAAAATGCAGTAGTGGTATTGTACAAGGAAAATGTTAAATGATAATATTTATATGTTATGGTGAATTCTACGGTTGCATGTCCTTGGGATCTGAGGAACATATGTAAGGACTTTAAACTACAACGCAACCCTTCTATTTAACGATTTACCCCCACCTCTCTCCAAATAGAGGTGATTAAAACTTTTGTAGAGAGTCAGGAGTATTCTGGGCCTTTTTTATTGCACTTCTACCACCACCATCAACCAATTACGACACAATCTCCATCTCATATCCTTCTTTAATAGACCATGCTGTCAGCTGTTCAGTGCTTTCTATGACAAAATGTTTTCACATTGTTCACCTAACTCACATTGGATCAGACTGAGCCTATCAAGGGCTGAAGATTTCTCATTTAAAGGACTGATAAAAAATGATGTTGGAGTTGTGATTTTATTAGACATGCAGTCATGATTTTACAACACAATTACCAAGTCACAGCGAGGCACTCAATAATGGCACTGACACTGAGCAGTACCTCACCAGCTGCCTTGCCTTATGTTGGCTTGCGCGTGCACACACACGCCCACCCACACATGCCCACCCACACACACAAACACACACACACCTCGCACACACGGTATAGTTATATAACCTGTATACGTTCATTTACTGACCATGTTTGTCCATGTCCAAGCTTGAGGAGCTAATACAAGTTTTCAGGTTTCACCAAATTTTTCAAGTACTTTGAGCATTTGAGTGAACCAGTCTGAATTGGTAGATTGATGAAAAGTACACTTTTGGGATTATGTTCATCAAAATTTGGGAAATATTGCATGAAAATGTAAAAGTTAAAGTTATGTTAATCATGATAATTATTAATAAGAATAATTATAACTGATAATGTAGTACCCTTTTACATTTAGTGGAAAAAAGTTATGTTTAGATACTCATTTTATTATTTACATAGTTTATCAGATTTAGAAAAAAATAAAAAGACTAATGTTATTACATTTACTGGTTTTATTATATTTACTGGAGATTTTGTGGTCCAATTTGTTCACTTAAACATTTATTGACATTTGAGTGAACATTTGAGTGAACCAGTCTGAATTGGTAGATTGATGAAAAGTACACTTTTGGGATTATGTTCATCAAAATTTGGGAAATATTGCATGAAAATGTAAAAGTTAAAGTTATGTTAATCATGATAATTATTAATAAGAATAATTATAACTGATAATGTAGTACCCTTTTACATTTAGTGGAAAAAAGTTATGTTTAGATACTCATTTTATTATTTACATAGTTTATCAGATTTAGAAAAAAATAAAAAGACTAATGTTATTACATTTACTGGTTTTATTATATTTACTGGAGATTTTGTGGTCCAATTTGTTCACTTAAACATGTATTGACATTCCACTGGTAAACCTGCTGGGGACATTCATTGATAGGCTGACATGGAAACCTGAGGGCAGACATTCTTATGTTTTTAAAATAAAAGAGGTAAACAACAAATGAAAGCTTGATGCAAAATGTATTTCTGTTTTAACAGAATCAAATGTAGTAAGCAATATGAGATCACTTGTGAATTTCTCCATTAGCCAATGTGGTAATTGAAAGGACATTAACAGGCTAACGAACGGCTCCACAGCGTTGTATTTGTACAAGTCTTATGTACGTGTATATGCCTGCAAGCTCTGCAGGAAACTGACTAACGTGTCTGACTGAGAAAATTATCCAGGACTTTGAGAAGTGTGGCTGCTACTGGACAATCCCAACCTTATTCAACACCAACAGGCCATCACTGTTGATGAAGGGCCCTACAATTTTTAGAGAAGGAAATTCTGGCCTTTCTGAGTAGTTATACCTATCCAGTTGTTTGCAAGCCCAGATGAGTACTGGAGAGTTACTATTGATATTAATTTCATTTACACACCAAAACTTTAGCTTTACAGTAGTAATTCTATTCTATTTACAGTGGATATAAAAGTCTACACACCCCTGTTAAAATACCTAGTTTTTGTGATGTAAAAGAATGAGACAAAGATAAATCATGTCAGAACTTTTCCCCTTTTAATGTGACCTATAATGTGAAAATGTCAACCCCCTCAAAGATTTCAACTGAAATCTTTGAGGGGGAAAAATAAAAACCTTACAATAACCTGTTTGCATAAGTGTGCACACCCTCTTATAACTGGGGATGTGGCTGCGTTCAGAAATAACCAATCACATTCAAACTCATGTTAAATAGAAGTCATTACACACCTGCCATCATTTAATGACAAATAAAGTTGTTCTAGTAGGATCTTCCTGACATTTTCTTAGTTGCATCTCAGAGCAAAACCCATGGTCCGCAGAGATCTTCCAAAGCATCAGAAGGATCTCATTGCTGATAGATATCAGTCAGGAGAAGTGTACAAAATAATTTCCAAAGCATTAGATATACCATGGAACACAGTGAAGACAGTCATCATCAAGTGGAGAAAATATGGCACAACAGAGACATTACAAAGAACTGGACGTCCCTCAGAAATGTATGAAAAGATGAGAAGAAAACTGGTCAGGGAGGCTCCCAAGAGGCCTACAGCAACAGTAAAGGAACTGCATGAATTTCTGGCAAGTACTGGCTGTGTGCTACATGTGACAACAATCTCCCGTATTTTTCATATGAATGGGCTATGGGGTAGGGTGGCAAGACGGAAGACTTATCTTACAAAAAAAAAACATCCAAGCCGGGCTGAAGTTTGCAAAAACAAACATCAAGTCTCCCAAAAGCCAGTGGGAAAATGTGTTATGGTCTGATGAAACCAAGGTTGAACTGTTTGGCCATAATTCCAAAAGGTATGTTTGGCGCAAAAACAACATTGCACATCACCCAAAGAACACCATACCCATAGTGAAGCATGGAGGTGGCAGCATCATGCTTTGGGGCTATTTTTCTTCAGCTGGAACCAGTGCCTTATTCAGGGTGGAAGGAATTATAAATATTGCCACATCAAGATGTGCCATGCTAATAGACTCCTACCCAAAAAGACTGAGTGCTGTAATAAAATCAAAAGATGCTTCAACAAAGTATTAGTTTAAGGGTATGCACACTTGGTTATTGTGAGTTTCTTATTTGTATTTTTCCCTCTCAAAGATTTCAGTTTGTTTGTGGAAAAAGTTCTGATATGATTTATCTTTGTCTCATTCTTTTACATCACAAGAACCTGGCATTTTAACAGGGGTGTGTAGACTTTTTATATCCACTGTATTGGTTTTAAATTAGAGTCACTGAATTGGACCACAAATCAGAAACCGATTTCTCTGAATGTCGAAATTGCTAAAAGTAAATTTCAAAGTATTTTGTCATACATTTTGAATTTGGCTAAATCACGATACTCTACTGAGGCTAGTAATGACATCAGGGAGAGATCAATGGAATTCCAATTGCATAAGGCTCTCATGTTTTTTTGTTGTTGTTCTGAATCAAATCTCACACATTAAATCAGAACTATAGCAGTCTGATCTCATTATTGACCAATTTGAACATAAAGGGCACATGAGTCACAGACCAACTGGATAACTCTCAGCCAGTAAGAGTGTCCATCCAACCCGACCCACGTGCCTTGTTGTTATGATGTAATACACAGAGACTTCCTGA
This sequence comes from Esox lucius, assembly GCF_011004845.1. Classification (NCBI taxonomy): domain Eukaryota; kingdom Metazoa; phylum Chordata; class Actinopteri; order Esociformes; family Esocidae; genus Esox; species Esox lucius. The sequence goes on along the minus strand of NC_047580.1, from coordinate 27,929,998 downwards.
ACATAGGGTTCATTCACAGAGTCCTTCTCCAGCGACTCCAGACACCAAAATTAGGCTCCAAACACTGTCTCCTGGCAACAGGGCTCACAGGGTTACAGTGAACTCCCTTGTTGTTATTTATTTGAGGGAGGGGTGGGTGGGTTTGGATATGGGAGTGTGTGTGTGTGTGTAGATTTGTGTGGGTATTTGTGTGAGTGTGAGGTGTCAATGGGTTTGTCTGTAACACTGACGATGAAGCTGTGGTGAAAATGAACACGGAGAAAGCATAACAGAAGTTGTCACCCCGTTGATGTGCCAAGCAGAAGAATAGTGGAGAGGTTTGGGGTACTGTAGCATGAATCACAGACTAAAATCTCTTTTCCCGCACAGAAACCACAAACAGTCTAAAGAGAGACACCAGTGACAATATTACCTTGCCAAGAACAAATTTAGGATGCTAAAAAAAAAAAAGCCAGGAAACTGATGTTAACAAGTTTGGTGTAAGAGTTCTATGAAATATTTTATATATAAAATACATATGTTAGCTAAGTGTTCACTTGATGTATTTGTTATTATAATGTGGCTAGTTATGGCACAAATGTCATAAAGGATACCATTACATTAAACATTACCTGCTATATAACATTATCTTGCAAAAGTATTCAAACCCCTGACAAATTCTCTCATCTTAATGGATTACAGATGGTACATTAAAATGTTGCTCTGTTTCGATATAATAAAACACTAACCCAAAAATTCCAATACGTTGCTTTTGTAAGTATTCCAACCCCATGCTGTGGAAGCTCCCAGTTTAAACTCAGTTTAACAAAGACTCAGTTTTCTTACCATTGACCTCCTGTGAACCATTAATGTTGCTCACACATTTTCTGGATTAAAACCCCACTGTAAGGAGAATGAGCATTCTAAAGACTAAGAGATAAGATAATTAACATGCAATGATTAGTAAAAGGGCATGAAATAATTAAAGTGGGGTCTATAATCAGGGACTTGAAAGTGGCATCACACCACCCAAACACTGCCAACAAAAGACTGCCCCCCAAACCTCAGCAGGTAAAAACAAGTAGGAGACTTGTGAGAAAAGTCACAGAGAGCCTAACAATCACTTTGAAGGATCTACAGAGTTCATTGCCAGAGAGTGGATTAATGGTACACCTTTCAACCATATTAAGAGCAATGCATAACACTGACTTGTATTGAATGGTGGGAAGAAAGAAGCCATTCTTCAAAAAGTACCATCTGAAGGCAGAGTACCACCTGGGTCTTCCGACAACACAACAACCCAAAACAGTCAAGCAAATCTATCAAAGAAAGGCTCAGGAGAAAGAACATTTCTCACAAATGGATTGTGCCATGTTCAGGGGTTTTGGCAAATTGCAGTCAGTTTTTCTTATGTCTCTCTAACAGCATTAGGAACTCCCTTTAATCAAATTGATGATGGATGGCTCAAATGTAAATTGTCACACCATGTCTGAAGGTCAGCTTTAATCTGTTGATAGTTGATCAATGACTATTCTCCAACATTCAAATCATCCTTTGCCGCAAAGTCCATCAAGGTGTCTTTTGTGGCTTTGTACAGGAAGGTTGGTTACAGTAGCATGTAAAGCAATATAGAGCAAGGGTGCCAATTTTTTGGGCAAAACTTACATAAGAGGCCAATATGTTATATATATATACAGCATATATATACAGCTCTGGAAAAAATTAAGAGACCACTGCACCTTTTTCTTTCCTTTCCAAAAAAGTCTAAAAGGAAGGTTTTGAGTGAGGAACAGAAGGGTTAAAATTAAGAGACCACTGCATACTGAACGCTTCTGTTCCTCACTCAAAACTTTCCTTTTCAACTTTTTTGGAAAGGAAAGAAAAAGGTGCAGTGGTCTCTTAATATACATATATACTGTATATATATATATATTCCTATTGAGAAGTGGATTCCTGAAGGAATGAAAAAAAAAGCAGCATGGTAAAACCAAAAAAAAAGCAGTTCTCTACGACAAACATACACACAGCTGTTTTTATAGAATGTGATGACGTGATGCTGTTTCGCAAGCAAGACAGTACACTTTGTTGAGATGCGAGGCCAGTTGTTCAGCGCCAGTTGGATCTCCTAGTGATCATACCATGAAGCAAACATCGTAGTCTTTGGAGTATCTCAGCTGTGGGCTTATCATTTACCCGGTTCCTGTGTGTCTCACAGCTTGGTTTTTAGGCCGTGGGGTGCTTTCATAGCAGCAAGTGGTTGTTCACCATCTTCTTGGACGGTGTGATCATGCCCCGGTCCCCAGAGAGAAAGGTTGCTGGTTCAAATCCCAGAAAAGGTGAACAATCCGTTGCTGTACACCTGTGAAGGTTAACTCCAATGGCTCCCTGCTACGTGACTGAAATGGGCAAATCAGGGAGGCCGAGTATTTCGACTGACAGCGTTTTAGGTGTGACATTAACATGCAGATAGGTTAAACACTGTCTGCCATGCATATACCGAAACATCCATGCAGATACTGATCTGATTTGTTAGGCAAAACCTTGGTAAGACTTTCTCAATCTGTGCGTATCTCTGTTCTGTCTGTGTCAAGGTTCTGTATGCAAAAGTAACAGGTTGTCCTTTCTGTAGAAGAGTTGAGACTGCACCTGTCAAATAGCAGAGTGACAAGAAAACCTTTTTGGCCTACTATCGGTCAATCACAAATTGTCTTAAGGTATAGCGTCTCATACTAAGAGACTCTGCAACAATGTCAACAAGTCATGAAAGTGCTGAACACAGGACCTGGTCTGACCACCAACAGTCACCACCTAAACTGGGCATGTTGAATGAAGTCGATTAAATCCAGTAGATTCAGAAATTGCCATACTTTGTAAGTAGATACGAACATTGAAAGCACCTGCGATCTCAATTTTGTTATAAACTACACAAATTATGTACCGAAATTTGAGAAATCTGCAATGAATTTGGGACATACCTTTTGCAGAACTTAGAGCGACTTAGTGAGCACATACAGGACATTTGCATAGTTTTAGTACACTATATATCATGATGTTGATAGACAAATCGGAAATACTGAAATGTCCTTACTGTATTGTGACAAATTAATGACAACAAAACTACACAAAAAGTACAATAACTGTAATATTCTTTACGATTTATTGCTAGTTTAAAAATACATGTTTTGCCTCTGAAAAAATAGAGATGAAAATGACACCCAACGTTGTTTTAAGGAAACATACAAAAGATGATGAAAACATATAATGTGGATTATCAAGCAAAATAAAAACTACAGAGGACTGTCTTCACTCAAGCACAGATGTGTTTATAAAACTTGTAAGACATCTGAAACAAAAATATAACCTGTTTCTCTAAAGCAGATTTCAAATATTAGAATAAACTGAGTATTATGCCACATCCTGACAGCTGTATATATGGCTTTTTGTATAGTACTTAGACAAAAGAAAGACAAAGCCTGAAAACAACTGATGCAGTTCATAGAACATATTTTCGACTTACACTTAACTTCAAATTAAAAAAGAAGACTAACAGAAGCATTACTATTTACAATTCAGTAAAGTTTACATTCAAGATATTTCAAACACACTGTATGCTGTACATTGGCAGAATGGCTCAATTAAAAAAACATTTGTAACAACTAAAAGCTAGAACTATCTATGTTCTTCTCTCTTTGTACTGTACCTGTCTATTCTGTTTTCTGTTTTGTTTGGACCCCAGGAAGATAACAACGACCATAATACATAAAGCCTATTGATGTATTTTCATAGCAAATAAAAGCACATTTTACATAATCTGTTTACTGGTACACTGGTCAGGTTTACACTTTTGGATAGTATTTGTAATGTTTTTAAAGTGTATTTTTCTGTATAGAAACTGTTTAAAATATTGAACATATTTTAGTTGATATGCATCAAAAAGCTATTCTAGCTTACAATATAAATGCACTTTGAGCACTTGGAAAAGTCCATGTTTGAATGTACATACAATCTGACCGTGACCCAAAAAAGCATAGCCCATCTTAGAAATATGGAATTATTTTGGAAATGTAAGGTATATGTACAGTACAGTAAAGAAGAAAAACACGTATAGTATAAGCACTGCATATACTATAATATTGATTGTTATTGCCTGAAAACATTTATATTACTTACAAAGTTAGGGTAAATTCCATTTAAATTCCAATTGAATCAACATTCCAATTGTCTTCAATACTTTACAATGAAGACTGTTTTGAATCTGAAGTACTTGACTGGAAATAAAATGTGAATTGTCCTTAACGCTGGTTAATTACACCCAAAATAAATAGAAATAAGTATGTTAAAATATATGTTATACACATTTTATGCATTTCTCAGGTGGAACCAAAAATGACACAGATTTGAAAATTGATGTAATGTTACATTCAAATTGGTTTATAATCAACTAGGAACACACAAGTAAAAATGAATGACTCCCTTTTAAATGTTGTATTTTAAAATTCAACCTGCACATATAATAACTGGGTTAAATTCACAATTGCATTTCCACCTAATCCTTTTGTGTGTAATTCAATATCCAATAATTATTCATTAGGAAAGATACATTGCTTTTTTCCTCCAAGGTTTTCAAAATTATCTGCATCATCACTGGCCTAGAAAAGGCATCTTTGGCAAATCAACTGCTTATACAGTAATATACATGTATCACGTGACCCAAATATAATGAAGAACAAATCAATAAACAATGGAAAGACGACACACTATGTAAGAATATACCTACGCAGATATTCCCCTATAAACAGTGCATATAACTTTCAAATTGAAATAACGTTGATTTCCTAGAATTTCATGTGTGGTAACAAACTGGTACATAGAAGAAAATAAAAACATACAACACAAAGAAAAGTAAGCTACACAAGCAAGAATATGGGAAGATGAAATTACAATTAAATATTTATTTGGTTATTAGCATGGCAGTACGCTTGTCATTTAGAGTAGCGAGATGAGATGATCAAAGTAAGCTGAAGAACAATTTTTGTCATTGAATTGCACAGCTAATGGAATACACTTCACAGTGTAAAGGTGACAGAACTGTCAACAAGATCGGTACGAGAGTGAAAGTTTTTGCATAATGGTTTAACACCAACCTTTCTACAGCAACAGAACGGGATTGATTGTGACTTGCTTGTGAATTTCCCACCTCAGTCATTGTATAAACTGTTCCATTGAATCAGATTAAATTATGTAGCAATAAAACAAGACACAATCCTATTTTTTTTTTAGAGCTTAAAAAATAGGAAGATTATCCTTGGCAGCACATTCTTTGGCATTGGGTATAAGGGGCCCTTTATATGAAGGAAACGGACAAAGGGGCCAAATGGCTGGTAGCAGGTGTTGATATAGGGCTGATAAAGAGATGGGCACACAGGAAAGAAGAGGAGGTTCCCATGGCGATGCAGAGTGAGCTGCAGCTGTCCACTTCCTGTTTCCTATGTGTGACCTCTGGCCTGCACGCCAGTCAGATCCTTCCTTATGATCTCGTTTACTGCAGGGAGGAGGGAAAAATTACAGGGTGTTAGTCATAGCATCAAAGCTGTTGCATTTCATGGCTCCAGGGAGGGCCATTTTCACTACTGTCCTTTTCATATCTTCTTTTCCATTACAACAAACAATTACAAAGGTACTATATTTTACACAGTACAAAAGGGCAAAAAATCTCAACATAAATCTACTGATGCTACGGTAATACATCTCCAAGAGACACAAAACACAATAATTGCTGAATACTCTTTGTGTAGGTTTTCTTGTTTTTGCCACATTGATTATATTAAAGACCCCTTAATGCATATTTACAAAATGTTATTGTAGCAACAATAAAATGAAAATGTAAGAAAACATGTATTATATTAATATAATGTTACCATTAAAACAAGGACAAATACTTAAATACGTGTCATTTTATCATTAATGACCTACAAAGCTTCTTAATGGCAAATATGTACAGTAGCATCAGAAATCCAGGGTGTGTACTGTATCTGAGTCAGTCCTGGGCACATCAAGTTTGTTTTTTTTGCAGTACATATCTGATAAAATCAAAGCTTGATGACAATTTAATTACTTTAATCAGTGTTACATCCAGTCTATGAATTTACTGCACTTTCAAATTACCATCACTTCCTGTTGTTCTGCTGTCAGATAGGTGACTCAAAACACGGGGGTATGGATGGAAACTTTCACTGCTTCTACATTCTAAAAATAGTCTCAACTGTGTGTAGTGGGATATCGCACCACCCTTAAAGAAGAAAAACCTCCAGTTCTTTGAGGAGATGAAGGAGGTGGAAATCTACTGTGCACTCTGCACTCCAGAACTTCCAAGAATATTTCAATGATGTTCAGATCTGGCGTTTGGGGAGTTCATGGAATGTGTTTGACGTCATCCTGGTGTTCATAAAACCCCTCTTGAATTTGTTTGGCAGTGCGTTTGGGACTGTGCACGGCACTGTCATCCTGGAATATTGTAATATCATGAGGGAAGTTCTGCACCATAGGGTGTACCTGGTCCTGTAAAAAAGCTTTATATGCGATCGTATTTGAGGCTGTGCTTTTGGGACATTGAGCGACTATTCACTTAAGCGTCTGTCCATCCATGTGGGTCAACTTCCACGTGTGACCGCTTTTCCTCTTTGACGATAGAATGAGCCCATGTTCAGCATATGCTGTCATTCTCTTTGACATGGTTCCTCATTACCCAGAATACATTTCCAGTTTTTGAGACTGGTGCACCTGCAATTCAGGGACTGACTGTTAGGCCTATTCAGGAACTTGGGTCATGAAATTTGCTCTTGAATATCAAAGTGCTAATTGTCATACTTCTTTTATAGCTGTCACGTGTGTACTGCTAACTGTCAAAAACAGACCTTTGCACGTGACCTTTGCAGCGGCATCTGTAATTTTGGGATTTAATGAATTCTAAGTAACAACCCTTTTCTATGTGGTGTTTTGGTTATTTTGTCCGCCCACTGTAGATATCTGTGGGCAGACAAAATAAAACAACGATACTGTCATCATGCTAAATGGAAAAAAAAATGTCTGTCATACAATATCTGTCATAACAAGAGTGAAACGGTTAGATAAAAATGAAGAGTGATTGTATGACCTCACTAAGCTAATGGGACAGCTACTGTAGCTGTGGTTACATTGTAGGATCACATTATCAATGGGGAAATTGAAAGGAAACCGGCAGTAAGCTCAGAGGAATGTCCAGTAGGTTGAACACGTAGCCTAAACCGCGTCTTTCCAGACAAGGCTACATCCTATGCCCGGTACTCTGTCTTTATCAGTAGCTAACAGCGTCAAGGGGCCTGGGAGAAGCCTGTATATACTGGCATTATCACACAGGATCCTGGCGCCATTGCTTCTGGTTGTGACTCCTAAGGGACACATACCACATATCAAGGAATAACAGTGTGAAACTGGTCAACACTGACATCAACATGGTGAACAGGTGTCTCATGCCCATTGGTTTAAAGGCTTTACATGTCACATACTCTATTATAGCGAGACACTTTAAATTGTTCACAGATACTATATGAATAATCTTAAAATATACACAAATACAAGCAATCTTTTTTGAAGGGGGTCTGAAGAGGACTTTTCATTGAGGTAACAGATGTGAGTGAGAGAGTAAGCAGCATCACGCTTGGTATATTGTGTTGTTTTAGACTGTGGGCTTGGGGAACTCAATATCCAACAGGCTTTTAGGAGGCCTATTTTAAGCAGTGACCTATATAATAGGACAGGAGAAAGGGTGCCACCATTTAAAAGCAAGTTCAACGAAAACAGACACATAGACTGATCCCTGGTTCGGCAGCAGTTATCCTTTCTGAGAGACAACAGCCTTCATCCCAAACAACACAGATTCAAGACACACACACACACACACACACACACACACACACACACACACACATGAATTCAGCAGAGTTTGATATTTTTCGGGAAAACATTCTCATTGCAATGCAAGTTACTGAGTTATTTACCAGTGACGCATTTCATCCGAGTATTTTTGTCTGTCAAACTACCCAGAAGCCCAAGCCTTCTTCAACCTTTATGAGTATCATTCTCATCTCGACTCCCTGATCATCTGCAGATGTGAACGGAAAATAAACGTCGGCCCTCTACAGCCGCTCTATACTAAATACACTTTATAGAGCATAGCTGCCCAGAGAGGAGATGCATCCCGAACAGAAACAGGGAGGACCAACTACAGTGGCCAAACCGGCTCGGTGCTCCAATTCTCCCCACTGTCGTCACAACCTCAGGTCCAGATTTATTCTAGTCTATAGTGGAACTCCCTCTGACACCTAATGCCATAAAAGAAACCTTCATCTCCACAACGGTGCCACCGGACTTTCCTGAGCATAAAAATGGGTCTTGAAGAGGCGAGTGGTGCGCCAGAGCGAGGACGGCTGGACAGTTATACAGTAGGGAGCTTTAACTGAGCCTAATGAAGGGTTGGCACTGGCTGGCCTTTTGAGACTGGCCCAGGGAACACTCAGACTTCACCATACAATAGGTGAGTGTCTGGCTTTAGCGTTCTGCACCAATGAACGCGTTTGTTTACCAACCGGGGGTTGAAGTGACAGACAGAGAGACAGACACACACACGCACACAGTACAGTACAGTGGGAGACTCAGTAACCACACACGGCCTACTGTGAGTTGGTGGAGTCTGCTGAAAAGTAACCCTGAGCAAGTGGCATGGATAGACAGTTACCTGAGCAAGTGGCAGGTATAGACCTGACCTTCTAGAGATCAAATAAAGTATAATGTTGCACACGTTTCTTTTCCACTTCCGTATTAATCATTGCCATGCAAAAGAGGAATTCACAGAATACAGAATAATAAGAACCAAGTTTCTTTAAGAACTGAGGTTCTTAACTTTTCTTAACTCTGGTTCTCTGTGTTCAGTGGGGCCACGTTACTCTTGCGGTCTTTGATCTGCTCACTGGTAAGTGAGAAACTTAATGTGTGTTCACAAAGCTGTTTTCCTGTGTGCTTTATCTCTGAACACAGCTCTCTCTCTTTAATTCTGCCCCTGCTCCAATGCCCCTGGGTCTAATTCCAGTAGGTTTCACTACAGTATGATGAGGAACGGAAAGCTTTAGGTACAAGAGTGTGCCACTCCTATTCTTTACAAGAAAATCTGTTTCAACATTGCATACAGCACCGTTACAGGATAACAGCACTTGTAGGCACACATGCAAGACCTGGCTTCCGTGAATGGCGCTTACAGTGAACTATGAAGCCCATTCCTTGTTTTTGGTTTTACTCAGTGACATTACTTTGCTCTATTGTCCCTTTGCAATGTGAAACTCGAGTGCAGTGTTGCCAAGATGACACGGCTCTAAACTCTAAACCACAGAATCAGAGCTGACTTTTCGAAATGAGCAAGGTATGAGAGACATCTGACTCATTTATGAGTCTTGTTTTTCTGAAAACATCTTTGTGAGTTTCAAATAAATTCCTTATCGTTTTGGAAAAAACCAAACTTTATTTAAAAGGACAAAGGGACATCCTGCATTTCCCATCTCCCTGAGTAGTCTAACTGAAAATAAAACCCCCTGGTGACACGGGGCAGCATCCACAAAGATATTGCACACGTCAGCCACTAGAACTGATTTGGGGTGGGTGAATTCTCGTCCAATTTAGCATAACCAATGGATGTTTCAGAGAAAATTTTTATATCACTTTCATTCTTTGTCTCAGACAAAACCCACAGTATATGAAAGCTATACAATTGGGAAATTGTAGCAAAAACCGCCAAATTATTTTACAAGCCTTACAGGATTTTTCTTCTGAAGTTATAACCCAAAGTGCAATTGAATTACCGTAGGCAATTACAATTCAGCACTTGCGAATTCCGCAATTAGTATATTTTATGGGATTTCCAGGGAAACGTGGCAGCAGCTACCCGAATAAAACGACAGTACAGAGGGATCCATGGAGACTTTGGTGGGGAGCTTTCAGATCAACACCTTGATGTCAGGGAGGATGGAACAGAGTCCACTCAGTATGACCCTCCCAGTTACTCCGTGTCCATTCAGAAACCATAAATGCTGTTGCTGTTTACTGAAGGAAACCCTATTAGACCATCCAAAACTAAATTCCCATTCCTGGCCACTTTTCTCAGTTTCAATTTTTCCACCCGGGCTGAGCCCCTTCCCTTTTCCTGCTGCCGTCTCCCTCCCGAATCCCACCCTTAGCAGTATCTCCTGGAGATCAGGCCGGGTTTTCTCAAGTAGAGCAGCTGCAAATAGGAATTTCTTGTGCCAGATTGGCAGAATTCTGGGCCAGAACGTATCCTCCAGTGGGTTCCCCCACAGAACTGAAGGGCGTGGGGCCAAGGGGAGACCCTGGCCAAGTATAACAAACAAAGAGGCTTTCCCCAGCTCGCAGAGGCAACCCGTTCCACTGTTTCACAATGGTTGCCATGGAACTTGTTTTTCAGATCATAACAGTGTCAACATATCCAGGCGGTCAGTCAGGAGAGCTGACTGCTGCTTTTCCCTCATTTTTATTTTTTTCCCCCCACGAAATAAATAGAAGAAATAATTTCCTGGTGCGTGGCGATGCCAGAGGAACCCCTCTCTCGCTCTGACTGCCTTTTAGTGAACTGAACAACAGGGTGGTCCTGAAAAATCCCCAGACTATCAGGGTCACAACCCTTTAAACTCTTCAGACCTGATCTGACACTGTCAAGGTCAAACTAGCTTTCCGTCCCAACCAGAGGTCAACAGGGACAACATTATTACGGTGATCCCACTGGAATAACAGTTTGGGTTGGAACATAAGGAATGGTTGTGGGATGTGGATGTGGTCTGTTATTCCTATCTGACAAGGTAAGAACTGGGCTAATAAGGGTAGGTAGAAATATATGACTCATAACCCATGTTATTTCCACCTAGAGTGGAAAACAGACGTAACATTATCTCCTGGCCTGGCATCTTAAGAAGGACTGTTTTTAAAGTACAGGCTGTTTTATTGGCCTTGTTCCCATAGATAAATCAAGTGGAAAAGTTTGGAAAATAAACTTTCGTTAGCAGGATAGCACTTGACTGCTTGATATGAAAATGGTAATCAGCAGTGTGAATACTCTAAGTGAGATTTAGATGTTTTCATTGGGAATGTTTCGCAACACTGACCAGGCAGGACATAAGTCAGAGGCAATGGTGTCCCATGTCAACATTTAGCTCAAATGTTTGAATATTTAACAGATTCCTTCAATTAATTGTCTAAAATCCATTTGGTTATGATTCTGATAAAAAAACTAATAACACATTCATTGTGAGGCATAAAAGCCTGGCACTAACTTACACTCACCGTCATCAAGGTACATTTGATCAAGGTTCTCCTCCTTCACCGTGACTCGTTCTCCGGCGAGGCTGGGTCTCTGTTCCTCTCCGGTGGGGGCGCACCTCTGGGCCTCCACCCCTACAGGGGGAGACCTGCCCCGGGGCGCCACCTTGAGCGCGTAGGGCTGCTGTTGGATAACCGTGGTGGGGTACTGTTGGGGGGAGTGGGCCGGGATGGGCGAGTGGGCCTGGGGTCCAGTCTCCTGAGGGTACCCATCACAGTAGATGATGTGCTGCTGGTTGTCGGGCGGCTGGGGGGGCGGCGGGTCACCCCCCCGCAGCAGCGGCTGGTTGGTGGGGGAGAACTGGATGATGGAGGGGTGTTGGCCCTGGTCCCCTCCGTGGTGCTGCTGAGCTCCCAGGGGCGACGACTGGGCCGGGGAGCTCGTGTGCACCAGGACAGAGCGATGTGGCTCGGGACTCATCCCCAGGCCTCCTGTCTGCTGGTACGGGCCACTGAGGCTCTTGCCACCGCGGGAGTGCACGATGGCCGGGCTGTGCTGCTGGAAGCGGGGGTCAGGGCCGGGGAGGCCGTAGCGGGCCTGCTGACAGGATGCCAGGCTGGAGACCAGGCCGTTGTCCGGGTGGATGATCCCACGGGAACCTGGGCTGTGATGGTAGTAGGACTGGGGAGACAAACCCAGGATCTGGGGCATGGCGAATGGATAGTCATCAACAGGCTCCGTCTTAATGGAAGGAACTGCGGGAGGGATGGAAGACCATTCGTAAGAGTACAGATTAGGTACCGCTGTTAAGAGTAACTACAATCTGATGCAACAAGTGACATATCGAGTAGCAGCCAATAATAGAATAAACGTTGCAGGGAATAGCATGTGACGTGCTTTCATTCCTAAATTATACTATTTCCCATGGCCTTGGTTGCACACAATACTCTCAAAACTATCAGAGCACATGGCCTCCTTACTGCGATGGTGATGGCGCCTACCTGCCAGGGGAGTATACGTGAAGTGCTGTGGTTGGCTGCGCTTCCTCTTCCCGTTGATTACATAGAAGTTCACTTTGACCGGGTGGCAGATGGACGGATCACGATAGGAGGGGATCTCAACAAACAGCAGACTCTACACAACGACATTGATTTCAGTTCACGTCAATTCGTCAGCTGGTTAGGAGCTGTTATTGATCCGAGCTCCACAACCATTTCCCCGGAGAGAGGTTTACCACAGCCCTAATCAAGACCCCGATAGGAGTAATTAACTCGTTAGAGCTGAGACAAGAACAAATCTGAAGTGAAAAATATCTGGTTTAAGAGGTCTGCTACTAGATTACAGTACAGTAAGTATTTGCCCCTTTGCCTATTACATTTTTTTATCAGAAAACGGAAACCTCATAAGATAATGGGAACCTGATAGATACAAATAACACAACATTATTTATTCATGAATGTTTTAATTAACAAAGTTATGTGAGTAATTGCCCTCACACTCAAACTGGTTCTGAAACCTTTAGCTGCAATGGCTGCTCAAAAACACTTATAGGTGCTGATATGTCTTCCACACTGTTTTTGAGGAAGTTCTGCCCACTTTCATGCACTTAGCAACATTTCAAGCTTTTTAAATAAACTCGTAATGTTCATTTCACTTCATGCCACAACCTACCATTTGGGTATAGGTGGGGATATTAACTAGACCATACCAAAACATTGTAAAACTGATCGATTGACCATTGATATCAGACAAGTGCCGTCAAATGAAGTGTTTACTTTTCATCAACTACAGGCAGCATTGACAGCAGTCATTGCAGTGATAGGTCACGTCAAACAAATTCAGTACCCAAAATACTCAAAAATAGAGAATCTGAAAGGGGGCAAATATTTCTCAAAACATTCATGTTGCAAATGTGGGGGAACCCATACAGAAAAATGTCAAAGGAGATTTTAAAAATCTCCTTTTAATTGTAAATTGTTTAATTGTTCCTCAAAAAACATATGAAGAACCTACCCCTCAAAAATAAAAAGATAACACAAGCCTCTTTAAAAAACCATTAAAAAGGGCTTATTCAAAGAACTTTTAGGGCTTTCCCATACAGTTTCAATTTGAAGAAACTCTGAAGGATTGTTGTTGTAAAATAATTTTTATAAAGTGTACATTGAGTATAACCCCTGCACTGTAAATGTGACAATGGTAAGTCTTGACAAAGTAAATTATTACTGTAAAAACAAATATGAATAAAAACTAGGACAAGCAATCCACACAGAATGGTCAGTGCACCGGTCTGACCACTGTTTAGACATTAACAAGTCGTACTTCTATGAAAGCACTGGTACTCACAGGCTGACATTTATCTTTGTCTACAGTCGCCTCCATCTCCCATATCTGCTGTCCATCTGCAGAGACAGTCAAGGTAAAGATTTGGTCAGATCCAATCAACGAGTCAAGGAGAAATAACACCAGACAACACACACACACACACACAGATTATATTGTTATACAAAGATGATATTTTTATTCACTGCAAACGTAAAATTGCTACGTAAAAACATAATTCTTACAAATAAATATGAATTTCATTTGAAGTCGGAAGTTCACATACACCTATGCCAAATACATTTAAATTCAGTTGTTCACAATTCCGGACATTTAATCCCAGGAAACATTCCCTGTCTTAGGTCAGTTAGGATCGCCACGTTATTTAAAGAATGTGAAATGTCAGAATAATAATGGAGGTAATGATTGATTTACATTTTTATTTCTTTCATCACATTCCCAGTGGTGTAAGAAGTTTACAAACACTCAAATAGTATTTGGTAGCATTGCCATTCAATCATTTAGCGTGGGTCAAACATTTTGGGTAGCCTCCGACAAGCTTCCCAAAATAAGTTGGGTGAATTGTCACCCATTCCTCCTGACAGAACTGGAGTAACTGTGTCAGGTCTGTAGGCCTCCTCACCCCCATGCTACTTTTCAGTTCTGCCCATAAATGTTCTATAGGATTGCAGTCAGGGCTTTATAACGGCCATTTCAATACCATGACTTTGTTGTTCTTAAGCCATCTGCCACAACTTTGGAAGTATGTTTGGGGTCATTGTCATTTGGAAGAGAAGACCCATTTGTGACTAGGTTTTAACTTCCTGACTGATGGCTTGCAAGCCTCCCCCTTTCTACTCCAAACATAATGATGGTCATTATGGCCAAACAGTTCCTCTGTTTCATCAAACCAGAGTACATTTCTCCAAAAAGTATGATCTCTGTCCCCATGTGCAGTTGCAAACCATAGTCTGTCTTTTTATGGTGGTTTTGGGTCAGTGGCTTCTTCCTTGCTGAGCGGCCTTTTAGGTTATGTTGATATACTGTAGGAGGTTTTAGTGTGTATATAGATACTTTCGTATCAGTTTCCTCCAGCATTTTCAGGGGGTCCTTTGCTGTTGTTGTGGGATTTATTTGCACTTTCTTTGCTCCCAAAGATGAACCAGACTTGTGGAGGTCAAATTTTTTTTTTCTGTGTTTGATTTCTTTTCATTTTTCTATAACTAAGACATGCTGTTTAATGGCGCTGTCAGTTCACAGTATGTAAACTTCTGACCCCCTGGAATTGTGATGTAGTGAATTATGATGTGAATTATAAGTTAATACTATGTCTGTAAACAATTGTTGGAAAAATTACTTGTGCCATGCACAAAGTAGATGTCCTAACCGAATTGACCAAACTACAGTTTGTTTACATGAATTCTATGGAGGGGTTGAAAACTGAGTTTTCATGACTTCAACCTAAGTGTATGTAAACTTCCGACTTCAACTGTATGTTAGATATCGGAGGTGATAGCACGTATATCTATAGCCAATGCATTAGCTCCATTGTTCCTTCAGCAGTTTGAACCAGTGTAGGAAGGGATTATCCACCTATCGGAGAACACAATGCCTAGTTTCACACAAACATCCCATCGCTGTGTGCCACCAAACCATAGGCCATATGAATAACATGCAGGAGGAGTTAGAGAAGGCTATTTGTGTCACTCTGATTAGAGAAGGCTCTTTGTGTCAAATAGATTAGATCTCTTTTCTAACCACTTCCTTTTCCACCCCTCTGCTCACCTACAGTCTGAGACTGCTATAGATTCACCATGAACTGAAACCAGTTACCTGAACTTCTATTCACTAGCCGAAGCTGTGGTGAGCTCTTAGAAACAGATCCTTACCATAATACAACAAGATACCATACAAAACAAAAATCACATTGATGTGTGCCCGGCAATATTGGGATTCTTTTGGAGGTAAAGCAAAGTATATATTCTAAGAAATGGAATGGTGAACAAATGCATTGATGATCAAAAACCCAAGCCCAAACTGGATTCGAAATGCAACCTGTTCTCAGGGTAATTAATAGTATTGTTGTCCTTCCCAGCGGTAGCATACAAATGAGAGAGTCACCATAAACATCAAATCATAAACACTGGAACAATATACTTCTTGCTCCCGCTTGCTAGCGGCATTAACGTCAGCGATTCACATGAGGTTAGTTAAAAAAGGAAATATATAATGTTTTATTGGCCGACGTGTATGGCGGAATCCTCTCTCGTCCACAATCATAGCCTTCAAAATGTGACGGCCGAGGCTGTTCACCACTCCCCAGGACTCCGACTCCCATCCACGTCTGCAGTTTCATCGTTATTATAGATCAGGCCAACCGCGGAGTAAAGGACGGTGGCCGAGCACATACTATACGCGTGGGGAGGCCCCCTGTGTTGAGGGTTGACATAGAGTTGACATCCCTGGGGTTGGCCCATGAAGAAGTCAGGGATCCCTGTGTGTGGGAGAGGCTTTGAGGGCACCTTTGTGTTGACAACTGTGTTTGACGGACAGAATTCTCTCACATGCATACTTCTTGTCCAGGTGGGATTGGCCGGTGTGCAGGGCGGAGGCAATGGCCTCACCTGTGGCTCTGATGGGGAGTATGCAAAATTGCAATCCAGGTCCAGGGTATGACGTTGCTGTTCCTAATTTACCATTCAAAATCTATTTTGTTCTGAGGTCCATTAATGTTACACATGGAAAGGACAACGTCTTGCTTGTCTTAATGTCTTACCATTGACCTCTTTGACTGCTTTGCGAAAGTCATAGCAAGCCTGTTTTAATATAGCTGTGTCTTCCATCCCTTTCTCTGTAGTACATCAACATATATATCAAATCCTTGGTTTATGATGTGGCCATGATTCAATTGTGACAGTAGGGACAACATTTTCAAAGTATTTCTGCATAAACCAGACTGATTCAGATACTGTTAAGTTGCTGACCCTCTCTCCAGAGGTCTCCTAACACAATGTCAGTATACCTGGTCAAAACATTCCTGTAGTATGTGTGCCAGCTGCTTTGACTAGCACTGTACAGTCCTTAATCGCTGGCGCTTTCTCCTTTAGTTTTTACCAGTAGGAAAGGGGTGGACAGAATGGAGTGTCCTGACTTGCTGAATGGGAGGAAGGCCTTGTAGAAGTTCTGAATACAACATACAAATGAGAGAACTGGTGTTGGTTTCCCTGGTTAAAGTTTCCAACCACAAGAGAAGCGTTGCCAGCATACCCTTTTTTTTTTTATCGAGTTTTGTGCGATCCAAGTGACTGCTTGGTATCAGCTTGGTGGAGGATTCACAACCAATTCCTGCAGGATGTGATCAATTTTACTGTGAGGTTTTCCGGGTCAGAAGAGCAGAATGCATCGAGTTCTTGAACATAATAATTGCACAATGAGCTGTTAAACATTAAACAACACCACCTCCCGTGATCTTGCCAGTGTTTTGTACAGTCTGTGCACTGGACAGAGAATCTGGTGATGGCTAATGCCTGATAGGGAGAGGAATGGTCAAGACTCTGTAAATGAAATGATGTTACAGTCCTCTGTAGTGACCCTTACTCTGAGTTAATAAATGTTGTTGTCTGGAAATAAGACATTTGCATGGTGAATGTTTGGTAGCGCTGGTCGGTTTTGGCATTCTCCTTAGCCACTACATACTCTACACTAAGGAGGAGTGTCAGATATAAATGAGCCTGTTTCAAGCACAGACCCAAACAAAGGTTCCACTTCGGCGAATTCGGAGAAGACAAAACTCTGATAAGTAGTCACTGGTCTGATGCATTGTTGACTATTTGATACCGAAGACATCATGAGCATATAAAATAGGACATACAACATAAATAAAAAAAATGTCTAGGAGTCAGAAACAGGACCTGCATGTGAGTATGCTCTTAGGAGATCTAATGTAGCAGATAAAGAAAATTTGATTAGGGTTACGAAAGAATTCGGGGAAAGGTTCTCTAAAATGTCATAGATTGGGTTGTCAGATACCCTGGCAGATAAAAACTGACCAGTAACCACGAAGGTTGCTAGATTCCTGATTAGTAAATGAAAACGCTTAGTACAAATGTACTGATATATAGAGGTTTTAGTCGTTTCTATACCGGCGGTGCACTGACATAAATACAAATATTGCATCTGATGATGCTACTAATTTCAACAAATGTACATTCTATTGTATCCTATTCAGACAAAAGCACATGCAGCCTGAAATAAATCAGCCATTTTAAAGCAATCGGCCAATACCGAATATACTGTTTTTTTTTGTCATTGGCTAATACCCAGTGCTGGCCGATATGTCCGTGCATCACTAACCTATTCCATTCTAACTGTTAAATAGAATGATCAGAGTATATGAATATATTTTTATATATATTGAAAGCTGTGGTTTGTCGGATATATGGTGATTACACACACACACACACACACACACACACTCACACGTTACAATGTTGGATCTGTTGTGGTGGTCTAAGCACCCACCTCCAGACCAGTCATGCGCCCTGGCGACAGGGGTTCGAGCCCCGGCATGGACGACCGTCTGTGCCCTTTCTCTCAGTCTCCCCCGACACACAAGTCTACCTCTACACACCTGTTTCCCCAGCATCACCTTCCTGTTGTCCTGTCATTCCAATAATAATTAATACGCCCAACAAAAATGCTGTTAGATATTAAAACCAGGATACAATCCAAAAACGAGTTATAGGCATTGCGGCATTCAAAAGCAATTTTTTTCGGAGTTCAGCATTCACCATAAATGCTGAGCGTCGGCTCAATCAGAAATTGCCTTTAAAAGCCGCTATAAGCTGCAATCAGATTGAATCCAGACCTTAAACTAGATCTGCCCTATTTTCAAAATAAACAGCCTACGCATTTTCACAAATGGAAAGACATCCAGTATACAGCAGCCTGATGTCTTTTTAATGTTATGTGGGAAACCCCAAGTCGGACTGCAAATTAAACGCATATGGCTGAAATGAGTCAGCAGGAGGAAGGGGGATTCCACATGTCTTGCCAAGATTTTTTTATGATCAACGTGCTTTGTTACAATACACAGTAATGACAGGTGATGACTGCTGCTTTCTTGGCATTTGTGTTTGTTTGCATTTTGTTCCAAAACGTCTTTGCTTTTGAGCTAGTTTGTAATTAGAAAAAGAGGCAGTCAGAAACAGTTGAGGAGGCCCAACTTGGCTCTCCTGTGTGTGTGTGTGTGTGTGTGTGTGTGCATGTGCATGTGTGTGTGTGTGTGTGTGTGTGCACATGCATGTGTGTGTGTGTGTGTGTGCGCGCGCGTGCGTGTCTGTGCAGGCGCAAAACCGTGTGCTTGTGTATATAAGAGCCAAAGAAGGCCTTGGCCAGAGCCAGCTGTCTCCCATTCAAAGGGATTTCAGACTCATATGGAGAACCTCTCCAAAACAATGGCAATCCCTCTTCTACGTAGATGGTCTTTTTTTACTTTCCGTCTCCAATTCTAGCCATTACTGCAGTGTGTGGTAACCCAGCAGCGGGGAAGTGAAGTGAAAAAGGAGGAGACAGATCCAGGTTTTTACTAAAACAGCCCCCACAGAGTCAGCGTCTCACAGCTCCCCAACCACGGCCCACAGACGGACATGGATGCAATGAGTCACAACCTTATGCTAAGAGATGAGTAAAAAAAAGCATCTAAACACTAGGCCATCCATAAGGGTAGTCGCAGACTCACTCCCGAGACTCCTGGCCATACACAACAGATTGCAGTGGCAAAATACTGAGAACCGGGGGAAAGAAATCTAGGCGTAATTTATGGAAAGTGATAAACAAAACCTGTATGACCAAGCTATATATAACAGAACCTAGACAACATAACAAAACATCTAACCAGGAATAAATAGTTACATTAAAATAGTCCCAAGGCGGTGCATCTGGTCTTATAAGAGCTGGTGTTATGGTTAGTGTTTGTGTGACAACGGCCAAGCTAAAGCACATAGCTGCCACAAGGGCAGTAGGTCGATCAATGAGCTCCCCTCTTTCCTGTGAACTCTACAATGAGATGCAACAAGGAGGCCAAAATTGCACAGTACCCTCATAAGTATTAGGAATATCTTCTTTTTTTTTTTACTTTTGGCTTTACTGAAAGTATGGATTTCAAAACCTTTTCAGGGCACAAAAGGTTTTGTCACAGATTGATATAAATGTCCAAAGTTACTCACATTCATGTGAAAAAAAAAGAAATGTTTCATACTTGGTCATATGGATATGTAATCATCCCTTAAACAATTTTGACAGACAACAATTTTATATATTTCAACAAAATTACTATTGAAATTATACTTTGCAATAATTTCATTATTATTATTTTTGAGAGCAGAGGCTTCGTCTTTCCTCACCTCCCATGTAGGCCAAGTTTGTTCAGTCTCTATACCATCCCTTTGGTACATTTAATCTTTGTCTCATCTCTTCTCTTCACACTAGAGCACTTTTTGCTCTATTCCTAATGTTAAAGCTACCTGCCAGGTGGTGTGCACCTGGCAGCATAGCCTCTACAGTTCTGCTTGTAAAGTCTTCCGAAAATGGTAGTGGCTGACAAATCCACAACTACCCCCTGGATAGTGCTCTTGATCTGATCAACAGTTATTTGTTAAAAAAAAAATTCCAATATGATGATTATTCTTCTGTCATCTGTAAGGGCTGCCTTTGCCAAACATGCTGTGTAAAATTACTGAGCTCCCCAGTGCCTTCCTTCTTTTTCATGATGTGTTTTGTTCAGTTAGCCTTCAGTAAGATTTTGGTAGATTTCTGAAACATTTCTTTCTGATTTTTCAACTTCATAATTTCCTCCTTGCCTTTCAAAATGAGAATATACACTGATGAGCTAAAACATTATGACCACCTGCCTAATGTGCTGTTGGTCATCCACTTGCCGCCAAAACATCACCGACCTGCCGAGGCATGGACTCTATAAGACCCCTGTAGGTGACCTGTAGTATCTGGCACCAAAACATTTGCTGCAGATTCTTCAAGACCTGTAAGTTGAGGTGGAGTCGCCGTGGATCGGACTTGGTGGTCATGCCCATCCCATAAATCTCAATCGGACTGAGCCCTGGGTAATTTGAAAGCCAAGGGCAACACCTTGAACTTGAACATGTTCCTCAAACCATTCCCGAACAATGTGTGCGGTGTGGCATGGCGCATTATCCTGCTGAAAGAGGCCTCTGCCATCAGGGAATACCGTTGCCATGAAGGGGTGTATCTGGTCTGCATCAATGTTTACGTAGGTGTCACCTGTCAAATTTATGTCCATATGAATGCCCGGACCCAGGTTCACCCAGCAGAACATTACCCAGAGCAAAACTCCCTCCACCGTGTTGTCGTCTTCCCAGTGCATCCTGGTGAAAGTGGTTATTTGTCCGAATAGGATACAATCTGGTAAACGTCTGTCCGCATCATGTACCTTCATTGACGTCGAGCATCAATGAGCCTTGGGCACATGCTATCACCGGTTTGTGGTTTGTCCCTCCTAGGACCACTGTCGGTAGATCCGCACCACAGCTTAGTGGGAACACCCCACAAGTCTTGTCATTTCAGAGATGCTCTGACCCAGTCATCTGGTCACAACAATTTGGCCCTCAGGTCTTTACTCCAGCCCATTTCTCCTGCATCCAACACATTGACTACGAGAACTGATTGTTCGCTTACCATCTAATCTACCCAGACCTTGACAGGTGCCCTTAGGTGGCGATCAATGTTATTCGCTTCACCTTTGAGTGGTCATAATGTTTTAGCTCATCTGTGTATACTACAGTCCAATAGATGACTCCAAAAGCAAACGCAAAGCCTATAATCAAGACTAGACATAGAAACTCTCTTACATCTATGCAAATTATATTATGGAACATAACTGACAAACAAGAAGAAAAAAAAAAGCCTAGAAAATTTAAAAAAAAGTCTCATTTCAAACCGGCAAAACTTCAATGAAACACCAGAACAATCTGCACATCTTGCTGAATAGTTCTGATGTTCCAATACATAATACAACCCACCTTGCTGTGATAAGCGTTTCAACCTAAAAAGGATGTTTTGTATCAGGAGGAATCTGAATGTCATTCAAATATCCAAGCAGTGGGTGAGGAGGAAAGGTCACGAGTAAAATGGCAGACAAAGCATGATGGCCTTTGTCATTACTACATTGAGACTCTGTGTTGTCATGTGTATTTTGCCTATCATTTATTCATCTAGGAACCCGTTTGCTGATCTTTCTGTCAAAACCACAGCACAACGAGCAGATCTTTTTATACTGCACATACTCATCCCCATCTTCATAAAAACAGCATTTATATCAGTATCTATAGATACATCATGGTAAAAGACCCACCAGTGTTAGCCCTGTGAGTTCAACATCTTGAACAACATTCTATGACCTCATCCTACATGTACAACCAGTCAACCAAATATAATGCTTTCGGTTTTAGATATGGCGTATTTAAAACCACTTCATTGTTAGTCACCCATTCTGACAGTGACTTTAAGCATCACAAGGCCTGCACGAGTGGACTGAGAAGACCATAATAGTGCGTTCTGGAACGGGGATGTCTAGTAAAGCCAGTATTTAACATATTTTCCTAAAGTACCTCAGCATTTGATGCATGTTTACAGGGTTGAGAACAATATCCAACAGAGGTCTGATTCTATGCACAACAAAAGCAACAGCTCAATGATAACACAGCACGTGCTTAACAGGTGGGGAGAAAAACGGACAAAGGAAAGTGAGGCTGCCTTATCTGCTGGATCATGCAAACTACGCACTGGTAAAACCCAACAGAGCTAAACTTGATTTTCAAACTGGCGCTTTGGTAGTGTAATTTAAAAACCCTGTAGATAAAAAAAAAAAAAAAGAGTTACTGACCACTCTTTGAGAAATACTTTTGAGAAATAATGTATTAATCTGTAGTGTAAATTGCCTTTAAAAGGAAAGGATAACTTCATGTTGGATTCTAATAATCCTGTTAAATTCTACAGCAATACATTCTGGACCTTCAATTCTGTCTATTTCCATACTATCAGAACCTGGCAACCGTCAGAAAAATAACAGAGAAATATTTTCATCTAGCTAAATAAATGTAGCATTTAGATGTTAGGGCACATCATCCAGTATATGGGCCGTGCAATCATCTCTCACTGCCAACCAAAAAAATGTGTAACTCACCATGGGTTTTCTCTGTAAAGATGACCTTGGAGTCAGAGCTGAAGTTCTGTCCCGTCAGGATCATCTGCTGACCGCCCAGGACAGAGCAGCTGTCCATGTCTTGTTTCTCTACCATGGGCAGCTCGTGGGCCGACCGCTGGGCTGCGGGATGGAAGAGAGAATGTGACGTTAAACCCTCTGTGGCGCGGAAAGCCGGCCATGTTGTCCCAACGTGTGGAGGACTGGCCGCTGCGCCAAAAGACAGGAGACGGAGCATGGCATTATGACATTATGTTACACACTCTGTGGTAGGTCAGCGGTTGGATCCCAGGTTGACATTGGCTTTTACCTCACAAGGTATTTGCTCACTGATTACCATGATGCTTGTAGCGAGTCACAGTGCACATTCAATACTGGCCTGAATATTAGATCCGTATAAACATTAATATGGCCCAGTGACTCGGCACAGTGGAAAGACCTGAATGAAGATATTTTGTTTGAATTTGAGGTTATTTTCTCGCTACACGCCACAGGCCTGGACACAGAGTCTTTCCAGTGGACACGAATGGCAGCTTGCGGTAGCCTTCAGTACAGAAACGGCTGGAGGGGAAGAGGAACACGCCCCTGGTCTGTCACAGCGTCAAACAACCAAACGTGTCGGCTGGTCTTTAGAAGGGCAGGGACCACTGTGTTGTCAGACAACATTCATTGTGTCTAGTCCATTTCTGCTAAACCGGGAACAACCCGGATCTGAGACACCAGGTGTTACAATTATCTAGCAGGTAGAGAGACAAAAAACAGGAAGTGGACCGGAACTGAGTTCCAGTGCTCTACACGACGGTTCATCACCGCTCCTTCAGCACAGTAAGGGGGAAGTGTGTCTCTGTCAGTGCACCTGAACAGCTCTTCCTCTGCCCACATGCATGGCATGTTAGGTTTCTTTAGAAGGAAACAACGGGGCAAACAGGCAGGCTGAAGAACAGCAGAGAGAGAGGACCCTGGGATCAAACCCCCGGTCTCAGCAAGGGAGCTGCATAGGTGGCTTGTGTGAGGGAATGTTGCTTTGCGCTCAGTGGTGTGTACATTGGCGAACGTTGAAAACACCCTGTTAGCGTTCTGTGAAGTAGAAACTGAATGGCGTCTGTGCTGACTCTTGGCCCTTCTATCATCTATAATGACTAACTGTATTCGTCTGGTTCGACAGTCTGAAGCTAATTCCCACTAGCTTGGAATAAGCAGGGGCCAAATGAATGACTTGGTATGAATAGAATCAGTACTACAGTAGTGAGCGAGGCAATAAAATCTAAACTATTTTTTACATTTGAAGAGCTAAACGCTTAGCAACTTCCTCAAGCATATGGTCGTTGTGGTCCCGCCTGAACGACTGAAATTTAGTCTCCACCGAGTTGTGCTTAGTGTAGACAAACAGCTGTGACCTTTGGACAGCCTGCCATTCAGGCAGTCAACACAGAGGATGATACCTGGAGGCGAGTCTCTACAAACACATCACTGACTGACACAGTTGAGTTTGCTTAGTGCCCGTTTTGACAGATGTGCCGGGGCTGTTATAGAACTGTTCAAACAACTTTGCACTTGATTGGTTGTCGGTAAAGCCATGTTTCTAGGGAGCATGACTGCTTATTTTTCTTGAGCACATCTGACGATAATGTTCTGACCCTGTTCTGAGATAGTGGTTCAGTGTTGAGGAACAGTGGGGGAAATGAAAAACAGTACGTAATCATGCAAAGGATATACAAGTACATGGACTTAATGTTCCCTGGACACGCTAGCCTATGTTATGGTCCAATCTTACAGAGGATTGAAGTGTGGTCACTGATATCACTCTATGAATGAGGACCGACAATTGAAAAAACACTTTCTTTTTTTTTTTTGGTTGCTCATTTAAATACTTGGCTACACTGTTCTGTGGTTCAAGCATGAGGAACTGTGCAACATTACCACAAGTTGAAGCAAAAACACAGTTCAAAACTCAAATAAACAGAATTATACACAGAATAATACCATATAAATCAGAGCATATACGTTTATAATGAGATGTTTCTATAAATCTATAGTTCTTACAGCACTCGATGGGATGTGAGGCCACTTGTAGTGAGACGTGTTGCCCGTTGGGTTGGGGTATGTGGACACGGAACACTAAACGCACACGAGTGTTCTTCCTTCCAATGTCCGTCTCGCCTTTCCTCAGCTCGATGTCGGCATTCCTGAGCTTCAGGATCCCAGCACAGTCGATTCTGCGAGAAACACACCGTCCAAATGAATGCCATGAAGGGTTTAATGTGTTAATTCATATGATTAACTACAACAAAAGTATTTTAAATCGGTATGCAAATTTTTCAAAGACATATTTGAAGTTTGCCTAGCAAACTGAAACCAATACAGTTTTTTCTATAGGATTTCCCAGCAGTGGCAAAACCATTAGCACAGGTGATGGGGGGGGGGAAGTAGACGCATTCAATGGTGTACTCCCCGACAGAAAAAAATGCTGTTTTTTTAAAGCAGATTTCCCACAACTACAAAGTTAGTTCCCTGCAATTCTAGAAATAATGTAATGAAATGGAGAGAAAAAAATTCAGCTTCAAAGCTAATTTCCTGCAATTCTACACCTTTCGCCATGGCCTATGGCGTGTTCTTCTGCTATCTGATGATGGAAACCTTATGAATGTTCAGGATATACAATGGATAAACAAAAGTATTTGGTTGTTTTGCATGTATAATCCTACGGTGTTTTGTTACATGTTCCTGTTGCCGAGTTTCTTTATGCATTTTTAAATTGTTAAAGAAAAGAAAATAAAAAAAAACATGGTTTTTCTTTTTTGGTGGTTGTTATTCCCCAAAGACGGTGCTATTGAAAAATGCACAGCTGGATTACATTCAGCTTTATATCTTGTTTCAGTCATTTAAGCTTACACCCAAAAAGTTTTACCTTCCTAAAAAATTTAATCCACGATCCGAGAGGCAGCAACAATTACAAGGAAAACACTAGAAAGGAATAACCCCATTAGGTTGAATTATTTACACCAATCTGGGGTCAACGGAGACAGGATCAGTAAACACTCAACGAGTTTAAAATCCAACTGAAATGGGTAGTGTAACTGTAATGACTCTCACATTGCTTTCATGTTGTTCTTTGACTCCAGAGGGATCTCCAGGACTTTGGTGGAGTTGATGATCTTCTCGTAGCTGGTGGTGGTGACCGTCTTGCCTGTGATGCGGTGGACCTGGTAGAAAGCGTGTGGCTTTAGAATCCTCTCATCTGCCGTCCCGATAAAGATCTGAAGGCCCAGTGGATCCTTTCCCCGGTATCCATGCAACTGAAAGGAAGAACGACCAAATTATTAATAGAATGTTCATATAAAATCAGGACGTTAACACTTTTCATAACTTGCTATATTTCCATTTTGCACAATATCTGTTCGGTTAGTTCAACCATGACCTTCAATTTTATTTGCATGTAAATATGGTATTTCTAAATATTACACCTATAAGCAAAGCAAAGTATTTTGCCAACAGTTTTGGCTGAACAACAAGCTAACACAATGATAAGGTATCTTCGGTTAGCAGACACACAAACAAGCAGCGCGGGTAACATTAGTAACCTCCAGTCCTCAACTCTGAATATCAGCCAACAGAGATTGTTCTTCAGGGGATTGTTCTTCAGTGGTTTCCCCTAAATTAGGTATACTGGAAAGCTATTATTCTGATTATGTTAGCTTATGAGAAATCTTGACTACCTTAGCTTGGCCACACAAGTGAATGTGCTAGCCACACTTTCAAAACAAACGAAAGGAAGACTATGTTTACATTAATTGCAGTACTTCAACACTGGAGCGGTCTGGAGATTTGGAGGGGGCCACATACTAAATACATGCCCATAACCTAATGTAAATCACACAGATGCAGAACAGTTGTCACCAGCATTCCCCTAAATAATCAAAGTATTCTTGTATTATACAAACACCGCTAAAACACCTGCTTATGATTTTTCATGTACTTTAGTTGCAAGTTTACACTTTGTGGTTTCTGCATGCTTCCTTCCGAGTGAGTCACCAGTCTCTTCGCTAATCTGCATCTGTCAGTCTGTCCTTAAGTCTGTGTGCTCGTTCATGTGTGCACTTTTTTACTTTCAAACTGGTGAGAGGAGTACAGCGAGGGGGCAGATTTCTGGCTGAAAGAGGCAGGGCACAGATCCTATCTAACTGTCATCTAACTGCTGCTCGCTGCTCACAGACTGAGAGCCAGAAGCAGGCGTGGGAGGACTGGCAGGTAGAAAGGGGCTTCCCAGGATGCTTTGTAGCCTACAGGACAGCATGCTCTCCTGCTCTGGGGTGAAGTGTGTACCAAACAGATTCTCATTCACTATTCTAGATTTCCTGGCTGGCAGAAGTCCCTATAAAGGTTGAATATGGGCTGACACAATAGCGACATAAAGATGTAGAACATGTAGCCAAGTCTTATTGAGTGAGTAAAGTACTGGAGACGCTGCAAATGTTCAACACACAATCTGAGAAGCTGGTTGCCATGGTTGCAGTGTGTGAGTCAAAGCGAGCAGTACTAGGAAAAGTAAAGTGGAGGGAGTTCAGAGTCTGGGAAGGAGTATTTTGGCCATGTCTAGCCAGCCACGTGATTGAATGACACCAGACACAGCTCACCGACCTCAATGAGAGCAGAAAATGGAAAGAAAGAAATGCTTCGTTTAATTTATGAACGTTTACATTTCAGGTTTAGATGCCTGACTAAAGCTCACCAGTCCTGTGTACCTCAAGAGTACTGGGGCCACCAACGGGCCCAGCCAAAAAAAACGAAATTGCTTGTGGTTGAAAATATGGGTCTATGAGGGGCACCACAGTGGTGTGACTTCAGCACGACAACAGGCATTCTCATGTTCCCAACGGAAATGAATAGAAAAAAGTAATTCTACAAGAGGTTTACAGTAGTAATGGATGGAATTCAAATCTGGGAGTTACTGTAGCTGCCATTTGCTTGGTATAACTGATTTCAGTAATATGGCAGCCAGCCAAGGAATAAGAGAGGGGAGTAAAGGAGATTAGAAGACCTGTACAGAGAGAGAGAGGATCAGGCAAAGGGCAGATAGAACAGTAACACACAGTCGTTTAAACAGCGAAGCGCTGGGGCAGTAATACACGCTAAACGCTAAATTATACAGGTTTTCCTATTAGAGCGATCCCACACCTGTTCCTGTGGTAGAAGAGGTGGCAGGATAGTCTAGCAGTCTGTCATGTAAGCCCAGAAAAGGAAAGGTTGTGGTGAAAGGTGGAAACTGTCGTTCTGTCACTGAGTAAGACAGTCGCTGTGGCAAATAAGCACATATTCTTAGTATACCTACCCGGTAAAATAACAGTAAAAAACGTAACCCTTTCCTCAAACTAGTTCCTCAAGGGTTGTCCGTTGGGTGACACGGTTCTACACGCAACCCAGAAAGCGTTCCCAGGAAAAGCCTCATATTAGCAAAGATGGGTACATAGGCAGGCATGCGGCATACCTGGACAACAGGATGACCTCCAGTGGGGGCTTTGACCGCACCCCTGCTTCCCTCTGTCTCATAGTGGGCTCGGTGGTGGGGCTTGGGCTGCACGTCAATGTGGAGCTCGTACTGGTCTGTGCGGCTGGGCACGGGCCACTCCAGTGGGGGCAGCGAAGACACTGGGATGCTACAGGAAGTTGCGAGATGATTAGGTTACCTATGAGTTAGGCTCCCAGGGACCGGTGATAAACGCAGGGTCAGATAACTACTAATACGGTGTAATAAAACACACTCAATCAGACTCGTAATTCAAAGTGTGTCCCTGGCTGAACAGGAAGTCACGCAATGCTGGCCAACGAACAACACCATTTACCTACACCTCACAGGCTTCCTCTAACAGCACCTCACCTGCAGAGGTTGGGCATCAGCTGCTTGGTCCAGTTGGGAGGGAGAACAAAGAAGGAATCTGCCCCGGTTTTATTCTTAACGTCCTGCTCACCGGACAACACATAGTTGACCTCCCCGTGGTTCTCCGGGTAGAGGGGGTACGACTGGTTGGTTGTCTTCACTATCTTGTTGGGCACCAGACCGGGTTGGACCGCGCCATAGCCGTTCATGGCCTCAACCAGACTGTTGTGGCTCCCGTAGTTGAGCGCTGCATTCTGCCGCGGGTGCTCCTCGTGGCCGCTGTGGGGCGAGGGACTGCGGGAGCGGATCCCGGTGACCAGGTTGGGGCTCCTGTACATGTTGTCGTAGGTCCGCTTGCACTGCGGCGAGGTGGAGCGGGATCCCGGCCTGAGAGACGGGGATGGTGAGCGGGGGCCGAGGCAGCCCTCCTCGGTGCGGGGGGAGGTGCTCGGGGAGGTGCGGGGGGAACCGGTTTGGATGCTCTGGAAGCGGGGGCAGAGGTCCCCTGCCCCGGCTTGGCCACTACTAGGAGACACACAGGGGGAGGCCCAAGGGGAGTAATTCTCTGAGTGCCAGCTGGTGGAGGAGTTGCTACTGGCGGGGCTCAGGCACGGGGGCTCGCGGTAGGTGAGGCCGTCGTGGCCCGGGACGGTCAGCGTGGGCCGGGGGCTGGCGTTCAGAGGGTTGCTCTGCAGGGAGTCTCGTCCATGGCTGTAGTGCTCACGTGACGGGGTGATCTCAATCCTGGGGCTCACGGAGATGCCCCCAGGCCTGGAGCTGTCCAGGTAGTTTCTGGCCTCCTGGTGCTCATAACCAGACAAGCCGTCCGGGTGGTGCTCGCTGTAGGCTGGGACGCACTTGATGCCGTAGGGGGAAGCCTCCTCAAGGGGGTAGGCCAGACCAGACGCAGGACTGAGGACTCTTTGTGAAGAGAGATTTTGCTCATCTACAGAGGAAGGTACGAGGGAGATTGGTAAGAAGTAAAAAAATCAGGAAAGCAGAAGAAAGTGTACCACAAAATATTATTATTTAGAAAGTGTCTGACCATAGTCTGTAAAGTAATTTCTCAATATATTTTTCCCAAAAATAGTACATATTTGTATATCCATATTTGCAACAGACATTATTTGTAATTCTGTCAGTGGAATAAATCAAATAACTACGTTAACTACGCTATGTTGAACTATCATCAATAAAATTTGGGAAGATGCTTTTTGAATTCTAGAGTAGCCTAGCTATGTGTAAGCATGACCCCATCATGTGCATTGACAGACAAATTACAGATGGAAATGCACTTTTGGAAAGTGTTTCGACAGGCTTTATGCCTAAAGACAATGTATAAATACATCCCTAACAAACACAGGATGAATTGTAAAATCCTGGGGTCTTATTTCCCTTGAGTAATTTTTGCTGTAACTGAAAAGAAAATCTATCACTTCCTGTATTTTTTTTATTTTTATGATGCAAAGGAAAAATATTGAGAGCAGTGTTATCAATTATTTTTGTCTGAAATATATTATTTTAAAAGGTGAAAAGCGCGCGGGAGACTTCGTTAGCCCCCGGACAAACCTTGATCTTCCCGGGGTGGTTCGTATTCAAACAGGTAATCAAATTCCAACTCATCTTGGCAGTTCACTTGACTTAGTTCTTCTTCCAACCCTAACTCATTAGGATCTTTTCCTTCGTAAAACGAGCTCATCTGTCTTACTGAATTAGTTCACTTAATAATAAAACCGAAATGAAACATAGATCGTTAAAGGCCTAACGCTGGCTGCTGTCTTCATGCAGTAAAGCCATGCGATGTCATAGGCGTCGCCGTTGATGGAGTTTGCAGAATGATCACTTGCTAAATTTAAACTATCATGCAAGGTTTAGGCATCAGTAAAGCCTATGACACGAACGAACTAGTGCAAAACTTAACAGCAGAAGTTTCCTGTTTGAAACTTAACCGCTTGTGGAGATAATCTGGGCGTGTCTATTTTCATATTGTAAATAAACACGGTGCTAGGTGTCAAAGGCGGAGTCATCACGCCACCACATGATCACTGACAGACAGAGCAGCAGCTGCAGGTGCACGTCGCGAGTTGCATCCGTGGCACATTTGATGTGCTGCTGCCCCCCGGTGGCATGGCATTAAGCGTGGCATTTAGGGGTCTCTTTCTGGAACTTTTTATTGAAAGTGCAACAGTTGTAATCCCCAACATAAGGCTCTATTATAGTCAACAGGAGGATGCTCTACTGGCTTGCTGGGTGTACATCAAAAGAGCCTTTGCACCAATTCTCATCCTTTGTTTTGTTGACTGGTCCATGACCTGTACTTCAATTAATAAATGAACACATGTATTTAAGAAAAAACATTCCTTAGGCTGCGTTTAATATACGTGGCAATCCAATTCAAATATTGTCCGCACCTGGTTTTTTTTTCCAGTCAGAGCCAAGCTGTTCCCATTAGATCCTATTTAGGATGTGACCAATTAGTGTGAATAAAAATATCAGAATTAGTCTGCTTATGTAAATGCAGCCAATCTTGGCATTAGTTCAATGAAGGTGAAACCCCTGGATTTAAGCTGGCCACCACCAGCTAAGAAACATGACCACACTTAAACAGGCTGCCCAATTATGATCCTTTTTTCACTAATTGGTGTTCTGACCAACATCAGAACTGGCAAGCACAGAATACTGCACATAGGATTCACATGGGTCACACTGTTGACAGGTTACTTTTATTTAAACCTGAGCCTATTGCTTCTTGGTTTCAAAACGTTGTTTTCAACGAGAGAGGTGATCAAGCTGAGAGTTGAAAAATATATAGTATACATAATAATGTGTAGTCACTATACCAGCAAATCCTAATATATCAGCTATTTCAGCTGTGGTTGTATACTTAAGCAGTAGAGCATGGGGGTGTAGGACGTGGCCAATATACCACAACCAAAGGTTGCAGGATGCAACACAGGGTCCCTTGACGTTGTATATTGGCCACATGCCACAAGCACCCAAAGTGCCTTATTGCTATTGTAAACTGGTTACCTGCGTAATTAAAACAGTACAGATGTTTATTTGGTGATCCTTGTGGTAAACATTCTGATATGCCACACCTTTGAGCCAATCGGCATTCAGGACCCAAACGAGACCGTTTCTATTTCATACTTTGTCCACCGCTCTCGGCCATGACCTAGTCCTCTCAAATCTTGACTGGTCCTCTATTCTTCAAAAAAAAGCACTATTCCAGGATTTGTTCTCTATTGTCTGACATGTCAGTATATATTCATTTCTTCTTTCTATGCTGGTTGTTGTTCTTGAAGCAGTTTGAGAATCTTTGAAAGTCACAAAAGAAGTTTAAAAAGTTATAGCTATTATTAGGATCAGTACACACGCGCACCTATCAGTCACATTCATAATTCAAATGTTCGAGCTTATCTCACCACATACTCTTTAGGTAACAGGTAACATTGCGTATGAGAAATCCTAAAGGATGACCATAAAATATAAAAGGCTAGCGTATCGCTAGTTATAAATGTTTTATTTTAATAGTTATGTCAGCTAATACACATTGTAGTCTATTACGAATGTAAATTAGAAGCCTAATAATCATGTGAATGTAATTATGTATAGCCTACCACTACATTATCCTACCTTACACGGCGCTACTGTTCCCTCATGGCTGTCCAATGCACGCAATAGCGGAATCACCGCGGTAGGCTAAATAGGCGGATCAACTCATGCGCATCCGTTAGATCCCGAGAAACACTGACTTTCCAGATACACCACATACGTAAAAAACTACACAGTAAATATACTTTACTCTGGGATTATACATTGTAAAACTACATATCAGCACAGGGCTATGCTATTAGGCTACTTGAAAATCAGTAGGGTTGATCAATTACCAGATGATCACAATTCAGCACGCGGCATCCATACCTTGATCCATCGACCTCATTGTGTGGTACTGTGCCAGTCTCCAAGAATCTCTAAACATTTGGAAAATTAATAAACAATCTATAACATTAAAAACGATTCCACTATCATAGCAGTAGAAACTCACAAAATAAAAAATAAAAAGTATTAGACTTCCAACAGGCTACTCCTTTATACGTTCAAAAACATGTAGCTAAAATAGAGTCCAGCACGCTAGTATGAACGTATTTTCCTCGCTCTAAGGATTACTTGAGTACCAAGAGCGGCTTCCTTCCCCGCTCTGGGTGTTTATAATGGTCCAATGCTGTAAAATAACGGGATTCCCTCAGTGTTTCCTCCTGTTTATGGCTTTGCCATGGAAACCTGGAACGGCTCCATCTCGGAGACCAGGGCTTTCCTGCAAAGCCTACACTCAGGAATCCATGACGTCTCCGGCTCCTGCGCCAAGGCATTTCTGCGGCTTCTCACAGACAGTGGCACACAAGAACTTCATTGTAGGGATATGAAAAAATGACTGCAGGACATGGGCTGAAAAAATGAAAAAGTATGTACAGTATACAGTACATTCATTTTTGGGCAGATTTTAATGCTTGCTGGTCACTTCTCTGTAACTTAACTGAGTTTTAATCAGCATTAGTCTTGTTATCTTTATGGGTTTGAGCCTTCAGTCCAGGCTAGCAATTGGCCTTATCCAACCTGGAATATTTTTGAGGATATTTCAGTTTCCATCAATATACATTTTCTAATGGAAACTTGCTGATTACAAGCTGTAACGTTTTGACATCACGAAGTAGATTAACAAGGTTGAAATCCTTGAACCCAGATACAATTCCAATTGCAAATACATTGGATACAAATGATAAATAGGGATGATTATTTAGGCATATAGGGTACATTTGATTAATAACCGATAATCTCTCAGTAGACTACTTCATTAAAAGAAAAACATTTAGAAAATATAAAATGTACAGGCAGTTGACATGACAGTAGGCCTCCATTTTAAATCGCTCTGCAGCTGCATATCTGCTACCGGGGTTCTTGTTCTGCTCAGGGCATACAGGCTGTTCCAAGAAGTCCACAGAAGGCGGGTGTGAATTTGGTCAACACCAGGTTGGGAGATGGTATGGTGGAAAGAGGCTGCCTTGCTACATAGCACTGACTGGCCTACTGGTTCTGGCGCTGGTGGAGCAGTATGTTATTTTTATAGGCTATATGTATTGTTGAACCTGGGTAAAGCCAGCAGTGTAATAAAATTGGCTTGGCAGCATGTTCTTTGGAAAACACATGTTCTGACCTTCACTCTCCCATGCCTCCTGGAAGTTGATGCGATGAGGCAGACCCTACCTTTGAGCTTAACTTTTTTTTGCTTATTAGCATTTACTTTACTTATAGCTATTTGACTGAGAAAAATGTAGGTGTTATACGGTATTTACTTCAGAATAGCACATATACCAAAAAGTACCACTATTGCTATGTTTCTGGTCAATAAAGACATGCTATATTCTTAGCTCAAAGAGCTTTTCGTCTTTTATGGCCTTTTATGCATTTGCTACTGTAAGTCTATTCAAACGTAATTCCCACACTAGCAGTTAAACCCCATAATCAAGGTCTAATGGATGCATTTATCTTGGAAAGGTCTAATAAAGTCATGGAAAGGGGACTAGGTAATCCAACTAATAAATGTTTCAAGAAATTCTAATTCAGTGCATTAACAAGTTCTTCACTGTGGTGCCCAGTGGAGGAAGCTGTGGAATGGGAGCACAGAGAAGCCCAAAGTAAACCTAGCAGATATTAGTTAAAGCACTATCCATTTCTGTATCAGGCCCTTAGTCTCATACTTACTACAGTGGTTAGATTCCTAGGTTTCATAATACAAAGACAGCTGTAACAATATATGGAACTTGTGAATAGACCAAGTACCGGATTTGCAAATCTGAGAACATGTAAAAAAAATTTTTTACGTAAGCATTTGGACTAAGTGCCAAGAGGGAAAAACATTGCTTTGCTTTCAAACTTTGTCCATAGATTTCTCATGTGATAAGGAAACTAAAATGTTATTTTGTCCTTTAAATGGCTTTACCTTCTTATCAGTGTGGTGTTTTGTCCTATTGTTAAGAATTAGGCAACTGATTCACTTCTGACATCAGAGATGTGAGCAGCAAAATTGTCCATAGTAAAATCTGTGTCTATAAGGGGAATAATCAGGGATCTGTGTCGAGTTCTGACATGGATTTGTTTGGGTGGCAGAGTTTTTTTTGGGGGGGGGGGTTGACCAAGACCAAAAGATGAACTAGGGGATGGCTGTGAATGACTGTTCTTTAAACCACACAACTCAGAGGACACACTTGAGGAGTAACCTGACTCCTCCAACCGTCAGTTTTAAATCTCTTGTCTACCAGATGTAAATTCCTCCACTTTCATGTTACTCTTATACAACGCAAATTATGAATGAGTAAATTAATACGGCACATGTTTGTTAAGGGGAAAACTAACTGCGCCTGTCCAGACGGCCGAGTTTGCACTTCCGTTTTTTTGCTAGAGGAACCCACTTTTTCCGAGTTCATGCAGGATTTTCCATCACTGTAAAACAGCTCATTTAGGGAGTGTTGTCTGGGTTATAGCATTACCCCATTTTAGTTTTCCAAGTGCAACATGTGTGTTTGAGCTTTTAGACTAGTGGAGCAGTGGAACTTTGATATGGAAATGCATGGTATATTATATCACGTCTCATGGAAAGCTTTCGAAGGAAATTCAGACGGCTCAAGGGATGCGTAAACATTTGGCTCCATTTAGTGTCACCATAAGAAATCCATAATGCAACTGCCTCATTAAAGGTAGACTCAGCTACATGACATGATCATCAGCGACAACGGGGAGAATACTTGCCTACAGACATCAACAAGAACAAAATCTAAAATCTTGTTTGCCCTATCAGAGGGGTGTCCACATTATGACAATGCTATATTGGCACATGATCTGTGATCATGATTCAACCTAGACTTGATGATGACACGTTGCGGAGTCTAATGTAGTCGTGTCTTGCGCTTCATTACCTTACCTTTTAGCGTGTAATACATTGCCATGTAGTTAGCCTGTATAGTACAGATGCTTTGAATAAGTAGGACCCTGCATGATAGAGGAGCTGCATGTTGAAAAGGCAAATTCCTATTTCTCTATAAGTTGACCTCCTGTTTGCTACTGTTTAGAACTAAATTCCCCAAAAACTACATTCCCAAAACAAGTTCTCCAAAGGTGTTGCCGTAACAGGACAGCAGTGAATGGAATTTAACTAAAATGCTTGTTCCTCTTCTGCCACAACTTGGCATCTCTGGAAAACATTTCCTTCCTTCTTTTTCCTACTCAGTGAACTAATACATTCCGTATCAGTATGGAGACTAAATTATGTCCACATCGGGT
Organism: Esox lucius; assembly: GCF_011004845.1. NCBI lineage: Eukaryota > Metazoa > Chordata > Actinopteri > Esociformes > Esocidae > Esox > Esox lucius. Next base: position 27,893,893 of record NC_047580.1, on the reverse strand, counting down.
TAAACAATCCACTTGTGTAATAGGAGTTTCATCGATACTCTGTTTGTATAACAAACGAACGTCTCTGCTTGAATCCACTGGAAAATAAAGTTACATAGCTCATGGATTTTTCCCTCTTGAGCGCAGGTGCCGTTATGAAATCCCAGGAAACACCATCCCCCCCAGAATACACTCTTCAGTGTCGTAGCACAAAGTTTCCAATCCTAAATCCTAAATCTGACATGCTTCTATTCTCAGGTCACGAAATGTAGAGGGGTGACATGTCTCCTTGTTTGTTTCCACTGTACCTAAGAGGTGTGGAGTATTTTTGAGTCAGCAGTGAGACTTTATTTTATTCAGCAGTATATGATAGAGAATAAGCAGCCAGAAACCAACCTTTCAGTCAGCACTGTGCCACTCCTCTAATCTGTCTAACACCCATGACAGACACCTGGTACCTGAAACTGTCTATCCACCCAGCACCTCAGTAACGACACCCTCTGACCCGTAAAGGAAGATCTGAACCTCCCACATGTAGCACACTGCCACTAGCAAGTACGTAAACTGTCATATTACGATCAGTTACAGAGCAGTCTTCTCCCCCACAATACTGTTCGAACAGCATTCATTAGCCACTACACAACATTACAGTAGGAGGGGAAACAAATCCGAGAAAATACATACATCCTTCACAGTAGTACTGTAGTATGTGTTAGGAGGAATCAAAGCATTCCAGTCCTGCCAGGCTATTAATAGCAGTTGAAGAGGGTGTGTGGTGCAGAAGGTCCTATGAAGGAGCCTAGCTGTCATTAGTGAAACCCTTTGTTTACACTAGGCATAACGTGTAGTGGATTGAAGGGGCATTGACTCATTTGTGGTTACGATCTGTCACACAGATTAGCCCAAACAGTACAGCAAAGAGGGTTTGGTATATTTTCACTCATTGTTTTCAAAAATGAATTGTCGTAATTATGATTATGCACATTTCACTAGTCCCTTGGATGTATACAGTAATAGAAGACACTGAAAGACAACTGAACCTAAGCTCTCTTTCTCAGTAGATGAAATCCTGACGCCTTCAGCCAATTGGATTGGATTGTATTTTTGCTAGGAATGCTTGATGCTCAAAGGAAGGAGTTAACCAGAAAAGCTGATTCTGGGGTGAAATTTCAGCTTTCATGGTGCTTACTAGCATAAATTGTTTATTTTAATGGTTTAACCTATGCAATTGGGCCATGGAACAATACCAACATTATTTTATTATGAACATACAGCAGCCAACCTGTATGACTGAGGGTCGGTTCCAATTTAAACTTCTTATAGAATGACTGTGACAACAACACTTTTCATTTTTAAGGAGATAAAAAAATGCAAGTGGAAAAATGTGATTACCGTTAACTGTATTTTATCCCAACTATATCCCATATAATTAGCTATAATGCTAAAATCCACATCTGACATTAAAAGGGTCTGGCCAGAAAATCACCATTCAACAATAATGGCTACAGGATCTTATCAGTGGAAAGTGCGGTTGACCGTATGAGAGAGCAGCGTTGTGTTGAGTTTCAGAGACTCCCTCCTCTGGTGAGACTGGGACACGCACTGGTTTACACGAGGAGGATGTCCACAAAGCTCCACGCTCTGACCAGGTCAAGTCTAGGCTTAGTTTTCCTGGAGTCATTTTGTTTCTGCTGTTCTAGAGCTGAGCTCTTAAAACGTACACAAAGGTAAAGGCATCAGCCAAAAAAAATCCTTTCAGAGAAATGACAATGAAGGTTCATTAATTAGAAAGGAAAACAACATGAAATTTATTTGATCTCCGTCAATATTCACAATTCAACACGATCCTCCCTTTTTGTTCTGCTAATTAGAGTGCAAATATACCAACACAACACATAATTATCATGGTTAATAAATAAAAAGTTTTTTTTACAATTATGCATGATACAATACTTCAAAAAACAAAACTTCAAAAAGTTAAATAATGTAGTGTAATTTTACCTGTAGTGTCATTTTTACAAGAAAAATACACTTATGTTAACAACATTTTGTGCAAAGAAATCATGTTCAATTTAAAGGGGTTCAATGTTTTTAAGGTTACATAATACAAAATGCAGGTAATACCAACTGAGTAAGAAAAGCAGTGCATTAGTAATTTTGGCACCCATTTGTAATTTCTGACACAATGATTCATAAATCTTAACAGTAACCCTGTGATGGTATTAGGCTAAGTCGGTATGGTTCAGGTTAGTGAAAATTATACAAATCTGAACATTTCAACACAATGTAATTATTTACACCCTTATGCCCTTTGTACCAATCGTCTTTGAATGTGATGCATTGGTAGGATCTTTTTCTGTCTTCTCATTAATATGGAACGAACACTGACACATTCTACAAGACCACTCAGTCTAAACAGGTGACAGTTAACTTCTATCCCAGACACGTTGGTGTCTCTGGGAGGGGGACTGGCTTGGAGAAAGCCGGACAGTGGTCAGACTGTTTTCAACTATGGCTTGAATTGGTTTCATGTCACAACTAAAGTGAATCATGCAATGATACAGAGTGGCTACAACTGGCGCCAGGAGTGGGCAGTGACCACACAGCGGGGTGACCTACGGACACAGCTAGTCTGGGGTCCGAAGTGGAAAATCCGACTTGGCGACGAATGTGGTCCTGTTAGTGGCTGCATATTGACCATGGTCTTCGGTTTGGACAAACCGTATTATCATATACCCCCCCCCTGACAAATGAAAAGACAAAGACACACTTGGACATCTGAGACTGTGGGTGATCATGCTATATTAAACGTTCCAGCCTTTTCCCATGGCCAGGCTATATTAGTAAAGTGACGCACAACAAACACATACACAAACAGAATCTGATCAGTGCACTGGTTCACCTTTAAACCCCAGAACGTTTTTCCAACGACAAATTGCATCAAGTCATAGAGAAATGCTACTACACTACCACTGTTTTCTATCATGTGCAATTATTGTTTCGATTCTGTAATGCAACTATTGTTATTGTAAATATGCATTTAAAAAAAAAAAAAAAGCCAGCGTATTTCACACTATATTTTCAATAAAAATACAACAATTGCTGTGAAAACATATGCGCAATTGAAACCTCATTAACAATTCAATGCATTTCAGACTGACAAGCATGTGTTAAATCGGAGGCTGTGTTATGTTAGAGGCCACGGATCTGAACCAAACCATCCCTGTCCCATCTTCCTAAAACCCTCAACCCCAGAGCTAAGAATTCAAAACAGCGTAGTTTTCAAACTACAGTATGTATTTGAATGTATTACACATGCCACAATGCCTTAACAGATGGCATTTAAACGGTTTTGTTTCAATTATTGCAATTTTTTTATGTAGAATTCTGTCCTTGATACAGCTTTGATGAGCTAAATGAGCAGAGACAACAAAGTAGATAATGTTCAAAAGCCTCTTACTCAGCTATGAGGAAATGGGTTCTGAACTCACACTCAGTGTCACTACATATTATTTAAAAATGTTTTTGCCAGTTCTGTCCTGTTTTTCCTTACTTCCCAATTTCCTCTCAGGAGAGTTAAAGATTGTGATGTATCCTTCAAGGTCCATCTCACTAAGCCATTCAACCAATTAGGGAAGAACGCAGTGGTTGGCCAGTGGCGGCGCCCAACGTAACACAAGGATACGCTAGAGCACACGAGACAAGTCTTTGACACCAAACCTCACCAAACCTGCCAGTTAACACCACCCCATGGTGGTGGTATGCCTCAGCCACTTCATTTGTTTAATGCGAATATTTCGGACAAATCATGTGTTCCTTGTTCCAGTTCTATATGCCAGATTTTGTAGATACCAGGCAAGCTTTCTGTATTCCCTATATAGCTAACAAGTCAGTCCGTGATTAAGAAGAACACATAGCCCTCTATCTGTTAATTCTGGCACACATTTCCTGATAGTACTCATACATTTCTAGACTTCAGCATGAAGAAACTAAACAGAATTCAGTTTCCAGCTTCAATCTACAAGGAACAGTATTTCCAACCAGCAATGGTAATTGTATCTAATCCAACCACCATTAGACTCAGCACATCATACTCATACTTGTCAGTCTTAACATCACAGCAAGGGTAATATTGTAGATTTAACCAAAAACAATTCTCTCTTAAATCATGTTTTCTCTTTCTTTCTTTCCACATCACCTCTATCAATTGCACCTTTAAGAATACATTGAAGGGAAAGAGAATCCATTATGTCCTAAAAGAAAAAAAGCACTGCTCTGTCAGTCAAGAGAGGTAGGGAGAGGCACGCGGGCAGAGACCCCTCTCTCTACACACACAAGCAGGGCTGGAGGTAACTCATGGTAAGGGCGGGGACAGTTCTCTCTCTAGGTGGTGAGCTTGGAGTAGTTGGGCGGTGAGAAGCGTCTGCGCAGGTACTTCAGGATGTACAAGGGTAAACAGCTCACCAGGGTGATGACCGTCACCTTCCACAGGAATGACAGCGTGGCGATGAAATACACATCTAGAAACAGACGAGGATGGCAGGATGGTGGGTCAGTTAAGACAGATGTTTTATATATGAGCAATTGAGTAAGTAGGACTCAATGTAACTAAGAAGTTTCAGTTGCCACAACTCGGTTAATGTTATTAGTGATTTAGATGGTTGTGTTAGGGACATTATGAAGACCTAGTATGTTGCTAATGTGGCAGATCAGTGAAATGGCTTAACATGTAATTGACTTGGATGCAAGTCCTTCCATTATGTGCTCCTGGTGTCACTTGTGACGTAAAAAGTTAAAATGACTCTTTTAAGAAAGAGAATCACAGAAGGCCACTTGACCACGTTCAGGCCACAATGCTCCATGCTCTAAAAACTGACCTCCACACCCCACATAAAAATCAAAAAATAAATAAAAGCGTTCAGAAAAGCCAAGCTCAGACTGTGAGTAAATGATCAGAGTCCATACAACTGCTGCATTTGTCGCACATCTCACGTCACTTGTGCTTTTTAAGAGACAAATATCTGCCGCCTGCCAATGCTCATATTTCATAAACAACATAATTACAGCCTACATGACATTCTAAAAAAAAAATACAGTCATCAGCAGTGTGCAACGTCCTACATGTTTTACTACAGCTAGCTGTTTAGTCACACACACACACACACACACACACACACACACACACACACACACACACACACACACACACACACACACACACACACACAAAGACCTTGGCCAGTGTGTGTGTGTGTGTGTTAGCTGGAGCAGGAAACTAACATGAGGCTTTGGCATTTCCACTTCAACATTTTTGAATGCCGGTGTCTGGCTCGACTCCTCCGGTACTATTTGCCACTTTATTCACCTTTAACAGGACTTCCTACTGACAGTACATTCCAGCCCAGGGCTAACTGGACACCAGAGGCACCAGAGGAATGGAGAAGACCCTTTCATCCCTGAATATTGACGTACAACTCCAAGGGCATTACAGTCAATCTATCACTGCATACAGGTAAACACAATTGTAGATGCATTATTATTTGGCTCCTATCTTTCAAAGATCCTGACATGGAGATTCCGTGTCATGAGACGAGTGCGGTGTTTGCGTGTTTACCCACCGATGAACTCGTGCAGAAAGACGAGCGAGGCGATATAACAGGCCAGGCTGAGAAGCTCGGCTACGATCATTAGCCAGTGCCAGGTCTGAATGGTGAGGGCAACCATCAGCAGCTCCGTGAGGATCAGCGAGGTGAAGGAGATGGCCACGATGTGGACGAATTCGGACTCGAACAGCAACAGGGCCCCATACATGATGATGCTGCCTGAGGAGCACAGGAAACAGGAAGCACAGGAAACAGGAAGCACTTCAGTCACCTCTCTTGTTGCATTTAATGGCATCACAAACCTTAGCCTGAACCTTGGCTCCAGCTGTTGTATTCTGTCAGAACAAATCATCACGATCAGGGCAATGGATTGCTGAAGTATAACGAATACAGATTTCACACAGGGCAACAAGATCTATATATTTAGAATGAAATGAAAATGTTAGGATATTTGACTGTTTCCTATGACAGGAAGAGGAAGAGGATGTTTTTAAACCTTTCCAGAATTTCTTATACATTTTTCCAAAAACTCCCAGAATGTTATCATGCCCTCTAAAATATGACGTAAAAACATACTTCCCGCGAAGTGATATGCCATAGGTCATACAGTATCACAGCTATGTGTTGAGTTATACTGGACTTATACTGGACATTAATATATAGAGTAAAAGGTTCAGTAGTTGGAATGAAGCAGATGTACATTTTCAGTTGGAAATGTGTGTGTATTGAGCTATAATAAATACATCTTATAAAAGCATACACAAATGTGCCTCCGTCGAAAACTGCTATGGAACTGATACCAAACAAAACACCAACAAATTTAAACACGGAAACCAAAGACAATTCAATTGCAATTGAAGAACATGAATGATGGTAATGGAAATATTGGAATTATTCTGCCAAACAAAATGTTTCGAGCAGGAGGTGTGGGAGGGAGTGACTGAGTGCTACGCTGTAAACAAATGCTTTAAGGGTGTAGCTTGGATGCTTCTGGCAACGCCTTCACAACACAAATGGTCCGTGTTGGAAAACCACCTCAGGGTTTTTAACATTCACCAACCGCAGACATAAATAAACTCCACTACCAGCAATTAAACGGGATATGTACGGGTTGGAGGGGGACCTTCATAGATCATACAGCACGAAACCAGGCCGTCTCTAAAGTAGTACAGCGCCTTGGGAAAGTATTTAGACCCCTTCACCTTTTCCACATTTTGTTGTGTTATAAACCTAATTTCAGATTGATCAACTTTTTTGCTATCAATCAAGGTACCCCATAGTGACAAAGCAAACACTAGTGCACTTTTCTTATTGAAATTGAAAAACTGAAATATCTTATACTGCATTCAGACCCTTTTCCATGACACTCCAAATTGAGCTTAGATGTGTCCTTTGATTATCCTTGAGATGTCTCTAGAACCTACCAGGTCCACCTGTGGCAAATTCAGTCGACTGGAAATGATTTAGAAAGGCAAACATATATATTTACCGTCCCATTCGTCACATTGCATTTCAGAGACAAAAACAAGCCATTAAGTCTAAGGAAATCTCTGTAGGCCTCTGCGATCTAGGGAAGGTTTTAAAAAAGATCTGGGGAAAGTTATAAAAATATTGATATACAGTTGTGCTCAGAAGTTTGTATACCCTTGGAGAATTGGTAATATATGTACCATTTGTAAAGAAAATACAAGTGAGCAGGCAAAACACATGTCTTTTTGTTTCTTATGGGATTCACATTCAACTGTAGGTCATAACAGAATGTCACGTCATAAAACAAAACATGGTAACAAAAGGTAACAAAGAAAATAATTAACTGACCCCTGTTCAAAAGTCTGCATACCCTTAGTTCTTAACAATGTGTATTGCTCCCTTCAGCATCAATGACAGTGTGCTGTCTTTTGTAATAGTTGTCTATGAGGCCAAATTCTTGCAGGTGGTATAGCTGCCCATTAGTCTTGGCAAAATGCCTCCAGGTCATGCAAAGTCTTTGGGCGTCTTGCATGAACCGCACGTTTGAGATCTCCCCAGAGTGGCTTGATGATATTAAGGTCTGGAGACTGTGATGGCCACTCCAGAATCTTCACCTTTTTCTGCTGTAACCACTGGAGGGTCAGCTTGGCCTTGTGCTTAGGGTTATTGTCATACTGGAAAGTCCAAGAGTGTCCCATGCAGAAGAATGCAAATTGTCTTCCAGTATTTTCTGATAACATGCTGCATTCATCTTGCCATTCATTTGCACAAGACTCCCCTTTACTTTAGAGCTCAAACCCCACTAAAATATCAGTGAGCCACCACCATGCTTCACATTGGGGATGGTATTCTGTTCACTATAGGCCTTGATGACCCCTCTCCAAACATAGTGCTTATGGTTGTGACCATAAAGCTCTATTTTGGTCTCGTCACTCCGAATTACAGTGTGCCAGAAGCTGTGAGGCATGTCAAGGTGTACTCGGGTATATTGTAACCAGGATTTTTTGTGGCACTGGTGCAGTAAAGGCTTCTTTCTGGAAACTCAACCATGCAGCTCATTTTTGTTCAAGTATCGTCGTATTGTGCTCCTTGAAACAACCACTCCGTCTTTTTCCAGAGCAGCCTGTATTTCTCCTGAGGTTACCTGTGGGTTTTTCTTTGTATCCCGAACAATTATTCTGGCAGTTTTAGCTGAAATCTTTCTTGGCCTACCTGACCTTGGCTTGGTATCAAGAGATTCCTGAATTTTCGACTTCTTAATATGTGATTGAACAGTACTGAGTGGCATTTGCAAGGCTTTGGATATCTTTTTATATCATTTTCCATCTTTATAAAGTTCCATTACCTTGTTACACAGTTCTTTGGACTGTTATTTTCTGCTCCCCATGGCTCACTATCTAGCCTGCTCAGTGCATCCACGTGAGAGCTAACAAACACATTGACTATTTATACACAGACACTAATTGCAAATTAAAAAGCCAAAGGTGTGGGAAATTCACCTTTAATTGCTTGTCTGTAACAAGGCCAAACATTAAAGGGTATGTAAACTTTCGGTCAGAGTCATTTGGGTGATTTCTATTATCACTATGATTTAAAAAGGAGCCAAACAACTATGTGATAATAAATATGATCACTATCCTTAAATAAAAGTTTGCATGATCAATCATATGTTCAAAATCAATGTCAACATTTCACAATTTCTGCTAGGGTATGCAAACTTATGAGCACAAGTGCAGCATTGAAAGTTCCCAGGAACACAGTAAGCTCCATCCTTGTGATATGGAATAAGTGTGGAACTACCAAGACTCTTCCTAGAGCTAGCTGTATACTAGATCTTTTCACAAGGCAAGAGAGGCCTTTGTCAGGAAGGTGACAAAGAAACCAATGGCCACCCAATGGCCAGAGCTTCAGTTTCTTTGCAAAGATGGGAGAACAAATTAGGCATTAGGATTTGTTCACATTGCGCTTGCTTTTGATTTACATAGCGTAGTTCACTTGGCATAGTGGTTGGCTATTCACCTGTCTATTTGTTTTCTATAGAAACAAACCAGCCATGGAGTGATTGAGTCATAGTTTTCATTATAGGTACGGTACAGCTATTAGCTAGCCATCTACAGTAATCTCTTTATAATTTAACGTGTTATATGAAGTGTAGCAATCCTGTTATACCTGTTGTTGGATGTTAACTAATGTAAGGAACCGTGGAGTTCCGACTAATTGGCCTGTCAATACAAGTCAACAGACACCACATCTCTACACACGCATCACGTGCACCCACTCCCTCTGTTTAAATAGCATAGTGGTTAAAGACACAGTCTGCCACAGTAAACCGTGGATCAAATCCAGCCTGGGCAACAACATTAATCCCTTCTAATGGCGGGCCGGCAGAACTAGGCCTGCCTGGTTCCTTTTCTTGTTTTGCTTTGTGCGGTATTATGTGTAGATTGAATACTTTCCGAAGGCACATAAAGGGCTCAGACGTTTTCTGCAACTGCAATACAGAACAAACTCCTATAAAAACATCTAAGGGAATCTCAAGGAATATACTCAGAGTGGTATAATTCTTATTTTTTTTTTAACACACTGCATCAATGTCTTCTTACCTTGGTAGATACTTATGAGGACCCATATGAGAAAGGTCTTAAAGGACAGAGGTCGACCCTGATGGAAGAAAACACATTTAATAAATGTAATACATTAATATTTAAAATATTAGACTATATTGTAAATGCAGAGTGCCTGAATACTGCTCCATTCCATACTGTGTTTATTGCTATCATAAATCGGTTCCCAATCAACTTTTTTGTCATAACCGTGGCATACAGTCTGATTAACTACAGCTTTATATCAGTATTCAGGGTTTGAAAATCCCAGTTTATAATTCAACTGTATCACTGTATAAGTCTAGTTTAACAATTACAACAATGAGGTAATATAATGCCGTGTAGTATCACCTTTAGGAGATCCTTATATAGCTCTGGGTAGAGCATGGCTACCTCCGACTTGACGTCTTTATCCAGCACAAGGGAGAAAACGGGGAACATGGTGTAGATGGTGGAGTAGCTAGGATAAAGAGTAGCTAGGATACATTTTCATAATTTCATGAAAATTACACCATGATCTCAGGGCCAAATTAAAAACAAAAGAATGTTGTGTGGCTGTGAAGTTAGGGACTTAACAAAATACAGTTATTTCATGTTCTCCAAACATCTGAAACTTTCAGGCACTCAGTTTCTTGGAATGTCTCTGGATGAAGAAGACTGCAGCGTCTTCTGACATTCTCAAATATTACATTAGTTTAAAAAAATCCACACAATTAAAATCATAGTACATTATTATTATTTTACAAAACGAGTACTAACGGGCACCAAACCTTAACTGTCTGCAACATAGCAGAAGCGTATAGCAGCGGGAAATGTTTGTTGTGACTTTAGAAGAGACCGCCACAAAAAAGTCCACAGGCCTGGTGAACTAACACATTGCTTGTAATTTCTCCTCTCTTCTTATTATATAGTACCTCTAATGACCCTATTAAACCAAGAGGTGATTAAGATGTTAGTCTAATTGATGCTTACAACATTTTACTGAGTTTTCTATGTTCCTACAAGATCACCATCAGATTGGTAGCTACAATTGCAGCCCTACTTGTTTGGTGCTGTAGCATGTCCCTCTCTTTTTAACATTCAGTTCAGTCATGTTATCTCCATCTACAACTGATTAGCTAGGTTAGGTCTAGGGCATTCAGTCTAGTCCGCTTTGATGCCATTGTGATTGGACTAAAAGCAACAAGCCACATGTGTCAATTCACATGGAATGGAATGATTCATAAAATGGAAAAAATATAAGTAAACAGTAAGGAAAATTGTATGAATGTCATGTCCCAAATTCTAATGCAGAGCTCTTATCTCCATTCTTAAAGCTGAACAGAGGGTCTTTTGATGACTCAGCAGGGTTCAAGTAATTTCGTAGTGTTACTACATTCAACCCAATGAAACAATACTCCAACACAATCAAAATGCCATAGCAACGCGACTAAGACACAGCTGAAATGCCACGGTCATTCAGAGAAAACCAGCTCAGCTCACCCAATAATGAGAAATCCTTGGTAGAGTGGGACCGAGGCAAAGTAGAAGACAGAAGAGAAGACGGCCTGGCAGAAAAAGAGAAACACATCGGGCCATCATCCCATACATGCACGCTCGTTTTATAGCCGGGACTGTAGTAAACGATCACAAATCACAATTGACATTCATTTCATAACAGCATCCGTTGTTCATATTGCTGTCATCTAAGACTGTGTTAGTTATCTGAGGTAACAGCTCTAAGAATAGGATAGACAATTCAAATAATACATCTATTATGAACCAGACAAGGCCCTTCCACTGTGTGCTCTGGAGCACTGACTAACACTGACTAGTATAATGCTGTAAGTCTGGTGGAGCAGACAGGCAGAGACAGGCCAGATCATGCCCCATACCAAACCCATAACAGCTGCCAATGTGGCCAGCATCAATCCAAGGCTAAAGCGAGTCCTGGCCTAGTGACTCACACAGCTTTCCCTTTTTCCTCAGGGAGGGGTGGGTGGGTGGTTGGCCTGGTGATTGTGGCGCTCTCTGGGGCCTAAGCTGCTGGTTCCCACAAGAGCTCATGGTGTCCCCTGCTGTGACTCACTTCCCATCTGGCTCCCCCCCCTCCCCCCTCCCCCGCCGGGTCCTTGGGTGTCCTGGTCTGTCCTACCTGCATGGTGCTGATACAGAGGCTACGATGGATGACGAACTGGGAGAGGCCCGCGGACCTCTTGTAGCTGTTCCTCCCGTGGACCATGAGCAGCCTGCCCAAGTGCTTGAACTGAGTCACGGAGAAGTCTGCAGCAAGCGATGCCTGCTTCCCTTCCTGGACAACAACGGGGTGGAAAACAAGTAGCCCTTCATAAAAAGGTCAGCAGAGCTTTAAGTAAAGAAGGTTTGTGGAGAAGTTGAAACTACAGCCATTTGGTGGTTAATAAAGCTCCCTAATCGCGACCGCGGTTTGGTCAGTGTCTCCCCTAACGGGTTGCTAGAGTGGATCCCTGGTACCTTTCCTTGGTACACGGCTGAATGGGTCAGAAGGTGGAGGCTGTCGATGACGTACAGAGCCTGCATGGTTGACCTGTCACCACTACGGTTCAATCAGTCCCAATTGGAAGACAAAGACAATACCACACTGTCACACTCATTTCCCCCTGCACCCATGACAGGCTCTCACACAGCCCAAAAGGAATCATCTGCACATGATATGACATATACAAGAGACAAATGTACGCTAAAAGACACTCTGGCCAGATGGGAGCACACTCTCAGGAAGCGCTACATGCAGGCGGAAGCGCCAAGTGTGTGTGTTTGTGTGTGTGAAAGCAGAGCACCAGGGTGACAGGGACAGAAAGGTTCTTACTTTGCCCTCCACTCCCACGCCACAATCGGCTTCCTGGATCATGCTGACATCGTTTCCTCCATCCCCTAAGAGAAAACAAACAGACATCAGTGGAAGTGTCAGGAGGAACGTGTCTGTTAATGTGACGCGCAGCAAAGATGGCTTTGTGCTTGTGTGTGTGTGTGTGTGTGTGTGTGTGTGTGTGTGAGTGAGTGCACACCTGTCCTGAACTCAATCAGCCCCCCCACCCAAAAAAAGTATTTGCTTTGAATTGAGATGCAACTTTTTATCAGCTTCATATCATGCAAACAACCGATTTCCGTACAGACCAGCGCTTCATTGAGAAGTCACTGGAGCGTTCCAGCGGGCTGAACTGAGGGCCGGGTGTGATGACCCACCTACGGCGCAGGTCAGTTTGCCTGTGCGCTCCTGCAGTAGTCTTACAATCTGGGCCTTCTGAGTGGGAGCGCAGCGACAACACACCACCGCCGGACACTGGCAGGCCAGCTCCATGAACTCATACTCGTAGAACTTCAGACACACCTGCGGGGGGGGGGGGGGGGGGGGGAAGGACAGCAAGGCTGAACAACCAGCTGCCAACCACCAACTGTGACTTACGCCTAGATCAGCACCTGTGATACACATTGACTCCCCACACAGCGACCCTTACATTCTCCCAGGCGGCTGCCTATCGAGACCTGAAACAATGCAGCCGCCCGACTGTTTATGACAAAACAACGGGTGGGCTATCAGAACATTCTCAGTTAGACTGTAACCAACATTCACTCTTACCACACCACAGCCACCACTGAGGTCCCCTCCAGTAACAGTGCTTTGGAGATAAAGAGTTCAGTGGGCGGAATGGGCCTACCTCCAGCGAGTCCCCTGATATCACCAGAGCACAGTCGTGTTTCCTCCTGAAGGCGTTGAGCTCCAGATGGGCCTCTCCTCGTGTCGTCACCTACGACCACAGACAGGGCTCAACATCACGGTCAGGGACAGACAAACAGGTAGCCGTCTAACCCACAGCCCGCCCTCTGCTCTCTGCAGCTGTCACATAGTTTGGATTAGCACCCGGGCAAACTAGCAACTGTCAAATCAGAGAACTCAGCCCATAGTCGTAACGGTTACAGATATGATTTGGAAACGCCAAAAGGTGTGAAAACATTAGAAGGACCTCCACTGAACCCGTCAAACCACGGCTCATTTTCTGGGTCTCCATACGACTATTTCTTCTGAAATGTGGGAGTCGATTGTCTTTCTTTAAGGTCCATATTGAAGTGAAAACATCCCATCCTTGCTCAAACTGGGTCAAACTTCTAATGTGGACCAAAAATTTCAAAAATGCAGAACTGGCCACGACACATCCATCTGTCAACCGATGGTCTCCACTGGTTTGGTTATAATCTCTCCTATTGCCTGTTAATCCATCATGTCGTCAACCCAGGTGCCATTGGCGTCGAACCAGGAAGCCAATAGCAGATGCCCTGGCTATTGGAGCAGTCAGCAGTCACAGGCCCAGGCTCGGGTCCGCTGGGAGAGGCATGGGGGCTGTCATGCTTTGCCAGCCATTGTTATCCCCTTCCAGTAACAAATGTTGTACGCAGGTCCTAACCTTCCTATGGCAGGCTAGCTCTCATTTTCTGCCACTGGACGGACTCCAGAAGGGAAGTCGAAAGACTATCAAAGCAAATGTGCATGTTGAGAGCTAAACCTGCAAAACAAATTAGGGCAGCTTGGTTCTCTGTGTTTGTGTTCCCTCTGGGAGTGGCTCATCTGGTGTTCACCAGCCCGTTTTGGGGGGTTTTAACAGTATCCGAAATATTTCTAGCACTAGAAAAGAGTGTTTTAGCATGCATGGAGATTATGGTGGGCGGTGGTTTTGGAAATGCTTGTTTTTGGTTTTATTGCAATAGGCAAGCTCAACAATTTATAGGAAACGATTCAAACTAGTATTCAAACTGTCTGCTCTGGCTGATACTGGCTTTAATGCTGATTTCTTGTGAGAGGTGATTAAGTGTCGGGACAGCCAGCTAGCCAGTGGGTCCAGGCTGGGTTGGGTGACTGTGGAATTACAGAGAAACCGCTAAGGGCCTTCACCACAAAGAGAATGGATGTCCCATATGGTCAAGGCAGGCAGGAAACTGTGACAGACATTGCGAACTAAAAATGACCCCTTATGCTAAACCTATTTACTCCGATCCACAATAAACTATTTATATCAAGTGCAGCGGTTGACTAGAACAATTCTCCACTCACCGATCTAAAGATGTGGATGTCCTGGTTGCGCGTCACCAGATGGGCGTTTTTAGCCGTGCACGTGGCTGTTTCGAGCTTGTCTCCAGTTAACATCCACACCTACACAGAAAGACAAAAGCACTACTGACAAACAACCTGCCAATACAACCGATTACATCAATAACGAACAGGACCTCTAGCACATGTACTGTAGCTCCACAGTTTCGTTCATGACCCCTGACCTTGATGCCTGCGTTGCGAAGAATCTCCAGGGTGGGCCGTACGTCTGCTTGCAGCTGGTCCTCCACCCCTGTTAGACACAGAAGCTCCATCTCCATCTCCAGGCTTTCAATCACCGTGGCGACCTTCAGAGACCTGTCATGGACGCTCAGCTTGGCCTGGACGTATCTGGCCTGTGGCCCAACAGAGGAGACGTGTGGAGAACAATTGATTAGGATTTAATGCCCACAGAATCTGAATGTAGTATAATGGAGTTTGGCAAATTGGATTCATTGTCGGTCAACTAAACTGACATAGCTGTCCTGAGAGAATGCAGTACGCCCGAAACCTTGAAACAACTAAGTCAACTCGGCTAAGAGTGTCAACCGCCAAACACCAAAAACTGTCAAATGTAAATTTTTTGGACAACACAAGGAATCAATCAATCAAATGTATTTATAAAGCCCTTTTTACAACAGCAGTTGTCACAAAGTGCTTTACAGAGACACCCGACCTTAAGATATTAAGAGTCCCATTGGAATAATTAATACATTTCTCTGGGCTAAATCCAGGGGCTATTTGATTTTAGACTAGGTCAGAAGTATGACCAGGAGGACAAAGACAGGGACAGCAACGGGCCCCCCAAACCAGGTAATCCGCAGGTGTGGACCAGGACCTCATCTCCTCCTAAAATGTAAAACTGGAGGAAACTGAGAAAAGTTGGAAGTGCATTCCTCATATCCCCCAGCACAATAATATAGCAGCGTAACACCTTGGAACTGAGACTAGGGGGTCCGGCGACACTGGGGCCCTACCCGGGGGAGGCCCCGGACAGGGCCCAACAGGCAGGAAATCAATCCACCCACATTGCCAGGCGTCAACCAAAGGGACACACACCAACCCCCCTGAATGAGGGCTGAGTATTGCCAGCAGCGTACAGCCCAATTGCACAAGTGCGCAACAGAGAGTCAACAACAAGCCAGTGACTCTTCCCCCGAACTGCATTGGAGCGAGGGCATCCCAGTGGCGATGAGAGCCCACCTGGCAAGACAGCAAGGGTGGACATTATCAAGCCTACTGGTCACCTTCACGCCCCCGGGCCAGGCTACACCTAATTATAAACTGTGCTGTAGAGATGAGTTTTTAGTAGACACTTGAAAGTTTGCACTGAGTTTGCATTTCTAACCTTAATTGGCCGATCATTCCACAGTAGTGAAGCTCTATGAGAAAAGGCCCTGCCGCCAGCTGTTTGTTTAGAAATTCTAGGTACAATTAAAAGGCCTGCGTCTTGCGATCTAAGGTTACGTGTAGGTATGTATGGCTGGATCATTTCAGCAAGGTAAGTAGGAGCAAGTCCATGTATTGATTTATAGGTTAAGAGTAAAACCTTAAAATCAGCCCTAACCCTAACAGGCAGCCAATGTAAGGACGCTAGTACAGGAGTAATGTGTTCACATTTTTTTGTTCTAGTTAGGATTCTAGCAGCCGTGTGCAGCACTAATTGAAGTCGAGATCAGGGAGAAGCAAGAAAATGCTCAGCAGTCTCCAGCTATGAGAGGCAATTTTCAGAGTGAGATAAAGCGAAAACAATCTGAGTGACTCACTCAGGAACACAAACCTTGTGTGTGAGTCACTTAGCTAGTGAGTCACCCCCGCCCACCAGCCAGCTCACACAATTATGCAGAGATTGCCCTGGGGGAGCCGGGAGACACTGCCCACCCTGCACTGAGAAAGGCTGTGTGTGTGTGTGTGTGTCCGTATGTACGCGCATGCATGCTTTTGAGTGCATGAGGGAAATCTGAGCAACACACATTTTGACATTTAAAGAACAATGGTGAAAGTGTCTGTGGAAAATATTTTTAGGGGGAGATTTGTTGTTGTTGGCAGGTACCTAGCAGATATGGAGGATTTCAGAGGACACAAAAACTTGGAAAGAGGGTGTTCTGCAAAGGATTTATAAAAGAATGTGCTATATTGTCGTCCAACACATGAACATTTCTGACAAAGCATGGGAGGAGTAGCATGACAGATCCACAGCGGTAAATTAATGGGAAAAAACACATCGGGGGAGGTTTCTAAAGAAGTAAGAGTAAAGAGATACGTTTGTTGTAACAAGTGTAACCAAACCTGGTTTCACTGATAAGGAATTCCCATCCTATTAACAACACTGTCATAACAAGACGTGCCATCTAGGCATGGCCAACGGAGTCTGTATTGTCTGCTAAGTGGATGTCCTTGCAGGAGCCAACCCAAACTAAGCTACATTCCTACTAATGAGTTTGCCAAATGGATATAAAACACTGAAATGTCAAGATCTCAGACGGTGGGCTTGGTTATTGAGGAAAGTCAATTGATTCTCCATCTTAACAACATCCTCCTTCAGTCTCCAGAGCTAAGTCCAATACCCTGCGGATCAAAGTGATGTCAGCCACATTGAAGGTTGTTCAAAAACTGTGGTGATGCCACTTACCTCAAAGTCTTGGTACTGTTCCTCTGTCAGAGACTTTTTGGAAACCACCAAAACCCTCAAACCTTCCCTGGCCATATTTCCACACTGGACAAAAGAGCAAAAGCAACAACAAAGTAATTATATGATATCTGAATGTTCAAATATACACAAGTACTCTGAACACCAACCCCACCCCAAAGGTACAACTGACAGAAACACCAAAAGATAACTGCAGCACGGTACATTCAACTTACTTTTATTAAAATATAAAAATGTGTTACAATGGAGAAAACCAAGTATACCTCTTCTTCCAGCCAATCGTTATACTGGACGATGCCTGCCATTACCACATCTGCACCTTTCATATAGAAAGTAATTTCTCCCGTTGACTCATCCTGTAAAATAGACCATATACAGTTATGTCAATTCTTCGATTAATGCTTATAGATGCACACACACACACACACACACACACAATATGTTGATTATCGTTCGTCGGTTGATTAAAAAGGGAAACTTATTTTGGTGTTCATGTTCACAAGTGGTCTTGCACTTGCTCGAAAATATTTCCTTGAGGAAGCCAAGTTGAACCCCAGGCTTCCTGAAGTAGACTCATACCAGGTCGATCCAAGCCAACAACAACAGTTAGTCATCCACTCATACACAGACCGAGTCAACGAGTTCACAGAAGGGTGACGTCTTTCTCAGATCTGTCTGGAACATTCATCTTCAGATAAATGAGCCACTGTACAGGTGTCACAAAAGGTATATCCCTAAAGAGGTGGTGGATCGAAAGAATTGCCCCGACCGATTTCCCAGTGTATCTTTTAAAACACCAGTTATTTACCAACTAATCTCTAACGGACAGAGCTAAGAAAATAGATCTGGTACTGTCGATGCAGTCTGGAAGGAAGGAAGCCTGGCACTGCAAGCAAGGAGTAGTTCCAGAGTTCTGGTCTTTCATCGCTGGTTACTTGGCAAAATAAAACATTTGCAGGAGAGGTGGACATTCTGCCTCGATTCTGCCTTTTAGTTTGGTTAAACCAAGACAATGTGGCCACTAAAACCATTGGCTTGTAACACAAATAATCTTACGCAATACATCATATCAGATCAAGAAGGCAAACATCTCCAGCAGTTGTCAGTCAATGACCCAAAAGCATAAGTTCACAATCCCATTGGTATCCCGGTCGCCACTCACTCGAACGATGATCCCCATCCGCTTGCTCTCGTAGGTGAAGGGGAATATCTGCAGGATGGTGAAGTTCAGGATCTGTCCACTGGGAGTCCTCAGCTGCATTGAGGACTGGTCCCGTCCGACCAGGGTCAGTCCAACACTCTCGGTCCACTGCACCAGTGACACCTAGCAGGGAAACGCAGACGAGGCAGTGTGGGTGAATGGGGGAGTTATGAAAAGAGATTAAAAAAAACTGCAGAGGTAAAAGGAGAAGGGACTGTTTTCACATGATGTACCTTTTTGAAGGACAAGCGAATGTGCACTTCTAAGAGCAAAGTTCTACTTCAGCTCAAATCAATAATAAAAGCATTTTCGCCACTTAAAGAGTATTGATTGACAAACTAGAAAGATAATAGTTTTTAAAGACGCATGCCACGTTCTTTTTGGTCTCCTTTGAAGGGCACATGAAAATAAAGCCAAAAAGATAACACTGAAGAAATCATTTCCAGGAGGTCAGAAGTTATTATTTCCCAATAACTTCCAGACCACCAGATTTCAAGATAAAAAAAAAAAAAACACAATTCATCCCTTGTGCCTACAATGACAGGTCTCTAATATAGATCTCTGATGGACAGGAAGTGGCCTCAATTAGACTCTAAAAACATCCCAAGTCTAGTCCCAGACCAAGCTAACAAACAACACTTCTTTTATGCTAATATTTGGCCTGAGGTTGTACTTGGCTGAGGGAAGACCTGGGCTAAACTCCACAGACGTCAGTGAGCACAGCTCTGTCTTGACTACCTTGTGTGTTGGTCGTACAAGTTGGGGAGAATGAGACGTTGGACTTAGTCATGGTAACATTAGCCGGGCTACATTCACTGTGGAGGTATGCGCTTAAATGGCCTCCACCACAACAGCACCACCAAGTAATGCAAATGTCTATGGTTTAATTGAGCTGGATCTGTTACTGGCAAATGGCTGAAGTCAAAACCACAGCCTGGTATTATTTGACGTTCTTGTTAATTCTTGGAAGCAGAAGCCTCGGGAAAGAACTGCTACTTGGCTTTTTAATATCTCGTATGGAAGGAAAATGCATGTGAAAGAGATGCGAAATACACAAAACATTTGCCAAATAATGTATCGCCTGTACAAATGGATGAATTCCAATTACGTACAGAAATGTGTCACGCATCGAACAACATTTCAAAATGGATAAAATAATCACATCGAATGGAACAACACAGGTTTGTCTTGAGAATGGACTTCAGAAAAAAGAAAAGCAACTGTCACAGGTATTGTAACCACAAGCACTGGCAGCCAACAACCAAAGACTTCCTGAAAGTCAAAGGATAGCAAACTGAATTTGAGCATAGATCATATAGTGCTGATACAAAATATCTAATGAAACAGCACAACCGACAAAATGAAATATATTATAAACCATCAGTTCCCAGGTTGGGTGCAATGATGGAAGGTTCTGCATGAGGGAAAATGTTTGGGAATCATCACGTGAAGAATATTATTCCACGATTCAGTTTCATAGGATAGGCTACAACTGACCACAAAGCAACAGCTTTGGGTGATATTAAAGAATCTAACACTAAGGGTGGATATTCAATGGGAAGATAGACTAGGCCAATTGACTGGGAAACACATTAACGTAATACGTATTTACACAGCAGGAAATGGATCAAGTTGAGTTTCTCCTTAACCATTTTCCTGGAGTTCATAGAATGAATAGTGATTCCTCATGACCCATCCAGGAAGAATGTCATCTGTCTCAAAGTTTCCTTGCAGGTAGTCCACTGCATTAAACAATAAAGTCATACTTCAAAATCAATAATTGACTCTCTCCATCTTTTAACCCGGAGTCTTCTACTGTCGCCATACCTACTGTTATTGGCATAGGGACAATTCCTGTTTAGACTTTAATTATTGGTTTACAAAATGTGAATGTGTCTTGGGTTTGTCGAAGATGAACATTGACACTTAATGATTACTTCATCCACAAAAAAAAACAAAAAAACTGTGGATTCAAATGCAGGACTAAAGCTGGTATATTATTTTATGTTAAAATCGTGTTCATCCTGCATTACAATTAATGCTATGGATTAATTATATCTATGAGATTACAGGCAAATTAAAACTGGGAAGGCAAAATAAATATAGCTAATTACATGCACAAAGAAGAATTGTTGAAATACTTTTTTTCCCTGTCCCAACATGATGAAAGCGAGCCCAGAGTGAAACGGTTTAAAAACCACTAGTTAAGACAAACGTATATTTTTTTACGGAAATAGGCTGGCCAATCTAATGCTGGGGTATATTTTCACCAAGTAGAACAGATGTAAACCGTAAGTCATTCAATATGAATTAATAACAATGTGTCGGTGTGACCTTGGTCATCTACAGTACCAGGAAAAAGTCGGGACACTCTCACACGTTCACCCAAACCTTTGACTGGTACTGCATGCCCAGTGGGGAGTTTCTTCTTACCTCGTCCGGGCTGGCGGCCTGGTAAACCCGGCAGGTGTCCTCATAGTGCTGCTCGGCCTCGGCCTGGTCCGTCACCCCGTTGGCCTCGTACACAGGGGTCACGCAGTGCACCAGGGCGATGGCCTTCACAGCCTCATGCACACGGCTGCTGATGGTCTTGCGGACCTTAGTGGCCGCGGGGGTTCTAGATGCTGGAAGGTCCTGGGGTGGCTGTGGGGCAGGAGGGTGTACAAAACACAAGTTGGCTAGGACGGATTATCAGCGTGTGTCTGCCTGAAGGGTTTTCAGTCCCTGATAGATGTTTCCCTTTCCTTGTCAGATAAACACATGATTTATGGGAAACTACAAGGATGCACGGTATTTCCCGGGGCGATTCCTATAAGGTGATGTTACTGTCTAGAGGATATGTAATTTGTTTAGCATTCAGCAGTAGTAGTTAAGAGTAAAATATGTCAGATGGCCTGCAATTCAAGCCCCCTCGACAGGGAATTGTATATAACAGTGGATGTGGGTGTTTTTGCCTGCTGTTACCCATCAACTTCTACATTAGGTCCGCTTCAAAGTGTTACCTGCATAATAACCTGCAGCAATAAGACATATTTGTTTTGTAAATCTATTTTATGCTGAAGCATATCACCTCTTTAACTGACTCAGTTTAAAAATGACTATCACCCAAAGCCATTTCACCAACCCTGACCTTTGCATTTGTGCCATCCACAGAGAGACCCACCGCAACTAAACACAAGCAGATGTCGAAGAAAGAAAAAAAAAAGAAATATGAACAATTAGCTTTAGCATCTCGCTGCTGCTATTTTTAGGTCAGTTGTTGTGCTTCAACAGGGGTTAATAGTAGCGTCATTAAACGAGGGCCGGTCAGCGCTAGTGGGCTCTGGGTCTAGTGCCTAATCCTGTTTCCTGCTCTGCTAACCTCTGGTGTCAAAGGGACAAAGGGGGTCGGGAATCATTCAGCCAAACACAAGTCACATAGCTGATGGGTCGTTCAAACAATATGCCCCAAAGCGTTGAGATGTTTCGACCACTGGGCCGTCTTCCTAGATGAATAATGGATTGATGCCTTATGTTGCCCACAGCCCATATGGACGGGTGGCCGCTCAGTGTGGCCACCTACAGTCAACGACATGTCGTCATTGCCCACAGCCTGGCTCACATAGATGGGTTTTTGTTTACCTGTGTGTAGGCACTGAACACGTGACTCTGAACCTCGTCCATAGAGTCCATTCCATAGGCCACCGTTCCAAGGTGGAGGCGACGGAACACCATCTCATTCTGGGTAAGAGTCCCTGCGTCAGATGAACAAGCGCAGTGAATGCAATCTACTCTTCATCTCAATTCAAACACAGTCTACAGCGGTGCGACTGAAGTCAAACAGCGGTTCCTGACACAGTTTCCATTCTTTCTGCGTCCTGCTCGCCCTCACACTCACATTAAGCTTCCCTCTCTCTAGGCAGTATTTCAGGATGACCGGCGAGTGCCCTACTGCACATACATTAGACTGACCTTTGACCCCAGGGCCCCATTGCCCTGGTCTTGGTCTGTGTGGGAAAATACAGTATCATTTTATTGGCTGTCAGTGTCGTAAATTAAAGAGGGGTGCAGGCCAGCTCCTGAGGACGTGTGTCTGTGTATATAGGGAGTATAGGGAGTGTGGAGACAGGAATCTTAGTTCAGACATCCTTATGATTTAAAGATCTAATAAGTAGCATGTCTCTAAGAGAATCACACAGCTCAAAGCCCCAGGGACGGGCGAGTTCTGGCACCGTCAGCGCGTACACAACCGTAGCAAATTGTCAACACTATCATCTGTCATACCACAAGTTGGCATGATTTTTCAATATCCCTTTGTATGACCACAAAAACAAGACATCCTCACAGGGATTTGGCAATCGTACACTTGACCTACGCTCTCCTTGCAGTGCACTGCAATATAAAACGCATTCCCAGTTTGATGCTAAATCTTAACTACACTGATTATTTTCAACGACAACAACTTGTCTGCGCGTGTAGGCCAACAGTACACTGAGGTAGTCCAGTCCAGAGGGCAACCAAGATCTTTTTACAAGCACTAAAGACCACTACCTGCTTTTATAAGCACAGTCACATACTCACCTGTTTTGTCAGTGAGCAGGTAGGAGATGCGTCCCAGTTGTTCAGGTATTGTACTGGCCCTGACCACTGTCCCTGGGATCTTAGAATCTCTTCTGATCATCCAGCTGAACACCATCTTGCCCATGTCCAAGTTCACACGTAAGCTGGACACAAAGCACACGTACAATTCGATGAATGTACCTCCATGAGTTAAATACTTAGAGATTTGGGATATTAATTGTCCATATGAATATATAAAAAAGCAAGGATAGATTTTTGTTGTAAGTGTTAAATGAAGAGATCAGCTGTTGGTGAGAGCTTTTTTTTTTATTGCACTTAAACCTGTTCATAAACCTGGTGTTGTATATTTCTTAATTCATGGGGAACACCTACCTAATTGGGACAATGTTGGAGAAAAGCAGAAGGAAGCGGAAGATCTGCAGATACCAACGGCCGGCGAAGTGTTGGAGAGCCACCATGACCAGAGAAACCACAACAAGAGCCCCAAAGAGTATCTTGGTCAAGCAATTCACTTCCAGATCAAACAGTCCAACCTACAAGAGATGATCAATGAGGAGGTCATCAAAGCAGAGAAATGATTTCCTAAATTTACTTCAAGTGATCACAAATTGAACCATTTTAAATATATTTAATGTCTACTTTATTAGAAATTAACCTTTAAAGATATATTTTTTTTAATCTTATTTGGTAGACTTTTCTTGGTGTAATTTTTGTCACTGTTTTGCACTGCTCCAACTTATACCAGCTAAATACATTTAACATATTTAAATAGTAATTAAATATTAATACATTTGACATTAAATGCCATACATTATATTTACAATTGGTCCAAATTAGTATATTTAAATATGCACATTTTCCACTCAGGAATGCATGTCAAAACAGTGAACGCAATACAGTGAAACCAGTGTTGACAAAAATCTACCGGGGTATTGGCAACACATTATTTTACAATACCGAAAGTATGAGGGCTTGTCTGAAAAACCTCGTAACAACACAGGATCCAGGTATTACCACAATTTCAGAGGCAACACTACCGCAACATAAGCTGCCACCAGAACATTTGCAGTACTACCCAACAAATTGGACAGCGTCATGTGACAAACTGTAGTCCATCACCTTATGCCTTGGGTTGGAGGTGTTCATCACACTCCGGAGCTCCTTGCCAGTGTACACTACTACTCCTACCACAGTCCCTGCAGAGAAAGAAAACATTCACGTATTGCACTGTGTCCAATCAAAGACACCGACACACAATACAACATATAGCAATGGCATGGATGTCCCCTGACGGGAAAAGGATGTTTTGAAAATGTATAAAGGCAGCAAGAATACGAGACAGTGGCAGTTTGCCAAATGACTACTATTCGCGATGCACATACAGTGCCCTCCATAAGTACTGGGACAAGAAAGTTGTCAGGTCTGTTCTAAAGGGATGCCCCTAGCCATCTCTATGTTGGTCGGGGTGAAAGGCAGAACCTGACAGAAGGGATGCCCCTAGCCATCTCTGCTTTGTGGTTTTGTTTGTCCCCAATTAGAGGCAGCTGCCTCAAATGTCAAAAATGTTTGCTGTACACTCATGGGAATATAAAAATACGACACGACAGGAAAAAGTACAGTATGTCATCTAACAGTACACTCAGATTTCCATCCCCCCATTTTATATGAGTGTAAGTGTTGCCACATTTGTCACACAGGTATTTGTAATTGATCAGGTGTTCCCTGGTCACCAGGAATAATGTAACATGAAGACTAAGGAGCTGTCCATGAAGGAAAAGCAAGCAATTTAGATGCTAAAAGAAAGGAGGAACCATAGTATTTTATTTCTGTCCGTTTCAAAATATAAGTGTTGAAACGAACAGAAATAACCGATGACATTTTGCACTGTTGCCAAATATTCATATTTTAATCACATTTTCATATGCCTTGAGGGTATAGCAAAAATAGCAATTTTGGTCACTGTAAGTTGGATTGGCGTTCACTGTAGGTTAGATTGGCGTTCACTGTAGGTTAGATTGGGCGGTCACTGTAAATTGGATTGGCGGTCACTGTAAGTTGGATTGGCGGTCACTGTAAATTGGATTGGCGGTCACTGTAGGTTAGATTGGCAGTCACTGGAGGTTAGATTGGCGGTCACTGAAGGTTAGATTGGCGGTCACTGGAGGTTAGATTGGCGGTCACTGGAGGTTGGATTGGCGGTCACTGTGGGTCAGATTGGCGGTCACTGTAGGTTAGATTGGCGGTCACTGTGGGTTAGATTGGCGGTCACTGGAGGTTGGATTGGCGGTCACTGGAGGTTGGATTGGCGGTCACTGGAGGTTGGATTTGTGAATGTCCCCCACTAAACGCCAATGTGCAAAGGATATTTGATTGTCCAGGGGATGTTGCATAAAGGTACCATGGACATGGTCTATGTGGGACCTTTGTGAAATTCCCTGTAAGTCCCAAAGACAGAGATCCCCTGGTGATTTTACCTATGTCTCATTCGGACTTAGGGATGTCCCCGAGAACATTTTACTTATTAATATGATCCCATCAGGGAAGGTCTCAAACTCTGGACTTCTACAATATTAGACATCCTTTAGACATTCATAATCTGTAGTGCAACTTCTCTGTCTTCTCTAAGTTACAAAAAGCTGACAACTCCACTGCTATATTAGTTATCAGTTAATCCAATAGCGTGTGTTAGTGAGTTTGTAGGCTGAAGAATCAGCACATCCACATCCTGGAGGAAGTGCCGCCTCATCGCAGCTCTAGAGATGGATGGAGGGACGAAGAGACCAAGAGAAAGGGAGGGAGGGAGAGATGGAGGAAGGACTTGTACCGGCTACAGTGGAGAAACAGAGAACACGTCAGAGAGAAAGTTGGCATTTACCAGAGGCAATGACAGTGCTGGCCCACAGGGTGTTCTCAATACTCAGACTCTCATTGACTGGTGGGTCTCCATCCTCCTATAGCAAATAGTTGAGAAAAAAACAGACCAAGTTATGGACACTACAAACACGGGAAGCGCTCTCACATCAAGGTTAACCGGATGTAGTGTATCTTCATGTGAGTGTCAGTTGAATAAAAGACCCACCCTGGTGAATGTGCCAATGAAGTTGTGGATGTTGATGTTTGGTTCCTCCGCGTACACATAGGATCTGATCTGGAGGAGGTCCTGGGAGAGGGATAACATCCACATGTTTAAAGGACAACGCCAGAAACTAGGAGATGTGCCATTACTGGTTTCCCACTACGGCAGACGGAGCTACGCGGCTACACAGTGACTCACAGCGGCCGTCGGCAGTCTCTGGGTGCAGGCTACCGGGTGGCGGAGCTTCCAGTCGGTCTCGCCGTCCAGCTGGTCAGTACGCAAGAAGCAGGAGCCTGTGACCAGAAGAAGGGGGAAAAAGTGGATGAACCTGTGAGCCAGAACAGAGTCAACTCTAGGGGGCAGGCTTTAGACGGTTTATCAAAGTCCAAATGCACTAGTGTAGTGGAATATTTATAGATAATTTACTTCCATAATTTTTTTGTTTGTTCAGCGCAGATCAATAGCGCTTCATATTGAACGGAATAGCTGAGGCATGTGGGTTAGGTGTGCGCTGTGGATTGTACTTTTACAGCCTTGTAGTTGTTTTACAGACACCACTTCTGCGAATTTTTTATTATAGGCTCTCCAATCCGTGGTACAAATATTGCAATGGTCTCTACCAACAAACAAAAAGTACAAAACATGTAAGCCTACATAAAATAAGGCAAATTTTAACTTGTCCATTTTGTCCCTCGAAATAAATAATTCCCTCCATCTTTAAACATTTTAACAGATCTTACAAAATTATATAAATCATATAAATGGTGCCCAACTGCACATTGGGGATTAAAGTTAATAGGCTTCCATGTCAGCCCATCCCATCCCTGAGCCAAGCCCTCTTCCCCCAAACAGCCTCCCATAACCCAACCACCCATAACCTAGCCCCCCAACCCCCGCCTCCCATAACCAAGCCCCCAAAACCCAGACCTCCAAAACCCAGACCCCCCTGCCCCCCCCCCCCCCCCCAGTCTGTCAGCCTGGCTCGCCTACCTTTCTGTAGCTGAGAACACTGGGCAAAGCTCTTCATAATTGACCTAATGGCCTCCATGTGTTAGAGAGATAACCAACCATTCTTTTCAGTATAAGAAACGTGTTGTTTTACCTCCCCCCACAGGAAAGCACAACCACAACCAAGGCATGCTTCCTCTAGTTTCAAATCAAGATTATAGTGGTATAACGTTATGGTTGTCTGGGTGTTTTTGCGTATATTTCCAATGGACCTCAGAGGCTGCAGGATGCTTGTGGGGGGGGGGGTGTATTTGTTGTGTATAAGACAAAAAGCCTGTCGGACACAGCATTGTTTTGCATGGGAGCAATTCATTGTTTTTCTGTCACCACCCGTCCAAATCTTATCCAATTCCACATTTGTTTATTCAGATAAGGCTCCGTCTTTGTGTCTTCCTTCCCCCCGCCCTCTCTTTGCATTTTATATGTTCTTTATATTCTACGCTTTCCATGTGTGATGTTCATTCAGAACTACTACGTAACTTGTGATTTGAAAGACAAAAATGGTCAATGCAGATTTTTGGGAAAAAGCAATGGCCCATACTTCTTCTTATACCACAATCTGTCATCACCATTCAACTTCTTCTATTAACCCCCTCTACACACACACACCACCTCCCCAACCACCACTTTAAGCGATAGCCTACTGGACCCAATTACAATTTAGACATTGTTACACTTCCTGTCCTGGCTCTAGGCTAATCCCTTCACCTCACCACCCTTTTTAAACATGCCATTTCCCGAACTATCCTGTTTTGGAGACTCGGATGAATGACAAGCAGATGTTTACCGTTCCTTTCAGAGGTCCTTAAAAAGATCATGTCAGCAGGAACTCGCTGGTTCTACAAAGAAAGAGAAAACATGACTACAACTTGCATCCTGTTATAACCCACTCCTCCAGCACAACTGTAGACATTCAGGCGTTGCTCTTTAATGTGCTTCATTACCTGCATTCAGCAAGTCACATTAATAAGCCCTGCAGCAAATCATCCAGCCTTACCCTAATACCAGCCTGACCGGGCTTTACACTCTGCCTGACCCAGACTCCACCGTGACCAAGTCCTGCTTAGAGTTATTGGCAGATTCATTCTGAACACTATTTAAGTAGACGGTTTTCAAAACATTGAGATGGACATGGATTAATTTAAGTGGTCTACAAGTTTAATAAAGACTTACTATGGAAACACACAGTGGCAAAAATGTTGGACGTTACACATTTCAGCAACACTTTTATATATAAAGACCATAACTCTTTAAGTTGATTACCTTTGAATTTCTCCTGTGTCATTGATAAAATATTTAGAGAGAGATCAGCATGTGTTAATGACCCTCGTGTTTTGTATCCTAAATGTTTAGCCTCTGATTTTGTGGTATCAATAATCAAAATGTCACTAAATATATTCTTCTTTTTTTTCATCCAATTAAGTGTGTTTTAACGTTTCTGTCAGTTATGTCTGTATTGAGTTTGACAGACTCAGGCTCAGCAGCATTGATCACAAGATTACAAAATCTTTACTAACTCCTTTCACCTCAAGTCACAAGTCTAGCACAGCAGATTAACAGACCACTCATTATTCTTTGTCATAGAAATGGGAACTTGACTAACCTAGTAAGTACTAGGCTTAATTAATTGATGAAGTAAAAGGAAAATCAATGGAGTGATACAAACCTTTTCCACAATTATAAGGTCTCCAACTTGAATGCCACTGCTTTTCACCTTCACTGTGCCTAAATAAAAACAATGTAAAATGAACACTGAACAAATGTTCATAGACTGTAGAATTTTGAGTTAAGGTGACTTAATTGTGTTAATCATAAATTACTGTGGTTGGACCAAAAAATAAAGGATGTACAGATAAGAAAATGCTTGGTTTTATGGACATTCCATTCCTCTATGGGAATGGAAAAGAAGTACAAATCTAAAACATCCATGTAAACATTCACAGGGCTCATACTGAATTTATGACAGTGAGACATCCTGTTACCATTAAAATCATTCAAAGACATAGTTAAAACCATACTCTTCATACTCCATGCTTTTCTTCTCACAGCTCTACATAAAGAAACATTACTAATTTCAATGTTTATTAAAACTGTCTCCTCCAGGTTACCTAGCAAATCTTGACAGCTGTTGTTATAGATTTCCTTTGACAAAATGTTAAGGAAAGTTCATTATCCATGTTGGCCTTCAGATCTGAAAGAATTTAGGGGAGGGTGGAGTTGAGCCTTTTTCTCTCATTCCATTTGGAATGAACAGGCAAAATTGTTTGGAGGGGGTCAGTGACCCTCAACCTCTTCTGTGACCCCAGGCTTTGCATATGTAAGACATTAAAGCAATTTAATATTGCTATGCATTTGGTTTATTGGGCTTAAATAACTCCCAGTACTTAAAAATAATTCTGTTTCAGCTGGAAATAAAACTGTTGTTAGCACAAACAAAAATAACCAAATATTTTTATATTCAGAAATCAAAACGCTAACCCCCAAGAAAATCTTAAATGATGAATCACACACTCTGACAACTTCAAAACCCAAATGAACAATATGTTTAGAACTTCATAAAGTAGGGAACTTGCTTAAAGCGGGAACAGATATACAATTATGTGATACAATTGGCTCACTCATCCTATGCAGTTACACCAGCCACCGCTATCATGGAAGCAACCATTCATTGTGTTTACGGGCAAAACAAGCTGCCAGATAAAAGCGGAAAAGTGATGGAAACCACAAGAGGTCTCCAGGCTTTTTATTGCTGGTAGCACTTTATTCCAAGCCCTCTTATGTGTACACATCTCTGCTTTGAATTAGCCATCACTTCCCTCCCACCTGAAACCCACTCCCCCCTGCAGCTGAAACAGAACAGGATCAAACTCAAACTGCGTGCCCACAACGTGCACCGCACTCTTTGGATGTACGCGGGGTGAAGTGCTGCACTAAAAACA
The DNA here is from genome assembly GCF_011004845.1 of Esox lucius. Classification (NCBI taxonomy): domain Eukaryota; kingdom Metazoa; phylum Chordata; class Actinopteri; order Esociformes; family Esocidae; genus Esox; species Esox lucius. The sequence continues at coordinate 27,863,703 of NC_047580.1, read as the reverse complement.
AAGGTTAAGTGTAAAATTTCAGTAATACTCTAGTGCGGTGAAGGTTATTGGTCAAGGTTAAGTAAACAACGATGTTGTGCATCTCTCGTGACTTAAACTTGCGAGCATTGGGGTCCAAGCCGGTGACGTTGACGCCCGTTCGTCATCCCTATCCAGACTTCATTTGAAGCTACACGCGTGTGCTACTGCCCCATGTTATGGTAACATGTGTGGTATACACCCAGGCCGTACACAGACCTTTCGAGGGACACGGGACAAAGTGGCCAAAAAAAAAAAAAAGCAGCTGAAAGGACGCCGCCTGCCCCCGGTTCACTTTGCGTGGCATCACCGCGCGTGCCCGTTTGAGGGAATGATGCGTGTCACGCAGATATAATGTGGGCACTGATCAACGGAGATGGCACCTGTTGAGTCTGAAGAGAAAGGGGCAGGGTCTCAAGCCACTCATCGGGTCTACCTGTGCACGTGCCTGATGTACAAAAGCCACATGAGCAACTGGGGTACATTGGCGCCTTGAAAAAGGTTTAGTAAGCACACAGTAGCGTATCGTAAGCACACACAATTGTCTGACAAGAAGTATTCTCTGGAGATAGTTATGAAGCGCCACGGAACAGATATTTGTGGGTCAGTTATGAAATGGGAATGGGACTACGGTCCATCACAAGGCAAATAGAACTATCAAATAATCTCAAGCTGTGTTCTCACAGCCTGCCTAATGCCTGGGTGCTGACAACTTCATCCCAAAGAAGTACATTACGGCTGCCATAACTTCATGAGTAAAATAACAAACTGAAGCCAACAAAAACAAATCCTTACCTCTTGTTGAGAGCTTGCTATATACTTGAGAATTCACTTCTTTGTCTCGACAATAACATCGGATTTCTTCAATTGCTTCTCTCATGATGGTAATTATCAAAACAATTCCCTAAAAGAGAAAAAAAAAATCACATTATATCAGACATAAATGACCAGTCTTTTTGGCAGCTGAGTTGTCGATCAAATGAATATAACTTTGACAAAAAACCCTCAGATGCTTACCAGAGGAACCCAGTAGGTGTACAGAGCCCCTAACCTGAGCTCACTGACAAACTGGGAACAGGCCAGGAGCAGAAAGTACAAGTTGAAAAAGTACTTGAACTGATTAAACAGCACCTGAGAACACAAAACAGAACAATGGGATTTCGCACAAATGCACCAGTGCTGATGTGTATATCCACCCTGACATTTTAATACCACTGCAACAGGACACTGATCACTTGGGGTCCAAGCGAGACCAGAATAAGCCGGTTGTAGGGTCCACAGACAAGCACATAGCCTGTGCGATCCGTCTAAGCACAGATGGAAATCAGCCATTCCAGTGCCACCCACCGTCTCGTGGTAAGTATAGACTTAGCGGTCACACTGGACCGTAGCTGATTTTCATTACCACCGACGTGCAAGATTACTACAAAGGGGAGGCTTGTGTGCACGCCCTGCCACCGCAAGCCATTCCTTTAGCCGCTGACAAGTGACAGTGAACACTCACACGACAAGAATGATGTGTTGATTTGAGATTCGGACCTAAAAATAGCTCCCTGGCATTATCAAAAGTAAACACAAATCGTCATCATTTGGAACGCAAAACAGGACTTGTCTACACTTCTGTTTATGCTACTTTTAATGTTTGCCACAATGATTTACGACCACCAAATATCAGAAAAAACGAATTCCAATGTGAAAATGTGTCTTGGACAAAATTGCCATGGTTTCCCTTCACTTAAAGATTACAGTAGAGGCTATACAACACAGTACACATGATAACATGATTGCTTATTGATAATAATCAAAGTCCACCAACCAACTATTCAAATCTATAGGGTCAGCCCTACTGCTCACTATGAACTGTGTCACTAAATCCCTAACTCAACTAAACATAGAAAGCCTACTGTCAAATCCATATTACAACATTTCTTTTTGCAAAGGTTGGCTTTTAATAAAAGGAACCCATTTAATTTCATCATGTTTATTTCCATGTCTCTAATTTGGAATACATGTGGTTTGGGCACCTAACCATGATTATAATATCAACAAGCGTGCAGAATGTGGGAGCAGGTTTTAACATTTTGTGATTGGCAGCCATCTTTCCCTTAATCATTTAGTTCACATAGCCTACCACTCAGCCATACCCTCTGGCAATGCTATGCCCAGCATGTTCCGTTCCCGTCGTCACCCTTCTTACGATTTAGGCATAGCCTACAACATGCTGTTGAACTGTTCAGCGTATTTTCGCAGAAAGCCTACTTCAAAACAAAAACGGTAGCCTACGTAGAATTTGGTAGATTGGATGTTGGTAAAATTAATTTCCCAAAAACCCCAAAGTTATAAAGATTAAGTGTTTTCCCTGTGTGCGTACATCGACGCTTAGTAGAAAGGGAAAAAGCACGTTGAATGTCCAGATCGGTGCATCTGGGCCAGTCTGTGAGCAATGAGTGTCATTTCCCCGCCACTCGGCTCACACACTCTGGGTGTAAATACGGGGCAGATGGACGCTGAGTCCATGACACTCACCCCTGGGAGGAAGGTGAAGAAGTTGTACTTCTGGTTGTTAATTACGTTGCGGGGGTACCTCTGCTCCCTCTTCTCTGGGTGGCCCAACCACACCGTCCGTGGACGGAAGTCCCCCATGCCACAACACCTTGACCACGGACAGCACCTGAAAGGCAGCAGTTCAGTACATAACAGGGTTGGTTTCCTGGACCTTGGTTAATGCCACTCATGGGCCTGTATTCACTAAGAGTCCCAGGAGGGGTGATACGGTAACAGTATATTCTATTATATTTTTTATAAAAACTGAATTAGTTAATGTACAGACGGGGATCTGGTCTTTGGTCAACAGTCCTTCTCTGGGATTATTTCTAGAACAATCATGCATGGCTTTAGTGAAAAAATATCAACATGGGGATAGGCCCTGACATGTAAATATTGACATGCTCTAGGCTAAAAAGACATAGAGTCATACACCTTTGTCAAACAAAGCATTTTACAAGCAAGTAGCGAACAAGTGGCCAAATCTTATGGCCTGTGTTATAGCATGATATGCCTATAACAGATCCAATACTGAACATATTGTATGTACTAATAATGAACAAATTACTGGGGATATAGTGAGACTTTTTAGCTTGCTAAAAATTGAATGAATGCAGCACCTATTTTTCAATTCACACAATATAATCAAGTTAGATTGAGACTCAACTTTACAACAGTCCCCCCTGTACTTCTGGAGGGCAAAGTCACAAGGCAAGAGAGCCACAAGTACTCTCTGTATGCATGTAAGTTCTTCAATTCAATACTATTACAGGAATTGCCAAAAAATAGACCATATGTTTTATGCAGATATTCCATCCAGTTATATAATCCTAAACACATAACATGCAGTTTGATTATGATAATCCATTAATGATACTTGGGCCACGATACGGTAATATTGTAATTCTTTGTGCTTTGCAATATACTCAGTATTGCAATATTGCAATGTATTGCAATGCATTATTTACTTTTCTCATTTGACATAAATATGTTATCATAGATAATCATAAACACAATGAGAAATATTGCAAAGATCCACTACACCTCATAATAAAAAACATTTTATCAACCACCTTTATTTGAGCCTGTTATTCATGCAGATGAACACCATGAACCATGATCATCAAACACATCTGAAGCGAGAACTTGGGATACTTAGAAACCTTATTCGGAAATAATGTAGATGCAGTTATTGAACAAATAGCACCCAACAAGAAAATAAGTCATTTAACAAAACAGACATTTTAGAAACTAACATTTTCATTAACAAAACATTTCACCATAAAACGGAAAACAAATGTGTATGCTGTGTAAAGTCTAAGCCAAAATAATATACATCAGCCACCTCAGAAAGAAGGTTGCCGTGGTAATGGCGCATCTTTAGGAAGATTTCATTAGTGGCCACATGCTAAATCACAACTAGCACATACTCAAACTGGACTTCAGAATATTTTCATGTCCAAAAAAAGCAAGAGGTCTGATTGATCATCCTCCAGTGTGGCTGGAGAAAAAAAAATTGTACTAGCCTACGGCAAAATCGACCCACATTTGATGTAAACAAAATATTGTTGTTTGTCAGTTTGAGGATATTCCTACACAATGATCCCCGGATCTGTATAACTAAGGACAATTTCTAATTGCAAAATGTGCTGTGTCATGGACCCATATGGGAGTCACAAAATTCATCATAATTACAGTGGCGAGAACAAGTATTTGATACACGGCAGATTTTGCAGGTTTTCCTACTTACAAAGCATGTAGAGGTCTGTAATTTTTATTATAGGTACACTTCAACTGTGAGTGACGGAATCTAAAACAAAAATCCAGAAAATCACATTGTACGATTTTAAGTAATTGATTTGCATTTTATTTGATCACCTGCCAACCAGTAAGAATTCCGCCTCTCACAGACCTGTTAGTTTTTCTTTAAGAAGCCCTCCTGTTCTCCACTCATTACCTGTATTAACTGCACCTGTCTGAACTCGTTACCTGTATAAAAGACACCTGTCCACACACTCAATCAAACAGACTCCAACCTCTCCACAATGGCCAAGACCAGATAGCTGTGTAAGGACATCAGGGATAAAATTGTAGACCTGCACAAGGCTGGGATGGGCTACAGGACAATAGGCAAGCAGGTTGGTGAGAAGGCAACACTGTTGGCGCAATTATTAGAAAATAGAAGAAGTTCAAGATGACGGTCAATCTCCCTCGGTCTGGGGCTCCATGCAAGATCTCACCTCATGGGGCATCAATGATCATGAGGAAGGTGAGGAATCAGCCCAGAACTACACGGCAGGACCTGGTCAATGACCTGAAGAGAGCTGGGACCACAGTCTCAAAGAAAACCATTAGTAACACACTACGCCGTTATGGATTAAAGTCCTGCAGTGCACGCAAGGTCCCCCTGCTCAAGTCAGCGCATATCCAGGTCCGTCTGAAGTTTGCCAATGACCATCTGGATGATCCAGAGGAGGAATGGGAGACGGTCATGTTGTCTGATGAGACAGAAAGAGAGCTTTTTGGTCTAAACTCCACTCGCCGTGTTTGGAGGAAGAAGAAGGATGAGTACAATCCCAAAAACACCATCCCAACCGTGAAGCATGAAGGTGGAAACATCATTCTTTGGGGATGCTTTTCTTTAAAGGGGACAGGACGACTGGACCGTATTCAGGGAAGGATGGATGGGGCCATGTATTGCGAGATCTTGGCCAACAACCTCCTTCCCTCAGTAAGAGCATTGAAGATGGGATGTGGCTAGGTCTTTCAGCATGACAACGACCCGAAACACACAGCCAGGGCAACTAAGGAGTGGCTCCGTAAGAAGCATCTCAAGGTCCTGGAGTGGCCTAGCCAGTCTCCAGACCTGAACCCAATAGAAAATCTTTGGAGGGAGCTGAAAGTCTGTATTGCCCAGCGACAGCCCCGAAACCTGAAGGATCTGGAGAAGTTCTGTATGGAGGAGTGGGCCAAAATCCCTGCTGCAGTGTGTGCAAACCTGGTCAAGAACTACAGGAAACGTATGACCTCTGTAATTGCAAACAAAAGTTTCTGTACCAAATATTAAGTTCTGCTTTTCTGATGTATCAAATACTTAAGTCATGAAATAAAATGCAAATGAATTACTTAAAAATCATACAATGTGATGTTCTGGATTTTTGTTTTAGATTCCGTCACTCACAGTTGAAGAGTACCTATGATAAAAATGAAAGACTTCTACATGCTTTGTAAGTGGGAAAACCTGCAGAATCGGCAGTGTATCAAATACTTGTTCTCCCTACTGTATGTAAAGTAAGACGTTTTTGGCCAGCAGTGACAACACCAAATAAATATTTTCTGGTTTAAAGACACTGTGGCATCTGGAATTATAAAATGTATTCCTTATCCCCTTAATGATAAGGTAACAGTGAAATTTGTACTGTATAAAAAGTGGCGTCAAAAGTGTGAAACTAAGATGTACACATATACAGAACAATATACTTTACTGTCCTGCAATGTACCAACCTCTACTCAAACAATGTAAAAAAGCTGTATTCTACTCTGCGGAGGTTTACAATACTGAACTATACAGTGGTTTAGTATATAATTAAGACCTCCACTGTATTTTACTGCACTCTACTGTGCTAAACTGCAATGCAATAAACCAGGTTGATTTGTCCAGAGCAAGACAATTCACCCTAACTGATCCCAGGCCATCACTGTTAATACGAATGCGTTCTTAGCATAGCATACTAACCTGGTAAAATAACTGCAACCCAAAATGGTGCATTTACAGTACTAAACTCGAATGTGCTGAGCTGTAATTAATTGTACAGTACTGAACTATACTCTCCTGAACTCTGATGTGTCGCACTTCACTGTACTCGCTGTGCTGTACCGTTTTGTCTGAAGATGAGAAACACAGACAGCTGTGACTGGTACAGACGTTGGTATTGGAATATAGAATAATAACCAGTGTGCAGAAAGAAAAACTAACAGAATGACAATGTATAATTATTATACTTGTGTGTACCGACTGAAGGAATACTACTCTGAAGAGAATTAAATAACTAGGGACTTCTGTACGTTACAGATCTGTGACACATGATATCACTCAGCTAGTACTTCTCTCACTGTACATTCTGTAATTGAGGTATCTGCAATATTGTTTTATCATGGAATTGCCCATATCTCATTCTCATCTTGTATTGAGTTCATCATGTGTAAACCTGCATTTAAGCACTTGCAGAAAACGAAAATATTAGAACACATTTTAAAAACATTTGTAACTCCGTTCACTGTAACAGAGGTACAGGACAAGATCATATAGATGCTCAGTATTCAATGTTTGTATCAAATGAACTATGTGCTCTTGGATGATATTGTTCAGGTAAATAAGGTACCACCAAACCAATTCTAAAATCCGATTTTCATTAAATTAATTAACAAATGTTTACATATTTAACCTTTCAGAGTAATGTCCAATCAATAATCAAAAAAGGATAAATGTGTCCAATAGATGAAGTAGAGATGTAAATTACTGCAGAAATAAGGAAAAACCAGGTTTGACGTTAAACAAAGTAACACTGTTTAAACCAGCAAAACACTGATTGACATTCTCATAACCTCATAATCTATTGTTTCTGTATTTTTTTTTGCAATTTAGCCATGGAATTAGAAGTGATGCATACCAAATTGGTGTATTTTGAAATCAAACAATTTGACAAACTTTCCCCAAATGTGGATCCATGCACTTTCCAACACAGTCAAGTCAGAACAGGCTGTATTCCACAAAGGATTGTATGATTTCACAATTAAATATTGTCATACAGCCTATAACCTGGCATTAACTTTAATCCCAACATTGGGTTGCTCTGACAAACACCATCTCTGAGATTGACTCTTCCTTAGGGGAAAAGGACATGACAGTTATGACAGGTAAATAGGGCATGCCCAAACAGGTAGCATAGCCTACTCTTCTGGGGCCTGTTTTGGGCTATATATTGAGTACAATTTTAGGAGGGTAATATCATAAAATATCATGAAATACACTGCACTGTTAGTAGCTAATGCATGATCTCCCGTATTACTGTTGTGTCCAAAGATAGTCATGGTGGATTGCTGTCCCCTAAACAAGTGCTGATTCTAATAGAAGGCCTTCCCTGTTTGGGCTGAATCCAGGTAAATGACACAACAAATGCCAAATGTCAGCCATGTCTCTACCCCACCTCTTTTGAGAGATAACGATGGAGGTGTTGTATTGTCGTCCTATATCCGTATCTAGCCCAGGACTAATAAACCAGATAGCGTAAGCTACTAGCACCGACAGGCAGACAGCACCCGGAAGAAGGATGTGATAATCTATTTAGCGTTGTCGAGACAATGAATGACTAAAACAGTATTAGAAATATATTCGCCTAAACAATCCAGTCAATCTTGTTTACTTTCATTTTGAACCTTTACAGTACACTACGGTGGCAATTTACATATTCATCCGCGGGTTTAGTAAACATTGAGTTATTAGCCATCGAGCTAAATAATAGCATATTGTACGCCCAACATCGTTGTTCTTTTTCAAATGTACATGGTATACGTTCTCTTACCCATTCCTGTTTTTATTGTCGTGTCTTTTTTTGTGTCTCACTGGTTGTAAGGGAATATTGTCCGTCATTCCTGCAGCTCCAGCAGACAGTGACGCTAGGCGAAATCCACCTCGCTCTCTCTGCGATCTGGGCGGAGGCTCCTCGATAGGTCAGTTGCAGCTTTGGGTTGGCTTGAGCTCTTGGCTTGGCTATGCTCCATAACGTATGCAATGTCGCTCAATCAAATGTGATAGAATGTGTGATTCAAATAGTTCAATTAAGAAAGATATGAACCTGTAGACGACGGCCTATAACAAATATAAACACTTGTTATAATCACTTTCATTAAAATGGTTTTACCCTGAGGGCACAAACGTCTGGTCTACTTGATCTGAACCTAGAATCATGCAACAAATTGGAATGGGAGCATCTAATGTTCGTTCTTTGGGGTTAATGACTTAAAATTGTTGAAGCAAAACAAAAGGTTAAATTACAATGCTTGTCTGCTTTACTATCCAGACACTTCAGGCCTTGCCAGATGTCACAAAGACAGATTATTTAGAAGTGGGGGGCCCATATAGCTAGCTGGAGATGCAAATAAATGTTGAGTAGGCCTATACAAATTGATCTAGGATAAAACATTCCTTCCTGGGACAAGCAAGATCAGCAACCAAACAAACAATTCAAGAAAGTCATTTGAAGGAGACAAAATGGAAATCGGGGAGGTGCCCAATGCAAATTAAAGAAAACTAGTAGAAACTGACACGAATGCACAAAGATCCATGCCCAGAAAGAGCAGACAAATAACAAAATCAACTTCTTACAATGAAACACGTTACAAGAAATGCAAATCAAACCAAAGCTGGAAAAGTCACCCTGATTTTTATTTTCATAAGATCAGAAAGTAACATTAAGGTGATAAGGAAAGAATTGAAAACAGAACATTTACATTGTAAACAAGCCTAAACAGCCTCAACATTTCTTGATTTGTACAGGCAACCTCAAATCGGTTCTAACAAGTTAGATTTTTAAAAGGCACAACTTGGTACACATTTCGATGGGGGAAATGCACAGCAGTATTCTACAGTTGATCTCAGCATTCAGAGTCGTGCAAAGAGTCCAGTGATACATTCGTTACACAACTCAGTAGATTGAGAGGAAAGAAAGCATATAATTGCATACTCAAAATGTATCAGAGAGCAAAATGTACCATTGCTTGCCTTTGGGGGCAGGTGGAGGGTAAAGTAATGTCTAAATGAGGTAGAGATAGTTGCCCCCAAAGCTCTGGCAATATAAATAACAAAAAAATTCACAAGATTCAACAGTTGATAAAATAATGTAAAGTAGATTTTCATGTTTCAGTCAATGGAGAATAATATTGAAACTTAACAGGCTTAGGAATTGAATGAATTGAGTACAGTTCTGATGTCAATGTTTCCAAGTCAAAAGAAAAAGACAAAGATTGCTGCTGCACCATCTAATATGAACATCAAGAAAACCAAGGACGGTTTTGAAATGTAACCATTAAAATAAACAAAATGTGAAGAAATAAAGTGCAGGCATGATTGAGAGCATTCAGGATTACATGGGCTGTTTCCTAAATAGCATTGTATTCTCTGTATGGTGTAAAGTATTCCCTATAGAGAATAGGGAACCATTTAGGATTCAACCAAAGCCTTCAGAAAACAACCTACCAAAAGATGCAGAAGCTCTGCTTGTTGGGAAAAATAAAAATAATAATCATGGTAGCAAACAAAACAATAATGAACATATTGTAATTTGTGTTGTAAAAATGTTTTTTAAAATAACTCCAGAAACAAATGCAGTATGCTACAAGAAAAATAGTAACAGTCAACACAGACAAAAATAACCTTCATTACAATCTTGTGGTACTTAAAAAAAAAAATTAAAAATAAAAGGGGGAAAAATTATAATATAGCAACAATTCACATTCTAGCTAGGCACTTCACATGAGCTTTTTCGGTTTCAATAGAGAAAGGCAAAGAATCTACTTTGTCACAGCATGTGTAAAAAATCTGATGGAGTGATCTAAATGGATAACCAAGCAAATCCGTAGGCCTCTTTGAATCAAACAAAAGTACATGACACTTGAAGAATAACCCTTCGAGCATCTCCAAACAATGAAATATCAAAAACACTTCCCTCTGAAGTATTGTGCCCAGAGAACTAGCCATGTCAAAACATGTTGGCACAAAATACAGGAGGAAAGCCAAGTAGTCATGTGCTGTACCAAGGAATAACCAGTCCACTCCATGCTGTTTACCAGCAATAAAACAGACGTTTTTTGGGCTGCATTTACACAGGCAACTCGACTGACTTTCACATCAGATCATAGCAAACCCCATTGGTTTAAATAAAAATTAAAAAAGGGGGTGGGGGGGGGTGTTTTGCCTGTGTAAACATCATTTTGCTTTACAGCATCCTTTAAAGTACAGGTTCTTCCACCAGGGAGAGAGACATTCTGAATCATATCATTTTCAAGTAAGCCATACATTCAACTTATGGATACAAGACTAAAAAGGAGTCACACAGAAATACCCGCATATATTAAAGAGAAAAACAGTAAATACAACTACAGTAGTTATACCAACAATAACACTTAAGGGGTGAATTGATTAAAAGAGCTGTACCATTTCAGTTCCTGAGGCTGCATTTAGACAGGCTGCCCAATCATATCAGATATTTTCAAAGCTTGGTCTAATTAGTAAAAAGACAAATTCAAAAACTGTCACAAACACAGCCTGAGTGTTACAACTGCGCTTTGGAAAAACATGTAATATGTTGAGCAATGGTTATGAACTTACGTGTTGAAATAGCATCTGTTGATTGTACCCATCAAGGACCAAGTGGCAAATGTCAGCTAACATTGCTACTACAAACATTCAAAATCTGTACACAATTGATGAAGAAAAAAAATGTAGACAAAACAAAACCAATACAACCAATGTTATTTCTTTACAAAACTAGTTCACTGCAATTTTCCCTTCCTCCATGAAATGTGGGAACTGAGATTTGGCCATGCTCTCAGAGCCATTCTTCATCTCTGCCATGGTGGCAGGCAGGCCAGAGTGGGACCCATCCATTTTCATCAGGCCTCCAGTGGAGCGAACCATGGGACCGCCGGCCAAACTGCCAGGCATGGGCATACCACCATTTTGGATCACTGAGATCTCGTTAGTCTTCATAGACAAGCCATTTGTGAAAGCAGCAGCGTACTGGTTCCACAGAGACTGGTCAAAGTTCATTGGTGGAGGAGGACCCAATTCCTTAGGAGAAGACATCATCTCTGGCATCATGTTGCCAGACTCTGAGGTCATTGCCATTAAGGCCATTGGGTTGTCCAGAGAGAGGCGCTGGCCACGCCTTGCAGAACTGTTCCACATGTGAGTTCCAACATGCACCTAGAAAAAAAAAAGACATTTTAGAATGCACATCAGGAAAATGCACAATCCACAGTAGCCTAACTGAAATACTAGCATGCATAAACTTTACTAAATAATTCTCATTCATTGCTGCTACCTGCAAACTAAGGAGGTACAAGGCCAGCTTCCATGAAAGACTTTCATAGCATTTCTCTGCTTTGAAAAGTTGTCTTACCTTGAGGTTGCCTTTAGTGGTAAAGGCTCTGCCACAAATGGTGCAAGCAAAGGGCTTCTCTCCAGTATGGGTCCTCTCATGTATCTGCAGTGCACTGGCAGAGGAGAAGTTTTTGCCACAGGAATTACAAAGGTGCTGCTTACTGGATCGTCTGGGAACACCGGAGCCATCCCGTGTCTGCCCTCCAACTCCCAGGGGCATCTGGGAGGCAAAAAGAGGATTCATGCCCATGGAGCTTTCTGGGGGAATCTGCATCTCCATTTTGACAAGGCTGGGGGGTACCCTCATGAATGGAGGAAAATGGCTAGGAGCTGTTGAGAAGGAAAAACATTGACATTTATAAACAATACTCAAGATTGCTCACACTTAACCAGTAAGTAATTACAACCATTCAGAGAATTAGATTCACAATACATAAAAAAAATGCATTTTGAACACCTACCATACTCTCCATTGGTCAAGGGGAGGCCTGGCTCTTCTTTGATGTTTCTTGTGGTGAAGCTGGTTGCGGTCAGGTCCAGAGCACCATTTGACTCATTTGCATCCTTGGAACCACTATCAGAGTCTGGTCTAGACTCATCCAGAACATAATCCTCAGGGATGGCTGCCTCAGGGGACTTGGAATGGCTGCTACCCAGATGGCTGTTGACTGGGGACGAGGCATGCAAAGAGGCAGCATCTATGTTGCTGGGGCTGTGGACACTCTGAAACTCTTGCTCCCGGAGCATCTCGGTGGTTGCAGCGGATTCTTCCGGGGCCACTTTGTCACTCTCTGAGGCGTTGCTAGATTGGCGCTGCAGGTTGAGAGCAGAAGTGAGGTTCATCATGTGGTCCTCAAGAGCAGCAATACTTGAGAACATGGTGGATGGAGGGGCCTGAGCGTGTTGGTCTGGCTCTTCCAAGGCAGGCGATGGAAGGGAATCTGATATGTCGCTTGGTTTCTCCTGATGGTCAGGCTCTGCATCTTGGTCATCCATGCTCTCAAAGCCACTGGCGTCCATGGACTTCTCATTGGCAAGTGATGAGTTCATTTCTTCAGAGGCTTCAAACTGGGTCTCCGGCATGGGGGTGTTGGGGATCTGGCCTCCCATGTGCATTCGGATGTGCTGCTGGAGAACCACAGCATTGGTGAACTTCTTCTGACAGATGGGGCAGGAATGCTGCATCTTGAGGGGCGTGTTGGCTCGGTGGACACCATAATGGGCTTTGAGGTTGCCCTTTGTGGAAAAGGCACGGCCACAGATCTTACATTTGTAGGGCCGTTCACCTGTGTGCGTGCGGTAGTGCATTTTCAGGGAGCTCTGGCAGCTGAGCACTCTGTGACAGATGTAGCACTCATTGGGGTCATTGGTCCTCTTCTCCAGCCCATCCACCATCTGCTGAAGTTTTGCAGTTCCGCAACCGTTGTTTTCACCAGGATTGCCATGGCCGTTTACGTGATGCAGCGCTCCCATTAGCTCTTTTGAGTCCAAGTGGTTTTGATCAGCAGCCATTTCATGACTGAAAATGTTTGAGGAAATGGATGCACCGTCACTTCCTGATGATAGCGGCCTTTGGGAGAAGGTGTCACTCCTGAAACCATCCAAAGAAGGCTTGAACCCATGGTGGTGAGGTGATGGGTTGAAACCAGGAGACGGGATACCAAGCATTGGCTTCATGTCTACCATGTTGGATTCTTCAATAGGCATTGACATGCCATACGGGATGCCACTGCTGGTAGGAATGTTGTCAAGGTGTTCAGGCACAGGATGTGGGTTCATCCTGATGTGAGGGTACTTCTCCCTGTGCCTCTGGAAATGCACCTTCAAGTTTCCTTTGGTGGTGAAGCGGTTTCCGCAGATGTTACATTTAAAAGGTCTTTCTCCTGTGTGTGAGCGCAGATGTATCTGGAGCGCGCTGTCATTCCCAAATGTTTTCCCACAGTACTTACACTTGTGCTTGTACATGTCTCCATCCGAACAATTTTTAGACTCTGACATGTTTGGGATCTTGCTCTTAACTTTCTTAGAGGCATCCATCCCAGTAGAGAGGCCAGTGAAGGGACTTTGGAATGCAAGGGAACCTGGTGATTGAGGCAGTAACGCTGGTAGGCGGCTTGCAAGGTCCGGCAGTCCTTTCAACATATCTGCTTTGGAGGGAATAAACCTCAGGCCTCCAGGCAGAGAGGTTGGGATGCCGTTGGACTCTGGTACCTTTCCTTGTTTAAGAGACTCTAGCGAAAGGCTCTGGTTGCTGGTGGTCCTCTTACCAATCAGGGCTGCTGCTGCAGAGAGTTGTTGAGAAAGATGAGCTCCTAGGGCTTTAAGGGGGTCAACGGTTGCCCCCATGACCGACTGAAGGCTCTGTGGCGTCATCATAGCCACCTGGATACGAATCTGTTCGGTCAGTTGGATCTGCTGGATCTGCTGCTGCTGGAGGGCAACCAACTGTTCCAGGATCATAGGGATGGCTTGCAAGGCCTCCTGGGAGGCCTGTGGAGAATCATGGTCATTTGACCCACCGCTCGAATGCTGAGTCACTGCCACTTTGGTACCAGGCATGGATTCCAGGGTTACGTTTGAATCTTGGACTTTGGATGAAGCCTGGTGCTGATGGAAACTGACATCAGGCCTTTGATTGCCAGAAATCTCTAGCCGGTCTTGTTTAGATGGTTGTTCTTCACCATTTAATTTAGGTTGTTCCTCTTTGCCAATTCTTTCCATAGGCCCTGCATTAGACTTGGAAAAAGAATTAATGCTGGGCTGGCCATCACTGTGATCAGTCTGAAAGTCACTAGGGGAGCCTACTCGTGAGAAGTCATCTGGTACCTCACTGCCTCCTCCTTTCATGATAACTACCTCCTGACTTTTTGTGCAGTTCTTCTGATGTTCAAAAAATTCCACCTCATCAAAGAACTCAGCACAGCATTTGTTGCAGACCTTTGTCTCGTCCATCTTAAACCTCTTCACCTCATTCCCATCCTCTTTAGTCTGACCGTCTTGTAGAAACCCTGAAATGATAAACATTTCTCAGATTAGACATCACAATTAAAATTACCATTAGTAAAATTCATGGGCACATTTTACACAAGTAAAGCACATGTATATAATGTACATTCCATTATACCACATCCCCTTTCAACCTTGAATGCATATTATATTCAAATACTGCAATAAGTCATTGCTTTGTGGGAAAAACTTGCCTGAAAAAATGAAAGCAAAATGCTTTCAGCACATTAAGTAACATTAAGTTTGATGCAATTTTATCTCGGCCAGCAGAGGGCAACATCCTCTGACTTGACCAGGGGCAAGCAACCAGCATCTCCTTCATTATCAAACAAAGACAAGCCTGTCACATTAAAATGCTGAAAATGAAATAGCCAGCAGCTATATTTCAGGCCTACGTGTGAACCAATATATTGTGGACCTGTCATAATAAAAAATTATTTGCCATATTTCGCATTTAAATTGAAGTTTCCCATATCCACTTAGAACTATTATGTACTTATGCTCAAACAAAGGCAAAACCCATAAGTCAGGTAGATAGAGTTGTATAGAAGACAACCATTGATTTGCCTTTCTAACACCTAAGATCAGGGCAAATAGAATAGGATTTCAACTTTTCATTTACATGCAAAGTTAATTCGAGCATGGAACATGTCGAACCGGAATATATACATGAAGTGATCATTTTAATTTGTCTGCCCACCCGATAGAACATTTCACAACCGGTCGCATTGTCAAATGCTAATTTCTTCTGAGGGAAGGGGTAGACCCCCTGTCTGCATTCTTCGAACGCAACTGTTGCTGGGACTTGTTAATCGCTCAGTGGGGTGAAAAAGTTGCAAATGACATTGTATTCAGAATCCACTCATTGTCAAACAAGTTGGCAATGTTGCAGTGCATAATAACGCAGTATGCAGCGGGAGAACATTACCTTATCACTCACTATAGGCTTTGCAAAAGTGGGCGTATACAACGACACGCAACTAATCTACTTAAACCCGCCAAATGATGACTGAAACAAGGTCGTTTTCTATTGTGCATTTAAATTAAAATGGGAATAAAAAACGACAAAGATCAGAAAAGATAGCCGTCACAACTTGTCCCTCTATTCATATGGCCACATGGTGGCGCATACATTTATCAGATCACATCCAATATAAGTGAAACTGGGATTGCCTCTTAATAGTGAGAGTATGATACCTTATATATATCGAAGCAAAAACTGTTACCGTTCTCAGATAGAAAAAGCACGAAGTCATTGAACGATAAGGCGGCCTATGTGTAAGTGGTATTCAAAAAGGTGAGGATAATTTGTAGCTTACCTACAACAACACAAGCTGCACCCCCTCCCCTTGTTTGCCTGTAAACCTTCCACCACCACTCCGTCCATCCCCCCACCTCTCCATATAATGTAGAAAAGGAAACAGTCTAAACTGGGGGGATTTATTGCCTTTAGTTCGGTATACTCCCGTGTCATATTTCATACCACACTTTCGGACACTTCAAGTGTCCTCATCAAATATTCACAAAAATATCCTATAGTCTAATACATGTATCTTTGATTGTAACATATCGCTAAAGCAGAAACAGAGTATTAATATAAGTATATTCATCATGTGGCTGAAAACCAATTCAACTTCAAAAGTCCCAAGAGAAATTGCTACATGTAATCAAATAAAGCCAACATTCGCCAAATTGTCGATTAAGACTACGATAATATTAAGACGTGATTCGCGCATAAAAATTGAAACATTTATCAGCAATATTGTAAAAGATGGCCAAACCAACCAGAATGTATGAAACAGCCTGCAGCAATAATCGTGTTACAGTGATGTTCAGCCAGATATTCCGGTTTCGTCTCCAATTGGATGGGTAACATTTATAAAAAGTTAGATATTTTTCAAAGTAATAAGTTACAGCGTGTAATTTCTGACTCGCTATCCAACAAAACAATCAATATATTTTGGCAACACATTAAATAGAAAAGTTGAAAACACATCAAACTAACTCGGAAGACTATTCATGAAAAAGCGTGGTCAGATTTAGGGGTCGTGATCCAGCCAGGTCAAAGTGCAAGCAACAATGTACAACTTTCCAATTGAAATGTTCATATTTAGCATAATTGTTTCAATGTAATCTTCCGCGAACATTTCCAAAAATACTTTATCAATTCAAAAACTCACCATTTTCTGACAAACTGGGCTCATCGGAATTGATTTGCTGTGGCTTAGCTTGCTTGCGCCGCGACATGGTGCAACCATCAGGGGCTAATAGTAAGACAATTTTCTTCCCTTCTTTGCAAATTCTTCGGGTGGAAAATTTGCCCCTCAAGTAGAAATGCGCATGTCAAAGTAATTATTATTATCAATAATGCATTGCGATTTATCATGGTCCTCTGACAGCTGATTGGCTCCAGTCCAAGTGCTTACACATTATTCAAATAGGGCCCATTGATGGGAAAAGCAGTGCCATGAGGGGGCGGGAGATGCGATACCAGTGGATAGACCGGGAAGGAGGGAGGTAATGTATGGAGTTACACAACTACACCTACCTTATCTGCCATGTTTCATGAATTGAAATATTGACACTTGATTAATGATAATAATATCATTAAACTCTCAACATTTGTTCAAAGTACTCATTGTATAGGAGTATATCTTAAAGCCTTACCCTTAAAGCCTTATGCAGGCATTTTAATTATTTACATTATTCTTTATTAACAGTATTTCTCTTTCAGTAGTCATGGAAATATATATTTAGTATTTTATAACTAAAGAAACTTATATATTCCTTTTAATGTCATATACGGTAGGTGAGCTGAATTAAAAAAAAAAAGGTTGATTATTTGAAAATTATATGATATTATTAAGTCTTCATATCAAATATTTTTCATTATATTACAAAAGAGAACATCTTCAGTAAAAACATTTATGTGTACTTACAATATTGTTTAGAATATCATTGTAGGAACTGTGGTGAACCATACTGCTTTGATTATTCAAATGCTATTACATAAATGATTGGTGGGTAATGCCTTTATGTTGCATCTGCCATATGTAGATGCAACAATTCAGATACAGTAACATATATACTTTACAATGAAAGATATGGATATTGTAAAAATAATAACACAAATTTGGTGTAGAGTTTCCTGTGAAAACTAAAAATATGTTGTCAGAGCTGCAAACCCTGAAACTCCTCCCACATTTGTCATTAGGCCATGCGAGTTCAGGTTAGGATGAGAAAGAATGTATTGCTCACTGTACTTAGAAAAAGGATAGACACACCTACTTTGCCTACTCCACTACCATCTCCACTGTCAGCCATCTTTACTAAAAGGGGACTCCTCACAAATGAAATGCAATGAGGGATTATCAGCAAAACCCCTAAACTAATGAAACACATGACAAACTAACCCATAGGATATCATACCACCCATCTGCCCTTTATAGTGTTGTGTGCATGTGGTGGGATGCACACATCCATTATGATAAACATGGAAATGGGAAGAAATCATACAGCTTAATGGCACATATACACTTTTTGCAAGGAAAAAATAAATAGGTGTATTTTACATCCTGAAGAATATTCTCCTGAATGGTGGTATATAAAGTAAATACAATGTAAATCAGTGTGAATGCTTAATCAGTGGTTAGTTGCTGTAACGGCAACTGTCTGATGAACAGAACTCTTAAAAAAAATGCCTTTGTCCATAATTGTGAGACCAAGAAAAAGTCCATATATCCAGAAAAACAAATGTCGTTTACCTAGGGACGGACTGAAGGTGAAAAAGAGGGGAGGGTTGTCTAGACGCTTTATAGCCCCAATAAAAAACAATGCTTGAATACACCGTGCTTCTGCTGCGTTCCAACTAAACAATTCAAACTGTGGGCTGTTTTATCATAAATCTGAAATGGTGGGAACCAAAGGGACATAAACCTATAGACTCTTCTTTTGGAAAATGGGCAAACGTCATTGTCTCTTCTAAGATGAAAACTCGAATGGTAGCATTGAAATAAGTCTATAGTTTATTGGACACTTTGGGCAATTAAGTACATGAAACTGGGACAGACGTTAGGGTAATTATCCATTTCCACCATTAAAGTTGTTTAATTGAATGCGATAATTTTCTATTATGATAGAAGCCTATTTGCAGGAATTTTATGATTTTGAAAAGATCTCTGAGTTTATCATAAAGTAATCTTATGTGTTAAAGCGACAGGTAGCATTGCATGAACCAATTGGCTCTTGGTCCTTTCCTGCCTTTCTGAGGGAAATATTGTTGTTTGCTGTTGTATTGTTAATTTTAAAATGACCAATGTCAGCAGTGCTATTAAAAGACTGTGTAAGAAGGTTTCTCTTTTCTTCAGGCCAGAGCACAAAGGTAACATAATGCCAGTGCCCACAGAAAACCTTGACCTGGTGAAATATCTATCAATTATAGATGTTTGTACGTGGGTCAAAACAAAATGAAAGACTTTCTAGAGATGGCATCACAGTTTGACCTGTGTAAGATCTGCAAAATGTCAACAGTTACAATCCATTACATTTCTACATGCCGATAAATTCCTCCTACACACATATTGCTACATGTCTGACTTAGCATATCAAATAACACAGAGTTTAGGTAACATAATCTAAATTCAAAAGAATAATATGCCAACCAAAAGCTGTGTATGCTAACATGAGAGATAGGTATATATGTGACGTTTGTTCCATATCCCTATACTTTCCGCAAAGCGTTCAGCAAACAAATAACCCTTGACAATGGCAACAGCTGTATACTGACTTGTAGTGGACAAACAATTACAGTCTAACTTTGAGAGGAATTGTAAACCGAGCATGTGTTTTTTAGGACTCTGTAAAACATGAAAGGCAGTTGGGCGGTCTGGTAAGGCTGAGATATTTCACATCAGCATGGCACTTCCACAACCAGGAGGGCGGGTAGCTTTTGTTTTCAGTATACACAGATAAAGAGAACGAAATCAAAAGATAGAAAGCAAATTAAGAATTTTGGTGAACAATGGTAGATCTACAGGAAAGTAAAGAAAACAGAGGATCTTGAAAGATTATTTTTCTTCAAGTTATGTTAATAAAGGATCTCACATTTAATCAATGCCAGCATGAGTTTGATAGTAACAATTCATCACTGGCAGCCTATTAGATTGATCTAAGGATGGTGGTGAATTGTTTGTCATTCATCTGGCTAAGCACTGAAAACAATGCCACATGAAAGTAATAATCTCTTTAGCTCAATATTTCATGTACTAATTTGATTAGGATTTATGAACTAAGCAGAGTGAACAAAAATGTATCTACTGAAATAGCTTTACTAATCATTCTTTGACCACATTATCATTTTTATAAAGAAAATTGTTTCATCAAGAGAGGAATCAGTTGATGAATGTTTTCTCTTATTGTCTTGTTATGTTTCCCAGTGCATGACTTTCATCTTAATTTTAGTGGGTCGGGGGAACTGAAACTTACGTAAGGTTACATAGTGTATTTTGTTCATTCTTTTAAAAGAACATCATCTAATTCAAGGAGTTATATGACCATTGTGGTATCTGTAGTATTAAAAAACAATTGTTAATAGAAGCTTTCTTCATTAGAAACCTTCAATGAGTTTTCTCTATTCCTCCATTGTTCATTCACTCCAATCGCATACTTTGTTGAGTGATTGATTGCAGAAAGAAGCCTGCTAAATGGCAATATATTATTGTTAATAAACGGCATTAAAGGCCATTCTCCCGAACAGTGACCTTGTTTGAAATACGGAGACACCCAGAGTTACCCAGGTCCTTGGACCATTTCATTATTTATGCTTTTATTCCTGGAGTTGAGACGGAAACTATAAAGGTAATCTTCTTAGGGAGATTTAACTCAGGTACTAAATCACAACTTTAGATTATCTCCTTGCTGTATTGAGTAAGTCTCCAGATCTATTTTTTAAAATTATTTATTACTTTGTGTCCTTCCTTTTAAGCCTTTAAAATACCTTCTCCTCAGATGAACCATAAATAACACAATTAAGTCAGCAGATTGGAGAAAACAACAGTTAAAATGTAAGAATTAATATTCCTGAAATGGATGGTTGATATGAAAGAATGACTGGGAGCAAAAAAGAAAACACTTCTTTTGTGACACTTTCCCAAATCTAATGTTTTTTTTTCTGTTCTATAAAATGTTTCTTCATTTGTTTTCAGTCTCTACGATTGTGTTACCATCCATACACACAGTTCCAGTAAATCCAAAGACTTTCATCAGTCTATAGCTATATTGTATTGCATTGTCACAAGAATTTCATTGTGCAGGATGATGCTGTGTTGTTCGGTGCATTTGACAAATTAACCTTGAAACTTGGTAATTTATAATTTTTATTGGAAAACACTCTGAAACATATCCCTTTCCACAAACATTTGCCTTTACAGTGCTTCTTATTATTGGGAACGTACACACTGGGACAGAGACAGAAAGCATTGAGTCATGAAGGCAGGGTGGTTTGAGAGGATTTGATCATTTAAAGCTTGGATGTTGTCTATTGTTTGAACAAACAGCATCCTGTTGTGAGGGACATAGCTTACAGAAGTATTACCAAATTGTTGTAAATATTTATATATTTCTTTTATATAAACATAATATTTATAATTAACTTTATTCATCACAACATTGAAGATAAACATCTGTATGTTCTAAATGTTCTTTTCTTTTCAAAATCAAGCATAGTTTCAGAGAGTTATAAAAAGATGTGGAAAAACCTTTAAACCCACAGCATTGCCCTGCTAAAAGATGCAGAAATGGTGTGATGTGAATTGAGTCCCACACAGGAAGTGCAATTTACCCAGGCCTTCAGATAGAGTTGTGAGTCTTTAAAGATAACAAGATGACTGCTTATTTGTCTCACACCACTGAATGGGAGGGAGAGAAGGGGGTGGGGTTACAGGAGGATATTATGTGCCACGACATTCCACAAACAACTCAGCAGTAAACTCTTAGTCTTTTGTCTTTTAAGTGGTCCGTCTGACTGTTGTAAATAGGTGTGGACAGAGAAAAAAAAAAAGAGCACACTTTATTAACCGCAAATTATTTGAATGTGGCACTACTATCAATAGTACATATTCATCGTCTCAGTGGTCGTGGATTTATCAAACGCGAAAGGAAGAACACATCTTGTGTTTTCATTCATATTGTTGGTGGGGGTCAGTATGCATCAACCCCCCCCCACCTCCAAGTATTTGAATGTGTGACTGTTTCGGAGGAAACTGGAGGAGGGGGACAGTGATCAGCTCAGATTCCACACATGGCTGTTATCTATTGGAGAATTGGTGGTAAACAGACTCATAGTCAGGCTTTTGTTATTGCAGGACTATGCCGACTGCTTTCATCAACAAACAATAAAGTGTTGAGGGAACAAGAACTTACTGTATATATGTAGGGAGACCTGCCACGTGTCCTTTTCACTTTGCACCTCCAGTGGATGGTTAACCAGACATTATTTATTAGTTCTTAGTAACAAAGCAATGATTAAACATGAATGGATTGATTGAGTATGCTTTATGCTTTTTATTTTCTCCATTGGATTTGAGATGTACTGTTCTACTTTTTAGTCTTTCCATTAAGAAAACCAAAAAAAGCATACTCCATCATTTGAATTAGAAAGAGCATCTGTTAGGGGCACATGGAATTCCGTGCACAACCTATCACTGCTATAGTGATCAATGAAATGCAGCCAATTGTTTTCGCTGTGTCACTAGCTACCTTGGCATTGGTAGATGGAGTGTTGGATACTGAGAGAAAAAAGGTGGTAGAGAAATGGAGACACAGCAAACAGAGACCCAGGCAGTCACCATCAAGCTGTGAGTCAACAGGGGGCCAATCCTTCAAATCTGAGATGCAATCTGGGGCCAGAGAGCTATAAACGTTTACTAGGTGGGAGGTGCTTCTGGGAAAAGAGGGGCTGCAGGAAATCAACCCTGTCCATTCTTTAATTAGCCAATAGTGATCAGTTCAAATATATATATATATATATATATATATATATATATATATATATATATATATATATATACATTTTATTTTTACATGTCACAATGGAACAAAAGCAATAGTAATACACAGGCAGCTCAAAAGCTCAATGAATTTGAAAAACAAACAAAAATATAATTTGAAAACCACTGGATAGTGATGAAAGTCTGTTAGCCCAATCCTCACCCACTAAGAGTGTTTTTACACTACAATAGTTGTATATATGTAAACAAGTGAAAATATCATTTGTTGCATGTCACATTTTAAAGTTGTGACATGCAACAAATGTGACACTTTTCTACAACTCTTTCTGCTGAGCAGTGAATGTGCAGTTCACAAACGATTTGTTCTATTATAACCAGCTCTTTTTACTGACTCGAGAGTAACAAGTCTTTTTAGTGAGCCGTTCCTTTGAAAGACTGGCAGTAGATCTGTATAACATAACCACTGGTTTCAAACATGGTCCCATAGATGTGGGAATATATTTAGAGCAGGGGTGTTGATGATATCTGAGCAGGGTATTTAGGGCATTGAACAGATCTCAAACGGATACTCAGCAGATGACCATTGGCTGTAAGATTTGTTCTTTTTACTGAACGACTCGAAAAGATCAGTGTCAGTATAAGGAGCTGAACATCCCATCACTACTTCTGAGGTGTAAAGACAATGTCTTAATCAACGTGTATTGGAGAGGAACGAACGATTTCCTGGCTAGTCTGGTTCTGTATGTCCTTTCAGCTCAATAAACAGTATCAGAAATACAAATATTTTGTGTTGGAAAGCAATTAAAAACATCTCACACTGGCACTGAAACAATTCTACTATCACCAGCAAAAGCACGTGCTTGACAAAGAGTCCCTTGTTAATTACCAGGTAAACAACATTTTTTGTGAACTTATATGCCTTTCAGGTCGGGGGTCAGGCCAAGCCACTGAGCATGCATGTGTTGATCATTATGGTTTTTCAATTCTAGTGTGAAAATGTTATTTACATATTATGTTATTGTTATTTTAATTAAATTGATTTCACCACAATTGTGAGAATCTAAATAGGCTTTTTTTGGTTATTTATATAGCTTCACAGAACACCATTTAATTAAAATAACATTACCATAAAATACAAATACAATTTTCGATTCACACTAAGAAATTAGTTACTTTCGCTGTGTCTTGAGGCGAAACATACTGTTTGGCCAGAGCACTGACCTGCAATCAAACTATTGTAGAGTAAAAACCCTTTTATTATTTCTAGAGTGGGGGGATTTGTATGCTTTTTTTGGTTGGTGTCTGAGAGGTGAATCAAATGAATATAAGAACTCCCACATGTACAGTATGTTCACAAACATTGATTGCCAGATTAAAAAAAGTGGCTTGATTTTGGTACGTGTGATCCTGATAGAACATTGATTGATTAGAAGACACAATGTTTTGAAAAGTTCAGAAATGAAAAATTGATGTAAGTGCTCTTTGGCATACCAGAGATAATTGTTGACAGAAAATGAAAACATATCCTTCATCTGTTGCTACAGAACCAATTCCCCAAATCATCAACCAGCTAACTCATGTTTACAGAATTATTTACATGTTGTCAGGTGGTTTCCTTACATCCGGCAAATAAAAAAGTGTTATTTAAATGTCAGCTGTTCATACACAAAGAAGATGATGTGTGGACCACATTAATGGTAGGACAGCTATCCCTAAGATATACAATTTTACTGCCAAAGAAATTGGGAATATTCCTTTTTCAGCCGCTAATATTTATTAGGAGGCTTACAAACAACTCATCTATCTATGCTTTCATCTATTTGCCAGCAATGCCCTAAATCTCTTGTAATTTATAATAATTGACGATGTAAATAAATAGCGCCAAGCCAAATGTTTTATTCAACCTACAGTGAATTTCAAGTTGGATCACACAAAATGCAGGTGCTACAGTGACCTCATTTTAAAAATGTTTTTCAGTGGAATTGCTTGATTTCAGTTGAATTTTTTTGAAAATTGTCTTTCAGTTCAATTGCTTAGCCCCTCTCTGGCAAGGTTGTAGAAATAGATACTATGATGCTTGTTTGATTTGAAATGAGCATTTACAAGGGGTTAGTACCCATACATCCGACAGATAGGTCTCCATGATTCCTAATTATTCCAAAAGCATTATGCTACAGCACCAAAGGCCACCAAATTCAATTATGACCAGAAATGGTCCGTTGTTAGAATGCATTTGGACACGCCACAGATTAACTTGTGCTTCTCACGTGTGTTTGTGTGAGACATTTGTTTTGAATACTAAAAAAGAAACCATAGGATCTATAGTTGTGTCAGCGTTTTCTTTCTGTGTGACTTTTCACATTTAATTGTTTATAGCTACAAAGCACTTTTGTTCCATGTCCTGTTTTATGCCCGGTAAATCGTTGTTGTCACACCAGACTCTGTACTGCAATAACATTGAAGTATGAAGTTAATTTAAGCATTAATCACATACAGTAAATGACATTGTTTATGAAGTTTCCAGTCTCTTTTTATCCAGACTTCGCTATTGTAAGTTATTGAATGTTACTTTTTTAATTCAGAATAACACAATAGTAAATTACATTATTGACAACAGAATTGATAACTCATATAACTTATATAAATGATGACGTTCAGTCATAACTTATGGCAGTGCTAACTATTCCAATGTCATAAAGAGACAATCTAGAGTTGCTTATGTTTTTCACCTATAAATGACTAATAGTCAATTGACTCTTGATGAATGTAAAATGCCTCAGACACCCCCAAAACGTTTACTACTATGTTTGTAATGAAGCAAATGTAAACAAACACTACACATCCTCAAAACATGGTGCAGGCTATGATGTTGATATCATGGATGGGCAGAGTTAAGTCTGTGAATTTCAGAGGGTTACATTTCTTCATGCCCATTCCTAAAGGTTGTTACTAGGAACAGGGGAGTGATTTGTGCTTTGATATGGTTTCAACTGCCGATTCACAAGTTAATAACAAAGAAATGAGACGTTGTTCTCATTGGCCCTCACTATAAATGACTTAGATATAAAACAGCATAAGCCATGAGTGTGTCTATTAACCCTGCTCAATGCCTCAAAGACACCAGGTGGGGTTTTCTGGGCTCTTCACCAAGGGTTTACAACAGTCCTCGAGGCTGACCCCTGAACTTCAGGGCTACAGCTTCCTGGAATGATTCAATAGAAATCCATGTTAGCAACTGCCACTTGCATAATAAAGAACAGTCTTTTGAAGTTAATAAATCCTTTAATTATCTGATATTTCTTTGATATTTAATATTACATTCGTTCTTTAATCTTTATTCAG
Organism: Esox lucius; assembly: GCF_011004845.1. NCBI lineage: Eukaryota > Metazoa > Chordata > Actinopteri > Esociformes > Esocidae > Esox > Esox lucius. The sequence continues at coordinate 27,837,627 of NC_047580.1, read as the reverse complement.
CAGTATATTTTATATTCTTACATACGGAAATAGCTGCAAAAATGTGTTTAACCACCATGCCATTGTCACTTGTAAGATTTATGCTTGGGTTACATTGGCATTGTTTGTTGCTAGGCTTCTATCAGCTCTGTCAACAATACCAGCTCTGATCTGATCTCAAATTAGCATGCGCACTACATGGCAAAATGTGTCTGGCAGCATCTTATTGTTGTCATAGCAACCTTATAACCGGCGTCCTACTCCTTCTTGGTGGAACGGAACAATGGTTGGATGGGCCATGGGGAAGAAGCCTAACACGCCTTTTCTTTTTCTTCACATCTGCTGCTCCCCATTCAGAATTATCGGATGTTCTGCCGATTATTTTCTGTCCTGTTTCTCCCTTTGAAAAATGACAGGCTGAAGAAGTAAGAAGGAAATTATACATTTAGCCAACATCTGTTAAAAGAAATGGGATTTGGATAGCAGTTAGCTGAAGACCCGTGCACTGTAGACCAACTGACAGCCAGTCGCAACAACATCTAAACAGTTTGGGCATTTGTGGATATCTGTACGTTTTTGCTCAAAACCATGAGGCATCAACTTGGTCTCAAGGAAACTCAGTCACAAACCTGCTGAAGCAACCAAATGACCATAAATGTCTTCGTCTGTCGAACAAGAAGATAAACAAGTGATCCACCTGTGGCTTTTAACCTGTGATTCATTCGTCTTCTACTGCATGTATGTCTAGACGTATGACGTGATCAAGACGTTTAATTCGAAAACATGTAAAAAGTACAAATTGCTAATTAGAAAGAACACATGGGTGTCCATTGTCATTTATCCCTGAAAGACAGCAGCCTTGCTAAGTAAAAGACAGAAACGGAGTGAGGTCACCCGCCAGTAGCTAACTCACAGTCAACCGCAGGGAAAACTTTTACATCTGAGGTACTGTATCAAGACCTCAAAGCAAAAGATTTGTAAAGTCTGTCAAAATGTTTCAGTTGAAAGAGTAAGTTCAAATGTTTGGAAAAATACCCAAAATGTCCAATTCTGTTCCATTCCTTTTGATCGAGCAGTAAGCACTTCAGACTTGTGTGACTTGTTATAATAATCACAGAGCTTGTTTAAACACACATACTGTGTGGTCAATGACTCTTGTTCTCACAGGTAGTCTAAAGGGCTGCCTATGCACACACACACACACACACACACACAAAGGGAGGAACAAGTGGAGTGCCCAGGAGGAATCCAACCCCCGCATCCATATTGATTAAACAAATTTGCCACAAATCATCTTATAAATGCCCAGTGGGGGGCTATAGAAGCCAATGGGAATGCCCCTATTCAGACACCCTCCCCCCCGCGGGGCAGGAACCTCGACTCTTGGCTCGTTTAAGCGTGCTGACAGACAGACAGACAGACAGCTCTCTGATCCTGTGGCCATCTGCAGGGACGGTCAGCTGCCCAGCACTCTGCCACGGGGCCTCTGTGTCCCCAAACCTGAGGAGATTTAACAGCGATGACAACAACAAAAAAACAACATCAACTGAGAGGGATGGGGCAAACAGAGAAACAGATAAAGCTCATTCAGGCTTCTGGTTCTTTGATAGGACACAATGTCTGGAATTATTCAAGGGATACACACATTGTGAGAAAACAAGACCAAACACAGAAACACCCTCAAAAAGTTCAAGAGCACATTAGCATCCAGTAGTAAATTAATTAACAAGTATTCATGTCAGGGAACCATATTCTGGTAATCTAGAAGGATAATATCTCACAGTAGCCTGCTGTGCTGTTGCATTTACTCACACAAAGATTTGGGTCAAACAGTTGCTCCAACCAATCCTCTTACCATAGGCCTATCCTTCTTTCAGTGTGTGCATGCGTGCGTGTGTGTGTGTGTGTGTATATGTGTGTGTAGAATGAATGTGCTGGTTTGGAGGGGTAGCCCCACAGGGGAAGGTAAACAGGAAGGAGCAGATGACACACACATACACATTCAGACTTCTCAGTCGCCAATGGTGAGTAGATGTGACAGCTGACGCGCAATCTCTATCAGCAATGACATTAGCGCTAAAACAGATAATGCATCGCAAAGATTGACTGGAAAATATCTTGAGGGGTAGAGCTAGCTTTTCTTCTACGAAAACCCAAAATATAAAAAAAAAATTGTTCTCTTTAGGTGCTGACATAGACTGACGTAACAAGCATTTCGATTTCGACGGAGTGATCTGAAACGTCATACAGTATGTGTATTCACAAACAACTATGCCTATCCGTTCAGTGCCACAACATATTTTGGGGACTTCCACTCCCACAAACTCTGATTTCTGTTAATGAACGCTGTTTCATATTCTCTGGGCGGGAGCTTCCGTAAAATCCCCAGAGCAGTATTTTGGCCCTTCCCTGCTAGGGCCCCGACCATCCTTCCCCTACTCATAACCTCAAACATGTGGTCAGCTCCTATTATTTTAACTGCTTCCAGTGACTTGAGATCCTGCTCGACCTCGGAGTGCAATCAGCAACAGGAATGGCCACATTAAACGTCCAGGCCGGGGACAGCTTAGGTTACCATAGTTATGAAGACCGGGGAGAAAACAACAAGGTACGGGTTATAACAGCCTGAAGTGCCTGAGCAGTGCGCCTCACAATCGATCTTTCTCCCTTCTAGGATCTCTTCTATTGATTCCACTGACAACAACACAACAGAAGTCTGGAAACACTCTCACAATCAAAGGTCTGGATATATGAAGAGTGTCACTAGGTTTTCTACATTTGACATACAGTAATTGTGGTAAGGTTGTGGTGAAAAATTTGGTGATTACGCCCAGGGGAATCAGTTGAGGTTGCATAGGTGACGATGGGTACCCAAACTCTACCTGCTTACACCAGCTGTCCTTCCCACCCAGAGAACCAGCAATGTCCTGCGGAGAGACTAGTAGTCCACCAACAGAAATACATAGGGAGTCGCTCTGTTGTCCTTACCACTAAACACACACACCAATGTACACACACAGACAGGCACCACCACTTCCCCCATCTCCTTCACATATTCCTGCTCACTGAGGTTTATAGATTGTGTGAGAAATGTGCAGTAACATGGAGAAACCTAATTCAGCCTTACTACCTGTTGTTCATAAAGAGGCCATCAGGTTGAGTTGATCAGGTTATTGTCACCCTGGGACACAATTCTTCCTCTTACAGAAACTCATCCCAGATCTCAGAGATCTCAGAGGACTTACTACCATATCAGTTGCTGTGTGGCATTTATAAAATGGTTTTACACCACCAATATAAACATGGCAGCATGCTTAATATGTGTGTGTGGTTAGGGGGTGGGGCACTCCACAGGTTAAGCCAAGTAAAATACTGTGTATTTTAATCAGATAATACGACCCTGTTTCCAAAAAGTTGGGATACTGTGTAAAATGTAAAGAAAAAACAGAATGCAATGATGTGCCATTCATTAAAACCCTATATTTTGGGGAATTTGGAGATCTCATCATCTGCGGTACATAAAATCATTAAAAGATTCAGAGAATCCGGAAAGGACGAAATCCAATATTGGATGGCCGTGATCTTCGGCCCTCAGGCAGGACTTTATTAAAAACAGACATGATTCTGTAATGGACATAACTACTTGGGCTCAGGAACACTTCCAAAGACCATTATCTGTGAACACAGTATGTTGCTGCATCCACAAATGCAAGTTCAAACTCTACCATGCAAAGAAGAAACCATACATATAAAAGATCCAGAAACGCTGCCGCTTTCTTCAAAAGCTGGCATCCGTAATGGTATGGGGGTGCATTAATGCACATGGCATGGTTGACTTGCACACCTGTGAAGGCACCATTAATGCTGAACAATATATACAGGTTTTGGAGCAAATATTCTGCCATCCAGACAAAATCTTCTTGGTTATTTCAGCAAGACAATGCCAAACCACATTCTGCATGTATCACAACAGCATGGCTTTGTATTAAAAGAGTCCGGGTGCTAAACTGGCCTACCTGCAGTCCAGACATGTCACCCATTGAAAACATCTGGTGCATTATGACAAAGTAGACCCCGAACTACTTAGCAGCTGAAATTCTATATCAAGCAAGAATGGGAAAACATTTCACATTCAGAAATACAGCAATTGGTCTCCTCAGTTCCCAAACGCTTACAGAGTATTGTTAAAAGAAGAGGTGATGCAACACAGTGGTAAACATGATACTGTTGAAACGTGTTGCTGGCATCAAAATCAAAATGGGCATGTATTTTTCCCAAAACAATAACATTTCTCAGTTTCACCATTTATACTATTTTCAACTAAGTATAGGGATGATCTGCACACTGCATTCTGTTTTTATTTGCATTTTACGCAGTCCCAACTTTTCTGGAAAACGGGTTGTATGTAATAAATAACAAAAGTTATGAAGAAAATCCATTTGAAAACATTTATATTTATTGAAAGAGGTAACAAATTAGTTGCAGAGTAATATTTAGTGGTGCCCACATGTGGAGTTCCACACAGTCACACCATGTTCATCCCATGTTGGTCCCATTTCACCAGAGGGAATCAAAAGTTACACAGGCTCCCTGTCCCAGACCATCCAGTGTCCACACAATGACATAAATATACTACTTTACTCTTGCCTGCAGATTTTTCTCATAAAAACCCTTTGATAGTTTAGCCATCTGGCCAAAGCCAGGGGAAAAAAGTCCTCATAAAAGGCGCCCAAATAAGGTCAAAGGTCACCCCCTCCCTGGGTCAGAGGCCCTTGAAGGTTGTTATAGTGGACTTTACTAAAGTTGTCAGCCAAGATCCCCTTGACAAATTAAAGCACATTCTTCTCTTTTTTAACAAGTTTTCCTTTAAAGTCACAACTACAGCCCAAAGAAAATCATCCCTAACTGAAATTGTAGGTCGCTATCACTGGAATGTGAGGAGAAGTGGCAGACAGAAGTTTCATACATACAGTATAAATTTAATGGTCAACTTTTCTTTTCTTTAGAGGTCATTCTACCCAGAGGGGAGGTTAAAGAGGATAAGCGTGCAACAGCCTTCTGCTCCACCATTAAACTTGACCACATTGATAGTAGCACCACAACCATTTTCTTTCTTTTTTTTTATTGCTCCTCTATTGTTCCTCAAGCAAGAGGGCGGTAGGAGACATCCCCTCTGAAAGTCAAACGGATGTCTTGAACATACCCCTTAAAGGTTGTACTTCTGTTTGCTTAAAATCTCAATTTTTTTGTGTATATGTATTTAGTTTGACTTTTAAGAGTGTCCCTGTATATCTACTTGGTGCAATGCCATCTAGTCATTTACTTTGAACTGTCTGTGTCTGTCCTAATGGTTCAGGATGAAACTGTAACTAGCTACTTATCGCTGCACCACTTATTCAACTGCTCCCTATAGATATTCATGCTAGGAATCTGCCTCCCTACACAGCACAGACACTATCCTGCGCAAAATCTCCAATTTAAACCTCCAAGAACGTCTTTAGTCCAATGATTCTGGTGCAACAGAGCAAGAGTAGACGAGACACGATTGGTAGGTCCAACTTCAGTCTTCATGCCCTCACCATATTTCCAATGTTTTTTTTCCTGGGGATGCCCTTCAAACAGGAGTGTGTTTGGTTCCACGCTGTGGTTTCAAAAAGCTATCCCAAAAGTAAAACAAATGCTCCATCTGGGATGGTCCCCATAACGCTGTGGGGAGTACTGGACAAATGGCATGGGTTTCCCAGCTCACAGCTGCCAGCCCTGGTCAGTAGGAAATGAATACTGTGCTTATTGTTGCCTGGCTCTTGGAAGAGGTGGTAAAGTCCCTGCTCAACGCTCCACTCCCTTACTAAAAAGGTGACAGTGAATGATACACGGTGGGTGAGAGGTGTCCAGTTTCAGTTCTTTGAAACGATGAGCTTCATTAAATTGCCACTGAGGAGTTGCACCTCACAGTTCTCCCAGGGAGGAAGTTCAGTAGCTATTGAAGCTTCATGTTAATCATGGGTTACATAAGACTTCGGTATCAAATCATATAAAAGTTCATGTATACAGTAATTTCCTCACGCAATGTAGAAAATCCCAGTAATTAATGTAGTCTGTGTAATAGACGTGTGTGCTGTAACCAGTTTGTCAATAGACACTAATCAGTAAATGACAGATCTATACAAACATGACCATTCATGATAATATTTAAAGTATACAGAGAAAATAAAAAAGACTGGAAATACACCTATACAGACATTTTACTTTTTCTTTAATATTCTCACTGGTAAATGAATTGGTGATGAAAAGTGAAAAAAAAAGCTCCTGAATTCGATGAAGAATGCTATGTCTCCAGTTTCTCATAAGCATGACTATGAGGGGAAAAACAAACAAACACTTTTCTTTCTCAGGGAGCCTTGCCTCAGGGAGCTCAGCTAGGCTTGGGCGGGGCTTCATCATACCACACCATTATTAATCTTTCTTAATTATAGGTTTTTATATCCACAAAGTAACACTGCTGGATTTTTCTTCGTTAGCCTTGTGTTTATGGAAGCCGAGAGTACCAACAGCAATTTGATGATGAAAAAAAGTCCCCGGAAAACATCAAGGAAGAAGTGTTCATGATAGATCATAGACCTACTGCAAAACAATATACATTTAACCACATGTTAAGAATTTCCTGAAACTATTTTGAGAAACACAAACACGACACATGTGAACATAGATTAATCAATTGGGTGGAGTTGTATGGCCATCTTCAACAGCTGCAGCATTATGGCTATTTTCTTCGCTCACCAAACGTTGTATCATTACATTATTGTCGTGCATGTTTTGCTCACGCGAGCTCCTGTTTTAAAAAGCACGAGAACACACTTTTGATGGAAGAAAGAAGGCAAGCTGGCGCACTGTGGGCAGTGTGGCCCTGAATGACCATGACAGCTTGCATTCCACATGTTGCACAGGGATGGAATCCCCTTTGGAAAAGGAATGCATCATGGTGGAATAATTGCACTTCTCTTTGGCCACTAGTTAAAAGGGATTCAGATAGTTTGGGATTTCTCTGCATCACCCCTCCTCCTAGCAGGCAAAGGGAGTGGGGGATGGGGGTATTTGACTTGTTGGAAGAGCTGATATTGCTCAGGGGGTGGGGTAGGGCATCAACATATAAAGGCAAAACTGTTTTCTTTTTCTCTTGTCTGTAATGGCTTATCCACAGTCAGATATCACAGGGTTCCCGGGCAAACAGATTTCTGCAAATAATGAGTAACCTTAAGCTTTTAAGGAATGGTGTGTACACTTCCATGCAGAATGAAACTTGAGAATTTTGAGAGGTATTGTAATGTGTTTTAATAACTTTAATAATAAGTGCAGAAATAGTTGGCTTAGGGTGGCATTCAGATACATGCCAAGCTCACTGGGCAACATGACATTCCCACATTACTTAAAAATGTGTTTAATCATCAAATACACCAATATTGCGATATAGAATGTAATATGAAGCATTCTTCAGAATCAACCTCCCTGACAGGTACTTTGAAACAACGAGTAAGCGGAAACACCTGGTAATAAATGTTATATAGTAATAATAATATAAAATCTATCTCACAGTGATTCAAATAGTGAAAGACAAATACAGTCGGTAATGAAAAGTATACTCTCCCCTTGGTATGTTGCATAGAGATGTCTAGATGATCTGTTAGCTTTCACGAGGCTCTGTGGTCGATTGTGGTACTTCTTTTGAACAGCTTGCCCTCTCGTCACCCCTCTTGTTGCCAAGGTTTGTGTGAAGACTGGTGGGAGGTCTGAGTGATGCTCTCCCTGCGCCCCAGAGGCCTCCAGAGAGGAAGAGCTTTTCTGTCCGGAGAGAGGACCTCTGGGCTACAGGACCGACTCGGCACAGCCGCCGCTCATCTCCACAACCTCAGAATGGCCGGACACCAGACTGGCTGATACACGCACACACGCACCCACACACACTGCATCGTGACATCATTTATACTGGGTGAGTATGTTCATTGGATCGTCAGTGTTCAATTTAGTTATTTCTGTGTAAAGGTGTTGGTGTATTTATTATATCACTTCTGTGTGGTGGGGAGGAATATCGTGTTCAACAGGTTTTTAATCCATGTGAGCTGCGTGACAACTGACAGATGACATTTCTGTCAAGTTATGACCTCTAATAAAGATACTACAGGCCTCTAATGTGATGAAAAGGCTGTCAGTTCATTACTACGTTTCCCAATAGGCTGATTTCCACCAGGAAGTTGGCAGGCATTAGTAAGAACCGCTCTGCAACAGTACTACTGTTGGCGTTAGAGAAACATTGCAGGTACTTTGTGACATTGCTTACAGCCACACTAATGCCACGCAATACCGCTACTAAGTGTTTGAAGACAAGGCTCATACATTTGTTAAATAAAAAAAAAAATGGAATGACCAAGGAAAAATCCCCTGGAAACAAACTCTCATCCAGCGCTTATTACGTGAATGGGATGCTACCCCAATGGTTGTCAGTAGAATGAAATCTTGTGGAATCTTCTGAGGCGACACGCGTCCTACAACCTCAAGCCTGTATTATCAGGGTCCTGTGATTTCTCCAGCCCCACTGAGCCGTCCCATCCTATGGAGTGCCCCCCCCCCCCCACAGAGGGGCTAATTAAAACAGTTTCAGGGACAAAGGAAGGGATCCATTGTGTCTGCCGGCCAGTGGTGCTACGGATATGGGGCCAGAGGGGCACAGTTGTCCCGGATTAGTGTCCCTTCAGAACCACACACAGATGGATGGATCTATCAGCCTCCACCCAGCTCGGATAAAAGCTCTAGTCGGCTGCACTGAACTGCTGCAGATGTGCCCCGGGCAAGAATGTGGATGTCTGATATTCTGGCACTGTCCTGTGGTGTAATCCTAATCTGTAGCGCCTTCAATGTTTAAAGCTCTGATTAGGAATAAACATCTAATACAAACAACGATGTTAGTGAATCGTTCACTTGAACCATCCCAAAGGAGATGGAACTAACGGACCGCCCAACATGCAGGCATTCTTCACATTTGATGGTTAATTTTCACATTCCTGAGTTGTGCTGAGACCAACCCCCCTTCTCCTTCCCAGAAGAGAGAGAAACCTGCTGCTGACAAATCTTCCTCCAACTTCCTGCATTTTCTTTCAGCTTGAGCAATGGACCAATCAGCTAGATGTTTCATCTCCTGAGTCACAGCCCTGGTGCCATAATTTTTACCCTTGTCGTTTTAAAGTTGTCCTCTTCTAAAGTTGCCCACATCTGAGTCACACATTATGAGCTCAATTCATCCAAACCTGTACATCCATAACTACGCAGTAGCTCTGTTTCCCATGGTACAGTTAACACCCAGATTGGTCTTGGCTTCTCGGCAAAGGTTATTACCAAAAACCCACATCACAGATATTCACTACATTGAATTAGAAGTGTGTGGGCACAGGCAGATTAAGCGGTATTGGGGGGTCATGCTGGAAGTTTACAGAACCCAATACTTGCCTGAGGTACTTGGACCTTTGTAAGTAATGTGTAATGATTTATGTAATGCAGGTTTGATTGAGTTGAGTAACTGAGTTATTTTACCAGTGTCAGCGTAAGGAGCAGAAAAGGAAATCAGCGCAATCTGTCTCCCATCCAATAAGGGCTTACAGCTAATTTGAAAACAATCTCTTGACTTTAGTCAACTCTAGACATACTGACCACAATAAAACAACATACATTCCAATGTATCTTAATGCCTATTTTGGAAAGATCTCTATTTTAATGGCATTACAATTGGAACTATTCTTTTCTGGGTTACCGAAAGGTCTTGGAAACAGGGGTTCCAAAACATTTTTACAATTACATGTTAGATTAAACCTTTCATCGAGCAGTTGTATTACTAAAATTATGTACTTTCTTGGCATATAATATACCTCAGTATTGTACTAATGCATACAAATACATTTGAACCAAGTCGTCAACATGAGAATGACTGATCTTGTTCAAACAACCTAATTGTTATTTTGTTTAATTACGTCTAATTTGCCATGGAGAAACTGTTGTGCTTGTCAGACCATATAATGATCACTGCAGCCAGACTACGTAACGGGTATGATAGACAATCATTTACCGATTCTATTTCCATGATTATTCAATGATGATAGCCTAAAGCAGGGCTGCTTTTCAAAGCCAATGCATGTAAACAGGTGAGTTGGGAGCCAAGAAAAAGTAAATTTTGCTCTGATTCTGCTCAGTTCTATTGTTAGTATTATCTCATGTCTATTTGAAATTATACGTTGATGGGGGGGGGTCGTAGCATGCAAATATTATAACGTTCAATGTTTCTTAGTTTGTTCTTGGATTATATGCTACTCTTCCACATTTAATTCATTGTGTGGTGTGTGTGTGTGTGTGTGTGTGTGGGGGGGGGGGTATGGGGGCTGGTCAGCATGGTTTTTCTTTACTCAGGTCTCTCTAGCGAGTCACTCATGCGTTCAGGCACCTGTCAGCGTTAACTGAGCTGAGGTCGTCCGTTAAGCGAGTGTACACTCACATCCATTGATCGGGCTAACTTTGCATGTGAACACAAAGTCAGGATCCCTCAGGTCTCCAAGAAAAAGACAACTCCTCCGGATTTCTTAGGATCTGTTGCAATGACACAGTGCCTAAGAAACAATTGGATATTACTGAAATGGGGTGAAATAAAAGGGTATTTATATTTTGATTATTCCAGTTAAGTTATTATGTTTGAAATTGTTGTCATGGTTGGAACTGGTATCTCTTGGAAAATGTATGTAATCTTAATGAGACAACCTATGTGTGTGTGTACTCAATTTAAAAGACAATAATACTTAAAAGTAGAGAGTACAGTGTGTATATATACACACACACACACACACACACACAGCTCTGGAAAAAATTAAGAGACCACTGCACTTTTTTCTTTCCTTTCCAAAAAAGTTGAAAAGGAAAGTTTTGAATGAGGAACAGAAACGTTCAATTTGCAGTGGTCTCTTAATTTTAACCCCTCTGTTCCTCACTCAAAACCTTCCTTTTCAACTTTTTTGGAATGGAAATAAAAATGTGCAGTGGTCTCTTAATTTTTTACAGAGCTGTATATTATATATATGTATATATATATATTTATATATTTACACACATTCATTTAAAGGGCATGCATGTGACTTCATGATTTCTATATCTGTATTACATATTTCACATTCCTTTTCGCTCATGTTCATCAAGAGTGCCAATCATTTTGTACTTGACTGTATAAAGTGACCTCTGACAGGAGACTTACATCAGGACACATTTTCCTATATTGAAACATAGCACATTTATCTGGCTAGGAATTCTGGGTGTTGAGCTGGGTGTTGACACTGGACATCTCATCCTTTTAAGGCATTGTTGTTATCTCTCTGTGGCCTGGCCCGGCCAGAACATACTTATCTAACAACAAAAAAAACTGTATGTAACCAGAAACAATAGACATGATTGAGTGCATTCCCCAACTGGTGTTAGGTTACGACCACCGCTTTAATAGATGATATCTGTTCAGGAGGTCTCCAAAGTACTGCATTTGATCTTTATCACTCTTTCAGAGCTTTTGAAAAATGGTAAACCATTCATAAGCTAATTAAGCATCTTCTATTAAATAGAGCTAACAGGAAACTCCCCAGAGCCCTGTGGTGGCAGATGGCAATCCAACAGTGATTTTAAAGTCACTAAGAATGAATGGATATGCTTTGACCATTTGATTGAGAACCTTTTTATTTACTGAAGAATGTGCTCGTTTTCTGTGACTGTGTTTAGTATCTCCGTTGTGATTTTGTTTTTGTAATTACTCCCTGTCAAAACAAATGTACAGTCAAAGTGTATGTTAAATACAGAAATAATGAGTGATAAATGCATAAACACTGTAATGTTAGAAATTGTGTATACATGTTTAAAAAATATATAAAATATATAATTTATCATTGCTTATTCATTAATGTTATTATATAGTTTAACATAATGGCATTAATACTGGGGGTGGGGGTGGGGGGGGGGTTAGGTAGTATTTTCAAGATTACACAAAATGTAACCCTAAAAAAAAAGGGTTTCAAAAAATAAATTGAGAAATGTGGGTAATTCCAAATTGTTATTAGACAGACTTCTAAAGAACTTTGAAAAGCCACAATAATGCTATAAGCGTAACAAAAGAAGTAATGCTAATGGTAATCTCTTAGGCCAGCAATGTGTGCATGGGTGGGGTGCATGCCAAGCCAATTGGCTTCTAAAGAATTTCCACACCAATGAGCTACAGAGGAACTAACCAACGCTTACGGATTAAATTGTAATATTCACATATTGCTTATACTATCATGGTAGGTCATGATTACTGTTAAGATGGCGGTGACAATGATTATTAAAATATTACAGCATGTATCATATTATTAGTACCGACAGTAGTAGTAGAAGCCCTTTTGTTCTGACAGCCTTCATCATCACTAGTATGTGATCAGTGTGGTAACGGCACAATGTTGAATTTGTGGATCCTTTAACAGTATATAAAACTTAATCAGACCACCAACCTATTCACTGTTGGGGGTTGGATCACTTATGCTAATAAAACAGATGTCCGTCCGCAGTCCTCAACACCTTCCAGTCAGCTTATGAAAACAAATCCCCTTTCTTCCCTGAGGAGAAGCCAGTCTGGTAACTTGCTCGTAGATCACAGACAGCCAACAAGATCGTTCTTTGATGCTCCAAAACAACAAAATCCTAAAAGATATTGAGCAAGATGATGACTATACACAAATGGTCACTCTCCAGGCCACCACTCCCCCGCAACTACTGTAATGTGAAGCCCTCAGGCCAGCACTTCTCCATTCTGAGTGGTGTGTGTTTGTGTTAGGGCAAGGTGTGAGGGGAGTTATTCTGGAACTTTCTATGACACTGACTGGATGTTTTGGCCATGTCTCTGTTCTCTATAAAGAGAATCAGCCATTGTTTTCTCTTCACAGGCATTTATGATCTCTCAGCAAACCCAAGCTTTGTCCTTTTATGTCTGATCACACATCAGCTCGGTGACTAAGTTCCATGAATAAAAATGAATTTACCTTAGTTTGTGAGCATGAAACAATTAAACAAATTTTGATCCAACAGTGGTGAAAATAAAAACCACCTTTAAAAAAGGCAACAGTGATTCTTGAATATAGACACTCTTAATAACATCCTAAACTATTTCAGTCCCTCATCAGATCATCTTGTCACTCAACCAACTCAGACTAACAGTGTGCTACATCCAAAAGACAATTCCCTGAGTGTAAGAAGGTGCTCAATGCAGTGGCATAACACCCAGTGGGCATAAAATGGTGGTGGTTGTCAGGACAGAGACGCTCACACATTTGGCACATCTTCAGATGAACACAATAAAAAGATGAAAGAACATACTGGAACATTCTGAAATGGCCCGTGCCTTTTCACATCCCCCCCCCCCTCTCTGAACTGAGGGTCTATAGAAATTAAAATGATGAAAAGATTTCAAATGGGGCCTAATGGTATCCATGTATACAAGCTAGGCAGTTCAAACCCTACACAGAGTACAAAAGATATTCTCCCCATCTTCTGTGGAGCCATTAAGGTGTTGCTCAGGAAATATGCATCATAACAGAGCGCAAAACCATTCCACCCATCCTCTCACATTTAAATATTCATTAAATCATGCAAGTGCAGCTAATTTTCTGGTAGTAGAACAAGAACATGTGGCAACACTTCACACACACACACACACACACACTTCACACACACACACACACACACACACACACACACACACACACACACACACACACACACACACACACACACACAGCAAATAGTAGTACTCCTACACAGCCAGGAGACAATGGTCTATGTGTATAGATCAGATTTCTGTCATGTTTGTTTTCTTAGGATAAGGTATGCCCGAGCTAAGAAAATATTTAGCTTGCTGTTGAAAGAAATGCCTTCTCTAGCATTCCACATATTTGGGTATACAATACGTCTCACTGAGAGAAAATGTATAATTTAAGTCAGAATGTTCACAACACATTTCCTGTTTCACTCAGATGTATCAGCTGCCTGTCGTTGCGTCAGCAGTTGTATGTGTGTAGCTACAGTGGAATGGACAGCTACACGTTCAGAAAAAGGGCCTGACCAGACCAAACGGTCGGTCCCCTCCAAACAGACAACACAAAGCAACCTGCTGACCATGTGAAAATGATCACAAAACAGCCCAGAAAATCCCCAAAATACTTGGTCCGACTAAAGAATAACAATTTATGGCAGGAGACAGTAATCGATGGCAAATTTATATTGTAAGTCACAAACTGTGGGAAGCTAAATGAAAATAAACTCACAAAATAACAACAGGTAGTTTTGTTTCACAGCTGGGCTTTCTGGCACAACAGATATTTGAATACATCCCTTGTTGTTCTTTGACAGCCCAGGATAGAACAAAAACAACACAACGTTTAGGTAACTCTATCCCCAGCCTACTATTCATATTTCAAGTTAATGTGGTGTGGAGAATGACTTGATAAGTATGAATATGGTATAATGTATTAAATATATTGATTAATGATATTAAATTTATGTTTTTTATAAAGCTAAAAACTTAATATCTGTGAGGAGTGAGGAGATCTCTGACAGGGTTCTCTGAGAGCTGAATAGAGCTACTTGATCAATTACCATGTATTTATATTGTTACAAAGGAACACATGGATGTCTAACAATCTCAGCTGTTACAGATTTTTTCATTTATTATCTGATAATCCAATAACCCAAGTGATATGACCAGTCCTGAAAAAATTCTGGAAAACACAGTATCATAAATTGAAAACAGAAAAAAAGGAATGTTGTCATACCTAATATTGACTTGATTAAAAGAGTCTTTGACTAATAACTAATATGACTTATAACTAATACGCATTCTAAAAAAGAATGAACATGTACCACAATGCACACTCACCATTTGTCACAAGTAATGCGTAATAATGTACTGTAGGTCTTTTGTATTTCAAACATACTGTATGTGTTCATTTTAAACAGTATTGAATAAAAGGCAGATAAAAGCCTCCCATGTTGTGAGAAATCAAAATTCGTTTAAAACGTCAATAGTGTTAGAAGAAAAAGATGCTAGCATTGGAAAACCAATCCATATCAACTCTGAACTGATTAGTTAATTTCATTAAGGGCATTCAAAGCCTTTTATTGATGGTACAGCAAATTGTGCGCAAACGATTCAAAGGTCAAAAATGTACAAACAACAAAGAGTCTTATAATGTAACATCACAGATTGGGCTTTAAAACCGATTTAAGTGTGAAGTACAGAGGACCCAACTTAAACCTCAAAGAAAATTAACAATACTTTTGAAAGAAATCCAACATTCTCCATTATGCTTTCTTAGAGATTTATCACCTTTTTACTGACAGTGAGATAAACCATAAGAGCAGTTTATTCATTAAGTTTTATGATAAAGGACCTTTGACATTTTCACACTATTAAAAGTGGTTGGTTACTACTGTTCTATGTTAAGGAGGGAAGACTCCACGGTATTTCCCGTCATTCATTCTCTCCATCACTTTGCTTTTCCTGGCTCAGTTTATGTCCAGAAGGAATGCATCACGAAATACGATTTCTTTAAGCAGCTGTGAGTGGAAATTGCTTTTTCTGGGGACATTTATGACCCCATTCAAAGGCTTGACATCTCAAACACAGGAAGGAAGGAACTTGGAAGGGCCATACTGTATCAAAAGGGTCATTTGCACTTCCCGCAATACCTTTTTAACAAAAGCCCACAAAACACACCTTTAATCAAAACTGGAATATAGGATCATGGTATAGTACGCTCAATGGACCTGCGGGTTTTACAAATTCATTGACAGTACATGGGTTTATGGGTCTGTACACTTTCTATGGTTGTCTTTCGGCATCACACATTTTGACCGGCTTATCATACGACTGTGTTACTACTTTGATCAAATATTCAGGTATTTGAATCACATATCACAACAGCCTGAAGTGAGAGAGAACGAGAAAACACTTAACCTCTTATGATGTCACGTGTAGAATAGTAGAATGTGTTCAGGGGGAAGCAGTCCCATTGGAACACAGGCAAGCTGTCCTCAAGGGTGCTTGGGATTAGTTCCCTGGACGTCTCTCTGCTCTCTGTCAGATAATAGATCAAAGACATCTACCAGAGAACACTTCTAGTTCTAGAATACTTATTCCACAGAGCAAGAGAATTGTACAAAGCTTCAGAAATTGGCCAATAAAAATTGGGGATAACTGTTTTAAAAGTAAAATGTGACAATATACACACTAATGAAATGTGTGTAGATTAATTCAAATGAGATGTTTCAGCGTTTTTAAATAGAACAATATTTCAGATTTTTATTTTTGGATACTTACTGACACCCAAAGGCCTTCAAGGCATTTTACACCATGATGGTAGAGATGCCTCAAATGTCCAGTAGTTTCTTTTGCTCAGAGCAATGTGAGAAAGAGACATCTGGATATAGAATGGCTGAAATATAAGCATACATAAAAAAATAAAAAAACATATATATATGGAATGTCTACTGAAGAAATGCAATCAGATAGGTCGTCAAGAACCAAAGTAAATTTCAGAAAAATAAGGGGATTTTAAAGATTCTATCTAGCACTATGAATCACAGAGAAGTACCTTTTAAAGATCAACAGTGATATTCCACATATTCTACATAACTCTTATTATCTTACTGGTGGCAAAGCAGAATCATCATCCAAGTAAAGATTTTTCAGGCTGTGCCAAAGCCGGTACAGATTCCAGAGCCATCGAAAGCAGAGGGGTCACAATGAAGCTATTAGCACTGAAGGAAAAATCAATGGTCAACTATCGCCGAAGACTCCTAGGTTACATCCCAAATGGCACCCTACCCCCTTTATAGTGCATTCATTGTGAACGGAGACCCCATATTAAAGTAGCGCACTCAATGAGGAAGTGTCGTTTGGGAAGAAAACCATTTTAATTGCAGCTTTCACTACTCTGTCAACAATAAAGACCAGAAGGCTGTATGTCAAAGTGGCTCCAGGATGAATATAAAGGAAAAAGCAAACGATGCATATGATCACATTTCTATAGAGTACTTAGTAATCGCTGCTTTGAATACCTTGCCATACCATGTGTTTTATGGTCAAATTGACCTAAAGCTAGATGAGGAAGCGGTCTCATTCAGACACTGAAGCACATAGGAGAAACATCTATATCCTGTGAGTATACACTGGGTTGTATCAAACCAAATTGGCATTTTTAGCATTCCTATTTGGCTGTTTTTATAACATGGTAATGGGTCTCTTTATTTTCCACACCAATAGCTCACTTGAGAAATCAGGCCAGCTCTGAAACAGATCTGGAATCATGTATTATGTTATCTGTCAAAATATGCTATTAATGGGAGAAAAACAAAATTGGTTTCCCTTAGTGAAACATAAAACAACCCATGAAGCCACGAAGTGGCAATTCTGTAAGGTTTATCTCTACTGCCACATTGTGGACAAATAAGGAAAGTCTATTGACAGAAATATCATGTTGATTGCAAGCCATTTTCTGTTCATGTTAGACTAAGTTATTCAGTTAGAGTTTGATATGATCAATTTCTAACATGGCCTGAAAGTGGTTTGTTTTAGTAACTATTAATAGCCAACAAACCATGAAGCCAAAATAATACCTCATTAATTACCTCATTAATAACAAGAAAGTAGCAGAGAAACACAGCAGATAGTTAAGATTTTTCTGAAATGGCCTTTATCAATAAAATGTAAGCAATGTATATTCTGTATGTTCATCTGAGAAGAAAAAAAAAAAAGATAAAGTATGATACAGAAAAACGTGCCAAAAATGACTACAGTCGGATTTTGACTGGCTAGTACTAACCACTTCTCTCTCAACTCGGTTAAAAACTAAATCAATCTAAACGTAACATAGCCTTGACATGAGCCGAGAGCCCATCACTCAATGGAACTTGCACACGACAACATTTGGGTTGTTATAAATATCTGTTTGCAGTGTTGCACACACAGTACTGGTCCAGTGTGGCGGTGGTCTAGTCAGTCTTGGAGGCCGTCCATAGTGTGTGCGTCTGACACCGAATAGAGGTTCTGTGTGGACACTGACAGTTGCTCCAATACAGGCTGGTTGTGGGCAGCCACCGCCAGAGGCAAGCTATGTATGACCACTCCCTGACCGCCTAGACTGATGCTGGGGACCATCAGAGTGCTGTCCTCACAGGCGCTAGCGCTACTGCCCTCCACCCTGTGCACCATTGTCACTTGTGCCCGCTTGGCCAAGTCTTCAGAGGGACCGCCGTCGCCGCAGAGCATGTCCGGGGGCGGGAACATGGAGGTGGCCGTCGCCACCAGGTTGCCGTGATTCCCTCCCTCCGTCACCACGGTGACTTCAGTGCCGCCCTCCTGGATGAGAGCGCTGAGGCCCTCCAGGTCTGAGCAGGTGGTGATGAAGGTCTGCGTGCCGCCGCTGCCGCCGCCGCCGTGGGCCGGGGAGCCCTGGGGGGCGGTCTGAAGCAGGGCCTGGTGGAGGGGGCCGCCGCCGTCGCCCGTCAGCAGGACCGCCTGGGGCTCCTCCGCCTCAACCTGAGAGCCGAGGTGCTGCAGAGGCGCCAGGCTCAGGTTGACCTGCTGAATCATGGAGTTGACCACCATCTCCTGGCTCTCTGGGCTCAGGAAGACAGCGGAGGGGCCCTTACATCGATGCTCCTGCCGCTGCCCGACGTCCGCGCCGGTGGGCAGGGGAAGGATGGAGCTCTCTTGACCTAGAGGGTGGGATACTATGATCTTCAGCTGGGCACTGCTATAGGTGGCAGGGGAGTCGGAGGCCTGCGGGACCTGCTGAAGGGGGAGCTGGGTGGTGTGGCTGTCCTCCCCGGGAAGGGGGCTGACGTTTACACTACCGGGCTGGGAGGAGACAGGGTGGAGCGTCAAGGAAAGGGTATGCTGGGAGTCAGAGTCCCGGTGCTGTTTCCTGTGGCTGCGCAGAGAGTCCTCCCTCACAAACGATGCCTCGCACAGGTCACAGCGGAAGGCCCGCGTAGCGTCCAGCTTGGCCCGGTACCGGGAGCTGGCGGGCTTTGGAGAGTCCTCCCTCTTGCAAGCGCCGACTTTGCCCGCTTTCCCGCGGACACCCGTCCCCTTCTCGGGCTTGTCTTCGTGGCACTTCTTCCTGTGGATGACCAGGTTGCTGCGCTGCTTGCTGGCGAAACTGCAGGAGTCACATTTGAAGGGTCGCTCCTCCGAGTGGATCCTCTCGTGCACCTTGAGCGCCCCCTTGCTGGAGCAGGAGTAGGTGCAATTCAGGCACCGGATGGGCTGAGTGGGCTGGTGCTCTCGGGAGTGCTGCCTGAGGGCGGCCTTGTTGGCACACTGGAAGTCACAGTGGGAGCAGCGGAAGGAGTTGGCCGTGCTGTGTTTAATCTGGACGTGGGACTTCAGGTTGCCCTTCATGGCGCAGCGGTAATCACAGAAGTCACACTTGTAAGGCTTCTCTCCAGAGTGGATGCGGACATGCCTCTTCAGGTCGGAGTTGATCTTGAACTTTGCTTCACACTGACCGCACTGAAAAGGCGCATCTCCTGTGGCAAAGGAATATACACATTCACAGCACATGAGTCGAGGGAAACACTCATTTAAAATCTACTAATCTATAGAAAGTGGCCCTAAATCCCCACGCATTTGCCACACTTCAACTATAAACGAACGGGAAGCAATGTGGACAATGTTACCGGATTTAGCACCAGACCTATACAACCTATTCACACCAACTCCACGCCTGAGCGTTCTAATCAACCAAAGTAGTGAGGGGAAAGTGGCTCCACCGGTGTGCGAGCGGAGGTGCACAGTGAGCTGGCTGGAGTTGCGGCTGGCGTAGGGGCAGATCTGGCACTTGAAGGGCCTCTCATCGTAGTGGATCCTGAGGTGTTTCTTCAAACTGCTGCTGTCGGCCGCGGCGTACGGGCAGTACTTGCACTTGTGAGGCTTCTCGCCCGTGTGGGAGCGGAGGTGCATGTTCAGCTTGTCCCGCCGACTGAACCGCTTGCGACACAGCTCACATTCGAATGGCTTCTCCCCTGTGCACACACAGGGATTCAGAAGACAACGCAGGCCAAGTGTCAAAAACCCTAACGACGCTAGGATGAGGGCGGAATCGTGATTATGATAAGGAGGACACTGGTGTTATAACATACCAGTGTGCGTTTTAAGATGGCGCTCCATGTCTTTTTGACCGTACTGTGTCTTGAAAGAGCAACCTTGTGACAAAGGAATTCATTCAGCATTAGTGTTGTTAGAACCAAATTTCAAGACCACTTTACAGTAGTAATTACCTACTGCAAAAGCAAGCTACAGTGGATATAAAATCTACACACCTGTTAAAATGCCAGGTTTTTCTGTGATGTAAAAGAATGGAACAAAGATAAATCATGTCAGAACTTTTTCCACTTTTAACGTGAACAATTCAATTGAAAAACAAACTGAAATCTTTGAGAAGAAAAAAAAAATAATCACAATAACCAAGTGTGCACACCCTCTGATAACTGGGGATGTGGCTGTGTTCAAAATTAACCAATCACATTCAAACTCATGTTAAATAGAAGTCATTACACACCTGCCATCATGTAAAGTGATTAATCACAAATAAAGTTCAGCTGTTCTAGTAGGATTTTCCTGACATTATCTTAGTTGCATCTCAGAGCAAAAGCCATGGTCCGCAGAGAGCATTGAATTATATCAGTCAGGAGAAGGGTACACATTTTTTTCCAAAGCATTAGACACAGTGAAGACAGTCATCATCAAGTGGAGAAAATATGGCACAACAGAGACATAACCAAGAACTGGACCTCCCTCCAAAACTGATGAAAGATGAGAAGAAAACTAGTCAGGGAGGCTTCCAAGAGGCCTACAGCAACATTAAAGGAACTGCAGGAATTTCTGCCAAGTATTGGCTGTGTCCTACATGTGACAACAATCTTCCGTATTCTTCATATGAATGGGCTATGGGGTAGGGTGGCAAGACAGAAGCATTTTCTTACAAAGAAAAACATCCAAGCCCGGCTGAAGTTTGCAAAAACAGATATCAAGTCTCAGAAAGGCACATGTTCAAATGTGTTATGGTCTGATGAAACCAAGGTTGAACATTTTGGCCATAATTCCAAAAGGGAATGTTTGGCGCAAGAACAAAACTGCACATCACCCAAAGAACACCATACCCACAGGCATCCGTTAGAAAGCTGAAGATGAAGAGGAAGTTCACCTTTCAGCACGACAACGACCCAAAGCACAGGTCCAAATCCATAAAACCATGGCTTCACCAGAAGAAGATTTACTTTTTGGAATGGCCCAGCCAGAGCCCAGACCTGAATCCAATTGAACATCTGTGGGGTGATCTGAAGAGGGCTGTGCACAGGAGATGTCCTCGCAATCTGACAGATTTGGAGCCCTTTTGCACAGAAGAATGGGCAAATATTGCCACGTCAAGATGTGCCAAGCTAATGGACTCCTACCCAAAAAGACTGAGTGCTGTCATAAAATCAAAAGGTGCTTCAACAAAGTATTAGTTTAAGGGTTTGCACACTTATGCAACCAGGTCATTGTGAGTTTTAAAATATAAATGTTTCTCCCTCAAAGATTTCAGTTAGTTTTTCAATTGAATTGTTCACGTAATACATCACATTAAAGGTGGAAAAAGTTCTGACATGATTTATATTTGTCTCATTCTTTTACATCCCAAGAACCTGGCATTTTAAAAGGGGATGTGTAGACTTTTTATATCCACTGTATGTCCCACAAAGGAGCATATTGGATGTACCTGACCAGATGATGTCCCCCTCCATACCTAGCACAATTATGGAAGGAGTGGTGAATTAGGAGAGGGAAGTACCAACCTGAAAAGCAACAGATGCGTCTCTTGGAAGTCAAGGCGGGTTTTAATTTTTTGGAAGGTGTTTTCTGGGCTTTGGTCAGGATCTTTTTGACCCCCCTCATAACGCAAGTCTGGTAGGTTTCTTCAAAAAGAAACTCTGTGCCGGAATCTAGGGGAGAGGGGAAAAACTGGATTTTCTGACTGTAGAGGATACATTTCCGAACAATGGAGTAAACAAATAATGAACTGTTGTTTTTTTCCAAGGATAATATCTATAGTGTATGCATTGTGGAATTTGAGTACATTAAAAGAGTCTGGCACAGTGCTTGGTAATCTCTTCAAACAAAACTCTTCAGCAACTGGAGAGATGCACCTCATTGTCTTACCTGTAATTGTTGGTGCGGAGTTAGATGTTGACATGTCATTGGAAGGTATGTGGCATCCATTTTGCTTGTGGGCCAGAAAGACTTCAAAGTTATTGTACTGCTGCTTACAGAAGCCACAGATGTGAATATCTGGGCTCACTTCCACTAGGACATGGTTTCCTCCTGTTCAAAAAGGGGTGATAATACCAAGCTTTTATTCAAGAACGTGTTGATTATTGACAACCAATACAACCAAAACAGACTAAAATAGTTCTTACATCTTTGAGTGGGCAATTTGATTAGCAACTTGTTAACAGAGGAACGCATTTCACATTATTAAAAAAACCCTGACAATATACTACTATGGGCACTGGATATTATTTTTCAGCATAAAGAGATCGCCAAGGTAAAAATAACTTTCAATTTACGATTGTGGATCTTGTTTTAGATTTGTTATGTTTTCTTACCCTCTCCGTTGAATGATGCCATTTCGATGCTATAGCTAGATATTAATAACTTTTAAGGATCCCCAAAGGTAGCTACCGACTTGGGACAGCTACCTCGATTGGAATTAATTCAACATAAAGTATACAACACACCAATCGCCCTGGAAAGAGAAACATTGTAGAGACTGACGTTCAGCTGAGAACTCAACTGGCAACGTTGTTGCAATCATTTTACGACAGACTCGCTTCACTTTTGGCAAAGGCTAAGCACTTTTCCTCGCGAGTTAAGAAAAGGTATTCATTGTCGTACGAGAGCATTACTGCCATCTGACGACGCGGCAGTCTCAATTCACAGCATCCACAATAGGCGTTCGACCAAACCTCTGTTGTTGCTCTGACATCGCAATTAAATTCATAATTTGAATGAATTCGAGTGGTTTGTTAGTAAAAACAAATAGGAGAAAACACAAGAACACAATAAATACTACACAATGATATAATAATGAAAATGTGGCAGCACGGAGTGTGGTATATTGTCCATATACCACTCCCAGAGCTGTTCTTTCGCACCACGCTTCACAGAGTGCCTAGACACAGCGCTTAGCTGTGGTATATTGACTGTATACCACACCTGCTCCTGTCTTTTTGAATTCCATGCTATATATTTATTTAATGTTAATTTGTGTAAATTTGTTTGAAGGATTTTCCCTTTAGAAAAATGTGGATCCCGCACACAAAAGCATATTATCTTAAAACCAAGTTGTACCAATCTAGTATACTGCCACATTTTCTTTCATCATTCAGATCCATCAAATTCCCGTCCCTGGTGTAATGTCGTTCTTAAATCCCAGCGAGACAAGGGCCAATGGAGGGGGGAGGTTGGGGGAACTCTGTCACATTATTCCCCCCCACCACGAGGCAGGCCAGCTGCTTACAGTGTTGTAATGGCTACGAGCTGTCACAGCCCATCACAGCCCATCAGTGCCACACAGGAGCGGCAGATGCTGTAATTGCAGAATGGCTTGTCGGTTGTCAGCAGCAATTATAGCATGTCTCCACTTGAGGGCACCCGAGGATAGCCGGCAAGCCTGGGTGCAGCTCTGCCATTGAATTACAGCAGAGGGCAGAGGGCGTGAAGCCACCCGTCATGGTCCAGCTCCTGTGTTATGGACAGATACTGCTTTGTGTTTGATTCAGTTCATAGTGGAACTGGATACATGCATAGGTTTCCTTTAGTATTACGACCAAGGCCTTGTTCGTAGTGTGAATATAGCCTGGGGAAGAATGACGAACAGCTAAATAAATGGCCTCCAATGGCCATACCATTCTGAGATTTTTTAAATAATCATCCACATACAAATTCCACGTCAGGGCCAACTAACAGTAGAAGAGTATTGCTGTACATGGATCATTTTGTTTACAAGGCCTACCAATTTATTCCAGCGGAAGCTAATTTACCTTTGCCAGTCCACTGGTTTCTTTAACCAATGTGATGTTCAGCGAATAGGTATGGTTCTTGACAAAAGATACAGTATAAGCGGGAAGATGTGGTAAAATCTATATATGTACTGTATTACAACCGATGGCTGTCTGATGTAAACATGGAAAACTGTTCTGCATAGCCACCCGGACATAGACCCAGACGAACAAACAAGTATAAAGCAATTGTGGAACATCAGCATCCAAACAATTTTAGAACAACGTTAGATGTCTCCTCACCCAGAAAGTTGTTTATGGGTCTCACTTTGGTTGTTGGTCTCGCTCCTGGGATAGGGTGTAACATCATCATATTCTATCAAATATCTTAGTGTTTGAACACGTTACAGACTTCCTGTCTCTTTCAGCTTGCCTGTCTGTTCATCTGATTCCACTGGTGTTAGCCAAATACATAAAAAATTGGAGTGTGCCAGTGAAATGCTGTTTTTTTTTTTCAATGACAGTAACCAGAGAATATAAACACAACAAAAACGTAAAGCTAGGCCTCATTCCTTCAGTTGTTTATATTGAGGGTAGAACTGGTTAAAGCTGGCTAATGTTTAAAGTGGATGTTGAAAGAAAACTAACATTATTAGAAAAATAACATTATACATATATCAGCACCCAAAGTGACCTACAGCCAGGCAGGGTTTAGCATTAACGATAGCCAGCAGGCCCGGGGACAGTAGGACCTAACCTCGGGCCAGTACACAAAGACTGTCACTGGCCCTTTAAGGTGTTACATTTTCCCATTTAATTTGTAGTATTGTGCTAGTATTTTGCTAGTATTCATCTGCCTACATAGAGACCACTGCATCTTTTTCTTTAGTTTCCAAAAAATTCAAAAAGGAAGGTTTTGATTGAGGAACAGAAGGGTTAAAATGAAGAGACCACTGCGCTTCTGTTCCTCACTCAAAACTTTCCTTTTTACTTTTCTGGAAATGAAAGAAAAAGGTGCAGTGGTCTCTTAATTTTTTCCAGGGATGTATATTAACTTAATTATTTTATTATCAAGCTTTTATAATTATTCACATCAATTGCAACTATCTTCATGAAAAGATGATAATGATATTAATAATAATATTTTGATAACTATTTATTAAAAAGTAATGCTGTACGTTGCTTCATTTTTATGTAAACAGCAGTTGCTTGTATCAGCTCATGTCTCACATCACATGCAAAACTGTGGTATAAATCAATATTCGGATAATTTGATATTAACATTAAAAACTTCTGTACAATACAATTGTATCATGTTTTTTAAAATCAGTTTGGGACAATAAAAATCAGTCCGGGCCAGTAGAATTCAGACCAACTGGCCCGAGAGAACCAGCGAGAAAAATAGTTGGATCCTGCCAGCGTATCCATCTTAGACAGATTTTAGCTGTAGTAATCACATATCATCTATCACTACACAATAGAATGCAAAAATAAAACACCCCATTAATAATTTCTCTCTCTCTGCAGTGTCCCAGTCATGCCATGAGGTGTTTGCTTATCAGTAGGTTTCATTGGTATTTTGAGTTACCAGCGATGGCGGAGGGGTCCATGTACTGCCTGGGTTTATTAAATACTGTGCATTTACCAGCCTCTGTTCTGGATGTGGTGACTGTGAAGAGACTTCTCATGTCCTTGCGTGTCTCTTATGGTACAGAAAACTGTGTCCCAGCTGCTTGAACAAATATTGGGTCCTGTCACGGACATGCTGTACGTCTTCCCATTTCAGCAACCATTGCATCGGTATGTTTTGAGCAGGAACTCTTGCTTTCTCGGATTACACACATCAGTTCAGTCTCCTCAAACTACTTATTTGACACATTATAAAAAAAAATTGGTTGAGCACATGATTTGCCCTGTTAAAGTATTTAGGACAAGCCTATTGCTAGTAACTCATTCCAAAACTGAGTTCTATGTCATGGGTCTCTTTCAGTGCACAAAGACACACATTCTTTTTTTAAGTTTACTGTGAGGTTATTAGTAAGGACAGAAATGTGTAGTAATTTGAATTAGAGAGGTTTCCATTAAAGAAAACCTTCTGTGTTATATCCCTTTCATACCAAACATAAAAGCAATTTGACCATGCAGTGCATTCTTAAAAATGCATAAAAGGCATGTTGACAACAAAGCCTATACAAATGCTATATGGATATGCCATTCACCGGCAGAAATTGAATGATTTGTCATGCTTGCTTGCATAGCATAGCTATCTAAGTCAACACCAAACCGTATAATCCCTAATTCCAATCCAGAAGTACTGCACACATATTAACAAGCAAACTAACTTTGTTAGCCTGCAATAGCTAAGTCAATGCAATGGTCCTCATGCTTACATAGCTGGCTAGCTGGTTAAGGTGATAGATAACATGAGAGGTATATATATATATATATATTCAGTGGATATAAAAAGTCTACACACCCCTAAAATGCCAGGTTTTTGTCATGTAAAAGAATGAGACAAAGATAAATCATATAAGTAACTTTTCCACTTTTAATGTGACCTATAATGTGAACAATTCAATTGAAAAACAAACTGAAATCTTCGAGGGGGTAAAATGAAAAATAAAAACCTTAACCTGTATGCATAAGTGTGCACACCCTCTTATAACTGGGGATGTGTCTGTGTTCAGAATTAACCAATCACATTCAAACTCATGTTATATAGAAATCATTACACACCTGCCATCATTTTAAGTGACTCTGATTAATCACAAATAAAGTTCAGCTGTTCTAATAGGATTTTCCTGACATTTTCTTAGTTGCATCTCAGTGCAAAAGCCATGGTCCGCAGAGAGCTTCCAAAGCATCAGAGGGATCTCATTGTTGAAAGATATCAGTCAGGAGAAGGGTAAAAAATAATTTCCAAATCATTAGATATACCATGGAACACTGTGAAGACAGTAATTACAAAGAAAAACATCCAAGCCCGGCTGATGTTTGCAAAAACAAACCCAAAAGTATGTGGGCAAATGTGTTATGGTCTGATGAAACCAAGGTTGAACATTTTGGCCATAATTCCAAAAGGTATGTTTGGCACAAAAACAACACTGCACATCACCCATATGACACCATACCCACAGTGAAGCATGGTGGTGGCAGCATCATGCTTTGGGGCTGTTTTTATTCAGCTGGAACCAGGGCCTCAGTCAGGGTGGAGGGAATTATGAACAGTTCCAAATACCAGGAAATCTTGGCACAAAACCTTCAGGCATCCGTTAGAAAGCTGAAGATGAAGAGGAAGTTCACCTTTCAGCACGACAACGACCCAAAGCACACATCCAAATCCACAAAAACATGGCTTCACCAGAAGAAAAAGAAAGTTTTGGAATGGCCCAACCAGAGCCCAAAACCTGAATCAAATTGAACATCTGTGGGGTGATCTGAAGAGGGCTGTGCACAGGAGATGTCCCCGCTATCTGACAGATTTGGAGCGCTTTTTCAAAAAAGAGTGGGCAAATATTTCCATATCAAGATGTGCCATGCTAATAGACTCCTACCCAAAAAGACTGAGAAAAAAGTGCAAAAGGTGCTTCAACAAAGTATTAGTTTAAGGGTGTGCATACTTATGCAACTAGGTTATTGTGAGTATTTTTTTTCTTTTTCTTAAAGATTTCAGTTTGTTTTTCAATTGAATTGTTCAGGTTATAGGTCACATTAAAGGTGGAAAAAGTTCTGACATTATTTATCTTTGTCTCATTCTTTTACATCACAAGAACCTGGCATTTTAACAGGGGTGTGTAGACTTCCATTGAGGAAGCAGAGGATGAGGGCTCAGAGGTGGACTCGTCCATCACCCGGGCTGAATTCACCAAGGTGGTTAAGAAACTCCTCGGTGGCAAGGCACCGGGGGTGGATGAGATCCGCCCTGAGTACCTCAAGTCTCTGGATGTTGTGGGGCTGTCTTGGCTGACACGCCTGTGCAACATCGCGTGGCAGTCGGGGACAGTGCCTCTGGGATGGCAGACCGGGGTGGTGGTCCCTCTTTTTAAGAAGGGGGACCGGAGCGTGTGTTCCAACTATAGGGGGATCACACTTCTCAGCCTCCCCGGGAAAGTCTATGCCAGGGTTCTGGAGAGGAGAATACGGCCGATGGTAGAACCTCGGATTCAGGAGGAACAGTGTGGTTTTCGTCCAGGCCGTGGAACACTGGACCAGCTCTATACCCTCTACAGGGTGATGGAGGGTTCATGGGAGTTTGCCCAACCAGTCCACATGTGTTTTGTGGATTTGGAGAAGGCATTCGATTGTGTCCCTCGCAGCATCCTGTGGAGAGTGCTTCGGGAATATGGGGTCCTGGGTCCTTTGCTAAGGGCTGTCAGGTCCCTGTACGACCGAAGCAGGAGCTTGGTCCGCATTGCCGGCAGTAAGTCAGACTTGTTCCCTGTGCATGTTGGACTCCGGCAGGGCTGCCCTTTGTCACCGGTTCTGTTCGTAATTTTTATGGACAGAATTTCTAGGCGCAGCCAGGGGCCGGAGGGTGTCAGGTTTGGGGACCACACGATTTCATCTCTGCTCTTTGCGGATGATGTTGTCGTGTTGGCCCCTTCAAGCCAGGACCTTCAGCATGCACTTGGACGGTTTGCAGCCGAGTGTGAAGCGGTGGGGATGAAAATCAGTACCTCCAAATCCGAGGCCATGGTCCTCAGTCGGAAAAGGGTGGCTTGCCCACTTCAGGTTGGTGGAGAGTGCCTGCCTCAAGTGGAGGAGTTTAAGTATCTAGGGGTCCTGTTCACGAGTGAGGGAAGGATGGAACGGGAGATTGACAGACGGATCGGTGCAGCTTCTGCAGTAATGCGGTCGATGTATCGGTCTGTCGTGGTGAAGAAAGAGCTGAGCCGCAAGGCGAAGCTCTCCATTTACCAGTCAATCTACGTTCCTACTCTCGCCTATGGTCATGAGCTTTGGGTCATGACCGAAAGGACAAGATCCCGGATACAGGCGGCCGAAATGAGCTTTCTCCGCAGGGTGGCTGGGCGATCCCTTAGAGATAGGGTGAGAAGCTCGGTCACCCGGGAGGAGCTCAGAGTAGAGCCGCTGCTCCTCCACATCGAGAGGGGTCAGCTGAGGTTGCTTGGGCATCTGTTTCGGATGCCTCCGGAACGCCTTCCTGGGAAGGTGTTTCGGTCCTTTCCCACCGGGAGGAGACCCCGGGGAAGACCTAGGACACGCTGGAGGGACTATGTCTCCCGGCTGGCCTGGGAACGCCTCGGTGTCCCCCCGGAAGAGCTGGAGGAAGTGTCTGGGGAGAGGGTAGTCTGGGCATCCCTGCTTAGACTGCTGCCCCCGCGACCCGGCCCCGGATGAGCGGTAGATGATGGTATGGTATGGTATGTGTAGACTTTTTATATCCATTGTGTATATACACTCACCTAAAGGATAATTAGGAACACCTGTTCAATTACTCATTAATGCAATTATCTAATCAACCAATCACATGGCAGTTGCTTCAATGCATTTAGGTGTGTGGTCCTGGTCATCTCCTGAACTCCAAACTGAAT
This sequence comes from Esox lucius, assembly GCF_011004845.1. Lineage (NCBI taxonomy): Eukaryota > Metazoa > Chordata > Actinopteri > Esociformes > Esocidae > Esox > Esox lucius. The sequence goes on along the minus strand of NC_047580.1, from coordinate 27,807,949 downwards.
GTCAGAAAGGTGATTTAAGCAATTTTGAGCGTGGCATGGTTGTTGGTGCCAGACGGGCCGGTCTGAGTATTTCACAATCTGCTCAGTTACTGGGATTTTCACGCACAACCATTTCTAGGGTTTACAAAGAATGGTGTGAAAAGGGAAAAACATCCAGTATGCGGCAGTCCTGTGGGCAAAAATGCCTTGTTGATGCTAGAGGTCAGAGGAGAATGGCCCGACTGATTCAAGCTGATAGAAGAGCAACTTTGACTGAAATAACCACTCATTACAAAAGAGGTATGCAGCAAAGCATTTGTGAAGCCACAACACGCACAACCTTGAGGCGTATGGGCTACAACAGCAGAAGAGCCCACCGGGTACCACTCATCTCCACTACAAATAGGAAAAAGAGGCTACAATTTGCACGAGCTCACCAAAATTGGACAGTTGAAGACAGGAAGAATGTTGCTTGGTCTGATGAGTCTCGATTTCTGTTGAGACATTCAGATGGTAGAGTCAGAATTTGGCGTAAACAGAATGAATACATGGATCCTTCATGCCTTGTTACCACTGTGCAGGCTGCTGGTGGTGGTGTAATGGTGTGGGGGATGTTTTCTTGGCACACTTTAGGCCCCTTAGTGCCAATTGGGCATCGTTTAAATGCCACGGTCTACCTGAGCATTGTTTCTGACCATGTCCATCCCTTTATGACCACCATGTACTCATCATCTGATGGCTACTTCCAGCAGGATAATGCACCATGTCACAAAGTTCGAATCATTTCAAATTAGTTTCTAATAGAGCTTCTTTGGGATGTGGTGGAACGGGAGCTTCGTGCCCTGGATGTGCATCCCACAAATCTCCATCAACTGCAAGATGCTATCCTATCAATATGGGCCAACATTTCTAAAGAATGCTTTCAGCACCTTGTTGAATCAATGCCATGTAGAATTAAGGCAGTTCAGTCTAATACAGTGTTAGCCAACACTACAAGGCTGTCACTAGTTTCCCATGAACCAGCTCAACTCCTTTACAAAAATTCTATGTTAATAGTTTTTGCTGTCAAAAAGCATAGCTAAGTACAAAGGATTAGAATCAATACTAAATGTTTCTCCACAGTGCTATTGAGAATAGACTGTGGTAAACCACTCTCACCACAAATAATTCTCTCTACCACAATGATGGTATAATTTTTGCCACTAAGAATGTGGTATACATTTGCCTGTATAAAATAGACCATATAAGTTTCCCACATTTTTTTTTTTTGTAAATGACATATTTTCTATCTGAAAGGCATGTAAGAAAGGCAACTCTAAATTCCTGATATGGGTTCTCAGGATATAAATCCACAAAACCAATGTTAGTCAACCATAAATTGGTGCTCAATGATACTATACACAGCACTAATGCAAAGCATAACAGCTCCCACAATCTTTTTATGATCAGTTGAATTCAACCAGTCATCATTTGGTGTTAATCTTGTCTGAAATCGACTTGTTAAAGAGTGAATTAGACCTTTAAATTCAAACATATTTCTACTAGTTCAACAAGAGAGGAAGACGATGTCCTAAAGTTCCATGTTTGGTTTGAGCCGTGTGACAAATTATACACACACGTATGAATTCCTCCAGTCAACAGCTGACAATTTAGCATCAAATGAAAACCGAGACGAAGTCTGGAAAACATCAGACGCATTCGGACCCTCTACTTCATCAGACCCAGGCGTGCAGACACACGGACACATGCTCACAGACAAATCTGGCGTTTTTTCTTTGTATCTGCCAAGTGATGCATATGATATGCTTTTAGATGAAGACCAACTGGAGGGACAGTGTGTGAGGCTGAGACACGGCGTTTCGGGGATTGCTCACACAAGGGACCTTCTGTATATATTATAACAAATGAAGACAGGAAGGTTACTACTCAAGGAGATCCATGTTATACTGAGTGCCTTCTTAAAACAGACACTATGCTTGATCTTGATTATCTGAACGATACTGAAGATTACGATGGCCTTCATGAGGATATTAGTTTTTAGTCGTTAGGTTAATGTACGCCGAGATCCAGAAGGCCTTGTTAGTTTTTGTGGTGTTGTTAAATAGTGTCAGCAGGGGGTGTCCAAAAGCACACAGGAGAAGAAGCTATACTGTTTGTACAAGGACACTGTTCTGTAGCTGCTGACATTTTGGAGCATGCAGGTCAGCAAAATGGTGAAGCAGTAGCCCACATGAATCAAAGCACTGTAAATTAGAGGTTTTCATCATGAGAAAAATGAATGTAATTATCTATACGCTGTGATATAAGACCTAGTAAATCTGGCTGAGAGTTGGTTAGGAGCACAATTACAACCTCTACAAGGAATTAGGCCAATGACCAAGTGTGTTTGATACAAACCAGCTTAAACAGAACTATTTCTTGAGTCTGACAAAGGGATGATACGGATGATGGCATTAAAACTTTGGACGGTTGGACGGCTGTGGATGGGCGGTCTGCACTCTCTGTTTAGGGAGGAGCCACGCTTCCGCGTTCACACCGTTGGCTGTCACTAAGGGAGCAAGGCTCATAATTGGACAGAGGTGTCGTGATATAATGAAGCCAGACCTCACACCTGCCAGACCTCAGGGATTCCTTTTGACTAGCCACTTAAATCTTCTCCAGTCCGTCTCCACTGTGGGTCCTAAGGGCAAAAGAGTGAGTAAGAAACTAATGGAAAAAAACAGGGTGCTGCCGTGGGGGCGGATCCCTGACTGTCAAAATGAGGATGTGAAAAGGGAGGACCCCCCCTCCCCCCTTACTCACTACACAACTATAAAAATGTCAAGAACCTTCAGAAACAATCTCAGAAATGCTGCACCAGCTCTTTTGTTTCAAATTCTCAAAACGCTCCTCAGTTCGTTCAGTTTCCCCCATGCCGGTTGTCTTTGGTGACAGTATTTTGTGAGAGAAGGGATATGGTGCCAGCTTGCCACAGACTGTGCAAGAAACTGAAGGAACAGCACCTCCACCGAGTTAGAGAAAATTTGAATAAAAAGTGCAGGCTTGAAATCAAGATCTTATAGTGTATAGGGCTAGGGGCTACGTAGCTGACACAACTAGGTGGCATTGGACATCCAGTGTGTCATATTGCAACCTGATTAAAGCAGGGTCTGTTGATGTGACTCACTGTGTGGAAGTGAACCGTAAGTAGACCCCACATTTTGTCACATCCTTCTTCCATGTCTTACAAGATATAAAGCAGCCAGAAAGAGACACTTAATATTTGGCGGATATTTGGTAACGTGGATCTCCTTTCCTAATCTCAGTGATAAGACATGTTGAAATGCACCCTGAAGTGAATTCATACTGAAACCAAAAGCTTATCAAGATGAAACTGTGCAATTACACTGGAATTATCTATCACCACCTGTCATGTACCTGTTTGTTTGCAGGAAACAGGTTACTCACAGGTTCATGGGTCATAACTGAAATATAATTTTACTTTCATTTGAATTATTTATGGCATACAACTAGACTGATACTACAGTGCAGAATGCACATAACATGAACACACACTATGTGGAGTATGTGCTTGTTTGTGCCCCATATATTATTCAACACAAATAATCTTACTGTAGAAGCCATATAGGAAGAAATCTAAAGGCCCTTTCTCTTTGATACAATTTACTGTGAATTCCACCCGCCTTTATTCTGAGCTGTCCATCGTCGGACCACCATTGCTAATGAGATTGGGGGGTAAAACCGAGAGCGGTGGGCCGGCTGTCATCCGCTAGGTGATGGTTTTAAGACTAAGCGGTGATACTTCATTAATTAACCTTCACATTCTATGTAGATCTGCTCATCAAGATGCAGTTAATTAAAGAAAGGTCATTCCAAGGGCTGCTGGATAGCGGCAGTATTACAATAGAGGAATGGCACTGCTCGGAGCCAGATAACACCATGGGGAGTGGGCCGGAGATAGCCAGGAGGACATTTTGGAGACATTAAGAGCCCAAATGGACAAGTGGCAGTTGGAGAGGCTCTGATCCCTCTGCTTTTCCACCACTCCTCCAATGTCAGTCAGCAAACATTTTTGGGGAGAACGTGTTGTTTTTATTTTACCTTAGTTTTCTTCTTCCCTCTGTCCGGTCAAAAAGCTCTAATGGATAAAGCAAGAGTTAAATATTTATCACTCTCAATTGACATCTATCTTTTAACATCTAGGTATAGATGCTTTTACTGTTCTGTATCCCTCCCGATTGGAAGCTCTAACTCCACTTTCTTTGACCTTGCTCTGTGTCCGGAAAACTGCTATCTTAAGTAAATAAAAGGCCAGGAAGTAAAGCACAGCATGAAATAGTGATGGTTCATCTGTGAGTGAAATCCACTTTTAGACACTGACTTATTCATTTTGATATCTATCTATCTTTGCCTCCATCCCTAAAGGCATCATGCATGATAAGCCTTGTGTTCTGAAGTCTCAAAATGGACAAGCCAATTAGCTTTGGACTTTTGGCATAAAACATCCAGTATTCACAAAATATGCACGCAGCCTAGTGAACAAGTCTCTCAGAAATATCACTTCTGAGAGACTTGTTCACTCTTTTTTCCAGTGACGTAAATGTGTCTTTACTGACCTTTCACCAACTGAGCATAGGGTTAGGAGGTCATATTTAAAATAAAAACAACTAAACAGTTAGTTTCCCCAACGTCTGGATAATCTCCAGGGTGACTGCATTAACCCCAACAGCGGGTGGAATAAAGAAAAAAAAAACAGGTGGGGAAGGAGCTCTTGTGAAGGTTTCCGTGTGTACGACCCCCCCCCCCTCCCCAACCCTCCATATGATACAGTAACTACTGACCCCGGACGCAGCGCCATCACAACCCCAACCCCCCCCCCCCCCCCCCCGCCTCTTCTCTGGGGCCGACCGGTAGTTGCTAGGTGGAGAGACATTACCGCGGGCCTCTGCAATAATTTATCCTAAGAGCGCGGCGAGCCGTCATGTAGCCCCTGACAGAGAGCTGCAGTACTTTATCAGCCTGCCTGTAAATCAGCCATGTGTGGGTGCAGACGGCAACATTGTTTGATCTCTTTCAGACACTCTAATAATCTGCTCCCCTCTGATTGATACCTTCACACAACAAAGCACATTACACCAGCAAACCAGAGGAACCATCAATATGTGTGTGTGTGTGTGTGTGTGTGTGTGTGTGTGTGTGTGTGTGTAGTGGGGGTTAGAAGTGTTTATGCAGGGTTTGTGTGTGCGTGTGCACGCATGTTATATTGTGTGTCTCGTCTGGTCATCAGTATGGCCAATGGCCTGAGGAGGGAGGGAGGAAGAGGAGGAGAGGAATGAGTCTTCTGCAGAGACACAGGGTCGTTCTGAGTCTCTAAACGAATGACAGGCTAACGGGTTCACAAAACGATCACTGGTTGAAGGGAGGGGCGAAGAGCAGGACAGAAAATCACTGCAGCCATAACCCTCAACAAAACACACTCAATAGACCGGAGAGCCACTGGAACAGTTATGTTTCTGCAGCAGAGATTTCTCTTCATAGACCGAAGCTACTATACATTTCAGTCACGCTAAATGTCTCTTCAAATCATCTACAGTTTTACATTTCGTACGGAAAGAACTATGAATAGAACTATATCTAATTCACAGCATTGTCGAAACTTGTTAAAGATCACAAACACTACTCCTCTATTTAAACCATAAATACCGTATGCTGCTAAAGAGGGGTCTTACAGAGAAAAAGCTTTTAAAACAGTAATTGCCTTTATTCAAGAATTCAAATATCTTAGGTTGGGATGCGTATACTGTAAGAAATGTATCTATTCAACTGAGTGGTTGTATACTCTCTGCAAAATGCTGAATTTTCTATTTCATTCACGGCCGCCCATCAAATCAAAGGGAAATGCGACCTTCCAAATTGCATTCCAACTCCTCGTTGATATGGCTTGTGTACAATAGAGAGCAATGTCCCATTCAACAATACCCATACTATTTGTACTTTACTGCTCGGCTTTAAAATGTCATTGGTTTGAGTGTGACACAAAAACATAATTCTACCTTTTGGTGGTATTAGACAACATGGCTTCCAATGATTCCAGCTCCAAATTCAATAGCTACTGTATTTTCTCTGCAATGAAATGAAATATAGTGGTTCAGTCCAATCCAGAGAGTGATGCCACTTTAGAGACCATTTCAAAACAGCATGCTGCCTCAGTAAATAAATGAACGTGGAGGGACTCATTGTGTTCGTGGAGAAAATGGTGTCTATCTCTGGCAGCCTCTGTACTGCTTACTGTTTTTTGATGAGGAGAATCGCATACTCAGAAAATAGAAATTAGTTGCCTGCTATGTACCAACACATCAAAATATGTTAATTGAGTGTCAGTGATTTACATTTGCCTCTAAATTATGACGCTGCCTCTAGCCTAGATGATAAAGCATTGGTAAATTTTGCTTATCGGTTCTAATCTCCCAGCCAATATGGGGCTCTGTCCCTATGCCCTGGAGCAAGGCACTTAACCCAAATTGCTCCAGGGTTGTCATCAATAATGACTGATCCCTAGTCGTTAACCCACTCTATGAGGGTGTCTTCAGAGTAAAAAAGGACAGAACAAATATAAGCACCCCAATCCGAATGTGTTCACAGCGTTTTGAAGAACTGATATGTTTTGTTTTGTTATCGATTATTGTTTTTCTAAGCCGCTGTAATTTACAGTTTACTCACCTTTTTAACCGCTACATCACCATGGCTTACTCACACAACATCAGAAACCACTGGCACGGTTTTGGCTACACTTGGGTGAATGACGCGTCTCGTCACAGAGATCAGGCATTTAGAAAAGGACCCTAATTTTCCTGGAAAGGTGGCGCATCGGTTGTTGGGGACATGCTTTCTGTTGCCTTATTATTACATCTTATAGACAAAATATGCAAGATGCACACTGTGGTTACAACTGAAACGGAATAGTCTGGAGACTGTTGAAAATTATAAGACCCCATGGCAAGACTTGTACTGATCGACACCCAAAAAATGTGGGGTTGGTGCCAGATCGAAACGAGGAGTAGCAGGTATGATTGCGGCACAGAAGTAACATTTACAGATTAGCTGATGACCAAATGGGCGCGCCGTAAATAGAAGAAAAAGACATGCAGAATATTCATTCACCAGTTATGGAGTTAGGTGTGCTGTACAGGTCTGGGATCATTTCAATGATGCGCTGAGTCTGACTGCGTGGATCATCCCATTTAATACAGCAAAGGGCCTAACAATGGTTTCGCCTATGTCCCAAATCCAACCCTGATTATGACCATAAAGGGAATAAGGCAGCATTTTGGACACAGGACACGTATCAGCGAAGGGAACAGTTTTCCACCTTACCAACCCACCTCCTCTCTCTTCTTCTGTGTTCAGAAACTTGCTGGAAGTCAACAGGAACACCTAACGAAGAGGGATATCCAGTTACATAAACACTATGACATCAACAGTCCTATCAGGGACAATATGTCCATTATAGAGATCGGTCCAAATTTCAACTAAAATGTGTTTTGCTGTATGTGGGAGGAAATGTGTTGTGCGCTGGGAGATGAATGATGCTTTGGGGTATTTAAACAGGTGCGCTGCCGCTTACTTTCTGTTCCGACTGCTTTATGTGCACCTGTTTCTAATTCGCATTATGTATTCAAGACCGTATAATTAGCAAAGCGACAGACTATCATAACGCAGTTGCTCCACGCAGTCAAAATATGTTATTTTGTGTCAATTATTTTCCTTTAGGTGTTAGCTTGTATGGTCATTCTAATCAAAAGGGTATCAGATGCAGCGGTGTCAAATGCAAACTCCAAAGGCCACATTCACACTCACCAGAAATGTTCTCACATCTCGTCATGCTTCTGCCCGGCTCCTCCTCCACGTACAGCACCTGAACGATAATTTGGCAGCCATGACACATCACACTCCTGCTGCCTGGAGGGCACTAAAAATATCAGCTTTCTTGTTATCTCCGATACCTGTTTTTCCAGTAAATAGGGAACATGTAATTCAATATACTGTCGGATAAAGCTATTTTCTTTCAGAGGACATTGTAGGTGACATAGTGGTAGCGGCCCGGTGGGTATGAACATAAAGATAAATAAGTAATGCAGATACAGATTATATTTTCATTCAGATCCCCCTTTTTTTTTAAATTCAAGATTAAAGATACTGATCACAATGGAAGTGGTAATGCTAAACGGATTGTCTGAGGAAACAAAGTGCTTTCCGTTTTTTTAGATCACTCCTTTTGTCAGACGCTGTGACATCCATACACTCTCCAGCGTGGAGTCTGTTGATTCTTTCAGGAAAGTGTCCATAGTATCATGTCATTTTCTGTATTCACAAACTATATGCATTTCAACACTGAACAATAATATTATCTCAAGTAACACAGAGGAAGGATATGACAGAGCACTGAGTTATGTTGGAGCTAAAACATAGACAACGATAGCAGATTTTTTCACTTTTAAATGTTTGTCCTTTAGCAGCTCTTATCCAGTAAATAATCTCACAAATTATACATTAACATTTTATTTTAGTAAGTTCAAAACATTCAACAGCTACAGTATGTAACTCTCTTGATAATTGTATCACATGAAATTGCCTGGAAGACGATTCCCAACTTTTAAAATGACAGTAGAATGATATTGAAAAGCACTCTCCAAAATGAAATGGCATTTCCCTTTGTAATACTATGTCCACTTGGCACTTGTGTTATATGTTGCCATGGTTATGTTTTCCTGCACATGGCAATATTAGTATTGTTTCTTTTTGGCTGAAATAGTTATATTTCATTTTGTGGGATTAACTTCCTGGCTAGCATGTGTCTCCATGTAGTTGTTGTTCTTTGCTTTAGGATAGAGCTCAATCCACTTAATATTTTGTTAGCACTTTTTGACCAATCTCCTTTTTCCGCTTTGAACAAAACCTTCTATATTTGCATGCAATGTAGGTAATCACAGTTACTCTTTGGACCTTAATAGCAAAACATTAAGGAGAAACCTGTGCCCAAAGTCAACAAGTGGTCGACTTTTTGATATTGTACCTGGCCAGAGTCCCCTTGAAGATCCCCTCCCCTCACGACATGCTAATCAATCGTGCTATCAATAAACGCAAAATCCTAGTCCAAGTTAAATAGTTCCAAGTTCACATTTGTGTTGGTCACATACACAATATAGCAGATGCTGTTTCTGATGTTGCAAAATGTCTGTGTATTTACTCCTAATCAATGCAGTGGATTAAAGTAACTGCTCTGCGTTTCCACATTTCTATAAAAATCATACCATCCTAATATTATTTTAAATATGTTATGAAGTAGCTTTTCTGTACAAGAGTGTTGTGAACATACCCCAAAAACAGAATGATGAGGGCCACTGGCCAGAAAACAAATATGTAAGTGAGCAGACTGCTCATTTGCTAGTTTATCCATCTGTTAAACTGCCGATTGGCCAGTTTAACATTTTAGAGACTGCTGATTGGCCAGCTCGATCTCTTTATGAGGATCATCTCCTGAGAAGTTTTCAAATGATCTGTTTGAGATGTTTTTTCTAAAGTCTTTTCCCCAGTTGAAGCATCAGACAAAAAAAAGCAGTAAGAGTCAACAAAATATTTGGTCAACAGAACAAAAACATTCTAACATCAGAATTGTATTGGACAGCTATTTAAATAAAGTATCTGTGTTTACAATACACACCTGGACAACAGCCTGAAAAGCATCCGTGCATCTGCTGTGTGCGTGTCCGTTGTTTGTGTGCGTTTGCGTCGGTGTTGGCAAAACAAACATGTCTCCAGTCACCAGAGGTTGAAGAGGCACTGTTGTGCCGCACTGAGGTGGCATTGTGATCGGTTCATTTCAGGTTGTCAGTGACGCGCACACCTTTCTGTCCTTCTATCTTCAGAGACTCTGTGGAAGTGTGGAGGGATGGGCTCCCGTTCCCCTCAGGTCCAAAATCAGGTTAACAATCACTGTTGTGCTTGATCCTTTTCAGCCACACCTGCTTACCATAATGTTGTAGGTCTAGATCTTTGTGCCTGTCTATTAGTACAACAAACCTTTCTTCTCTTAATACTTTTGAATGTCTTTAACAAAATGCTAATGGACTTCCACATGCACATGAGCAAGCATAAAAGTGCCCTAATTCCTGCTCCAAAGGTCAGGGAGATGAGTTATAATGATGCATTCACCGGAAGGCTATTCCCATGGTTAGGTTTGACAAAGAGAGGCTGCTTTTTCCCCCTTTTAAAAATAGTGTGGGGTAATAAATGATCAATTGCGAAAATGTTAGTGCCTACAGGCAAGGCAGGGCCTTTTTCTCTGACATAACTTTGCTGGTGGCTGATTTAGATGCTTAAAGTTGTCCATAATGTTAACAATGAGTATTTTTTGTATAGCATGTTCCCTAATAGGTAGGCATACGGGACACATTGTATTATTGCACAGAAAACATTCCACAAAAGGGCAATTTCAAATGTCCTGATCACCGCGTTCAACCGAATAGCGATCCTTATCATTGTGGTCATCATCCTCATCGTCCGTAGAATGAACAATATCAGCATGACAAAGTAACTGACACGTGAACCCCCTGGACCAACCCTCCTTATACAGTATGTGAGTGTTAGTGACTTGGACACCGGGCCATAGAACACGAATCACTTTGACACTTTCAGGTGCCGGAATCTATTAATAGCACCTCTCAGCCTCAGCATTTTACCACCCTGGTGTCCAGGTTCTGAGGATTGTCTGTACTTGCTTTAAAAACACAAAGAAGATATTGTGCATCTCCGTCTCCGTCTCCCCCCCCCCCCCCGCCCATGAACACTTTGCATAAAGGGACAGGTGGTGACCCTTGGTCATAGTAACACAGTGATTATCATGCTGATTGTCATAGGCCTTCATTGTTTATCCTGGGCAGTTCTACAGGATTGGAACCAAAGATGGCATCGTTAGGTTTTTTGCAATTCATGGGAAATTCCCAGAGGAGAGAAAAGGAACAACAAAAAACTATAGCAGCAAGGCATAACTTTTACCTCCGATACTTCCAAACTGTTACTGAATAATGCAAATAGGCATATTGCATGAAGTTTCTCATTGTGATTCAACTTTTGCCATCATTTCTTGAGATACTTGCAGGTATGACCCCTGATTAATCTGATTTCAGATTGGCCTACAGTGGCCATTAAGTAAGTGAAATAAAAGATGAATTAATTAATTAAATGTAATCATAGCAAGGAGATTTAAAAGCAGACCTAAGAGTGAACTTATGTCGCTCTGAGGATGTGCTCCTAATTTCAATCAATGAATATTTATAATATGGAAAGATTTGTAATGAACTACCTAGCGAAATCTAATGAACTATAGTTGAAATCCCAGTCAATCGGATATAAGAGCTGATAGTCAATTCTAACACGATGATTACACTTGATTACTTCCAATGTAGTTAACAATACATGGGCATTAATAATTGGATATTAACACATGGCTAGAACATATGGTTGTTATTTATAGCCTATCCTACTCTAGCTTGGAAAAACAGATTCATTTGCAATAAATCCAATTATATCATCAGTAAATGGTAGATTCAGCAGCCTACCATGCAATGTGACAACAAATGCACATTTAATATTCTTCCAAAGTGTTTTAGTTTGACCGTGGACTCATCCTTTAACAGAAGCATAAGAGGGAACTCCATAACTTCCATTAAATATTTATTTGCGCAGTGCTGAAGACCTTACAACTGAACACTTATATCATGTGGTAATAAGTCCAGTTATTACCACATATTCTGACAGAATCCTTCTTATGTGATCTAGAGCCCCTTGCATTTTTCTTCTATGTGTGTTGATATGATATGATGGCGGAAGGTTTATTCAGCAGGTTATCTATACCGGCTTTCAACAAAAGAGAAAGCATTTCAAGGTGGGTTTCTAACACCAAGTCGGTCACCACAGAAAGAAATCAGGAGGGAACCAAGTGCCTTCAAACAGCAGGTCAGGCGACAGGTCAAGAAATGGTCTAGTGCTACCTAGCTTGGTTTCCATCTCTTGTGTGACTGTCTTGCTTTGACCACACAAACCCGTCTCCCCTGAGCATAGCCTGGCTTGACAAAGTGCTGAGGCTAGGAGGAAATAGAAAACTCTCCTCCTACAAATCCCCAGATGTCTCCTCTCTAACCCAGTGACAGCCCCAACGTATTGAGACCATCGCTCTTTGTGGTTGGATGTATTAGCTATCATTGGAAATACATGCATGTAGCATGCTAATATATTTGTCCACAAGTGTGTCAGTGCAAATCCGAATGTTTTTGTCTGTCATGGTTGCATCTAACACCGCCCCGTAGACACGTATGGACAGTTGGATAACCGCCAAGGGACTTGGCTATTATTTACTGCGGCCCAGGAGAGATTAGGGTTAATTGTCTTGCTTCAAGGACAGATTGTCTAATCGCCTTGTCAGCTCAAGAATTTGAAGAGCAACATTTCCTGTACTGATGCAACGCTGAAAGGGCTAGGCTACCTGTGGTCCAGGTCTGGTCTGACTGTTACAGCCTGAGGGCATTATCGGGCACCAGGAGAGGGTGTACTTTAGGGCTTTATGGAGGGAGACTAAAAGGTAGGCCTTATTGGCCTCTTTAAGGCTGCTGTCGCGTGACAATCATATTATCCAGTCAGATGGACGGAGCTTTGTTCCCGTCTGCCACGAAGAAATGCGCATTCAGCCCTGATGCATTTAAAGCGAAATTACGGACTGTATTTTACAATAATAATACAGTGCACTGTATCTTGTAGTGTTAATGTGCAGAATTTCCATTCTCTCTTTGGATTTAAGTAGCCGTGGTCTAATCGTTTTATTCGGATAAGAAAATTGACTTGAAGGTATCGAAAATACACGATCCACAGGGTATTCCAAAGCCTCCCTTAACATGTTAGATGTTTTTATGAAACTGCTGTCAGTTAGCGCCCACCTGAAAACCTGCATTGACTTTCCTCCAACAGATTGCAACTCATCCATTTTTTAATTGTGTTCATTTTTACCTGCAGGTCCCATTGGGGCTGGCTGCAGCGGTGGTCGTTGTCATCCGTCTGCCGTGACAAGAGGTGGAAGACAAAGATGAGGAAGAGATGGAGAGAGTGGGGAGAGAGGGAGAGAGAGCTGGTGAGAGAGAAAAAGAGGACAAGAACAAAGGAGAGAGAGAGGCTTAGGCAGAAAGAGATAGGGGAATGTGAGAGAGCGGGAGTGAGACTCCACCATCACCACCACCACCACCACCATCACCACCACAACCACCACCACCCCCACTACCACCTCCATCATCACAACCACCATCACCACAACCACCATCATCACAACCACCATCACCACCACCACCTCCATCATCACAACCACCATCACCACCACCACCACCACCACCTCCATCTTCACAACCACCATCACCACCACCTCCATCATCACAACCACCATCACCACCACAACCACCACCACCACCACCTCCATCATCACAACCACCATCACCACCACCACCATCATCCGAATCCAAGATGATGTGTCAGGCTTGTCACCCAGCCGAGTGATCCTGAGGTGACATCCTCCACTGAATCAGTGACATTTCACGGACGGTGCAAATCAATCCATCTTTGTCAAGATTCACTTTTAGCATTCCTCAAGTTACAATATTGATCACTGCAAACCGGTCAGGTATGGAGGGGTTTTCTGGTTGTTGTTGGACTTCTCAACACCCTACAGCACTGCGAGTTTAGTAATAAGACTTCCCACTAAACTAAGCCGATGCAGTGACAGGATTTCTCATCACTGCAAATACAGGGGTGGTATTTAATGGTTATTTCATGTAACACGATATAAGCCTTTCTTCATTCAAGTTCAGGCTGCATGAGATGCTCTAGGGCTTGTTTGCAGGCAAACTGAAACTATTTCAGTGGGTTGTGAGGAGTCACAAGTCAAAATGGTTACAAATGCCAATGCATCTAGCCTAAATATTTTTACAACTCTGTCATAGCTTCATTATGGAATGAAAAGTTTACCTGCAACACAACCATGTACAACCATGTACAACTATGTCATGAGGTGGTTTTCTAGCTTTTCAAAATTGTGCAGACATTTTCTGGCACAGGTGTGTTCAACAGTCCAAAGATTCATGCTTCCATCAGCTTCACTTCCCAAAAACAATGACGTTTGTATTCCATCTGGTTTAAATGGCGACAAGTGATGCATCACCAATAGATGATCTAAAACACCACAGACAACCATAACGTTTGTTTATTATGAATTATAAGCGACCTGTGTTTAGTATAGGGATTTTAAGCTTTATCAGTCGCCATTCTTTGTGTAGTAGATATCTAATAAATAATTACTGTATATTATAGTAAGGTGATGCTTTTGGGAAAACTATTGTCATGAAACGAGACCCCAGGTTGTGGATGTGCAAAAGAAAATGAACAGAGACAGGGGGGCACCTGGGACTACAACATCTGCAGTCTCCGGTGTTGAGGTTAACTGGTCCGGTGATTACAAAATGCATATCCTGGGAGCAGGTGTTGCATTGACACTGTTACTATGATTTACAAATGCAACAATACTCACACAGGCACAAACAAGCAGGCACACAAACCTGAAACACACACATACACAAGCACAAACAAGCGCTCTTGCCCACACACACACACACACACACACAAAAACGCACACACACACACAGACACACTCACGGTATTCCCTTCCCACCGCCACACAAGGAGAGAGCGAGAGAGCGGAAAGAGAGGAGAATGGTTCCCGCCCAAACCATATGCTTTTGGCCCAACGTCTCTGCTGTGAGCCCCGTGTGAAAACATGAATGAGCAGCCTGCAAATCGATAGGGACAAGAGATCTGGTGTCGAGCAAATCCAGTGCAGACTGACATGTTCTCTGTGTAATCTCCCACATTGTGCTGTGAGGGGAAAGATTATCCTCCTCTGACTGGCTGCTAAAAGGTTGCCCTGCTGTAGTCCATGTCTTTTTGCTCTTTGCAAAGTGAAAGAACAGAAAGAAAAACAGAGAGCGTGACTGCCTCCTTTCCTACTCTCTATTTAGTGCATTGCTTGTGACCAGGGTCCATGTAGCTTGGATCAAAAGTACACGACCATATAGGGTTAGGGCGTCATTTGGGATCGGAGTACATGCCTCCCTGATGAATGTGTCCTCTACCCCTGGTCCCTGTCAGATGCTGGATTATGGTCCACGTTATCCTTCTGACACGCCAATAAAGGAGCCCGCTTTCTGGTCTCTTTACAAAATCATCGGATTTATGACACAGAATTCAGCTAAAGTTATTTTTGCGCTAACTTTGATGCCTGCTAAGTAACCCGTGACGGAATTGAAGGCGTCTCGAAGTGATGTTTTGTTTCTTCTTGAGAGAGTAACTATTGCGGCGAGAGTTATTAACTGAGGAAATATAGCAATGAACAACGTAATAAGACTCTTCATAACCTATGAACGCTGAAATAGCTTTGCCTGTGTATATATATTCAACATTTCGGACCAATGTTTTTTTCAACCAAAAACCCAGCTTGTAATTGTAGAAATAATGACATTTGTAGGTGAAATGTGGGGACTGGCACTTCTGTTGCAAAAAGAAATGACCACTTACTGAACGTAAATTGAAACTTAACATTGTGGCACAATTTATAAAGGCATAATAAAAGCCACCAACTTGCTCGGGATTGAATGAGCAGTAAAAGAGAAGCACACTTGTTAAAAACTGTAATGCAATACCGAAATGACTTTGGCCCTGATCTTGAAATAAAGAGAAAAAGTATAACCTGATGCCTGATTTATTAGTTGTGGTGCGCGTGCGTGTTCCAGACACAGTAGGGAATTGGCTGACAGTCACCTTCACAGCCAAGCCAGCCATCCAGCCTTCCAACCCAGCCAGGTAAACATGCATTTCTGCTAGCCTGTAGGTCTTGGCGCGATGTGTGTGGCTCGCTGCATTGACGGCCGAAAAAACTGTGCTGAAGCAGGTTAGACTTGGTTCCTCATCTGACAGCGTTTGCTCCGTGCAGGTGTGACAAGAGAATAGGATTGTCTGATCAGATGAGGGCTGGACTCAGTTAATAAACCCCCAGCCAGTTCCTGTTCCTGTGTCTGTCTGCCCTTGGAGATCGCTTACATCAAAGCACCAATCAAAAACTGGTGCAGATATAATTTGTCATCAGGGATTTCCTGCTGGAGAATTATGGAGAAGATACAGGGCGGGATCAATACTATGGATTTTCACTGCAGTGGCTGATTGTCCAATTGCCGTGAAACATGTGCCGAGATAAAAGGGCACGCCTGCCATTTTGTTCCAGACTGCAGAGTCGGCATAAGGCTCTGGCTGTCAGATACTTACTGGCCGCTATGATAGAAAAGCGTCACGCCGCAGTGTCCGAGTTCCATTTAACACACTGCTCTCACATGCCATGGACATGATTTATCATGGATCCTCTCCTTCCAGCCAATCCTCCCTGCTTCTGATCGGGCGCACAGCGGCGTCACTCTGTGTCACTGCTGGATGCAGCTTCGGACACACATTCACGGAGATGACAAAAACAGACACGCCATGGATGCCAGTGTAGTACAGGCCTTCCTTCACAAAGTGTCTGGAAGAATTAGGGATGATATGTATGGACTGAATCGGCTAAACCACTTCACTACACTGACCTCATTTAGCTGTCCATTCTAATAATCCCTCATCATTGCAGACTTGCATCTGAATAGATATTTTGGACACCGATAATAACAGCTACACTGTAAACGTCCAAGATTATCGTCTCCAAGTGCTTTCGCTACCATTGACCTTCTCAAATTGCTAGAGGACCAATCGTTTGGTTGTGCCGTTTGATTGTGGCAGTGATATTAAACGGCCGGGCCAATTTCTAAGGAATCTCTATTGCAACGTCCCAAACGGCAGACCGCCACTTAACACAGACGTGCTTTATTGCCATTATAAACCAGTTAGTGTGATATACTGTCTCGTATTCGACAGCTTTTAACCAGTCAGTGTTACGGGTTTCGAACCGCCCGGTTTATAAAAGGACATATGGCAGGCAAGGACATATGCTTGGTAGACCACTAGTGCTGACCAATGAGTCAGACATGGAATATCTGTCAGTTGTATCCTGTGCCGAGACTGAGAATCCACCGTGCGGGAGCTGTGTCTAGCGGCACAGTGCCAGGCAGAGAAAATCACAAGCACATAAACTTACCATCATCTCAGTTACAGAGTTTAAATGTACTGTGGCTATAGTCTCGTCCAGCCTGTTGGCCAAAATGTGTCAGAATTTGCCTGTATTCAAACAACATGATTTGACAGTTGGCTAGAAAAGACTGAACTGGCAACCAAGATATCCTTCGTCGTGCGCTCATAAAGGAAGGCGCCAAGGGTGATTGCTTAAGCCAAAACTAAACAGTTTTGTGAGAGAATAATGCTCTGTATCTCTCTTCCATGTCTGCTTGCCTCTGTTCTTCGGTATCTCAGGTGGTTCATATGTTCGAAGCAACCAATAGAGAAACAGTGAGTTCATACCTAAACATAAGTGCTCATAATAATGATTAATAGTGGTTACGATAAATCAGATTAATATCGCACCTCTCTAGCAGTGGAGGGTACTCAACACATTTCACATAGTTGAAGGGGAACTCACCTTCTCCACCTCCGGTAATGATGAAGACATGCGTGTGCTGTGACTGTTATTATTGCCACACATGGATATAAACGAATAACACGACTGACTCCAGCTATCAGTTGTCATTACGTGAGAAAACATGCCCTCGTTGCAGATAGCTGTCTACTGACAACCAAAGTAATCGAGGAGGTAGTCTGGTTGTTGAATGCACTTAAAGGGGAAAATAAACACTTGATCAGAGTGTTTTTATGTCTTTGGAGATGATTTGATTTCACATAATGTCTATTTTACGGCCCGAGTTGCCATTCATTTGCATGATAGCGAGTCAAAATGTGACATTTTTATTTAGACGTTCGCCCAATGTTTGGAGAACAATTGGACGGTGTTTTTTCTTTTGTCAGTCTGTCAGTGTCGCAGTCTGATTATATCATATCCAGCAGAGCACTGAGTATCTGCCTCCCTCCACACATTGCTGTGTCAGGTCAATGTGCCATTCTTTACGCTGTGATGGGGGGGAGGATGGCGGATTGTTGACAGCTAGATGATTTCATGGTTAACTCTTTGGTGCTCCATCACTGTATTAACAAACAGTAAACAACCATGCGAGTGAAGTAAATACAGTTATTCGCAATCAACACCTAGAGAATCTCTAGATTTACACAAGTACAAATAATTGATTTAAAATCATTGAAATGATTTGATAATCTAATGTGGAGCTTGCCGATGCAAATAACAATCATGTTTCACTAACGAGTGTAAACTGTAAACGTGATATGCTGTAAATATACTGGTTTACATATGTAAATAGATCAAGCAACGTTTAATATAAATTGAGAGGATGTGTTTTAAATCGGTTTGCCACCAATCCTTGGCTGCCTATGTTCTCTCCCATTAGTTGTTGCTGGCAGTGAGGGCAGGTCTGTGCCTGGTACTTTAGCCTGGTCGTCTGGTTCCTGGTCCTGAGCAGAGGCATAAGGGAAGCGCTGAGGCGAGAGCAGGGGGGCTTCTTTCCCATGAACTGGAGCCAAGTGGCAGCACTCAGGGTGAAGGGCCGAGCCACTGGAGAAGTCATTTAATCTGAGCCTCTGCCCAATTCCCTGGGCGGCCCGAGTTTAAGAGAGGTCGTGCACGGAAACAGGCGCCGGCGACCCCTTCCCAATTACGGGCTGCTACAGCAGAACATATCACAGCACCGTCCGGAGTGACAGTCATTTAGCAGCAACTCATCTGAGGGGAGGGGAAGTCGAGAGACGGATGATAAGGAAATAAAAGATGATTCGCCCGGACCTGTTAGCCACTTCTCTTTCCACACCAGCACGCCCCGGGACGCCGCTCCCTGCTTCGACTCCCCGCCACCCCAACCCTCCTCTTCATCCTCCTCGTCTCCTTCACACACACACTAGCTATCACACAGTCCTTTTCACTCCATTCCTCCCTCCGTTCCACTCCCATCTTCTCTCCTCCCACCCCCTGCCACCTACGCTGGGCATCTCCCTCCTTCTCCCTGGCTCTTCTCAGACACGTGACAATTCCGCATGATTATTGGCGCAATCACTCATGTAACAGCCTGCCCAGCTTTTCGTGGGGGCTCCAGTATTTGTCACTGTCACTTCCCCAAGTGCTCCGCCATTGTCTTGGAAATTGTATGTGTAAGGCAAGAGATGCCTGTGACCCACTTCGACAAGAGAGCCAGCAATGTGAGGGCGCTCATCACACAGAAAAAACAGCAGTTTGATGTGTCCTATTATGTGTCCCAGCAAGAGCCATAAATAATTGTGACAAGTTTTTTGTTGCGCGTGAAAGTCCTTGACTCTGCCTCCTGTTCCAGCACCTCCTCTTTGGTCGGAAGACGCTGCCAAGCACCCCCGATGATAGATGGCACGGTGCAGCAAATGACAACGGGATAGATTTTTAGTTTGTGCTTTGGAAGGGATCAGTAATGGTGCTTTGCTGTACAAAGCAATAAAAGAGAAGGACAAGGGAGGGAGAGGGGGAAAAAGAGAGACAAAACAAAAAAGAAAGATTGGTCGATGCGGTCTGAGGAGTAGAAGAATTATAACCACTGAGGCACAATTTCTATGCGTTGCTGCATTTAAATATATGCAATTAGTGTTTGTTAAACCAACAGAGGTCAATTATCTCGCCTGCAGAAAAGCATGACATTATAATGTAAAAAGCTATGTGTGTGTTTGTAGTAGGGACTTCCTGCCCCCCCCCCCCCACTTCCTGTGTTTTTCTGGCTCTTCCAAACCCACCAGTAGAAGGTATTCATTATTGCTTTGCATAGGAATTGTGGAAGACAGTGTTTTCATGCAGAGAAAATAAATATTTGGAAGGGATAACAATCGCTTAAACATAAGCAGTAATCCAACTATTTGAGCTTTAAACAAATGTTACATATGAAAATACTGAGCCTGGGGAACATGATCATCTTTAAGGGGTGTTGTAGGGCCAGTAGGGGGCACTCTTCTCTCTGGACTAAGTATGAAATCCCAATGACCCAGGGCAGCAAACAGGACTACCCAAGCCAAATATGCTTTATTTCACTGAAAATATACCAACGTATTCTGAGTATATTTCAAGTGTACAAAATTATCTTTCTGATCATGCATTACAAGTATACTAAAGCAGGAAATAAGTGGGTCAATTTCAACACACTATGGTATATGTAGTACTATTGAAAACAGGAAACAGTTAAATACTATTTAAATACAATTTACTGTACTAATGTACGGCATGGGTGTTTCCAAATACTTCACTGGAAGTATACTGCTTTTAAGGCTTGGGTATGTTCTGTGTAGGGTGCCTCCATTCAGAAGTTAAGTGGGTTGTACTGACTATGTGGTCTTTAGAAATCCCATGCCACTGCTGGTAAAAGTATGGGTGCTAATCCTGATATCATGGCCAAATTTCCAATCTGGCCTTCATAACAACATGGCTACCAATCATCAAATGGTTTATTCAGTCCCTTTCCTCCCCCTGTAACTATTCCACAAGGTTGATGCTTTAAATGAGAATGTGTTCTCAGCCAACATACATGGCAAAATAAATCATAGGTCGTAAAACTTAAAAATCTTAAGTTTTAAATTATCCATAGTACAATCTTCTTTAAACAATTACTTATGTTAAATTCATAGAAATAGCTATTTAATGGGGCACTATATAGGCTTTTTGCATTGTAATATAAGAAAATCCCCATAACATACCTGCAACAATAGTAAAATAATAGTTTTTTCGACATTTACTCACCAGTAATTGTTTTTGGTACATACAAATTGCATCCTAAAATGCAGAATGTCTATTGGTCAACAGCAGATGCTCCAGCTTCCACCTGGGACAATAAGACCTGCAATCATCTCACTTGAAACAAGCAAAGGCAAACAGGGGCTAGTGAAATCCCTCTGGCATGTCCTGGTTGCTTATATGGGACACACTTCCCTCAATTTTTGTCCAAGTGAAAAGACAAGCACAGAATTTTGTAAGGAGTCATTGTGCCACCTAAATCCTTATTTTACAGTATTTTTCCAAAGATTAACTAGTGAAAGTGGAGGGGAGAGTTGGATGTGCTGTTATTATTATTTAGTAAATATTCACACGGTAAGAAAAACATTTGGGATCTCTCCTTTTAGGGCTAAGTCATTAAAGTCAACAAAATACAGGAACGATTTTGTTGCAATCATTCTAATTTTGATCCAATCAGCATGTTTTTTTGTTGTATTTGCTAGGGGTAGAACTACATTACTAGATTCGATATGGTCTCCTGTACAAGTCTTCTTCTAGCATGTCTTCTTCTAACAAGTCTCAGTGACAAATATCAACATTAGATGGACAACATCTGCAGGGGTCAGTTCTAAACAGGGACAACACTGATGGAGAAGATGTTGGCTCATAGTAATGTGACTAGCTGAACATGTCCACTGTAACAGCATTTATGAGGCATTTCCACCTTCAGTCCAATTGTCAACAATTAAATTAACCTTTTCCTTATTGCGAAGCTAAGCAGTTGCGCTGTAACAATGGCGTCATTTGCCCCTTTTCCACCGATTCTCGGCTCCTGTGAAGAGTTTGTGGAAATTGCTACTGCATTGAATGGATTGAGTAGTGTGAAGACCCATCTGAACCCTGAGGCTACAGTGAAACTATTGTTCTTATAAAAATATAAGGTAAATACTTCTCATTCTTCTCATATAATTTGTATCTACAGTAAAGGCAATTTACAAACATATACATATATATGTACAGTGGATATAAAAGTCTACACACCCCTGTTAAAATGGCAGGTTCTTGTGATGCAAAAGAATGAGACAAAGATAAATCATGTCACACCTTTTTTCACCTTTAATGTGACCTATAACGTGAACATTTGAATTGAAAAACAAACTGAAATCTTCAAGGGGGAAAAATTTTAAATTAAAAACTCACAATAACATGGTCAGCAAAAGCCTCCTCTAGGTTGTTCTCATGGATGGATCTTAACAGAGACAGGGCCGTCTTACCAGTGTGAAGCTCAGTGTGGCGGTACAGAGTGGTCAGCTCAGACTTCAATGTTTCCTAGAGGCCATAGTTTCACCGCACAGTCAAGCTCAGATGTAGAGAATGATAGTACAAATTGTGGGAAGAGCGAGCTGTCAACAAGCTTAGCAGCGATCAGGTGGTCACTTTGTGAAAACCTCTGCTCCACCTGGGAGATGACTGTATCGCATGCCTCCTTTATCACCAGCGCTGTGTTGGTTACTCGTAGGCCTGGCTCGTCTGTTCCATCGTGAACGGTGGCAGCCCATTCATCAGTTTGCTTCCGCATATTCTGGACATTCTCCTTGAAACGGGTGAGCGCACTGCTAATCCCAGATGCATCGATGCTCCATTTTGCAGAGTGTTGTATAAAACATCAACTTCTGGCGTAAGAAAGAAAAAAGATTCCAGCTGCAGAAAGGCTCAGTCCCTGAGTTTTTTTGACAGGCTGTATGCCTCACTTATGGTGGCCTCATCCCATCCTGGTTGTGTGAGTATATCCTCCATACACAGGAGCAGCGCAGCGCGGTTTTCCCAAACTGCATTGACAGTTCTACTTTTAAAGTTCCATTGTACAGTGGGTGGCCTTGGAATGTGTCTCTGTGTTGCCTCAGCAAGTGCCGCAACACGTTTTGTAGTGTCAGAGAAAAAGATGGCAAAAGCAGTTAAATCTGCAAAAAACACCCTCAGGATGCAAAGTTGAACAAAGTTGCTGCAAGGTCAGGTTCAGCTGGTGAGCATAGCAGTGAACAGACTGGGCATGTGGGTATGTCTCTTTCATTAGCGTCTGTACCCCTCAGACATTTCCACTCATTACAGCCGGACCATCATAAGTCTGAGCGATCAGCTTTTCTCCCAGCTTCAGTGGCTCCAGCACACCCTTGATGCTATTAGAGAGGCAGAGTCCAGTTTTATCTTTGACTTCCACAAACTCCAAAAACCTCTCTGTCACTGTATTATCAGGCAACATGTATCGCAACATAACCACCATTTGTGATTTACAGGAGACATCAGTTGTCTCATCTGCCAGTATGGCAACAAATTATGTCTTGTCCACTTGCTTGGCTAGCTCCTCCCTGTACACTTCATACATACAGCCTGACAGTCTAAGTTTGTTTTGTACAGTGCTAGATGTCCCTTTGAAGATGGGCTGAGCGTCTTAGTGCCTCTGAAGTCTTGAATCACCCTCACACATAGTCCCGAAAATGCATCTGAATATTCCAGGATTCAGGTAGTCAACCTACTTGTCATGCCTCCTGCAGTGCGGTTTCCCATTTTCCACACAGTTTAATACATGTTATGATCCAACTGAGAACGTACCGGTTTTCCTCCACCTGTTTGTTATGCTGCTCAATGGAGCGCCTGTATGCACTGTCAACTTGGGCTGCGACATTTACCCTTCCAAGTAAGCCCAATTTCACAGCATTGTCCAGATGACTCCCGCTGCTCTCATGTTTTGCAATCCCCTCAGAAAGATGTTTCAAATCTTTGTAAACCATCCTCGACCAAGTACCACCTCCACCAAATAGTAGACATGGAAAACAGAAGATCCCAAAAGAATGATCCCAAAAAAGACATTTGTCAAGGGAAGCTTGCAGAGCACTCCTGGAGTTAAGCCAAAGTAGAAAACCAAGAAGCTACAGAAGATGCACCAAGCCATGCTGCCTCGCCACAATGAAGTGAGGGCCAGAGAGGGAGCAAAACGGGTGTAGTGGCCACAGATACAATAACAGTCCGAGCACAAAGCCACCCAAAAAGCCAGGCCCGCCCAGAGAAGATGCTGCTTACCTAGCATTGCGATGGAGCGCGGCACAGAAACAATGCTGTTTTCCTAGCATAGCGATGGAGGCCGGCTCAGAGACAAAGCTGCATTCCTAGCATAGCAATGGAGGACGGCCCAGAGATGACGCGGCTTTCCTAGCATTTGTTCTCTTTTTTCTTTCTTCGATTACCTCTTCCTCTCTTGTATTTTCTTTAAAAGGGCAATATACATTTTAATGTACCACTAGCATAAGAACAAGCAAAAATAACCAGTGGACAACTGCATTTCATGTTTTAAGTAGATTTTTCTAATGTTTTCCCACAAAATGAATCAGTGACTGACATATTCCCCATTTAAACTTTGCATCAGTTTGCATTAACTTGTAATCTCCTTAAACTTACTTTAAACACTTGCAGTCCATTTTAGAAAAATGTGTTCTTCGGGACCTTCCATGCCACAGACCTTCTCCCGGTCTGTGGCTGGACACAAATCTATCTCATGGTCCTAAAGACAATTCTTAAAACATCATGGCTTGGTTTTTGCATTGCAATGTCACCTGTAGGATCATATATACACAGATATATGCATTTCCAAATCATTCAAATCAACTGAATTTACTATAGATGGACTCTAGAAACATAGTTCTAGAAACACATTAAGGATGATCAACAGAATGAAAATTCACTTGAGCTCCATTTTGTGTGTCATTTGATATTTTAGGTATATTTTTCATAATTTTGCAATAAATTCTGAGAAACATAATTTGCTTTGCCATTATGATATATAATGTGCAGATTAATAAGGAAAAGTAATGTAATTTTAAATTCAAAAAAGAATTTGACTGTAATGTAAGAAGACTGTAATGTCAAAGCATCTGAATACTTTTCGAATGCACTTCACATACTATATAAATTCAGTTCGGTCCGGAAATAATTGGACTGTCTGTTTACCAAAATATATTCAAGAAACATTCTCTCAGCTTTAATTTGAGGGTATTCACACTGAATATGGAGGAAGGTTTTAGGAATTACAGCTCTTTAATATGTAGCCCCTTCTTTTTCAAGGGACCAAAAGTAATTGGACAATTGACTCAAAAGGTGTTTCATGAACAGGTGTGGGTGATCCTTTTGTTATTTCTTCATAAATTAAGCAGGTAAAAGTTCTGGATTTGATTCCAGGTGTGGCATTCACATTTGGAAGCTGTTGCTGTGAACCCACAACATGCAGTCAAAGGAACTCTCAATGCAAGTGAAAATCCTTGGGCTGCAAAATAAAAAAAAAATCCATCAGGGAAATAGCAGAAACAGTAGGATTGGCCAAATCATCAGTTTGGTACTTTCACCACAAAGTGCAAACCATTCATAAGCCTCAATAATAGAAAGGCCAAATTAGACATTGCCAAAAAACATCTAAAAAATCCAGCCCAGTTCTGGAACAGCATTCTTTGGACAGATGAAACTAAGATCAACCTGTACCAGAATGATGGGAAGAAAAAAGTATAGAAAAGGCTTGGTACGGCTCATGATCTGAAGCATACCACATCATTTGTAAAACATGGTGGAGGCAGTGTGATGGCATGGACATGCATGGCTTCCAATGGCACTGGGTCACTAATGTTTATTGATGATGTGACAGAAGACAGTGTATGTGAAGTGTATAGGGATATATTGTCTGCTCACATTCAGCCAAATTCAGCATAGTTGATTGGACAGTGCTTCACTTTACAGATGGACACTGACCGAAAACATACTGTGAAAGCAACCCAGGAATTTTTTAAAGGAAATAGTGGAATATTCTGCAATTGTCGAGTCAATCACCTGATCTCAACCTGATTGAGTATGCATTTCACTTGCTGAAGACAAACTTTAAGGCAAAAAGACCCCCAAACAAACAATTGAAGACAGCTTCAGTAAAGGCCTGGCAAAGCACCACAAAGGAGGAAACCCAGCGTTTGGTGATTTCCATGTGTTCCAGTCAAAGGATTCGTGTATTGAAAATGAACTTTTTATTTATGATTGTGTTAATTTGTCTTTGTCTTTATCTTGGTTGTTTAATATCAAATCCATTGTGGTGGTGTAAAAATGACATCATGAAAATTGTGTCTGTGTCCAAATATTTCCTGACCTAACTCTATGCCTTCATACAATATTACTTAGTTACACATACAGTTGGTTGAAGAAGGTGAAATTCAAATGTATTAATATCTAAAGGATTTATGATCATACAGTATTAGAAATATATTTGTAATATATCTAGTTGCCATGATAATATATTCCAATTCTTCAACATTATTTATTAATTTTTTATTGGATGGCACATTAATTTATTTATGTGCCATCCAATAGTTAAATCTGCTTCTGTAAAATCCATCACGTACATCAACGAACATTAAAAAACTAATTAAACAGCAGGCTAATGTCTGCATACTAAACTCAAGTGGTGATCAATCTCTCCATAAACTATTTAAGTTTCACTTTTTCGTAACGTCTTTTACTTACTTGCTCCACCCTAATATTTAATCTCATATTTATGTCTTTTATTATTTTCTGTTTTGTATTTGTAATACATTTTGACATAATATGGACTTTGTGTTGATCAGTGACAAAAAAACAAATGTTGTAACACAATACAATGTGGAAAACTCCAAGGGGCTGAATACTTTTGAGAGCCACTGTACATAGCAGAGAGTATAGGTCTAAATTACAATTGTAGGTTACAGTTGAAAGTTGGGTGTTTTAAGCCTCTGACAGATGGAGAGGCAGTCAAGAGGGATCAACAGAGAAAGGGGGAAAGAAGTTGGTCAACAGGCTGAGATCTGGTGATGGAGAGACTCCTTGGTCTGTGTTCTTTTTTTAAGGATGTTTTGAGGAGAAAGTGTTTGATCAAGTCTAAGTTGCATACATCATAATTTGGAAATGAGTGTTGCAGGATAATCAACCTCAGCTGTGTCTTTTAGCATAGAGGAATAGGACAATGTCATGGGAGAATGTAAAATATAGCATTGTATCACATGCAACAATTTCAGCAAAATTGGCTGTTGAGAATATTAAAAAGGTTCAACCGTCTAAACTTTTGCTAAGGTACTCAAGTGTGGGACAACTATCAATATTCTGCTATAAATATCTGTGTGTTAGTGGTAGAAACTTTATAAGGCACCACATTGAATGTGCCATTTCTAGTCTAGGTAACAGACTTATAGGAACCAATCCTGGACAGCAACTATGAATCACCAATGGACAGTACCAAAAGACATCATGTGACATATCTGTCTCCAAGGAGTCCAACGCTAACAGGGTCCAATGCTGACTAGTTTTCTCACTGGCCCTTCTGGGCCAATTGGTCTGAAATCTACAGGCCTGGACTTATTTTTAATTGGCCCAAACTGATGTAAAGAAAAAAACGCAATACCATTTTATTGAACTGAGGTGTTTAAATATTGAATCATCAGAATATTGATTTGTACCACAGTTTTGCATGTGATGTGAGACATAAACTGATACAAGCTGCTGCTGTTCACGTAAATATGATGCAATGTACGTGGTTACTTTTTCATAAATATTTATCTAAATACTACTATAAATATAATTATCATCTTTTCATGAAGATACTTGCATTTGATGTGAATAAATATAAAAGCTTGATAATAAAATAACTGAGTTAATATATATAAATTGAGTTAGGATCATGTTAACTACATAGGCAGACGTAGTTAACATGGCACTTACTGTCCACAAGCATGATACTACGAATTTAAATGGGGAAATTGTACAATAGTGTGTAATGGCCCGATGTTAGGTCTTACTGTCCCTGGGCCAGCGGGCCATCGTTATTGTTGAACTCTGCTGCACAGGTCAAGCTGTTCAATACCTCATATATTCAGTAGCCTTTTTGAAGCGAGTATTCTATAAAATTTCTTATGAAATGTTCTATTATAGGTTATTTTATATTTGTACCAATTCATGAACCCAGGGCCTACTTTTTTGCTATCTTTAATTTTATGCAAAAAAATCTAACAAACCTTTCAACCTTAAGTGAAACTGATACTGATACAATTTCTACTAGTCCTTTTGCAGCAAACCTGGTCTTTGATTGATGGCAGATAAAAAAGATTTATTTTGAGTAATTGCTTCTTCCAGTTTTGTGGTAGAGCTGCTATAAGTTGGTTATTATTATATATGGAGGATAAATAATTGTTAATTTCTTGTGTGACATCCTTTTACAGTTCTTATTTATAATGTCATTCATAAGCATCCTACAGTGGGGAGAACAAGTATTTGATACACAACCGATTTTACAGGTTTTCCAACTTACAAAGCATGTAGAGGTCTGTAATTTTTATCATAGGTACACTTCAATTGTGAGAGACGGAATCTAAAAAAAAATATCAGAAAATCACATTGTATGATTTTTAAATAATTAATTTGCATTTTATTGCATGACCTAAGTATTTGATCACCTACCAACCAGTAAAAATTCCATCTCTCACAGGCCTTTAGGAAGCCCTCCTGTTCTCCACTCATTACCTGTATTAACTGCACCTGTTTGAACTTGTTACCTGTATAAAAGATACCTGTCCACACACTCAATCAAACAGACTCCAACCTCTCCACAATGGCCAAGACCAGAGAGCTGTGTAAGGACATCAGGGATAAAATTGTAGACCTGCACAAGGCTGGGATGGGCTACAGGACAATAGGCAAGCAGGCTGGTGAGAAGTCAACAACTGTTGGTGCAATTATTAGAAAATGGAAGAAGTCCAAGATGACGGTCAATCTCCCTCAGTCTGGGTTTCCATGCAACTGGTCTATCCAAATCAGTGTTTATAGAGTTTACGTTGAAATCTTAATTTATGAGACAGAGGTCTTGGGTTCATACCAGGCATGTATCGAAGATACTTCACTTGCTAACCTTACTTGGAGGAAACTAAACTTGCTAACTTTACTCTGAAGTAACTTTACTCGCTAACCTTACTCAGAAGAAATGTTACTCTCTAAACAGGCCACTTGACACCCTTGCTACAAGCATATCATTCAAAACACTGTACAAGAAAACAGGATCCACAGAAGGACAAAGAACTCCCTATTCATGCAAATGCAAATGTAATTTGTCTATTTTAGGGGTATCTATATCTTAATATCGAAATGCACTCAAACTGAGTAATTATTTTAAATATACTGATTACAAAGGGCTGAGATTTTGGCATTAAAATAATTACTCCCGAGAAGCCCTCGGTGTGTACATTTAGCGCTGTGGCGCCATTAGGAATAATCTGTCCAATTAAAGGTTGTGTAATTAATTAAGTGAGCGTTCTGTGAACAGGAGAGAGGGGAGAATTTATCAACCTGCTGAAATATGACCTATCTTGTCCAAAAGACTAATATGTTTAAACAAAAGGATGAAAATTGATGACAACATTATTTGTAACAAAATGCTCACTGCGCAACTATGATGCATCTGTACTTGGATTCAGCATCTTAGGCATTGTCCTCACAGAATCAGTGATGTATCACCCTGAGCTGGCTGGCAATAACTTTCAGTGAAGGGCGCTCCTTTGCCTATCCACTAAAACAGTCTGTTGCTTTATGTTATGACTTAAAATCTATGCTGTTCACTCTATAAACATGGCCCAGCAAGATGAGTATATGTCTCCTGCCTCACCTTTGCGTAGATTCCCACTGCTTAGGCCTTTCCGAAGCAGAGTTACAGCATGAAGTGATCCATTAAACATTTGCCATCACACAAGGCTTTAACGTTTCATGGTATGAACATCCGGGGGAAAAAGCACCCAGGGGTTTTGCAATGCATAAACACTCCTTATGTAAACGTACAGTTGAATCTGAGCGATCAGGTTTGGGTTAGATTCAGGTTAGTGTTTTACATTAGGACTTTGAATAGGAATCATTATCTGTCTGTAAGGAGGCCTCACGCGTACAATCTCTCTGCTTGTTTGTGCATGTGCAGACACGATGTACAGTGTACATGCTTTCACTTGGCGTGGCATTGCAGTACTTTGCCCCAGAGCCAGAATCACATATGGCCCAGATCCCCCTTACAGGGAGCCGGCCATTGAGTGCCATCTTATTAGTGCCATCATATTCCATTCGGGACAGGGCAAGGCAAGACACAGCCTTGTTAATCAACACAATTCTGATATTCCAGTGAGCAAAAGCTAATACTTCACCTGAGATTTTGGGCTGTTGACACTGCTGTTTGAAATCCTGAATTAAAGATGTGGCACCAGAAACACCAGGAGTGACCTTTCCAGGAACAGACACAGGTCACATCTTAACAAGCAATGTCTGAAACAATATACGCTACTGTTCAAAAGTTTGGGGTCACATGACCTTGTTATTCAACAGAAAAGCAAATTTTTTGTGGATTAAAATAACATAAAATTGATTGTCTAGTTTGAAAAACAGACACCTCACAGGTATTCAACTGGCAGCTTCATTAAATCGTACACACCAAACACCAGTCTCAGCATCAACGGTGAAGAAGCGACTCTGGGATGCTGGCCTTCTAGGCCGAGTTGCAAAGAAAAAGCCATATCTCTTCCTAAGAAAAATAATTATTTCTACCCTTGTCAGTGATATTTCCTAATCATTTTGCTATATTTCCAATTCAAACTAATTTCATGTGTTTTCATGGAAAACCAGGAAATTCCTAAGTGACCCCAAACTTTTGAATGGTAGTGTACAATTTCAGCCAAAGCACCTGGAAGAAAAACATTCTGTAGAAAATACAGAGTAGATCCATTTTGGTTGTATACCAGGCTGATTCAGACTTGTGTGGCTACATTTCACACACTGCAACATATTTTGGAGAATAATGGAGTTGTCATTCGAATGGTTTGGCCAGCCCATTTTGGGGTTTAGGTAACATTTGTTAAACCCCTGGGCGGTGGGGTGCTATTTTTAACCTTTGATCAGACTTCAGTTTCAGAGCCACCTGTCTTGGGCATATCAGCCCCATTAGACTGTGGGTTGATTGAAGGCTGGACCTTACTGTAAAGAGGAAACAGGGATTGATATTAAAGAGGTCCTCTCAAAGTAAAGGTAATATTAAAGATCACTAAGATAAACTAACAGTCACTTTTTACCATGTGGTCTACAAATACATTTTACTAGTGTGGTTCATTTTAGATTCAAGGTGGTGACTCAAAAGACAGAGACAGTCACATTAGATATTTAAAAACCTTGGAATACTAGCTGTTCATGGTGTCCTACAATAAGGAATGGCTGGGTAAATATGAAGTTACAAACATTTTCAGGGACACTTGATGTCTTCCCGGGGAGGCAACATTAGCCATATGCCATAATCAACATAATTCTGAGAAATGCGAGAGTCTTTAGTTATATTACGTCATTTTCTAAGATAGAATTGACGTCAGGGGGGAGGTAGGCAGATGCCAGATTGGAAGAAGGCAGATGCCCGATCGTGGTTAATTGGGGTTAGTACAAAATACTCCGGTTAAGATTTCATATGTTGTGTGAGAATCTTTTTTGTGACAGTTCTGAACCCTGCCTCACTGATCCACCGGTCCATTGGTGGGGGCAGATCGTTCCAAAGCCAAGCCCCAAGACCTACGAGAAACAGCTTTGGGCTCAGGGAGAGGTTCCATCTACTGTGCATGCTTCCAGCTAAATGAACGCTGAGGAGAGGTGGTAGACACACACTGGTGGGCCTTTCTGTTTACTTCGGTGAGACATAACATTGCCAACCTCCTCCTACACCTCCCAAAAAAACGAAAGTAGTGTCCACAGGGTCAACGTACCTCCTGTAAAATATGCAGTTCGCTGGGTTTATTAGTCCTGCTTAAAGGGGTAGCAAAATAAATAACTTATGTTGTCACTTTTTGGCTATTTGATTGGTGCACATTGTTTAACATGTCATAAAAATATTATACATTTGTCACACGTGTCATGCATTTTGTCACCAGACTGAAGGTTACAGACAGGACACGTTTGATACTATCTTTTTGTTGTCATGGGTTTAAGCCACACAATATGTTTTTGATGACTATGGTGGAACTCTGCAACCCTGCAACTCCCCAACCGCAACACGGAGAGACATGCTGGGAATGAACAGACTGAATATTTCCAGCTGGAATCACAACTGGAGTCTGACATGTATGCTCAACAAGAGTCCCTCAGATCCCCAGCCTGCCCTGGTTTTATGGGCAAAGAAATAAGTGCAAAAATTAATAACAGGTACAATGAATTGCTCTCTGCCCATACTCACCAACCAGGCTGGTGTTGTCTGCAGGGTCCCAAGGTTGCCAGGCAACCCAGAGGCTCACAACACGGTATAATATTTATTTGATCTTTTGGTTACAAACTAAGCAATTCATAAAGCACTTCCAAAAAAATCTATATTTCTTTTCATAATGTTTGTAAAACTCCAAAGAAAACTGCAAAAATTGCAGTAAGTTTCCAACATGTCTTAGCCATTTCTATGGGTATCCCTTAGCCGTGACACTGCTTACAACACATGTGACCATAGAAGCTGTTTCAAATCAATGTTCAAATGACATTGAACAAACTCCATGCTGATGATTATTTCATGATGAGTAGAGGCTTTCTATTGGACATGAAATTGTAGATGAAGAAGGGGGACCCCAAGACTTCTTCAAATGTCCAACTGTAATCCTTTTTTACCTTCTCCAACTATAATATCACTTTTTTCTTTCTCAAACCATCCTCCTTACCTTTGCTCACCTTTGCTCATCTTTATCAAGGGTCTTGACCATTTCAGACCACAATGAATCTGCAGATACATCTCTTCTACACCTCACTTTCTGCCAGCTACCCTAAATGTTTAGCTACACTTTAAAAACAAAAAAACCTTGGAGAATCCTTTCAGAGTTCTTCATTGAAATGATGTGGCAACCCCTATAAATTCTCATGGAAAATGTAAATCGATAGAATAGAATAAAATAGATATTTCAAATATCTCCTTTTAATGGTTCCTCAAAGAACCTTTTGATGAAGAACCCTCCCTCATCGATCAACCACAAAAGAGTTCCTCAAAAGATAATTTGAGGAAACATTAAGAAAGGATCCTTGGAAGAGCATTTGAAGCTTTGGGTTCCCTCAAAGCTTCAATTTGAAGAACCCCTAAATGATCCTCCAAGAAAATGTCCTTTTCATAGTATAGCTAACACCTGCGGTTCCCCATGTTTAATCCAAGGTTAGAACGCACGTAGAGAAAAAAGCTCGGTTCTGAATTCTACACTAAATTCAGTTTGAGACTATGAGGCCCCTGGCCTTTGTATCTCTGTGTGCTTAGGGGGCTTGATGGCCGCCCTGCCCGGCCCTAGCCTGCAATAACCCAACCTGCCCTCCACCCAAACTGCCTCAGGACGCAGCCAGCTGACAGCTCCACTCCCAGCCAGAGAGAGAGGCTGAGACAGGGGGAGCCATAAATCCTATGTTCTATATAAAAAGAAATACTATCCATGTCAAGGAAAGGTGGGATGCCCTAAAATGAATGATAACAGACTCATTAAAAATAACGGCCGCCTAAATGATAAATGACCTGCCTTTTGAAAAGAGCACAGAAATCCAGCCTAGACAAATTAAGACTGCCGTGTTAAGTTAAAGGTGTTATTCCCTCTGGTCCCTTGCACCAAAATATCAACCAATAACAACATGTCCAGATTCTTACTAGTGTTGAGAGCCTCTATAGATCAAAGACCCGTTACATATAGTACATTTAAATGTCATAATGACTATTGCTATAGTGTACAGAATAACAATACTTTAAAGGTAATAACTGAGTGTCATGATATATTTCATGCTTATGATTGGAAATAAAAGTTGTTATCAGTAAATACCAAATAATACTCACAATTTCAGCTTAAATCCAGGACAGCAACAACTCATAGCAGCGGGGCAAATTATGTCCACAAAGAAGACATTCATAGATAACACTATTCCAAATAATGCTGAGCTGTCAGAGATCCCATGGTTGTCACGTGAGAGACTGGAAAAGACAGAAGAACGGTCATCTCGTGTGAGTCCCTGATTTTGCTACTGATATATGTCCTATCTAGAGCAGCCAGCACCTGTGATGTTCCAAAGAGACGTGTCAGGATGCAAGCCCTCTCTCTGTCTGTTCTGTAAACACTGGCATTCCACAGACATGAGAAAATTGTCTGGCAAAATCTTTGCAAACAAAGGTTTTGGAAATCTTTCCATCTAGCATGTTGAAATTTTTGGGGATGCAATATTTATTCACAAAGGGACCTGACAATGTACAATTGGCAAAATACTTAAATATGCCGATCCCTTATCTTAAGTATGTAAGACATAGTGTCAAATATTATTGACACATACTTATTGGTGAAGAAAAATGTTTTGGGAATATGTTTTCTTTCAGTTTTTTTAGACTTGCTGTGCATTGTTCTTTCTTTTTCTTACTTTAAAGTAAGCTGGACGACGATAAGGATGTAGTCAAAGTGGGTCAAGAGGAGAGGTGTTGACTGTAACAATTCTCTACTGCTCTTCCTGAGAGCTTCTTACCACACCAGACCCTGCCACTGTCAGGCCTCTCTGATGTACCCCTTGTCAGCTGCTTGGATGCGTGCTCACCAGACATTCTCATGGAGAGTTTCAATGGAGAGTTTTAATGTTCTTTTCTGCATTGCAGGAAGACCATCCTCTTTTGACGGTAACTGGATATGACCGTCCAAGACCGTCAACAAAGAATAGCTCTTTGTTGTTAAGGTTGTGAGGAGACACCTAGTCATTGATAGGCCATTTTTAACTGACTCCTCAAAAACAATATCTTCCACTGGTATTTGGTGATTGGATCATCTTTAACCAATCAGAGTATCAAAGCCAATAACACATTCTCTGAATTTTGCTTAACCCATGAGTTTTCTGGCTTTGGCCCAACCCATCCATTTGTAGGACCAATACATCATTTTTGTCATCTTCAACACAGGCCTCACTTCCAGGGAATGTTGCAGATTCTTACTTCTACTTAAGAGTGACATGTTTGTTCTACATAGTACATTTGTAGCCAAAAGGTCCAGAACGTAAAAACCTACTAAACAAATGTCTGTAGTCTAGTGTAACATTTGTCTGGAGCAAGGAGTTGGGGTAGCCAGGCAAGCCCCCAACCAATTCAGGCTTTCGTTGATATGGAATTTTGGAATCTATCTGGAGTTGAATCTTTCAAATATTCAAATTCAGTACTCTAGACTATAGGTAGTAAAATCATAGATTATGCGTAACTGCCATCAGAAGCACTCTTTCTTCTTTAAAGAATGTTAAGTGTAAATACAGATGCCTCTCAAGGGAAGAGAGAAACAGTAAATTTGGATAAGTGCAACACATATGTTTTGGATAAGCCCTCTGTCAAAGTTAATTGTTTCCTGTATGATTATACTAAACTTTATTGTCCCACTTAATGGAATGTAGTGTTTTACCAATGGCGTCCCATACACGTATATTGTAATCATATAGAAAATAAAGCCATTGGATGCCAAAACTTTGTTGGTGGGTTGATGGGTGTGTGGGTGTATTTGTGAATTCATAATCTAAACATGGGCTATCTTAGACTAGCTAGCAGTCGACAGGCTACTTAAAACCTAGTTCAGAAAGATAATACAAAATATTGTTTCACAATTCTAATCTAAGAACACCCTTAATTTAAATAACATGGTCATTTTCAGGGAACCAACAATGACGTTTACATTAGTTGACTCCAGGGGAAGATAAAGGTTTATACCCAGGTCATTCTAGTACTGCTTGATTATATGTACTATAGCTGTGGTGTGATATAGTTTCATTGAAAGCCATCCTCTGCCATATGGACTCACCAAATGTACATCACAGACTGGAAAAAGCAATCAGCTTTCTAATTAACGGAATTAACAGTGCGATCTTAAACTATAATGACAACAATAAAAACACTGGATGTGACAATCACATCACAAAAAACATGCATAACTATTACTTTCATTATAGGAAAAAGAAAATGCAAGTATGATGTAGATTGGAGAATGCGGTCTCTAACTCTCCTGTGAACACTCTTAAATTAGTATGAGATACTGATATTGTGCTAATCATGAGTCATAAAACTAGGAACTGAGTTCACCAACATCCACCATTTGATTTACTGTGTTTTATTATTTAGGAAAATGTAGATACGTTATTTAGGGTAGTAAATCTTGAGCGCAGGCACAGACCAGCATAGGCCACTTCAACAACAATAACCTTTTTAATTTCCCTCTTTTTAAATGTCACTAATCAAATAAAATAGACAACCTGATTGGCTTTGAAAAGTCATTGTCAACTGTTGACAAACACACACACACACACACACACACGCACACAGGAAGATAAACCATGGCACAACGGGGGCCATCACTGCAGCAGCGCACAAAACAAAAGTCAAATTATTAGAAATAATGAAAAGCCATCAATAAGAATTCAGCAGAGACCTGTTTCATTCTGTTTTCAACAGCGCTTTTCAGCCCATTATTTTCTGTAAATGTTAACATTTGCCCGGCCCGCTGTATTGATTCTATTATTTTTGACCTTGCATTAGTGTCAGCTAATCTCGCATGCCATAAAATTTCATTTCATAGTGAAAAATACTCTGAGGCCCTGAGGGTGAGCTGTACACAGGTTGCAGCACCCTGGGATTCAGAAATGCACACGCGGGTAAACAAAACGGCCGTTTAATGTTCCTCAGATGAGTGAGCAGCACTAGGGGTTTCATTTCTTCTTGAACCTGAAGGTTTTTTTCGCTTCAGGTTTTTCTACGGTGGCTCAGCGTGCGGTTAAGTAGGTACCGAGTTTCACTCAAAGATGAATGCCAGCATCTTCCAATTGGATATTGTTTTTCTCTCTACTATCCAGGAGTTGAGGGGAATACTGATCCAATGAACATTCTGAAATTATTGGCACCCTTGATACATGAGCGAATAATAGACAATAATAGGTTATACTGTATAATGTATACAGCATTTTGGGGGAAATTACATTATTTTATACTTTTGCAGAGACTACAGCAGAGATTTTAACTAATAATAATTTTAAAAAAAAA
This sequence comes from Esox lucius, assembly GCF_011004845.1. Taxonomy (NCBI): domain Eukaryota; kingdom Metazoa; phylum Chordata; class Actinopteri; order Esociformes; family Esocidae; genus Esox; species Esox lucius. The sequence continues at coordinate 27,770,951 of NC_047580.1, read as the reverse complement.
CTAAAAAGACAGTTATTGTCACCCTTGAATTCTAAACTCTACAATAATATATGTGGTGCAAATACTTTCCCTCCTATAGCTGCTTCGGGCCAACGCTACAGGGAGAGCCCCCCGGCCCAGGGCTGCAAAACAGGGCCCTTGAATGTAGCCAGCTGCTTCCTTTGAATGTAGCCTGGCTGCCACCCTTGTTTAGTCACACCTGCCCCCATTCAGGCCTCAAAAGGAAGATTAAAAAGCCCCAGAAAAGCAGCACTGGGCAGCAGAGGAATAAAGGTAGAGTGTGAGTATTTTGTGTATGGAGTTGTGTCTCAATATTCGTAAATATATATAGAAAATCTGTGGGTATATTCATCACAAATCACAAATAAAAATAGGATTTGTAAATGTGAAAAAATATTTTGTAAATAAAAACATCTGTAAATATGTAATCATGTTTCACAAATATACATAACATTTGTGAATATGTAAAAACACATTTCACAAATAAAACATAAATCTGTAAAGCATGTACAAATGTTATTTAACATTTACAAGTGTTTACTTAAATTTACAAATCACATTTTTGAGACATTTTCCTTCAGTCGACAAGTTCACGTGTGCGTGGTTTCAGTCAGAGGGCTCCCTTGATGGGACTTATGGAATATCCGGACTGGAGCCTGGTAGACTGGAGTCTATAGGTAGCAAGGACACGTTTTTCCTGAAATGTAAGTATAACGTTTATTTGTATAACAATATTTGACTGCATCACCAATGGGTAATACAACGCCGAGCGTGTTTTCGACTTCAGGCAACTAACTTAAGCACAGTTTGTTTTCAGCCTACATCTGGTTGGCTAGCAAGCCAGCTAGTAGGCTAGCTCAACTAAAGTAATGAAGGTAACTAACCTAGGGTTGCCACCCGTCCCGTATAATACGGTATCGTCCCGTATTGAAAAATAAAATGCAATGTCCCTTACAGAATCAATACGGAACGCGATTTTTTTTCGTGCACACGCTCCTTTAAGCTTGAATTGATATGAAAAATAACAAAACCAAAAGAGTTTCATGAAACGTAGCAGAGGGGTATTTAATCAGAATGACAGAAGACTTGCCTGTCACTGAACGTCATCGTTGCTGGTTACAGAGACTCGGTAACATCAAAAACAGGTATATGTGCAGGCGCTAGAACAAACGTTTTGGACGGGCTTTTGATCGCCAAAAATTATGTAAAATCAAATCAAATTAATACAATAAGAAGTTAAGAGAAATTGAATAAAACCAACAACTGGACTTGACAAAAACCAAGGGATAACCTCGGACTGAACTAAAAGCAAGATTTAAAATTGCAATGGTGGAACAGGACTTAATGTGGGATGGGAGACTATTCCAGAGCATGGGAGTAGCAACAGACAAAACTAGGGTACCCCATCATTCCTGGAGGGTGGGTTCTTCCTTCTTCCAAATATACCAAATAGTTTATTTTGAATATCTTGCCCATGTCTATGATCTGATGTTTTAATCCTTAATATAATTGATGCAACTGTTCTTTACTCTTATTTACTCTATGTTCATTACATTCATGTTCACAGTAGCAGAGTACTTTGAAAATGGTGCATAAAAGAACAAATTGGTGCATAGAAATTCACCAGAATGCAGGGACTGAAGCATCTGACACTCTCATTGGGGAGGACCCCCAGGCCCCGCTTCATTTGTGTCCCCCGGGTTTGGGGCCGCTGGCAAGGTGACCCTTATTTTAAAGGTGAAGGTCCTGGAGTGGCCATCACAGTCTCCTGACCTTAATATGACCGAGCCAGTCTGGGGAGATCTCAAACGTGCGGTTCATGCAAGACAAAGACTCTGCATGACCTGGAGGCATTTTGTCAAGAGGAATGGGCAGCTATACCACCTGCAAGAATTCGGGGCCTCATAGACAACTATTACGAAAGACTGCACACTGTCATTGATGCTAAAGGGGGCAATACACAGTATTAAGAACTAAGGGTATACAGACTTTTGAACAGGGGTCATTCCATTTTGTTCTTTATTGCCATGTTTTTTCTTTTGTGATTGTGCCATTCTATTATAACCTACAGTTGAATATGAACAATAAATGTGTTTTGCCTGCTCACTCCTGTTTTCTTTAAAAATGGTACATAGCCTATATTACCAATTCTCCAAGGGTATGCAAACTTTTGAGCACAATGGTAATTGCTCATTGACAGTAGTGAATGGAGGATGACATCAGGCATTCTCAAAGCAAAGTTTATATATTTTTTTTAAATTTACGAATATTGAGATACATTTAACTCCATATTGTGGTGCACGTGCAGATTGGAAAGTGAAAGTAAAGGGTAGGGTTCGTTTCCTTCTTTCCTCTTGCCTTTCCAGCTTGCATTCCATTTAACCAATCCTCCAGTATGTTTTGGATGATAAAGGCGTGTGGATGAGAAGGTTTTCATTCCTATTCCCTTTGCAGTAAATTAAGCATTATTCGAGCAACAATAAATATTGTTTTTAAATGGGAAAAAACCCAGTAGAGACCGTCCAGATATGAACCGGGATAGCCTTGCGCAGTAGTCAGCGACACTACCGGTACTGTAATTTAGCTAACGTTAAAATAAGCCAATATTCAGCGGCTACAATTCCCATTTTTCGTCACTTTTTTTCAGATGCTGATTTACAGGTACCGTTTACCTGAAATAAGAAAAGGTAAAACTTATTACAGTTGTGGAGTTTTTCCTGCTCTCCTGACATCTTGAAATTACTTCTGGGATATCAGATGGGTTCTCGCTGAACAAGTCACCAACCCGTGCATCCTTGATAAAAGAAGTGGATCAAGTACACATCCGGGCATTTTAGGCGTTCTTGGTAACTTGCGTTCTTTGAATTGGAACCGTACTTGGGCCATGAAAGATGAAGTCAAACGAGTTCACAAGAATACAAGTAGCCTACGGACAAAAACGTGGATTGATAAACGGCCATTGTTCCAATGCTGTGAGTGTCAGAACGATGTCGAAAAGATCTGAGCAGTATCGAGCTTGTGCATAGCAGCCCATCACCAATTGAGACATTATTCCGATACAATGTGTCGAAAAGGCCGGAACAGCTATCACTACTTTCCAATAGGATTTTTTTTTTTTTTACAATGCATCCTTTGTAATGATTTGGATGATAAAGGCAGAGCAATACGATGCAGTAAATGAAAAAAAATAACAAATAGTAATGTTTCAATTGGAAAAAAATAACCAGGATTTGAACTTATGTAGCTCCACATGAAAATCCTCAACACTACCCGCTGAGCCACCTCTGAAATTTGCTGGTGTCCTTAGCACTGCTATTGTTAATAAAATGTTCAGTAAAAGTTGCGATGCGTAGCTTACTGAAAGAGTTACTGCCATAGATGATAGAACATTTCTAAAGTTACTACCAACTAGGCTAACTTGCAACAAAGCCACTCCACTCATTCAAAGTTTTTGGCACTGGTTGTACCAGGTTTAAAAAACCTGAGACAGTTGATTGTTTGTGATGTAACTATACAGTTTTCGTACAATAACACATGATCTTTCGACCTACGGTGTCATGTGACCAGAATAACACGGAACACGTCTCAGAATAATGCAGTGAGTGTCGAACAGATCGGAATGGTATCGAGCGTGAGTGCCGAGCAGTACATCACTACCAGGGCCCAAAAACCAATAGACGAAAACTTTGTTGGCTAAAACCTACAGTGACTACATTACAGTAAGTCTGAAATGAAAGTTTATGGTTATAGTGCGACTGTTTCTGGTGGATTTTTGTAGTACGCATCCGTGCATGCGTTTTGGGTCAGGATAGACAAACACATTTGCTGGCTACAACATACAGTAGTTACGTTATAGTAAGCCTTAACTAAAACGTTATACGGTTATATTACGACTGTTTCTGGCATGGCAAAGTTAATCTTCAGTCTTGCTAGCAATTGCTAAATTCTTATGATTATTCCTAAGAAGTTAGTTGAAACCAGTAAGCCTATTACTGGTTAATAAGCTGTTTGGCAAAAGCTAACAGTTCATAGACGAACGTTAGTCAGTTTAACACAATGCTCAATAGTGTTTAGCGACTGGTGAAATGCGTAATGCTGTGGCGTTATGGTTAAAGACAATGCCTTTTACGTGGAAGGCTCAAGTTCGAATCTATTGTGAACAACAACATTTATTTATTTAACATATCCACGATTCTCTCGTTGTTTCACTTGATGAAAAAATTAGTTATCATCACCTTTCTTGATAGTTATTGTATCAATGTCATTCACGAATGAAAGAAAAAAGTAAGTTGTTATGCCATGAAAGAAAAAAGTACATTCTTGTGCCATGAAATGAAATAGCTTTGGAAGACTCGCTAGCAATTGCTCAATTCCTATGACTGTTCCAGTAAGTTAGTAGAAACAGGTAAAGCCTATTCCTGGCTAGTAAGCTGTTCAAATGGCCAGTGGCAAAAGCTAAGTTCATAGATGCTATTTGTGGTGGAGGTAAACTTAGTAAGAAATGTTAGTCAGTTTAACTGTATCAATATCATTCACAAAAGGCCAATTAGCTGTTAAAATGGCCAGTGGCAAAATAGGATTTGTTCATAGACACAAGAGGCTATACTGATCTCTGTGGTGTAGTGGTTAGTGACACAGCCTTTCACGTGGGCGACGCGGGGTTAAATCTCAAGAGGGCAATGTGGTCCGGCTGAACTAGGATTGCCTGGTTTCTTGTTTATAATGGGATTGGAGAACACATTGGGAAGATCTTCCAACATTCCTCCCTACAGAATCTTTCCAGATCCTTGCTATTCTTTGCCTGCTCTTATAGATTGCCCTTTTCAATTCAAACCAGATGACATGCACATTTCCTCATTTATATACTCCCATTGAAACAATGGAAGGTCACAATACCATGCAGCAGAAACTGACTAATAATACCTTGTGCCTTTGTATTTTTCATTTGTATGACTTTCTTAAAACAAAGGCAATTATTTTGATCAATATCTTTTTGTGAGAAATGAAACCATGTTTTATTCTGAGAAAATTCTTTATTATAATGTTTTTATTGAGCTTGTCATATAGCTTGGTATTTGTATTAATTTATTTTACAGTCTTTTTTGCTCATCATTTTCAAAGGGTACAGAATTTTGGACCTTCTGTACCACATGTCAAATGTCTAACTATATGACACTTGAATCGACAAAATGTATTTTGTGGTAGTAATGGTATCCAACCATTGTTGGAGATGACCTGAACCTGACCTATGATGACTTCGTTAAAATGATTCATAGCTAAAAATGACATAACCGCAAAAATGGACAATCATAAAAACAGAACTAAATCTCTTCCCATTTCCTCTCAGTGTTTTGTCCCTGTGCCCGCACATGAGCTCACCGGGTAGAAAAGAAAACAAGGTTGAGGTAATACTGCAGGTGTTATTGTTTGGATGAGGTGGTAGCTATAGTGTGGTATGGATGTGGGAAACTGATTACACACCTAGCCTGACAGGTTGGGCCCCTAAGGTTTAACAATGCCATGCTGGAGATGATTAAAATGTGGCCAAAATACTCCTATCTGTAACACACTGTTAACCTGGGTTAAAAAGTCCCATCACTCCCATAAGCAGTTATAACATGGAACATACTAACCAGAAAAGACAGGGGCCTTGAAGATCATGAATACAATGTTTCAGTATTGAGAAAAAACTAAATAAATGCTATTACATTCCATGAAATAAAATGGGGTTTCCAACAGCGGTACAGTAGAGTTTTTCTCAGTAGATGCATGGGTTGTGTGTATGTCACTTTGTTTAATAATCTTCTAGTGATTCCTTCAACTCTGGTGCATGTTCAGGGTGCTTCAAACCATGAAAACAGCTGGCTGTGTGCAGCCCAACTGTCAGGGTCTCCTTGTTTGCTGTCCATGATGGAAATATCAACCCAGTGAGCCGTGTGTGGACATCTTAATCTGAATCCTACTCAGCTCAGCTCTGCTCATTGCCTGAATTACAGTACTCCTTCGGATAATTCATGCAACGTAGACTCACATTAGGAACAAATATGTAACAAACTTCTACATTCATTTATTTTTGTTTCGAGCACATGGCTAGGCTTGTAAGGCTAATATTCACCCACAACATCAAACAATGTATTTTCTTAAATTATAAAAGATTGTTAGCATTTATCTATGTATACATATGTAAATAGCAGTAGCGAACCGTGGAGCTAAACTATTGGAGCTAAGCCCTCAGTTGCAGAAAAAGATCTGACGTCATACGTATAGATAGAGAACTTCAATGCCTGTGAATACGGAGCATGACTGGAGACCTTATTTCTGCAGACCCATGTAGGAGAACCAATTCCTTGATGACAGAGTAAACTTGGCACAAAAGCACCACACGTACACAACGGTTGCAAATATCGATAGCAGGAACCATGTTATAGGAAAATACTGTAATTTCAAAGAAACATTTGGCCAAAACAGTCACTCAAATGGTGGCGGAATAAATTAAACCACACAACTACTAACATTGTTTCAAGACAACAGACAAACCAGTTTTTTCTCAATAAATGCTGTCATGTAGCATGTCTTTTGTTTTTAAAGTTATTTTCGATTGAGATCAAAGCCAGGGCAGACAGCTGGGCCATCGTCATCATAACATACACTCACTGCAAAAAGCTAGCTAGCTAGCTAGACTCACGTGTGAGAAAACTAAATAAGTCTCGCTATTGGCTCTGAATTAGTGACATATGCTTAGGGCCTCTAGAGGGTCTTGAGGCATATCATTCAATTGTCTCACCGATTACAGGACAATTTGTAATTGGTTGATTCTACTGTCACTCCAAAATGCTGCTCTTATTGAAGTCAATATCAGTGACTTTGGCTGGTGTCTTCAATTCAAACCCTGAGGGCCTAGCCTATAAGCTAGATTATTTCTACCCAGAGACCACTAAAGAAAAATTCTGATTTGATATTTCTTTTTCTATGATATTAACGCTTGTTTTTCCAACATAGGAAGATCATTACCATTAAGATGAAAAAGATTAAATCAATGAAAACAAATTTCCAAGTTATAATAGATAAAAATATATGCAGATTTGTAACTATCCTTAGGTCCTCTCTGACGATTCCTCACAGGTAAATAGATATATGTATGTAATAAAGAAAATGTGCTATATTCAAGTGAATGGGTGTGTCCAAACATTTGACTGGTACTGTATATAAGGAGAGAAAGATAAAGAGAGATATCTGTGATCATGATAATGACACACTGTGTGTATTAAAAATAAGTACATTACTTTATATGCTATTTTCTGATAGTGAACAAAAGCAAAGCGGCAGAGTATAGTGCTTTCAGTGGAATGCATTCTCTCAAAAAGCATTACGTTTCTGAAATGATGTCCATTCAGAATTGAATACTGTTGGTGTTCAGCCCACATTGGAGTAAGAGGATACCATCTCAATAATGTTCAGAATGTATGTATATCTGGGTTACCCGCCAGTATGCATTTTATGTTCCTGGATCTGTTGTGAAGCTCGAAAAGAGGACAGAATCGCCATTCGACTCTATGCGGAGGATGTCCAGGGGAGATTCTGAATTTGAGCAAACGTCTGTACTTCAACTCCTGGGTTCTCCTCTGAACTGAAGTGGTCAGGGGTATTGAGTATTTTTGGCAGGAGGCAAACTCATTGGTAAAGTGCCAATTTCCTGACCTGGTAAAGGATTCTCCCAAACATAGTGCACATTTCTATGTCTATGAGTGAAATATAATATTTGTTTGTGCTCCAATATAATGTAAGTTGATCATGAAATTACAAAAAGGCCTGGAACTCATCCACATGAAAAAAAAAATAATAACACCGTACCTCCTCATCAAGACAGACACGTTTACCTTTAGCCTCCATTGGTGCTGCAGTGCAATGAGTCTCTTAGGGAAAATAATGTAATAAATAAATGAGTAGATGAGTTTGGTTCTGACAAGTGAGGGACATGGCGTACCAGGTACATTTTTGATAGTGATCTAATTCATCTGGCAGCCGTGGATGTTGATTAAATCACAATGTCAGCCACTTGACAAGACGAGACACAAACCGACGTGGAACCTGTTTGAACAGTGCAAGATGGCCAGAGAGATTTGTTTCAGAGCTGCCTTGCATGGCTGCTAAACACTGAACACACGCACGCACGCACACACACACTCAGCCATCCGCACACCCACATTTCACCGTCACTTTCAGCAACACGTCCAGAGAGGAATCTATCCACCAAGACCAACGTACGCACCTCTTCTGTTCTCTCTCACAGTCACTGCCCTGGCTACTCAATCACAGGATTACATCAGCCATCTTTGACACTCCTGTCTGGAGGACCCCTTCTCCCGACATAACACGAACATGCATACGTTTACATGAGCATGCACACACACTCACACACACACGCAACCACAATTTCACACACCCAAACTCATAGTTTGTGTGAGTGCTGTGCTGTGGCCAATTTGATGGCATGGTTGATGCCACTATGATGTATTTGTGACAACACCAAACAGACAGGCAGCAAGAAGAGCATGCAGAAATAACTGGCACTATAATTATAGTATGTGGAGAACAAAGGCGTCCTGAATTAGTAAAATTATTTTGGATTGACACATTGCTTACAGGACACAATGGGAGGTTTATTTTGTACAGAATTACTATATCAGTGCAAACGTATGTGACCACACTTTCCGAAATGTGACGTGCAACTCCTTAATCAAAACATAATAACTACACGCAAATAAGATAAGCGTGAAAGACATCACAATGGTAAGATTGTTAATAGAATCTGGGATTCATCAGGTTGTCCAGAATATGCTACATCCCTTTCACTTGAGATATACTGCACTCTGGTCACATTTACAAAGTTTTATCTGATCACCATATATATTGAAAATTATTCTCCCGATGACAAACTAGATGCCGTGTACACACAGAGGAGGCTCTGAGTTGACTACCCAACAGGCGCATCGAGTCTCTCCCTCAACCCAGCCCCATGTTCACCTTCCTGCCTGCACAGCCCCATGGAGGTCAAAGTTACATGTACAACGTCACTCTGCTAATCTCCTTTGTCACTCATAAAATTTACACTACATCTCCCTCTTGGAGAGCTGTCATTTTGGTGCTGCCTTTGGCTGTCAGCGAACACAGATAATTACTCAGAGGGTTCCGAGAAGGCCTTGATTATTTATAGGGCTGGATCTGGATGTTTGGATAAAATCCAAACCTATATACGGCGTTGAATTATTTGACATTAGTAATAATACAAAAAATATATTATTATGTATTTGAAAGGTTTTTCCGGATTTTGGTGAGTGTCTGTTAAAGATTTATTCTCTGCAGGTTAATCCTTGAAGTCGCTGTGTCTATTAAACATTAGAAGGACTTTACAATTCACTAAATGATCTGTGAGCACATTCAGCCTTCAGCCTTTCCTATTTCTACATCATTTGGTTGATTAAAAGAAATAAACTACTGCATAAAACAGTTTTTATTTTATTCTGTTTTAAGAATTGATACATTTCTACAATTGTGGGAATCTATACTGTTATCATGATGACTTTATAAGTATGCATCTCCTTTTCATAACCCTGATCTTCATAATGTGACTTGATGTGATGTCATCTGCCATTCACCCGAAGAAGGCTGTCTCCCCAACATCAGGTCAGTTAAATGAGACCCTCAGTCCAGCAGTCAACTGTCTCCATATTGTATTTGTTTTTACCATAAACATTATGTTATGAACTTGGCCCGGTCTCTCAATGACTCACTCCTAATTACACGAACATGTAAAGCTCACGTCATTATGACCCTTGTTTGTTTGAGAAAGAGACGGGGTCAGAAAAATGGAGAGGTTCAAAAAAAAATTCAAAGGGCAATATTTGTATTTTGTGGAACAAGCATTGGAGAAATGTATAGCCAGTTTTTACAGTGTGTTTCTCTTTACACAGAGTCAAGATACAAAGTTTGAGGTTAAAAAAAGCATTTAGGCTGATATTAAACCAATGCCTTTTCGGAATTAGTAATGGATGCCGTCACAAATCTCAATGATTCATTCATTTTAAATGCATCCGCATATTTGAATCTAATACATCTTAAATACAAGCATAATAAGATATGGCAAATCCGTGTGCAGTCAATTTGGTGTCCCTCGGGACTTAAAAGTGCATATCATACGATAAAAGTCAAGATCAAGCAGGAGCAGGTTCCTTTTCTTTCAAATCACAAGGAGAGTTAGGAGACACTTATGAATTTACAATTAGCTTCTCCCTGGCAAACGTCTTAAGGTTTGTGACAGTGTCTCTCTGGCCTTCACTAAAGGGCATGTGTGTGAAACCATGAATTTCTTGCGACAGTCCTATGATACCAGAGAGGCTATATTTAGTGAGGATAACTAGTACGGCAGCGTATAAGCTGACATTTGTACCACAAGGGAGTCATACTGCATTGCTCACAAATGACAGTGTCACTGTTGGTTTCCGTCCCCGGTGGAATAGGTTAAAGAGAACAAAACATGTTTTTGCAGTGGAGTGCCGCTCCGCAAGACAGATCTAATAAAACTATATTTGATTGTGGGGGTATGATCTGACTCTGCCTGTCACTGGTGACTGAGCCCCCAGAGCTCCCAGACAGCAGCAGTCTGGCTGAGGAAGGACAAAGAGTCCCTCAGAGCAATCTCAGTAGACCTAGGAACAGGAGTCCGCATGACTGGGCTGCTTTTGATGGCCGACTCCAAACAGCGCACTTCAACTTCCCGTACCAGTGGCCAGTATTGCTCCTGTTTGGCCAGAAACGCAAAAACGACATGCATCTTGATTAAAATTTACGTTTATTGTAAATATAATGAATAGAGGTACATGGGATGAACGTGAACATCTGAGGTAAATGGAACAAATGTGTTTAATCTTTCTCATTAGTGCTAGGAGGAATGGTCTACACACACCATATCTTTATGTCTTCTGATATCTAAACTAGAACCAATAATTTATTCACATGTTAATCATGGCCATACGATTGCATTTAAAGCCCTGTGCCCCCCACTATAAATACTAATAAAATAATTCTGTAATCCACACCTTTTCACAGGAAAACCACTGCGAACTGTCCACATTTTGACAGTACGCGTTTTGCAAAGGAGAAGTGATTGTGGTTTTATAGTGCTATTCGGGCACCTTTTTGACATGAGGCAGAGATAAATGTTTGCATTTCCTGCAATTCCACACATTCTGCTAACACACTGTATGCCTCACGGGGCCCCTGACCTTGAGGGAGCCCTTAATGTAAAAAATAAATAATAATTATCAGATCGGGGGGCACCCTTGAGGTTGGTTGCCATGAGCGCACGTACCTGGCATGCCCGTCTGGTGATTCGGCCCTGATATCAATACCAGTCAAACCCTGATAAAAAAAAAAAAAACAACAACAACAACAATGAATACACAAGTGCACTCAATGAGGCAATTCATTAGACAAAGTCATACAGTGGTCCTCTTCAGTCAATTACTGCTCTGTCCCCTTGGGTACAGACAGTGCACTCACCAAGGTGATCAAACTGCGCCAGCCCGCACCTGCCCGCACCTGCCTCATCGCCCCTCTCAGGAGGATCCAACCAGGGCTGCATAACAACGACATGGTGACCAACCACGGTTTCAGCCAGCAGGTCCTTCAGTCACACAGGCTCAGAGCTGCTGGAAGATCTAAAATACCTGGAATGGTGGTATTGAGTGAGTTGCATTTGAGGAGGTTGGTTTTGTATTAATTGAAAAAAAAAAAAATTTTACTTTACTTAATCCCACTTTAAAATTATTCTAGGATGGGACTTTTTACACAAGTATCCATTGAAAAATATCCTGCCAAGCAATAGTCTTGTACTGTGTAACAATTACTATAACATGCTGTACAATAACAATTTATTTCCTTCCCTCTTTTCATCACGGAAAGCTTCCTTGCAGTTCGAAGATCCGCGTTGGCCAAACTGAAAGGGAAACATCAAATTGGACTCGACGAGTTATCGTTCTAGGAAAAGTGAAATTTAATGGCACACGCTGAAGTTATAGAATATAGAGCAATGTGTGTGTGTGTGTGTGTGTGTGTGCCCAATTGAGGTTTTGGGGATTAGTAACCAGGAGGCTTTTTTTCAATGATATGTTTGAATTATTTCTCATGGGTGTGCATAATGGCGATATAAATCTTTCTGTGTGTGCAATTACAAAGACTGGCATGGTCTATTCCCCACTGGGTGATCGCCTGCGAACAATGACATATTACCGGCTGGCCGGCAATGGTCATTAAGAACTGATATGGGATTTATGGGCAGTCTTTAAACATGAGATGGTATTACAGAGATTTGAATACAGTCAAAATGGCACAGCAGATGATTCTGCCTGCCTGGTTGCCTGGCTGAGCTAAGATGTAGCTAATGAAGTGTGGTTGGTTGAAATGCTAGGGGATAAAATAGTTATTTTGGGCGAGACCAATTTTGTATTTAGCAAAATGAGTCTGGATCTCATAATTTCATCATTGTTCGTGATTTTCCATTGGCTGGTTAATGTTATTGTTTATCATTACTGTGTTATCACATTGCTGTAATGTAATAATGAATTCGACAATTGGGTGTAATTAGGACATGGTACTGCCTGCTGAGTGAACTTTTGTTTGCACTTTACTTTCCACTGGTGTTAGCTATGTTAACAATGTGTACTTTCAGGTGCTTTCACAACTGCTAACTACTTGGTAGCTAATGTTGCCGAATGGTGCTTGATTTAAATGAATCATAAGAAACAATCTAGGTATTAATTGGATATTACCGAATAATTAACAAACTTAATAGTATTTACCAATTTACTTACATGGAAATGCATGTAATTTACTACAGACCTATTATTTGTCAAAATATGTTTGATGAAAAGCACAGTTTTAACAATCAGTAACATCATGATAAAAATGTCTGTAACCCAACACGAGAAGCTAATCCAAAGCCATGTGCTAAAGTAGGCTACCTTGACAATATGATAATGAATCTCTCAGACCCACTGTATCCTTGAAAGCCCTACAAGCATCTGACTAATTTCCTGTTGCAATTAGGAGTCTTATACATTCCAAACTGTGCTGCACTACGGTTGCTACCCCTGAGTGAATATAAGGAGCTTAAACATGAGATGTGTTCATTGGAAACGGAGAAATAAAGCCTTTGCCGCAACACATTAGTGCCAGCCCTTAAAGTGACTGTTTATCATGAGATTGTGCTCACAGCTTTTAATGAGCTCTCTGCCTGTTCTAGTATCGTTCCAATTCCCTCTACACTAGACTGTGGCATGATTACTACCATATGAAGTCTCAGACGCCATTGTTTAAGGTGCAGCAGTGGAAATACCATTTCCCTTTTGCTGTATAAGCAAGCACCTACCAGGTGAATTACACATAGTGGAGTACGATTCACACAGGCATTGGTTCATTCTCACAGCGTGTACACAACCCTTTAGTCAGTTGCAAAAATTTATATTATTTATTTTTAAGTCCCATTATTTAAGTCCCATGTATATACAACAATGACATCATATCTGGAAAATTGCCTTTTCCGTGCTGAAATCATCAAATGAAACCACTATCTGCAGCTGGTGATCTAGTGGTTTAAGCATTTCACCAGTGACCTAGATGTTTTTCTGTCCCTGAGCAAGGGAGTTAAACCTAATGGCTGCCAGGTCCTTGCTGTGCAGTGGCTCTCAAAAGTATTCACCTCCTTGGACTTATTCACATTTTATTATTACAAACACAAAATCTAAATGGATTTAGTTAGGTGTTTTTGTCGCAGATCAACACAAAAATGCTTTTCACTTTCACAATAAAGCTTTTCACTTTTCACAAAATTCACTTACTATTCATGTCCATTGGCTCCTTTTCTATGACACACCTGAGAGAGCTGGTGAACAACCAATCGTCTAAAGTCACGTAATTAGTTGAATGGGGTCCACCTGTGTGCAATTAAGTTTTTATTTTTTTTACATGATTTCAGGTTAAATACATCTGGCTGCATCACCAATCAGTGAAAGAATATAAGAACATTTCCAAGGCATTGTAATGGAGAGAATATGGCAAAACAGTGACTCAGTCTAGAACAGGCCTTCCTCAAAACAGAGAATCAGTCTAGAAAAGGCCTTCCTCAAAACAGTGACTCAGTCTAGAACAGGCCTTCCTCAAAACAGAGAATCAGTCTAGAACAGGCCTTCCTCAAAACAGAGAATCAGTCTAGAACAGGCCTTCCTCAAAACAGAGAATCAGTCTAGAACAGGCCTTCCTCAAAACAGAGAATCAGTCTAGAACAGGCCTTCCTCAAAACAGTGACTCAGTCTAGAACAGGCCTTCCTCAAAACAGAGAATCAGTCTAGAACAGGCCTCCCTCAAAACTGAGTATCCGGGGGAGAAGGGCACTAGTTTATGGGGGCATCAAGAGGCTCTTAGGGAGCTGCAGTCTCCTTTAGAGTTTGAAATAAGCCTCTTGCACAGCTGTCATCTACCTGGTAGGTAAACACTGCACACCGACTAACAATGAACATAATCCTGAGTACACCATCTCTACAAGGAAGTAAGGGCCATGGCGGGAGAAGCACATCAAGCTTGTGAACATGGAGGGCAAAATGGATGCCGCAAAGTACAGAAAAGCCCTGGAAGAAAACCTGCTGAAGTCTGAAGGAGACCCGGGAATAGGGATTCATTTTCCAGCAGGACAAAAAAAATAAAAAGAAACCCCCAATGGAATGGCTTAAAAACGAAACCCCCACTGGAATGGCTTAAAAAACGAAACCCCCACTGGAATGGCTTAAAAAACGAAACCCCCACTGGAATGGCTTAAAAACTAAACCCCCACTGGAATGGCTTAAAAACTAAACCCCCACTGGAATGGCTTAAAAACTAAACACCCACTGGAATGGCTTAAAAACTAAACCCCCAATGGAATGGCTTAAAAACTAAACCCCCATTGGAATGGCTTAAAAACTAAACCCCCACTGGAATGGCTTAAAAACTAAACCCCCAATGGAATGGCTTAAAAACTAAACCCCCACTGGAATGGCTTAAAAACTAAACTCCCACTGGAATGGCTTAAAAACTAAACCCCCAATGGAATGGCTTAAAAACTAAACCCCCATTGGAATGGCTTAAAAACTAAACCCCCACTGGAATGGCTTAAAAACTAAACCCCCAATGGAATGGCTTAAAAACTAAACCCCCACTGGAATGGCTTAAAAACTAAACTCCCACTGGAATGGCTTAAAAACTAAACCCCCACTGGAATTGCTTAAAAACTAAACCCCCACTGGAATGGCTTAAAAACTAAATGGTCAATGTCCAGAAGTGTCCCAGTCATAGCCTAGACAAATGGAAATAGTAGAAAATGGCTGTTCACCGAAGGTGCCCATTGAACTTAGTTTATCCACTATGGCGTAGGTTTAAATTGTATTTTGGGGGGGAGGGGGTCGGGGTCAATGGAGGGTCACATAGACCTGTCTGTAATATTGGGGTGGGTCATGACCCCCCATCCCCACCAATTCCACACCCCTGCATATCCTAGACTCATGTCTGTAATTGCGACCAATGGTGTCCCTTCCAAATATTGACAGAAGGGGGTGGATACTTATGCAACAAATTCTTTCATATTTGTCATTCATTTAAATTTAAATGTGTTTCACACTTTCACACTATGGATTTTTTGTGTAGATCAGTGGCTAAAACTAGTAATTAAACCCATTTCAATTAATTATGCAAATTGCATAATTAATTTCACCAGGAAGAGGTGCCGGGTGAAATATCAAAACAAACTAATTTCTATTTGGTAAAATATTGTCAGTTAATTTGTTAGTTTGTGTCTTATTTGCAACATTGGGCTTCAGTGGCGTCGTTAGGCCTGGGCGTCCGGGGCTATAGTCACGGATCTTTTATGAATAGCCCCGGATCTCAAATGGACCCAAAAAAATAAATAGCCCCTGATCAATTAATCTGTATTTCCGATCGCGCTTTATGGCAATGTAGACGTAGCGTGTACATTCAAAACCCAGTACTTTCTGTCGGGGGGGGGGGGGGTGTGCTAAGCCCCGAATGTATTATGATCCTAGCGACACCTCTGTTGAGCTTTAATTGATGCAAATGGTTGATTTTACAGTAGACAAATTATTTATAAACTTCTTTATGGTTTTATGCAAATAAAACTACATCCATGTTTCAGAGGGTAACAATTTGTCTTTATTTAAGGGCTATTAACAAGGTGTGCATAACTACAAAAACAAAACATAAAGTACAAACAAACATTGGGGACAAAACAACTAATAGGCACAGAACAGCACAAAATACCCAGCCACCCCGTAACAAAGTGTAAATGTATCCATATTTCTGTATAACTGTGATAAAAGGTTCATCCTTAGAGGGAGGCAACACATCATCAAAACTAGCCTAGGTAAGCATTTTGAGCAGGTAAGATGAGAGAATTGTGGTTGTGTGTTTTTTTAACATGAGAATCAAAGGACTATCTGTGGGCTGCGAGATTCTTCACATATTACAGACAGCTTAAAGTAAGTGTTAAAGTGCTAGCTGGAATTGAAGGTATGTGAAGGATCTGTTGAATAATTGGACAAGAGCATGGTTGAAGTCCCTTCTGATAATCAGATTAGTCTGAAATATATCGGGTATTATTGCAACATTTTTATTTTTTTTAATGGAATTATCCTTGTTTGGTCCATATTCACTAAGGTCATCATGTTGAATTAGATCTGTCATACAACTATCAGTAAATGGCCCTATTCATCAGCAATAGAAGTGTGTGTTGTAAAAGAATCGCCTTTCATGTAAGACTCACAGTACCTCTTGTTTAGTTGAGTGATATACAATAGTTTAGTCCACCAATGTATAATTCAGTCATATGTGGGATTTTCAGGTGGGTGTCTTGTCAAGACAATATCAGAAGATAGTAATTTCAGGTGGGCTATAACACTGCCTCATTTAAAAGGCTGGTTCAGACCTTTCATGTTCCAGGAAGTGCCCCCCCCCACCCCCCTGAAATGTTTGCTTATACCAAAAGGGGTGTGGCACATCCTTTGCTGGGAGTTAGAATAGGACTGATTCTGAATGACAACAAGATCTCTGAATTGGGATTAAAATTACTATGAATAGAACTGCCAGATCCGATGTGATGCAATTTCCACAACTCTGGCCACTTCCATATCCCCAGTTATCAGAAGTAATGTGGTAAGCTATTTCTGATAAAATCACAGGCAGGGGGAATCTGTCATTAGCTGCAGCAATTGAAACTGTTATTTTGTTTGGACAACCTGCAGCTCCCATGTCAAGATTGGCTATGGGTTGAGCCAAGTCAAAAAGCACAAGAAAGAGGATTTTCTAGTTGGTAACAGGAGCAATTAGCATTCATTGTTTTGCTGAAGTACAATTTTAT
The DNA here is from genome assembly GCF_011004845.1 of Esox lucius. Classification (NCBI taxonomy): domain Eukaryota; kingdom Metazoa; phylum Chordata; class Actinopteri; order Esociformes; family Esocidae; genus Esox; species Esox lucius. The sequence goes on along the minus strand of NC_047580.1, from coordinate 27,753,493 downwards.
CTCAGAGATTTAGTTAATTGATTGCCCGCAGGTTTGCCATTTTACAGGATTCAGATAATCTCAATGAATATAGTAGTCAACAAATGAGTTGAAATTGTATCCTTCAAATTAATACTACATAAAGAATCCAAAATAATGGTCAAAAGCCGTCCATAGACCATTCAAACCCCATGCCAGTTCCACCAAGCCAGTTCCACCAAGCCCGACACAGCTGTTTCAGTTGTAAGTCAAATGAAGATGCTGTTTGGCATATGGCTTCTCTAAGGAATATACTTTTATTCTGAATCTGGTAATGTTTTTCCCCTGTTCTGAAAAATTTGCAATTGCAAAGTTTCTTGCATTATTTAATTTGTGTGAAATTACCAAGCTTTGACCACTAGATGCTGCTGCTCCTTCTACACCGACACTTTAATTTACAGCATTTTACTTTTCTCGAGTTCATTAGATAGATTGGAACATTTCCTTTACAACTTTAGGCTGAAAACCAATAGATTAGATGATGAAAATAAATTATGTGGTCACTTACAATTGAAGCCAGTCTTCCATGAAAGCAGTTCCGTTTCTTCTTCCGCTTAATCTGTGTCAAGGACACTGCCCCTTATTATATGTGGTTCATTCTCTTATAAAAAGTTGGAATTGGTTATTGTTAAACTATTCCTGGTGAACAAGAAAACCATTAGGCCACAGCAGATCTAATGGTTTCAGTGTCATGGCAGTCAATGGTATAGGCCTCATAGACACAGTATTGTGTTGGCTTTAGGTGTAATGGTCACTAATCATGATACATAAAGCTGTTTCCTCATATTTGTATTGGAAAACACAAGACCAGACTATGAAAGGTGTTGTTTTATATGGGTTATCACAACACTTTAGCTCCTAGTCCATTTTTCATTCTACATTTTGGGCTTGTTAGGAAACTAATCATGAGAACTGTACCTTAGGGACAGTACTCTCAAAGAATTAACACTTGTTGGACTATTCAAGGAAAGTTTGGTTAAAGCAGTAGGTTGCTAAGTCTCAGGGAAGCATTTAATTTCTCACTGCAGGAACACTTGTGGGTCTCCAGGACCATACCAATTTCCCCATTCTTTATGCTAGTTTTTTGTGGAAACACTTATAGTCTCAATCTAGTATACTTTGTTGGAGGATGTTGCCGGATCGGGTAAAACACTACCTGAATTAATCTGTATTTTTCAACTTAAAGTAAGATTGTTCCTTACCCTTTCAGAATGTATATAGGCCAAGACAAATTGTAATCCTTGAATTAGTCATCCTGAATCTATGATTTAGGTATTACAAACTTCAGTCAGCGCATACTACCAAATGCTGAAAACCAAAGAATTGAAAGTAATTACCGCCTCTGAGCCTTTATTAAATAGTATACCTCTGAATCACCTCAAATCAACACCTAATTTGTTGATGTTACATCAAGGTAAATTGGCAGGGCCATAGATTTTTTGCGAGTGTTTTAGCGAGTGTTGTTATGGCTATTTTAGGGAAACTGAACCCAGGATGGGAGTTTCTCTTGGCCCTTACTTTCAGGGTGAGGGACAACACAACAACAGCACTTCCAAAACTAGTATTTGCAACCCCATAGCGGGTTAACGGATTTCAAAATGGGCCCACAAGAGAAACTGGAAAGAGCCAGTATATCAGATAGGGGGAGAAATATGATCCTACTTGATAATCTTATTCTCTACACAGACTATTATGCCAAACTATTGCTGAGGATCTTCCCTTAATGTATTTCGAACCATTCTTCCTTCAGATAGAGGTTTTTTTACGAAGACTGTCAAAGCTCCTATTAAGAAACCAAATATTAGTCATTGAATGCATTAAAAAAGTTGTACACCAATCCGAAAAACATTTGGTATCACCGGATCTAACATCAATAAGAGAAAAAAAACAATTCTTTAAAGGATTTTTATTAGTTTATTGTGCCAGGGTATGGTTGACTATATAATGCAGTATATATCAGTATCACTGACAGAAAAATCATTCAGATTTAATATATAGCATAATCCAGCAAAGCACAATTAAAAAGAGCACAACAGTAGACAATGATAATGGTTAAAACCGACACCAGATTTAGATTTACCCTAGATTTGACACTCATTGAGATGAATAAGAGACAGGGAAGAAAATATAATCTGCAAGAAAAAGCCCTTAAAAGAATCAATTTGGCAAGGTGTCTGGGAATGTGACTTATTCCGGCACTATGATTCTGACTGTCTTCCAAAAAGAGTGGGATGACAGTCTCTCTTCCACCCTGACAACTCGGCAGCGGCCGAACTGACAGCTCTTTAAAAAGGCTGACAGAAAGCGGCATTAATTAAGTCATTGCTGGACTTTAATTGTGTAAAGAAAAAAGAAATAATAGAAATAATATAAGGAAAGGTTACCAAGTCCTCTCTAGTGTCAGATTCTCTACTTTCTATGAATATTAATGTGCCTAATGAAGACAATCTTTGCTTCATCTCCTCCATTGTTCTGTATTCAGGTGCCAAGCTTCCACTGCCATTGATTTGTTGTTAAAGAACAAATATGTCGTGGGGAAAATGACAGTCGGGTCTTTAATCTGAAATTTATCAAAATGCCTTCCTTTTCAGTTGATGTTTTTTTTGGGGGGATGATTTGCATGATTCATTTTCAAACAGATTTCAGTGTGTATGTAATCATGGCACATTTTTTAGTAGGCTATATTGGACAAACTGCATAAGCATTACATTTCATTGTGAATTATTTAATAAGGGCATAGGAAAGGTAAATATTATATGGACATTCCACCTGAGAGAAATTGGTAAAAGGATGAATTAATATTTATGCCACTATTTACTATTGCTGTTTCTTTACTGATTTTCACTATAAACCCAGTGATTATGTTGTGTCTATCTTTTATTTATTTATTGTTATATAGATATATACTGTATAATGAATATATTATTCTGAAATGCTTTGCAAGGTGGTGGTGGAACGCAAATGTCGGCCATTGTTGGCAGATAAAGTTATGTGATAAGATGTTTGATGACAAGTTACGTGTTTCTTTTGCATGCAATGGGCCCTGGGGAAGGGAAACACCAAGCGCTCCCCAAACTTCAATATTAACCAAGCATCATGATTGCCAGGCTTTATTGAAGAGACAGAAATTCAAATGAACTTAGTTCTCCATGATAAGGCAACCTGAGTCCTTGTGAAGGATGAGCTATGGCTATTTCTGGAGAATGAAGTGCTGGGTCTTGCCACAGGGCAAACCCTGAATAGCCATGGCTGGAATTACTTGAAAAGAAGGACAGGGCTGATGTAATCTCCACTTGTCATTGAAGGAGTGCCTTTTGTTCCCAGAGCTCATAGATCAACATGTACAGTAAAGGGACTGATGGTACAAGAGCACTAAAATGCTAATACAATTGAGAAGTATTTTCAGAATGTTTTCTCCTTAAAAATATACACCGTTGATTGTGATACACATATTGATTTGTGACTATGACTTAATGTGCAATAATGTATAATAAACTTGGTGGTTTAAATGCTGAATGTAGAATGGCTAAACGCTATGTTATATTACATGTGGTAGTAAACAGTTTATAATGATATTAATAAGGCTCCTCATGGGTTTGTGGTATATAGCAAACGTACCACGCTTAAGTCCTGTGTCCAAGGCACTTCACATTGCCTTCTGCATAGGAAGAGCACTAGATTCTTACAGATTTGCCACACCTTCCATATTCCATATTGCTTAATTAAGTGTAAGATAAGTCATAACTCCCTGGTGTCACATTGTTTTTTCGATTTTCTCAGATATCCTTTAAAAACATAACGGACACCTGGAAGATTAAAATCCTTGTTTTGCTCCAAACACGCCTCCTTCTAGAAGGATATACTGTATCGCAAGATCTTCCCTGAATTTCTCACACGAAAAATATGGCAATGTCCCAATGGTTTATTTCCAAATGTCTAACTATTGCGTGGTTAATAAAAATCAATACTAACTGTAGCTAATTCATGTCTTGGAGTGGGTGTATACGAGCATTTGAAGGATGGAAAAGTATGCTATTGTTGTCCTCCCGTTACTGCATCTGACAGAGATGACTTTTTAATGTGATGGAATTGTCTGTACTTTACACATGGGACTTCCATGACTGTAGTTTCCCAACACAGTTTCCCAACACAGGATATACAGGAACACATAAGGAATTTAGTCAAAGCTGAAAAAATATACTTTGGCCATCATCATTGAATTTGTGTTTTTTTAATATATAAATCATACTGAATGTTTTTTTTGGTGGGGGGGGATGTAAGATCTAGCAGCATAGAGATCAAAGTCAACATCTTGTGAGTCTGTAAAACTTGTTCTTGTTTCATTTTTGCTCCATTCCTCACCCTAAGTTTATGTGACAAATAGTGCCTCAGTAGGCTAATCTACAACAATTTAACTAAGATAACTACAGTATATAATAGTACAGTGTATTATAGAGAACAAATAGCCACACAACAAACATACACTGGCTTCATTTGATTCAGCTACACATTTACTTTCAGAAGGTTTAGAAAGTAGCGTTTCAAAAGGTTGGCCTCCTTTTCCTCATGAGGGATTGTTGAATAAGCAATGTTCTCATCGCGAAGTTGATTGACTTCCATGTCACTGTAAATACCATTACAGTATGAGGAATTTGGTACCTTGTATGGTTAACCATGCACTGCAGTGGAACATGCAGAATTTCTAATCTCATTCATCTCTTATGAATGTATATATTCCTGGTAGAATGCCGTTTGTTTTTTCATTCGATCTCCGCTGTGCCACAGTTGACCCAGGAGACTGTAGGTACTGTCGAAAAGAGAAAAGTAATAAGTCCTTTATCAACGCTTTGTCTCTCTTCCACAAGCCCAGTCTGGCCTACCTATTAACACTCCCTTTAAATTATTCATTCTGATGGATAAAACACTTTCACAATTAATTGCATACGAGCCACCAGCAACCCTTCTGAAAACTACTGATACAACATTTAATGTAGCCAACCCCAGAAATTCACTTTTCAGACATTTGCATAGTGAAAATAATATAATTTGTTTACTAACACCTCCAATGTAATTTTTTCGGGGATGTTCAAAGGAATTGTGTTTTATATTTGGAAGGGCTACAGTAGAGAGACACATTGTAAATTAAGGTCTTGTGTCACATCCTCTCCTCATCTTGGCCTCCTCCAGTAATAATGAGCATTGAATAGATAGAATGAAAAAAAGACACTGTGTGTGTCAGAGAGGGAGACTGGGGGGGCACCCTGAAGATATTAAACTTTCTTATCTTGTATATTCTGTTTCATGGACAAAACTTCAGAGCAAATGAGCACCACACGTCTGACATGCTCATGTAAATTATATTAGATTAGAACCCCAACCTTGAGCCCATCCGCTATGCAAACTGCATTTCATTTTATATATTAATTATAAACATTCAATGGATGCAGTATTAATTGCCCTACTTATTTTAGTCTGTCATTTACTATGAGATGGTCTGTTGGAAAGTTTGGGGCTTACACTACTGTATGAATGTGTGTTCTTCAAATCAATTATTTCCCTCACACAAATTATCTTCTTTCTTATTTCAAAAATCAACTTTTTTCATAGTTTCCTCACTATCAGCCCATATCTGGACTTTAAGACTTTCACACATGTCAGATTTTTCAACTTTAACTGCATCTTAGCTACTTATTGTTCGATATTAGCAATTAATAAACCAATGGTAAAATAATTCTATAGGGGGAAAAAAACGGTGTGTGTTGTAAGTCACCTACAATATAAATAAGCCCAGCTATGGAGATTTGAAGCCTAGCTATTTATTGCTGTTGAGTGCAATGCCATGCATGGAGCCCAAAAGGCTTCAACTCATTGGGGAGATGGTTAGGCTTCTGTGGAAATTACAGAAATGCCGAGGGAAATGGACGAACAACCCCTTCGTAACAATTAATCAGACTCTGCTGATTAATAAAGTTCGTTTTTTTTATTCTCGATGATTCAGGGGATTATCAAAAGGACACTGTCCTTGTCATTTTGATTAACAAACCCATCCTTGCCCGGCAAGAGGATGCGCTGAAGGGAGACGCTCTCTCGCCCATAAAATAAATATTGAATGAGAATATTAACTCGTTAACCTTGACAAGTATTTGTAATTTTAATAAGGGGGGTAAACTAGCAGATTCAGCACAAAAAATGCTGTGGGGGTTTATGAAAGGAATGGGAAAGGGGAGAAGGATTGGGGGGGGGGGGGGGGTGACAACACACAACAAATTAGAGAGAATGAAGAATGCTACTGCATGAATCCTGTCATTTTTATGGGCTGCAATGATTAATTTGTTTGTTCAAATTCTCAATTAAGGCAGGAGGAAGTGGGGAGAATTAGAAAATGAGAGCAGTGCGGTACAGTGCTGTCTTGGCTTTGCAGGCGCCCAGGGGGAAGATACCTGATGCACACAGACTGGGTCAGGCTGTACATTGAAGACGACTCACAGAAGCTGAAACCAAGATACCTACATACACACATCTGTGTTAACATAGAGTCTAATCTGGAAACGTTGCCACGTCTGAATGTAAATGTTTTCCGCTATACCAAGCCCTGTTACCAGTGTGTCACTGCTCCTACTATAGTTGCTTGTCCAGTTTTCTCCATCAAGGGGAACGTCCTGAATAAGTCAGTCGTTCTATTTGGAATTAAGTACAGATCACAAGACACACAAACCAGCCTCAGCGTCACACAGAGAAAATAAAATGTGAAGCTTGCACATCTTCTCCCCAGGGGAGCCTGTGCACTTATTATTTGTCAGAGTGACAGATGTTTTTCAAATGACGGTGTCCCGTGTGTGCTGAACCTCTACGAAAAAACGCTGCCATGAGAGACTTCGGCATCTTGTACACCATCTGATCGTAGGAACCTCCATGAAATGAGGAGTCTCTTGAGTCTGATGGTGGTTCTGCGTCTGTCGGATGCCCTCGGGTTGTAAATATCTCCAGCCACCAGCAGAGGATCTCTCGGCTGCGGGTCTGAACAGAGGAACCAAGCGAGTATCAGCACATAAATACAATACATACAGTGGGGAGAACAAGTATTTGATACACTGCCGATTTTGCAGGTCTTCCCACTTACAAAACATGTAGAAGTCTGTTATTTTTATCATAGGTACTCTTCAACTGTGAGTGTAAAGAAATCCAGAAAATCACATTGTATGATTTGTAAGTCATTAATTAGCATTTTATTGCATGACTTAAGTATTTGATACATCAGAAAAGCAGAACTTAATATTTGGTACAGAAACCTTTGTTTGCAATTTCAGAGATAATACGTTTCCTGTAGTTCTTGACTAGGTTTGCACACACTGTAGCAGGGATTCTGGCCCACTTCTCCATACAGACCTTCTCCAGATCCTTCAGGTTTCCGGGCTGTCGCTGGGCAATACAGACTTTCAGCTCCCTCCAAAGACATTCTATTGGGTTCAGGTCTGAAGACTGGCTAGGTCACTCCAGGACCTTGAGATGCTTCTTACGGAGCCACTCCTTAGTTGCCCTGGCTGTGTGTTTCGGGTCGTTGTCATGCTGGAAGACCTAGCCACGACCCATCTTCAATGCTCTTACTGAGGGAAGGAGGTTGTTGGCCAAGATCTCGCGATACATGGCCCCATCCATCCTCCCCTCAATATGGTGCAGTCATCCTGTCCCCTTTGCAGAAAAGCATCTCCAAAGAATTATGTTTCCACCTCCATGCTTCATGGTTGGGATGGTGTTCTTGAGGTTGTACTCTTCCTTCTTCTTCCTCCAAACACGGCGAGTGGAGTTTCGACCAAAAAGCTCTATTTTTGTCTCATCAGACCACATGACCTTCTCCCATTCCTCCTCTGGATCATCCAGATGGTCATTGGCAAACTTCAGACGGGCCTGGACATGCGCTGGCTTGAGTAGGGGGACCTTGCGTGCGCTGCAGGATTTTAATCCATGACAGCGTAGTGTGTTACTAATGGTTTTCTTTGAGACTGTGGTCCCAGCTCTCTTCAGGTCATTGATCAGGTCCTGCCGTGTAGTTCTGGGGTGATCGCTCAGCTTCCTCATGATCATTGATGCCCCACAAGGTATTAAAATGCCCCACAAGGCAATAAAATGCAAATTAATTATTTAAAAATCATAGAATGTGATTTTATGGATTTTTGTTTTAGAATCCGTCTCTCATGGTTGAAGTGTACCTATGATAAAAATGACAGACCTCTACATGATTTGTAAGTAGGAAAACCTGCAAAATCGGCAGTGTGTCAAATACTTGTTCTCCCCAGTGCTCATAGGTTTCTCGAACTTTGTCGAGACAGAGGCTTCACGTCGTCATTTTCACTGTTTGGGAACTATTTCTCTATTTTGGTGGTTTATATTCTGGATTTGGAACATATTACGATTTCCAATAACTACCACCAAAAGCAGAAGCTACTCTTTTTGGGGTCCCCTGGGGGAAGCAGGTCAGATATTGTTAATCTAATCAAAACCCCGAACCGCAATACTTTACTGTCCCCTGCCAGTCTTAGTCAATATTAAATAATTAAAACATTCTCGGAGACACAGTGTGATTGCATTCAGCAATTTTTTAAAAAGACAAAACGCAACTCAGTTATCGTGTTTCAGACCATTTTATGTTTTTCCTAATGAAACCACAGTGCGCTTTCCAGATCGGTGACTGCATTAAATGGTGTTGGCCACCTTTTCCTTCAGAAAGGTGTCCTCTACATACCCAGAACTGCCCGGCATTGACTGGAGCCAGCACTTCACAGTGAAGTGAAAATGCTTATTAGTCAAACAATCCCCATCGGAATAACGCCAGCGTCAGCCAGTAGTGAAGGATAACTCCGTCTCTATGACACCGGAGCCTGGGTTCTGCAGCCCTGCTTAACTACGCAACAGAACAGACATTATGAGAGGATACAGAACCGTGGGCTTGGCCAAGGTAAAGGACGGTGACGTTTTGTGGAACAGGCCTCCTTCAAACTACAAATTTTAAGCAGATTCATGAATTTGCGTATGTTTTTGGATGCCAGTGTTCAGCTTCTGCTCAGTCTGGACTAATCAGTCTCGGGCAACCAGGGAGCGCGAGTCATGTCTCACTAATCATACTGTACATTCTAATAGACCGATCCCTTGTTTTCATGTTTAATATAAAGAGGTATGTCAAAGCAGTGTGTATTTACGGGGAACATTTGCTGCGTATGGAAAAGGGGGAATCAATTTCCCTCTCCTACTGATAATTGATGGCTTTTCTGAGTGTGCTCCTGGAGGGGAAGATGACAAGCCAGGTCCATCATATTTGGAACGGTAGTAAAGCTGCCAAGGCCTAATTTCCTGGAGGCTTCTGACCCCTGAGCAACCCAGTGTCTCTCTTAACTGCGGAAAGCCAACAGTCATTCATCACCTATGCCTGAAACAGGTCCAAAGTGTCAGTATCACTGTCACACTATGTCTATAGGTACTGTATGTATGTACATATGTATGCACACAATAGGCATCTATATGTAGATGCATTGCGGTGAATTCTGGAATTAATGATATTGTTACATCGACCGTAACATATCTGCTGTATATTTTTATACACCTTTTCTCAATCTATTCATCCGTCAATCTACAATCTATTTTGAATGGACACAGTGTAGTGTGAAACCGTTAATGCGCATTTAGGGCTTAACTGCATCTGTGACTGTTTAACATTCTCCAAGACACATAATTAGTGAATCTGCCAACTGAAAATAATTGTCATCGCAATAAATGTGTCTATCTCCAAAGGAACCTGATACTTTTAATGTGACAACAACGATGACCTTGAGATTTATTTTTGTTACACCCAAACTGTCTCCCTCAGCAGTGAGAGATGTGCCTGTCCAGATGGTTTTGTGTGGCACCGACTTGCTAATTGTCAGTGATGCCATCAAAGGGATGTAGCAGTCCTGACAACATAGCTGATGAGTAATGAGATGAGCATGGTGAAATTAGAGACAAAACACACGTGACAGTTATTTTGTGCAGCTTACCTATACTATAAAGTACCTGAAAATGACAACTTGCACTCCTGAGTACTCAACGCTTCTTTATAAGACGGCACCTGAGCATCATAAGAATCTAGTCACACTGCAGTACTGCAGTGAAGTAGTAGTTCATGTTAGTGTATAGACTGTGCATTATATATGACATATGCAACACATATGCAAGTTAATGAACAAAGTATTTTGAACTCTAATCTGACTCTATGAAGATAAAAGAAGCAATATGCCAGGAGCTGGCAAGAATTGGTCTGACAACTGAAGCATAAGCTAATGTATTTACTTGTAAAATGAATGATTACATTAAACAAGGCATAAGTTTAATTTGCAAAATGCCACGGACATTAACAATGCATAATTATAGGATTTATCAGAGAGTGAGAGGGAGTATTGGATGCTATGCTACAAATAGACCTTGGGGAACGGGAGGGACATATTCTAGGCACCTCACCACAGCCGGACAGGAACAGAAGAGAAATAGAAATGTTTCATTACTTCAGATTTCAAATATGAGTCGTTGGCCAATGGCATATTGTAAAAGTTAACCTGCGAAGAGACGTCAGACCCTAATGATGTAGAGACAGCAGAGGTGTGTCAGAGTGGTGGGGCAGTGAGACACACAATTCATTAAGACACGCAAAATAAGATTCATGAGACACACAAAATATATCCCAGAGTAAGAGAAGAGCCATGTCAGTGGCTTTGTACCGTGGGCTTGGCCAAGGTGATGTTTTGTGGAACAGGCCTCCTTCAAACTACAAGTTTTAAGTAGATTCATGAATTTGCATATATGTTTTTGGAAGCCAGTGTTCAGCTTCTGCTCAGTCTATTAACACTCATTCACACTTCAAATCTTAATTCGCTGTATATCGGTAACACTTTATTTTAAGTGTTCCAAACACATTAAAACCCATACACACTATATCCATAAGTAGTGCGATTGAATGAGCATAAAAATATGAAAAAGTATCACCAAGTTGGTTGGGACACAGCACCATGGGTGTCCCGGTTCATTGTATTATGTTGAAGACAAACCGTATGACAAACAGGATAATGCTAACCTCAGACTGACATGTGCTGAAGTGCATTACAGTTCTGGCTGGGATAAAGGTCATGTAGCCTGCTGTTATAAATGAAACAGGACAGCTCCAGCATACATGCGGTGTCAAATGTGAGGAGGTCTGAAGGAAGATCCCTGTGGATCTTCTAGGAACACACACAAACCTCGAGAGATTTGTCCTTCATTCCTCATGTTTAGCACAAACTTAATCATCAAATTAAACAGAGGTCTTCAAACCCATACATCATATAACAGACACGACCATGCCTCTGTGTCGAAATCTGATAATGCCCTGTTGATTATTTCTAGTGTCTACTGGGACTAGGAGATCAGTACGCTACATCATGAACAGTTAACAGTTCATAGTGGCTAATCTCTGCTCTGTGATATTGTCCGGTCGTCATACATACACTGAGGTCTTAGTTATTGTGCATGTATATATGTTTACATATTTCCTGCAGGCATCGGGGTCTGTCAGCGGGCCTGTCAGGAGCTGCCGGGTGGCTGTGCAAGCAGCAGACGACTGCTTCAAAGTACTGGGACACACGGAGAGGGAGAGATGGAGAGAGATGGAGAGAGATGGAGAGAGAGAAAAATACTTGAAAGTAAAATGAATGCAGGGCCTCATTAGCAGAGGTTTATTTGACCACAGCCCTTTTAAAGGGCTTCTGTAATTCTAAACATTTTAAAAACAAAGGTATTAACCAAAAGCAGATTTTGCATATTCGCCTTTCACACTGAAATTATTTTTTTCCCAGAAGCACAATTCAAAAATAGTTCGTTGCTTTCAGGTAATTCTTTGTGTGTACTGTATCTACCGTACTTGGTTTTCTAGAGACAATGGAGAATGGTGTGAACATCTGGTCAATGTTAATGCCTTAAATCTGACTAGCTGTAGCTGACATTGTCGGTCTGTTGCTATTTGTAATAAATACCATTTATCATGTATGAAGACATTTATATTTGGCTTGGAATACCTGTGGGCTCCTCTAACATCACAACCTGCCGTTTTGCTTGAGACAAAGTTGCAGTCAGAGAAAGACTGACAGATGAATCACCTCCTCACTAATGATTAACAGGGTTTTCCTCACAATCACAAACAAAGAGAGCTGGGACTGGAAAATGTATACGAGAACAGTTTAAGACACATTGCAATCGATCCGCACTAATGATAGCCTTCCGACCAAAGCAGAATCCGGGTCCCAAATGTTTACTGTGAAGGATACTCAGAGCCTCAGCCACGTGAAAAATAGTAACACCTGTATTGCTTTTACTGGTTGTTAAGCATTGGAATAAAATTTTGTGCAATATGCATAACCAAATGCTGGAATAATGAGCCATCTGCATGTGTGCTTTCCTCCTTGGAGATGCCAGGAACGGAGCCATCTGTGAGGCTGCTGCCAGCTGTTTTCTTTCTTATTACATGTTTATTAAAAGCTGTAGTTGTTGTCCTTTTCAAAAAAAAAAAAAAAAGAAAAGCCCGGGTGGCAATGTCCATCAGTAACCTGGTTGTCGTCTTCATTTGAAAATGGGATTCCTTTCCATCTCCCATAAAATATAAATGAACTTTTTCGATGACATGAGTGTCATCCATTTTAAGATGGCAATACAAAAACATTCAGTCACTGTAAACACTCATGCAAACAGAGAGAGGATTCATTAAATATCACAAGTGACGGATAATAATCCTTTTCTAATACTATTATATCAACTGGGTCATATCTTCATTATGCACCATTATTATTCAAAATCTCATAATGAGATAAAATCAAACAGCTTTCCATTTTCAGAGTCAATTAGCAAAATATCGATTGACCACAATCAGGCGTTTATGCACAGCAGGCAACCTACAACCTAAACTCAAAGTCAGAATCAGATCAAATCTCTGGTAATTGAGGGTGGCAGAACTGCAGACCACCCTCTGTAACTGTCAACAAATTTAGGAGCTCAAAGTAAGACGCGTCGGAGATGCATCCTGCCATCCTGCCTGGGTTGGGTGATGGACACAGAGAAGGAGCACTGGATATGTCCATCAGCATCCTCTAGCTAGTGCCATGTGCTGAACAAGACAGGTCAGGTCTGAACTGACACAGACAAACCCAGGGTGGACAAACTGTCGACATGGACTAAAGCAATGCCAACGGACAAGTGACAGGCTGCTTTGATGCCTTACCTAACCGCTCACTGCAGTAAGCCCGTATGCAAACGAGGAGGCCGGAATAAGACGGAGTGGATACTCTCTTGCACGCACACACACACACGTACGCACGCATGCACGCACGCACGCACACACTCAGGCACACACACGTTACTGTACATATACGGTAAAGACAAAGAGGTTTTGCAGAGGTTTCAACACTAAAGATTTTCGTGGAAATGCCCGGCTTGCCATTCCCCCCAACATGTACCATACATTGATGTAGTCTGGACTAGGAAAAAAAAATTAAAAAAGTGTCTTCAATGCTCAGTACTTTAATAAACAAATGCTCTTTTTCTTTTTAAGCAATTACCTGCCACAGGGTAATCTTATAGGATCAAGTGAAACGTTTGAGATAAATCATTAAAGACACTGACACAGCATTTATCTTCACTCCTGCTTTAATGCCTTAGTGCATGACACACACACATACATGACACACACACACACAGACACACACACAGACACACACGATGAACCCAGTGGAGGGAGGTGGAGTGTTTTTAAACAGCTCTGCTTCCTGATCCCAGTGTGTCTCAGTGTGTGTGCTTGTAAGAGCACTGATGCGTGTGTCAATCCTCCAGTGCAACCATGTTCTTCAAGCGCTTCGTTTTTGAAATCACACATGAATAATTAAGCCAGTTCAAGAAGCTGCTTTAACAGTCTATTATAGGCGAAGAAATAGGTCAAACGGCGAGATGGCAGAAACGTTGTTTGTATATGATTTCATTGGGTTAAACATGCACATTTTAATCTGCTGTACAGTAGCCCAAACAAAGTACCTTGTGTCATCACATCCATAGTACACTGTGGGATCTTAAACAGCCCAAATCAGCATGATATTTTACAAATTGGATTTCTGACATCACGTACAAATTGCAGAAAACGTGTTAAAGTTGAGCACAACTTTCTGAACTAAACGCTGAAATTTTACAGTTGTGCTCAAAGGTTTGCATACCCTTGGGGAAATGATAATATATGTACCATTTGTAAAGAAAACACGAGTGAGCAGGCAAAACACATGGGATTCACATTGAACTGTAGGTCATAACAGAATGGCACAATCATAAAACAAAACATGGCAAAAAAGAAATACATGAACTGACCCCTATTCAAATGTCTGCATACCCTTAGTTCTTAATACTGTGTATTGCCCCCTTTAGCATCAATGACAGCGTGCAGTCTTTTGACTATGAGATCCCAAATTCTTGCAGGTGGTATAGCTGCCCATTCATCTAGGCAAAATGCCTCCAGGTCATACAAAGTCTTTGGGCGCACATTGGAGATCTCCCCAAAGTGGCTCAATGATAATAAGGTCAGGAGACTGTGATGCCCACTCCAGAACCTTTTTCTGCTGCATCCACTGGAGGGTCAATTTGGCCTTGTGCTTAGGGTCATTGTCATGCTGGAAAGTCCAAGAGCATCCCATGAGGCAGCTTTCATACAGAAGAATGAACATTGTCTGCCAGGATTTTCTGATAATATGCTGCATTCATCTTGCCATCAATTTTCACAAGATTCCCTGTGCCTTTAGAGCTCACACACCCCCAAAACATCAGTGAGCCACCACCATGCTTCACCGTGGGGATGGTATTCTGTTCACTATAGGCCTTTTTGACCGTTCTCCAAACATAGCTGTTATGGTTGTGACCATAAAGCTCTATTTTGGTCTTGTCACTCCAAATTACAGTGTGCCAGAAGCTGTGAGGTGTGTCAAGGCGTTGTCAGGCATATTATAACAAGGCTTTTTTGTGGCACTGGTGCAGTAAAGGCTTCTTTCTGGCAACTTAACCATGCAGCTCATTTTTGTTCAAGTATCGTCATATTGTACTCCTTGAAACAACCACACTCTCTTTTTCCAGAAGCCTGTATTTCTCCTGAGGTTACCTGTGGGTTTTTCTTTGCAGTTTTAGCTTTTGCTCCCCATGGCTCAGTATCTAGCCTGCTCAGTGCATCCACATGGGCTAACAAACTCATTGACTATTTATACACAGACACTAATTGTAATTGAAAAAGCCACAGGTGTGGGAAATTCACATTTACTTGACTTTTTCACCTGTGTGTGTCACCTGTAACAAGACCAAACATTCAAGGGTTTGTAAACTTTCGATCAGGGTCATTTGGGTGATTTCTGTTATCATTCTGATTTAAAAAGGAGCCAAAAAACTATGTGATAATAAATGGCTTCATATGATCCGTTCTTTTGCATGATCAGTCGTACTTTCGAAATCAATGTCAACATTTCACAATTTCTGCCAGGGTATGCAAACTTATGTGCACAACCGTACATAATCTCAAAAGTGCATCCTGAACTCAAATGCTTTTCATTTGAATGTGTTCCAGTAGGTCCTTTTGCTGTGTAGTTCCCTCACATTGTTCCCAACACTGTCAGTCATTATGAATGCAGGAAACGGGTGAATAAAACATCTGTTGGACATCTTAGTTCTGGCTGAATTCTAATAGGAATTACTCATTACTCATTACTTAGTGTAAGTCAGCTTCCTGTGTAAGTAAGCTAAAAATACTTCAAAATACTTCAAAAAAAAAAGGTACCGAAGAGTGACCAGTAAACCATGATTTTGTGTACACCCAATTAGGGTAAATCCTCAAACTTAGGGCTAGTGAAATATGGAATGTGCTGTGAAAGAAACAATAATAAAATGAGCCTAAAACCTCCTCTGTGAACACCACAGGACTGAAAATCTATTACTGCTAATTATATTAGAGGTGTGGCACAGGGGCATGACACAAATGGCCAGCTGCCTCCGTTGTTCCTGTAATGCTGCAGAGGGGGTTGGAATCTGACCTCTTAGTCCCGCAGGACAAACTCTCTCCATTATCGTTCAACAATTTAATGTCCAATAAAGCATAAAATGCCTGAAAAACATGAAATAGAAAGAAGATAAATGCTAAAAACGGATACAACACAAACAGGCACCTTTTTCAGGGTCACAGAGGTTTCCCTTCAAATAACTGCACTCAGGTGTATTAAGTGCAACAGGTTTTCTTAAGTAGTATTACATTTATTCAGGGTAAAAATTATACATACCTTAAAGTTTACAAAGTGGGTGAATGCCAAAACTCACTCACAGTTTAAGACATCTTCCAAAAGACTTCAAGGCACTTGTTTAGTTAATGATGCCTCAATCACACCAACTAGATTGAAAAACATAGAGTAATTCACTGTAGATCCAATAACTATTTACCTGGGAATAAAGCAATGTACCTCTTCCAACTTCTAAATTGTGCAAATTGAATCCCTGATAATACACATAGTAATCCTGCAGAGCTAATTGTGAAATAGTTTCATATTTAATTTGAGCTCTGTGTACTTTTAGCTAGTTTTCTAACTGGGTAATATGTATTAGATTTTTTAAATCGGCATCTGCCGTTAACAGTATGCATATGTTGTTGTTCTACTTTGAAAATTATGACTCTCAAGACTTCAATCACCGGCTGTCCGTCTCACATGAAATTTCAGCTTTGAATCAAAAACAGGTTTGGATTCCCCAGGCCTTTCTTCTTTCATCATGGCTAGTGCATTTTAATTAGACTGGCTATGCAGCTCGGATCGGTAGCAAGCCTGCGTAACTAAATAGTTGAACCACAAGATGCAAATGAGCACTGGGTTGTTGGGTTGTTGCAATATTGGAAACAGTCGAGAGGTGAAACTGGCTGCTCATGGTGGATTTTGGTAAACTGATATGCTGCACTGAGAAAATGCATGTTCAAAAGGTTTATGTTTTGAGTCATGAATGCTTGTAGGCTACTAATAGAAAAGAAAAGATATCCGATCATGTTACGCAATGTCAGAGTATATTGCACAATTGCGTCGCGGTTTAACTAGAATATCATAATCAAACTTGGAAATAACATTTTCAGACATCATTTTGTGTGCTTGATAGGTAGGAGGATGTAAGACAGACAGACAGTTTGTTGTTTTTAATAGCAGAATCTGATTTCGTGTTTATACATTGAGTACACATACACAGCATTGTATTTTCTGTGAAGGTGCTGCTAGTGGTAGACAAGATATAGGGACAGAAAACACAAAATGGACAGAATACCCAAGTTCATTGACATTCCTCTATAGATTTAAGTACAATACACTGCAGAGCATATAGGATTAAAGAACATAAGCGGTAAGCGTATCCTATACATTAATTTACAATAATTTATAGTTCATTGGCACATACAGTTCCATGTAATTTGCAGTTGATAGGTAGGAGGTGTCTTGATGTCTAGCACAGTCCCATTAGTCTGTGGGGAAGATTGCAGGTTACTGAGAGCCACAGCTCAGGGTAAGAAACTTTTCAGGTGGTGGAAAATGTTTCACCTCAGCTGAAGAGTTCCAGAAATAGATGAGTTAAAAGTGGAATGTTTTGGGAAACACAGACCAGTTTTTGTTTTTTTGAAAACCAAACACTACCAGAGGTGTAAAAAGTACAAAGTAAAAGTACTCAACTGGGTTCGGCTGTGTTCACCACTTTTGGGAAGTATCTAATTAAGATCTAAATAACCAGGTAAAGGGAGTTCAAAACTAACTAGTGATCAATTAAATAAAAAGGAAGAGTGTAAATTATCAATTAAGGACACTGATGAGTTATGAACTCTGTTTACATGGTCATTTAACCCTTCTTCAGGAACCTCCCAAAACTGATGAACACAGCCGAGTACTTCTACTTTGTACTTTTTACACCCCTGAACACTACGTTACACAATTAAGAACCTCATACCAATGGTCAAAAATGGTGGAAGCAGAGTCAGGATTTGGGGACATTTTACAGGAGAATGTCAGGCAATCTGTCTGTGAGTTGCAGTCATTGCTGCTAAAGTTTTCACAACCTGTTTTTGAGTCCAGTGGGGTGCTTAATTTTTCACAAGGTGGCGTTGAGTTTTACATACTTTTCATTAACACAAAACTGACACAAAAAGCTTATTTTGATTCAAATAAAACCAATTATCCATCACTTAACTAATTAAATCATCTGTGGCAGTTTAGGGCTAAAGATTGTGAACGGTTCAGAAACCCTGTTGTAGACATGTGGTTCTTTATTCCTAGCACTACACAGCTGATTGAAATGATCATGTCATTATCAAAAACATGCCCACCATTTTGATTTTTAGGAACAGGAGTAAGAACCAGTGCTGTAGACAATCGTTGTAGACAATCATCTTTCTGCCATACACAGTAAAGTTCACAAGCATTTCCATGAAGTTCTGCATTCTTGGCTTGAACACCAATTCTGCTTGTTCCTTTCATTCTGGGTATGCAGTAAACATGTGTGTGAGCCTCTTTTGGTTAGAGTGGTTGCTAAAACACTACCAATTTTTTTGAGGGCTCATCAAATACAAGGGCTCATTGTGGAATAGTGGTAACACATTAATGGAAATATTCAGGGACAGTGCAGCGGAGGAAATACCCTTTAAACCTAATCTTGAACCTCTCTGAAGTAAAATGTAAAAAGCACACCATCAGTGAGTTGAGTTGTAAAACCACAATAGTCCAGCTATGTGTCTGTCTTTAGGCAGGGCCCATAGAAAAGTGTTTCATAAAATGTGTCACCTCACTGAACCCTCCCAGTTTTCCTTCTACATTTCAAAGCCTGGTAGATGTAGGAAGTTCTCCTTTTTTTTTCCTTACAGAAAACTGCTTCCAGCCTTCAACATTTCAGCCATCGCCAAAATGTTTCCCCCTCTATTGTGAATTGACAGGGAGCATTTTACATTAATGATTAATATATTTTTACATTAATTAATATTATGGGTCTTTCTTAACTAGGCTAACCGGTTCATTATCTAGTTGTCTAATCTACACTTTCAATTATGTTACCTATTGCCTTGTTTTTGCTAACTTGTAGATCATATGAAAAGTGTGCGTGTTACAGAAAGACAACAATTTAATAGATTTGTCTTGCCATAACACTATCTGACCTGGCAAATCACTTCATTTTTAGTTGCATGGATCTCTAGACTAATGTATACCCAGTGTCTCAGGGTTCATAACATGGACCAATACATATTTTCTATGTAATGTTTCAATATCTATGTAAGCCAAATGTTTTACTTACATGGCTAAATTATCTTGTATATTATTATATTCTGCTGTAGGACATATAATTGTGTGATAGGATGTTTATTGAGGTATTAAACATTGATGTGACTAAATGTGGCTAAAAGAGGGATCTACAATTGTGAATTGCTCTGCAATAATAATAAGTCCAAACTTACTGGACTGATAGATAGAGTGGACTGGTCTATGAGGGTGACATTAGCTTAGCATTATGTGCTTGTATATGTGGAAGTACGTTATGTATCTGTGCCTTCTGTTTAGTTTGCTTCAACAACATGCTTCAACATTGAATTAGTAAAGTACAACAATCTGAAAAGAAAATGAATATAACAAATCAATCAATCAAATGTATTTATAAAGCCCTTTTTACAACAGCAGTTGTCACAAAATGCTTTACAGAGACACCCGGCCTTAAACCCCAAGGAGCAAACAACAGTAGTGTTGAATTTCAGGCAAATGTGATTTGATTTGAAACATGTCAGACTTTGACATCCCAAGACAGACATAGTTCAAACCAAATAAACACACATCAATGTGTCTTAGTTTACAGAACTCTCAGCATGCAGGAAACTAAATGAATATAATTGCTGCGATACTGAACATGATGGAAGGATACAGCCTCAAATGGCCACAGGAAAGAATCCTCTTGCTAAAGACCTGTGTTTGTTACTAGCAATGAGATGTAAAATCCAAAAGCAGCCAAGTTAGAGAGGTGGAGCCATGCGAACAGAGGTACTCGACAAACTTGGAAAATGTGGGCGTGATGTGGAACTAGGTAGGTACTAGTTGTAGCAGAGGTGTCCCATAGAGGTCAGTGAATGATTTATGTAAAATTGATCACTTTTGGACAAATTACACACGTTAGATTCGCTCACATACACGCAAATACAGACACACACACACACACAAACACCCCCCCCCCCACCCACCCACACATCAACCCCCCCCCCCCCACACCATCTATGGATCCATGCAGGTCGACTAGGGTAGGCTAAGTGTCAAGTCGACGCTAGGTGCGTAGCAGTAGTTGAGCGCAGCGTGGCATGCAGGTGGAGATAAGATGAACTGAGCGGAGGTGGGTGGCAGAGTTTCTGTGGGACCTGCCAGTCAGTGACTGTGTACACACACACACACACACACACACACACACACACTGGCGTCTGTTGTACACACGGCCCTGCCGGGTTGGGTGTTAAAAACTGTCAGACAGGTAACACTGGGGTTGGATCAAAGCCGTGATTGATCACGAAGGTCCAGGCCGTGTTCAGGGGAGGTCTCTGGCATTCTGGGCAAGATGACTGACATCCACATAAACGGGATGATAGAATATTATTAGGAGGCAATTTGTAATGCACGGACTGGCTGGGGCAAACCGGTTTCTCCATGAAGAGGCATTGTGTCAAGATTGTGAGATCATGTTGCTCTTTTAGGAGCACCAAAGACATCCATCATATCACCTAAACCTGGTTCCTGATTAGGTCATGTGTTGCTGCGCTACAGGAACACAACACGCTTTGTCTAAACATGCAGGTGTACTTGTATACATCAATGGTTTCTGGTGAAGCAGTTGGTCGTTATCCTCCACAAGCATAGCAATTCTCTCAGGAAAAACAGATAACATACATACATATATATACATGTGATGGTTTGTGTAACACCTGCACTCACAGGTCCAACATGGTGGGTTTTGTGAGGATCAATGTGAGGAAGAGCAATATGACCAGGAGTCAAGCATTACAAATACATGTGCAGACAATGTCATTTAACATTTTTGGGAAGTAATCTAAGTTTGTAAAGCCATGTTTCTTCTATAATCTTTGAAAACAAAAGCAAACTTAAATCAGGGTAGGCTACTTTTTTGTGTGTTTGTGTTGGCATAACAGTACCACTATATCCGTGTTTTCTCTGGCCCCTGTCCCTTTAATAAACTCATGGTTATCTAGTGTAACAAATGTCTCGCTGCCATCATCAAGTCCAGGCGAGGAGGGAGGAGTTTTTAATGTTCAGTTTGTTCTATGGATCGATGTTTCCTGGCATCGCCTTGCGCTGCCTGCTCCGTGCGTGATATAGTCTACCATCCCCACACGTTTACGCTCTTCCTTCCATAGCCTATAAGCTATTCAATACAGAGCGCACAAAACCTGACTGGCATCTGACGGACGTCGTCCTATGGCTTTGACGGACCCAAACGGAAAGAAAAAAGAAGACAATACGCCCTGCATGATCTAAGAACGGAGGTGAAAGAAGAATATCCGCACTGATATCTGCTTTGCCCAGGCAACGCGTTTTGACCCTGGATTTTATAGTAAGAGGAGATAAGTACTCTTGAGAGCAAAATAAAGAGTCGCTCTCTCTGCATGGACTATCTTACTAGACGGCATACCGATTTCACCTGGGCAGAGTGAGCTACGTGAACTACGAGTTCAAAAATGCCAAGGAGGAAACAGCAGGCGCCGAAACGGGCTGCGGGTAAGAGGACATTCACGTACCTATATTGATCTAGAACAATATTAGTTGTTTTTCTTTCCAAAGTGACATTGCATTGGTCTATGTTAAAACAATAGTACTTTGAATTTGTACATTAGGTTTTGAGTAAGCTACTAGCCTCTGATCCATAGCGATGATCCGGGACAGTAATACCGGATGACGAAGGTGGAACTTATTCAAATGTCATACTTGAATATTTTGCAAGTTTTGTTTATGTTGTGTTTCTTTTCATTAATAGGGAAGTGTTTTATCCGAACACGCGTGGGTGAGAAATTATTCACGTAGTCTGCGTTAGTGTTTAATTTCGTCCAAGTAATTGGAAAGTTGTTATGCTAGAAAAAAATGGAGTGTGCGGTATTGTCATAAACAATAACACACAGACGTGCGTGAAAGTATATTTCAGATGTGAGCTTCGGCTAGGCTATCTGAAATGAATGAACTGCGGATGAACTCCTAATATCTCATAGCCTAGACAAATGGAGAACACACACACACACACACACACAAAATGCACGCACACGCCGAGGAAAAGAGAGTGTGAGGGTGACTGAAACAACGACCAAAGTTCCATTTATTACCAATACATTTAAATGTTTTTAAGCGTGACACTTTATTTTGTATGTTTGCATTGTGTGCACGCGTGCAAATTGTGTGCGTGCGTGGTCGTACTGCGTGCGTGGTCGTACTGCGTTCGTGGTGTCCTTAGTTTTTTTTTTTCCTTCTCATAGATGAATTGTACCTAAGCTAATAATTCACGCTGTAACTGTGTAATGCAAATGCTATGTAAATAGTTATACCTGACCGTCAATCATCTGGATTATGTCAACTGAATACATACAGTAGGCTTACATCTACAATGCAAGGTGCAAAATACAAACACAGGAGTAGACCAAGCTCTGTTACTACTGGGACATCAGTGTTCTTGTAATGGTTCTGTTAAGGGTGGCCAAACCGTTTAAATTTTTACAAACGTGGGTTGCTTTCTGATAGACCAGTACCAAATCCTTTGTTCATCTGCTCTGCAAAAATAATGCGTGTTCATGCTCAGGCCCTACACGTCACCTGAATGATTAACCTTGACCTTGTTCTGAGGGTTAAAATAACACCATTAAAATAACACAGTGTACCACAAAATAGTTGCAAAACAAAAGAGATGATGGATAGGAATTGATGTATAAAGGGGCATCATCAGCGGAGGTGGTGGGAAGCTGTTCAGCGGGTTTAGAAGTTATCACTCCTTATTAGGTTTGCGGATGTAGGCACCAGATGGTGATTGGTCTCTGCCAATGATGGTGGATATTTATATATTTCGCTGTTCAAGATGGTGAAACACTTGTGAAATAAACAGTCCACACACACATGCACTGTCACACACACACGGACACACGCACAAACACACACACACACACAGAAAAAAATCTAAACACCCCTAAAACACACACACTCATTTTCAAATACCTATATTATTATTTGCGAGCTAAATATTTTTTCCTAGATTCCATTCAGAAAAAGGCAATTTTCTTTAACATGTCCCCAACCCACAATTATTCAGAGAACTTTTTAGAAGATGCCTAAGCGATCCCTTTCCAGCTCTCAGCTGCCTCGTCTGTAATCTGGTAAATGTGTCAGCCCTATAGAGAAATAAGCCTTCCAGAAGAGTTTCTTCATTGTTGAGGTAATTGTCTCCTCTTTGACAGGCACATTCATCAGTGGCTTAATGGTCAATCAAAAGTTGGCAGGCAGAGTGTTTTCATTCTTTCCTATCCACTACATTAGGAATACTTAATCAAAATGTCTCCCGGTAATGGCTGTGAAGAGTTCATGACTGACTGATCCGTTGTCTGTGCCGATAGAAAATTAACAGCTCGGCACTGGAGATATGTGGGCCTGCAGATAAACAAATTGTGCATTAATATTTCATCTTCAAGACCTGGGATGTGCTATCAGGCGGCTGAATATTCCTGGTCTGTGTTGTCATTTCTCTCACTCGCTTATTTCCCTCTGTATTCTTGAAGGCTCTTTGCAGCTGTAACTCATTTCGCTTGATGACTTTACTGGGGTTACAGAGAGTGACGACAAATTGATTACCTGGCAGAGCAAGAATGGAGTGAAGAGAGACGCGGGCTGACAGTCATGTTATAATAATATGTTTAATGATGTGTGGAAGGGAACAAGGAGAGAGGGGTATTGAAATAAGAGATGCATCGAATAGGATTCATTTTCTGTAGTAGATGTAGCAGGCCCATTCCTCAGTGAAATTGCAATCTTTTAAGGTGTAGTAAAGAGAAAGTCCTCGGATGCAACACATTCATTTATGGGACATTTGGTTTTTATGGCGTCTCTCCTTGACGAGTAGTATTATTAATAGTTTCTTTCTAAATTTGAGGTTTCTGACATTCATCTAAAGGCCAGCTTCAGTATTTGGCTATTTTCAACATTTACTTCTAATTGTTAAGTTGCGTTACACATTTGTGGAAACCTTTGGTGACTTTAAAGAATATGCATGGCCAGGAATATCAGAAAACCTTAATGAAAAGTACATGTGTTGGAGACTTGTACACTTGCAAGTGGTTAGTCCTTATTCTGTAAGTGGACTCAATAAAATTCTGGTGAATGTGGTAATACGTTACATTTTTTGCAGCTGTGGAAGTTGTTCTCTTATCGGTTTTATAATACCTTTAGCTGTGCCTCAAACTGTTACCCCAATTTGCCGTTAACAAGATAAATCGGAGAACAGACAAAGGCATTAAGTGTTGCAGTGCCAGTAAGTGAGTGACAGCAGCTTGTGGGAAGTGGCTATCTGAAATTCCTCCTAAGTGGTTTGTTCTGGAAACATCTTATCATCAAGGCAGATGGTGTTTATCCAAGTTTTAGGTAAAAAGAAAAGGGATTTTAATGCAACCATTTGATTTGAAGGACAATAGATTAAATGATTTGGTACCACCAAATAATGAGTGCTAATTTCAACTGGGTTATTATTTGGAAGAATATTTCCCATGTTTGCTAATGAGTATTTTTGATCATTGCTTTATTTATTATTGTCTTAGTCTTGACAGCTTGGTTTCCCCCCCCCCCCCCCCTTGTGTAAGAATAGTGTGGGGTTGGGTCATCCGGTTGCACTTTGCCGGCATGCCATGCCAGGTGAGGTGACAGCAGGTGTGGATAGCTAATAGTTTGAGAGGCTTTTGTTTGTCTGGTAGTCAGACAGGGTGGTACCCTGTCTGGGTGATAAGAAGGCAGGCTCCTTTGCCCCGCAGCGGGTTGGTCTCTCCCCTCCCCAGCTCCTGTGTTGTGTGGAAAACAGACTGTTATGTTTGGTCTGGAGGCATGTGCCTGACTGCCTGCGCAGTGTTGCAGCGGCAACCTTCTCAGTCGCAACGCAACTGCAGCTCGCAACCGCTCGTTCACCTTGCGTTCCCTCCGAGACCTGCGCTAGTTTCCAGGCAAATGGCACAATTTGATATGCCGTTGGGCTGGCCGATTCATGTGGATAATGTATCCATGTGATCGTTGCAGCAGAAAAAAAGGCTATTTCATGTTATTATTTTTTTCCTCATTAAGCCAGACAATAGCTAGAATATTGGGAGGGTTTATTGCAAGCAGGCTAAATCTCATTATTTCTACCTGACATCCCAACTATAAAAGAAATTATGCTACGGCACAGTGTTTTGTCCAGGTCCCTACAGATTCAGTGGTTTAAAGACCGAAATGGGGAAAATTCTGAAGCGCGAAGGCAGTTAGTTCAATGTACTTTGAAGATGAAAATGGGTAAGGGCCTAGTAGACATTATACCTTAATACTCTGCGGTCCTGCTATTTGATTACATGAAGGACATTTGTCTGTGATGAAGTACAGTGGAACTTGTTCACTTGCCAAGCTTCTTATAATAATGTTATAAGCACATTTAGCTTGTACTTCACCTTCACAGTTTACTCACATAGGAAATAATATAATCACTACCTGACAGTCGTTGGCTGAAATGTATAGTTTTAGACCTAAGCGTTGGCCATCTGGCTCTGAAGCCAGCGCTGGATCAGGTGTCCACGCTCCATATGCCTCTCAAATAGATACATCCATATAGATCCATATCTTTTCTATTTGCCCCAGGTCACAGAAGAATGTCTTAATGTTGTACATACAACAATGTTCTCTAGTTTCAAGGACATGCTGTAAATGGTTTTGTTATTAAATGTAACATATGTGTGTAAAAATAGAATAGCTTTGAGTGAATGCTAATTTGATGATGAAAAACTATTGAACATGTGCATAAAGCCAAAACACAATCAAGACATTAATCTGAAGTTATCCGTGGTGTACCTGATTTTCTTCTAATCAAATCCTTAATGGGCTTCAATTAAGATGTATTATGCAAATTAACCCTCTGCAGTTACTGCCTGCAGTAGCAGGAGCTATGACAATATTGTGCTAATGGTGTCATCTGTAACAATTACAAACGTAAACTGAACTTCATACTGTGCATCTATGCTTCCATACAGGTCAAATGTCTTTACATTTCCATTTAAACATTGTTTACTTTCAGTATATTAGTCTATTGTAAAGGCTGCATACAGGAAAGACTCCACTATTCTAATTATTTAAAACAAAACAATCTCAATAAAAACTATTCATATGTTCAAATATTTTTGTTGGTCTTTATTGATGTGCTATTTCTGCAAGAAGTGTTAAAGTATTTTTTCAAATAATCAGCTGAATCCATTGCTTGTCCAAGCTGGCTTAAAACACCTCATATGCCTATCGTCAGAGGAAGAGAAAATTGGACACCTTGCATTTTGGTTTCTTGATTTAATAATTCTGACCACTTTATAGCTGGCACTTTTCACAAGTCCTCACATGTTATAATACATTAAGACCTAATGTGATAAACCCAATACTCTGCCATCTTGGCCTACTCTCAGTCTTTAAACTGGGACATTTTCAAGTTTTATCTATTCATCAATTCAGTAACATTTATTGTAGAAGAATGATGCTTGGAAATTAAAATGTTTGTATATAGGGATGTATAGAAACTAATAAAACATGGACATTTTTTGTGTCAATTACTGTATGGTAGTGTATTTGACAAAAAAATAAATTGACTTTGACAAACAGTAAATAGGTTTCTGATGTTTTTTAATTCAAAAATGTTCTTCAGTTGGCATTAGTACATAATGTCAAAGGTCATCACTAACCATATATTGCTATTAACGATCATAGTGTACAAAAATCCTAATATTATAAATACAGGAGATATATTATGATCGCCCTGCAATGCAATCATTTAAGACCGTTCTTGTTATTCATTTTCCATTGGTGTGCTTTTCCAGCCTTGCCTGCATGTGCTAAGCCACTCTGTTGAAACTAACATCTTAATTGAAACTCATTAAATAGCGCTGACAGCTTAGGTGTCCGTGTTGAATATAGAATAATTCTGTTGTACTTACAACTTGATTAAGAGGATCCAGAGAACATATTAATGTTGTATGCCTCAGTCTACTCTATGTGGAATTTATAAGTATATTGTCAAAGGGAGAAACCTGTGTAATGATGTTGTACCAGGTGCATGTGCTAGGCCAGAGGCCTTAGGGGGAAAGGTTAGGAATGTCTGTACAAGGTCACAGCTAACAGCTATTATGTCACTTAATTTTATAGCACTTACCACCATTCTTTTAAATTTTTGAAGAACAATTCTGTACAATAATAGTTTAGCATCTGAGCAATTGCTGCTCAAACTGTGTGTTACGTACAGTATGTCATGACCCGATTCCCCAAGAAGTTAATTTGGAACAAGCCATGGCTTAATGTGACGTGTTGTCTTAAACACCTGAAAAACGCAACTTGACGTTCACTGTCATGTGTGTAGTAACAGGACAGTTTGCATGCAACCCAAACTGGGAATTGAATTGTCTTAACTCATTGCTATATTCAGTCACTGCAAGGCACACGTCATTTTCAGAGCAAGAGTAAATCATACACCGCTATGAAAAATGTGCATCCTGTGTCATCTAAGCTTGTAATGAGAGGTAATTGGTAAAAAAGAATGTCTGTCTTTCTAATGAGCATATGTCCAGAAGAAAATTAATGTGAAAAAATTTAGGAAATTACGATTCTGATGCATTGTATTTGCCATTAAGACATTTATTTTCTAACGACATATACTGTATATAAATATGTTTAAAAGAAAATTGTGCTTCTGCTTCAAGAATAATCAAATATTTGCAAATATTTTCACATATCAATTTCATTTCATTTTCTTTTTTCTTGCTTATGAACAGATTAATCTACTTGATCCATGTTGGATCTGAGATTGCAGACATCTGATTAAACCATTTTAGAATTTTCACAACTTTTTGGTATCTGAAACGGGGATTTCCGTAAATGCTGGATTTAAAACGTAATAATTTTGCATCCCATGTTAATAGCAGACGGGGAGGTCTTTGTATGTGAGAAAGCTTTGCTTTACTGTGAGCCAAGTGTAACTGTAGTGAAAGAAAACGCCATGCCAAAGGCTTCCTGTATGAACTGACTCATCACGAAAGGTTCATGTGGTTTTTGGATGCTGTGATGAAGACACACCCTAGTTTAGAAAAAACACAAAAGGTTTCATGACTGATTGGACAAATGTAGTTGTTAAGAACATCTAGACAGGACAGTTTCCAAATAATGCGTGGTTAAAAAAGCAGGGATTAAGGATTAAAAACTATTTAAATCAAGTATGATTTAGTTACATTTGTACTGAGTCAGGTTTTATGCTTCTTCATTCCAGACTAAGTGATACCAAGGAAATTAGTAAAAGGAAATATATCATGACTATCATTACTATAATAGAGTAAAATAAGGTATTAGCAGAATCCTCTCTCTGCACTATTTTTTCAGGGTTCTCTTTTCTCAAGTACATACTGTATGTTCAAGAGGTCACTAACCTGGCCACTCATATGTTATCTTATGTCAAACTAGTAAAATATCTACTCCTAAACCAAAAGCAGAAGGAGTTTTATGTTCTATTCTGAAGCAGTGAAACAGGAAGGTATTACCTAATTGTACTTAAAATGACCAAAATTCAGTATGAAATATTTTAATTGTTTGCTTTTTCGCAAAAAAAACTCATGCTCTCCTGGATAGGACCCTGTGCAGTAAATACCAAAACAGAACTGAGTGAGAGGACAGGTGTGTGATCTCTGAGGGCTAACTAAATGGTCTTGTCTGATGATGTCCAATAGTCTGATACGCTGCCTGTCTGCCTGCGTATCTAGACTGGCGGAAGCAGGGCTTTCTGGGATCAGTAGTGTAATACCTGCTATTACACTGCCAGAGGGAGTCATTACAGGTTAGTAGGATCCTGTTCCACATTATACTGTAGTCAGATTAGTTCTGCAGGATAACGACAGTATGCATCCCAGCGGAAAGCAGATATGGATGTTTGTAGTGACTCATCTTCCCAGTGCATGTGTTTTCCCCTAATAGTGTAGTGTTGTTACTTTTAATTAATCACAGTCCGTGTGAAAAGGGATATTATCGTACTACAACTGTAACTTATCTAACAATCTATTACAGTTTTTTTTTATTTATTTTTTTTAATTACCCCCCCACCCCTCCCCATGACTACCTGTAGTTATTTGACTATGGCATTAAATATTAGCATTGGGCTAGCAGTGATCGCTAAGATACAGTTCTGGGAAATATTCCCAATTAAGAGTGATGAAAGTTCTTTCAAGAGCAATTCTAGCTGTAAATGTGACACTTCATGTCATAATAAGTAAAACATGCTAACTCAGCATTTGTTGTTGTTTTGATCTAATTATTTCACGATCCGCTCAGGTATAATTTCATAAAGTTGTACATCCCTGCCGTTCTCCCAGTGTTGTTCTTTGGTGTGGTGTTTGGGTCAGGGGGAAGTCATTGTGTCACGTGGTGAATGTGATCATGTTGGGAGTGAGCCGCATGCCAGTCATCTCCTTAGCTATAAGCCATCCTCAGTTTGTGACTCTCTGAGTGGAGTGAAATGACCGGCGCTCAGGGCTCTGGTATCTCTCTGGTAACCATTGCCTGTGGGGAGATCATCTCCAGAACAACATCACAGAGGTCACACACGGATCATAGCCTATCGCCCGGAGCCATGACATCAACACTGGACTGGCTGTCTCTCAGCAGGACCGGGTACTGTGTATCTCTGCATATCTACTGGAAACAGCCAAACTGTCTGCTCGTCCGTCATTGCCATGTAGTGAAACAGACTTTAAGTTGTGTGTGTACCCTACAACAAACATGGCGTATACATCCGTTTGCATTGCTCTTTCAGACTGTGGCCCTGCGACACAGGCTGCAAGAGGCTTAGTGACAGGGGTTGATTCCATTTGAAATAAGGGGACTTTGTGATTGGCTGCTTGACACGAGAGTCTGTGATACCAGATGGCAACAGGGGGGGGGTTCATTTCAGACGTCTCGTTAGTTATTATATCAACCACATGTTTTGGGAGCATATTCTGTACAGTTAATATTGGTCTGGGTCCGTGTTAACAATGTAGTCTTGTCCATCTTACTTGTTGAGTGCCTTTTCCTTGTACGTTGACAACACCCCCTCAACCTTCATAAGACCTCTGGCCCCGGAGGAAGAACACTTATCCCTACTCCTACATGCCTTCGACGGAAAAACAAAAGGGGCAAATCCAGAAGCTCCGAGCCATGACTCGTTGCTTCCTGTCTTGTCTACTCTCTCTTACCTGTGGCAGTCATAGAGCCACGTGCGTGTGCCAAGGCATGTGCTGTGGCCAAAACAACAGCTGGTATGGGTTGTTTAGTTTGGAGGAAGTCTCGTACCTTTTGGTTGTTTTCGTAGGTGTCGTCGTGGTTTTTGTTGTCGTTTTTTGTAGTGTGTTTTCATGAATTTCCTGATCTCTTGTGTGCCTGCACGATGGCTCAATTAATACATTGTGTCAGTGGCGTGTGCGTGAGTGTGTATCCGGGCATGTGTTTGCATGCTTGTTTGTGAATGGAAACTGTACACATGTGTCCGTTTGAATGTTGCCTACATGCTCCGATGCAGCCCCTCCATCTTGGCAATGGCCCAGCCCAGAAGGTTCCGGCAGTGTCCAGACACATCCTTTGGGGACCTCATCAGGCCCTGAATTTCCTTCCCCCGTTCCCTGCCGGAGGGCATCCATTCATTTCCTCCTCCGATTTGGGGGAGATGATGAAAGGCCAGTTTCTTCCCCCCTCTTTTATTTCCTGTTACATTGAGACGTACTGTACATCTGCAAAGTCCTACACACAGATTCTTTTTTTATTTGGACCCTGTACTGGTTACACATGATTCATGCCATGTCATTGAGAACACGGGCCATGTTGAGATGGTGGATATCTGAATGTAGTATTCAGGAAGTGACAAAATAGAAATAGTAGTTGTATGTTTAATTATTTATTTTTTTGATTAGCATATGTTTTACAGCATACAACAAAAACGTGTAATCACTCCACAAAACTCTGTTGTCATTGCTTCATATAATCGTACACATTTGTGTCCCCATATTTTTCTTCCTTATCCAATAATGTAAACCCTCATCCAAAAACGTTTTCTTGATTATATCATAGAGCTAATTGTGCTGTTTTGAATAAAAAATTTAATAAACAAATTATATATATATATATACATATAAATTAACCGTGGACATTTAGGAAATGAATAGTATTGAAAATACCAGTCAGTCATTTAACTCTGTAAATGATAGATGTTGCCTAAACACACAGAGAGTATACACATCTAAAGTACCCATTTGTCCAAACCTTAGGTATCATAAGCACATAAGTGTTCTTCCTCCTGCTTCACTACATATGCCGAGCTGGGTGTGGTCGCTTGGATTTATCTCTGTGATTCTGCAGGCTCATGGTTGCCATGTCAACTCTAAACACACACACACACACACACACACACAACCTCCAGGCCTTAGCTTTGAGAGGATCATCTCCAACTCTGGCTCAGATCATGAGGGGTCTCTGTCTATGCTCTCTTGGTTCAGAGAGGAATGTGCTGCCTGGTTCCCTCCCGCCTACAGGCACATTGAGCAGAGTGTGTCTGCGGTCTGCAAACAGCCCACATTGATCATTATTCATGACAGAAAGTCATGGGAAGGTTTATGCTTATTCTAGCGAGAACAGAACTGTGTTTTTGTTTCAATCTGGGTAACAGAAACTAAACTTGTACTGGAGACCTTAACAAACAGTTACTGTGAACACGCCCACCGTTCATATTGACACTCCGGCTGTAATTTTGACAGTGACAAAGCCCAAATTTGGGTAACGGTTCGGAAACTGAAAGAAAATCATCTTATTTGCTGGTCGGCTTTAATGGTTAATTATGTGGGAGGGAGCGAGAGCCGTGTTGTGTGCGTGCGCCTGTGCGTGCGTGCGTGCGCGCTTGTGTAACTGTGTTTGTGCACCATCTTGAGTCTCTTATCTGCAGTGGCATCAGGCAGTGGTCTGGCATCAGGCAGTGCACTGGGCTGGCTGAGATACCGGCCTGCACTGTGAGCAATTGACCTGCTCTGATAAACTCTGCCGAATCACAATGGCATAATTCAACCCTAAAAGTTTGCCCTGTCACCAAGATGAGCTAACTGTCTCCCACAAATATAAGGGTGCAATTTTTTTGAAATAGGTTTATAGCAATTCTTGGGAGAGGAGAGCGATATAGTGATATTACCGACTTTATTACTGCAGCTGAACACCATCCAGCACATTGCGCCTCTGGTTCGCTCCATTCCTCTTTTCCTCCATCAAACGCTATTGTGAAGGATCGCTCATACATTTGTAGATATTAAGGGGAGATTTGGAAAGGTACTTCAGACCAGTGCTGAACCAGAGGATGAAAAGCCACACATACATAATGTCTTATCAAATTCCTGCTGTATATCACTGATGTAACGCGTTTCCATTGGTTTCTGGTCCTCTGGGCATACTATGAACATCACCACATGAAAGATAATGTTTCTGAAAAGAATAATTAACTTTCCTGTAATATAAACATAAAGTAATACATTTGTGCCAAGGACTACTATAATATCGAGCACACAATTATAAATTAGATGATTATGGCTGACTTATAATAAAAAATATAATGCTATAAAGACAAAACCACAATCAAATGATGAATAAATACAGTTACGTTACCAATCGTGGTGCATTGCCAACCATATATACATTTGAATCAACAGCTCATTGTCGAATCCTCTTGTTCGTTCATTTTCACACTCTTTAAAGAATAAGATGTATAGAGACCGTGAAGTGCATCCCATGAATCGATTTTGACCTAAGCATTTATACAAAAGGAACACTGTTACATTGCCCATGTTACAGAGTGTGTGCCACTCCCCTCTCTGGCTCCCTGTGAATACTCTCCTTTAATACTGTGATGCCTAGTAGCTTAAAAAGGGGCTCATTTTGTGGGTTAAGGGAGAGGAAAGGGTAGGATGGGGTTTCTGTGACTGGCAGCAATCAATCAATGTGTGAGCGCAGGCTAATGAAGCGACCTGTGGTTTATTACAGGGCTAGCAAGGAAAAGATTAGGCTACTGCCAAGCCTGGATTTCCCAGAACAAAACAGAGGAGGGAGTCAGACAGGCAGGCTTGCAGACAGACAGACAGGACTGCTATTTCTATGGCTGCTATAGCGGACGGTTAGAAGGACAGCCATAAAGCAATCAAAGGTGTTTACTCAACACTCAGTCCTATTATGTGCCCAGGGTGTGAATGTAAATGCAAAGCTTTATACGTTCCTTATTTAGTCTGGGGAGAAGTAGAAAACAAGAATGTAAACATTGTGTTTGGGGATGTTGTAGAGTTGAGCTCGAAATGTACGTTTAGGATGGCAAAGGCGGTAAATTAATCACACAGAGTTATTTTATTGGTTTCCCATTCCAAGGAATAGAGGTGTACATGTATACTAGTTGGCTTATGTGTGGAACAGAAATACTTTCCCATTGCATGATTAACAATGAAAATGTTGAGGTTTGTTTGGCAGTTCGCTTTTCTCTTGCCAACATCAGGTGAAATTGCCTAACAGTTTTATTGTGAGAAACTGGTTTGAATCCTGCTTACGGATCAGTAGTGGGAAATTGGCCTGCACAGTCCGGGTTTGGGAGTTTCGTGTTCCAATATAGTTACCTTAACTCGTCGCACCCAAGTGATTCCTTGTGGTAGCTCAGGCACATGTGAGCTGTGGGAGAGTGTGTTCCTTCTGGCTCAAAAGGAATCTGGTATAGACGTCTTGGTTGAGCGTGATAAGGACCAAATCTGCATAGGATGTGCTTCACAGGACAAATATATTTTGACACCAACTGTCCCAGGTCTGTTTGGAAGTTGCTGCAATGAAGCAAGGCATTGATTACAAATTGGATATCTTGAAATTAGGGAAAAACTGGATTAAAGTCAAATGAAATCCAGCTTTTAAAACAGTTCAAAAAATATTATTGGAAGACAAATTGAGTGAAACCTGTTTAAGACATAAGGACTTAAATGTTCTATCAGCACAAAGCGGATTTTGTATCGTTTTACATCCCAAATGTCAAAACCTAATGTTTTGTGTTGAATTCTAACTTTCTAAATCCAATAAGGCCCTCACCTTTTTGACCAGGTTTGCACACACTGTAGCAGGGATTTTTCTTACGGAGCCACTCCCTAGTTGCCTAGTGTGTTTCGGGTCGTTGTCATGCTGGAAGACCCAGCCACGACCCATCTTCAATGCTCTTACTGAGGGAAGGAGGTTGTTGGTCAAGATCTAGTGATAAATGGTCCCAGCCATCCTCCCCTCAATACGGTGCAGTCGTCCTGTCCCCTTTGCAGAAAAGCATCCCCAAAGAACGATGTTTCCACCTCCATGCTTCACAGTTGGGATGGTGTTCTTGAGGTTGTACTCATCCTTCTTTTTCCTCCAAACAAGGCGAGTGGAGTTTAGACCAAAAAGCTCTATATTTGTCTCATCGGACCACGTGACCATCTCCCATTCCTCCTCTGGATCATACAGATGGTCATTGGCAAACTTCAGATGGACCTGGACATGAGCTAGCTTGAGCAGGGGGACCTTGCGTGAGCTGCAGGATTTTAATCCATGACGGCGTAGTATGTTACTAATGGTTTTCTTTGAGACTGTGGTCCCAGCTCTCTTCAGGTCATTGACCAGGTCCTGCCGTGTAGTTCTGGGCTGATCCCTCACCTGCCACATGATCATTGATGCCCAACAAGGTGAGATCTTGCATGGAGCCCCAGACCGAGGGAGATTGACCGTCTTGTACTTGCCCATCCCAGCCTTGTGCAGGTCTACAGTTTTATCCCTGATGTCCTTACACAGCTCTCTGGTCTTGGCCATTGTGGAGAGGTTGGAGTCTGTTTGATTGTGTGGACAGGTGTATTTTATACAGGTAACGAGTTCAAACAGGTGCAGTTAATACAGGTAATGAGTAGAGAACAGGAGGGCTTCTTAAAGAAAATCTAACAGGCCTGTAAGAGCCGGAATTCTTACTGGTTGGTAGGTGATCAAATACTTATGTCATGCAATAAAATGCAAATTCATTATTAAAAAATCATACAATGTGATTTTCTGGATTTTTGTTTTAGATTCCGTCTCTCACAGTTGAAGTGTGCCTATGATAAGAATTACAGACCTCTACATGCTTTGTAAGTAGGAAGACCTGCAAAATCGGCAGTGTATCAAATACTTGTTCTCCCCACTGTAAATCATGTCAGACCTTTTTCCACCTTTAATGTGACCTATAACATGAACAATTCAATTGAAAAACAAACTGAAATCTTTGATGGGGAAGTAATAATAATAATAATAAGTGTACACACTTAAACTAATACTTTGTTGATGCACCTTTTGATGTTATTACAGCACTCAGTCTTTTTGGGTAGGAGTCTAATAGCATGGCACATCTTGACGTGGCATTATTTGCCTACTCGTCTTTGCAAAAGCTCTCCAAATCTGTCAGATTGCGAGTACATCTCCCCTGCACAGCCCTCTTCAGATCATCCCACAGATGTTCAATTGGATTCAGGTCTGGGCTCTGGCGGGGCCATTCCAAAACGTTAATCTTCTTCTGGTGAAGCCATGCTTTTTGGATTTGGATGTATTCTTTGGGTCGTTGTCGTGCTGAAAGATGAACTTCCTCTTCAGCTTTCTAACGGACGCCTGAAGGTTTTGTGCCGAAATTGCCTTGTATTTGGAACTGTTCCTAATTCCCTCCACCCTGACTGAGGCCCCGGTTCCAGCTGAAGAAAAACAGCCCCAAAGCATGATGCTGCCACCACCATGCTTCACTGTGAGTATGGTGTTCTTTGTGTCGTTTTTGTGCCAAACATACCTTTTGGAATTATGGCCAAAAAGTTAAACCTTGGTTTCATCAGATCATAACACATTTTCCCACGGGCTTTTGGGGGACTTGATGTTTGTTTTTGCAAACTACAGCCGGGTTTGGGTGTTTTTCTTTGTTCGAAAAGGCTTCCGTCTTCCCACCCTACCTCATAGCCCATTCATATGAAGAATACAGGTGATTGTTGTCACATGTAGCACACAGTCAGTACTTGCCAGAAATTCCTGCAGTTCGTTTAATGTTGCTGTAGTCCTCTTGAAAGCCTCCCTGACCAGTTTTCTTCTTGTGTTTTCATCAATTTGGAGGGACGTCCAGTTCTTGGTAATGTCTCTTTTGTGCCATATTTTTTCCACTTGATGATGACGGTCTTCTCCGTGTTCCATGGTATATCTAATGCTTTAGATATTCTTTTGTACCCTTCTCCTGACTGATATATTTCAACAATGAGATCCCTCTGATGCTTTGGAAGCTCTCTGCGGACCATGGCTTTTGCTCTGAGATGCAACTAAGAAAATGTCAGGAAAATCCAGAACAGCTGAACTTTATTTGTGATTAATCAGAGTCATTTTAAATTATGGCAGGTGTGTAATGACTTCTATTTAACATGAGTTTAAATGTGATTGGTTAATTCTGAACACAGCCAAATCCCCAGTTATAAGAGGGTGTGAACACTTATGCAACCAGGTTATTGAAAGGTTTTTATTTTTCATTTTCCCCCCTTGAAGATTTCAGTTTGTTTTTCAATTGAATTGTTCACTTTATACACTCACCTAAAGGATCATTAGGAACACCATACTATTACTGTGTTTGACCACCTTTCGCCTTCAGAACTGCCTTAATTCTACGTGGCATTGATTCAACAAGGTGTTGAAAGCATTCTTTAGAAATGTTAGCCCATATTGATAGGATAGCATCTTGCAGTTGATGGAGATTTGTGGGATGCACATCCAGGGCACGAAGCTCCCGTTCCACCACATCCCAAAGATGCTCTATTGGGTTGAGATCTGGTGACTGTGGGGGCCATTTCAGTACAGTGAACTCATTGTCATGTTCAAGAAACCAATTTGAAATGATTCGAGCTTTGTGACATGGTGCATTATCCTGCTGGAAGTAGCCATCAGAGGATGGGTACATGGTGGTCATAAAGGGATGGACAGGTCAGAAACATTGCTCAGGTAGGCCGTGGCATTTAAACGATGCCCAATTGGCACTAAGGGGCCTAAAGTGTGCCAAGAAAACATCCCCCACACCATTACACCACCACCACCAGCCTGCACAGTGGTAACAAGGCATGATGGATCCATGTTCTCATTCCTTTTTACGCCAAATTCTGACTCTACCATCTGAATGTCTCAACAGAAATCGAGACTCATCAGACCAGGCAACATTCTTCCTGTCTTCAACTGTCCAATTTTGGTGAGCTTGTGCAAATTGTAGCCTCTTTTTCCTATTTGTAGTGGAGATTAGTGGTACCCGGTGGGGTCTTCTGCTGTTGTAGCCCATCCGCCTCAAGGTTGTGCGTGTTGTGGCTTCACAAATGCTTTGCTGCATACCTCGGTTGTAACGAGTGGTTATTTCAGTTAAAGTTGCTCTTCTATCAGCTTAAATCAGTCGGCCCATTCTCCTCTGACCTCTAGCATCAACAAGGCATTTTCGCCCACAGGACTGCCGCATACTGGATGTTTTTCCCTTTTCACACCATTCTTTGTAAACCCTAGAAATGGTTGTGCGTGAAAATCCCAGTAACTGAGCAGATTGTGAAATACTCAGACCGGCCCGTCTGGCACCAACAACCATGCCACGCTCAAAATTGCTTAAATCACCTTTCTTTCCCATTCTGACATTCAGTTTGGAGTTCAGGAGATTGTCTTGACCAGGACCACACCCCGAGATGCATTGAAGCAACTGCCATGTGATTGGTTGTTTAGATAATTGCATTAATGAGAAATTGAACAGGTGTTCCTAATAATCCTTTAGTTGAGTGTATTTAGAGTGGAAAAAGTTCTGATATGATTTATCTTTGTCTCATTCTTTTACATCACAAAAACCTGGCATTTTAACAAGGGTATGTAGACTTTTTATATCCACTGTAAGTAATTGAAGATAAGGGACCATAAGGTTCTATCTGCTAATATATATGGTTTTCAGATCGTAAGTATTTTCAAGTGTTTTCAGAAATGTTTTGTGACGGTTTCTTCATGACTCAATAATGTACATTGCTTTTTATTGACACCCTGTGTGACAGGAATGCAGATATAACCTTATAGCATTAACTTCAAAGAGCGTTTGCACAGATAACATATCTTGCCTTTTTTCCTTTTTTTCCATTGACTTATCGGATGTACATTATATCACATTGAAGAGAAACCTTAAGAGAATAACCTTTTTTTTTTTTTTTTTACCAAAATGTCAGATAGAACCTTCTAGGCTCAAGTTTTCAAAATATTTTTGTTACCAATTTAAATTGTTCTGAAACATCACTTATTCCATGACAGAGAAAAAATTTAAATAAACCCCGACGCCCAGAGAATACAAACCACTTGTGTTGCAAAGCAGTCTGTTTACTGTAGAGCAACAATTTTATGCAATTTCCAATTAATTTCTTTGTCTGTTAGCAGAATCTACCATTGCAATTACTCCACTAACTGAAATACAAATAACAATAAAACACTCTGAGGTAAATCTTATTAGTTAACTGTTTTCAGATTGATTCAATCAAATCACATAATGGCTCTTAATGTACTAATGAAACAGAGATACAGAGTGCGTAGTTGCAATCTTTTTTTATTTTACAATTTATAAGGCATTAAACCCATGAAATACCAAACAAGCATGTATTCTGCACAGATTTGCTATGAGACCAACATGTGCTTACTGTATCAGGTCCAACCTGCAGGCCCAATCTCTGAGGAGCACTTTCAGGGTCTGATTCTGAGATGGGGGTGTTGAAAATGAGGAGATGAACTCTATGGCTCCATCCCACAGTCCAGTCGCCAGTATATCAGTGGAATCGCAGACATGTGTGTGTGTGTGTGTGTGTGTGTGTGTGTGTGTGTGTGTGTGGATGAGGTGCTCATAAATATCCCGTCCCCCCATAGGGGCCCTTCTGATGGTGATGGCGAAAGGATGTCGCTGTCTGGGTGATTGAGTGCTCCTGCTCCTGGCACTGGGCACATCCCTGCGCTCTGTCGCTAAGCAGAGCACCGAGCTGGCTGGCCGGCTGGCCGAAGGGTGCTCTCCTGCTAACGCCGGCTGAGCGGTGGCCGTCACAAAGCCGCAGACACAAACTCTTAAAGGTGGCAGAGGCCACGGCTGAGGCAACACTCAACAGAGCCTCCAGCCAGACCGGGAACACAGAGTGGGATTGGGCTTTGGTTTACTTGTTAATTAAATGTGAGAATTTGGTGTGAATTCGTGACAGCGGATGCTGTGGAAAATGGTATAGTAAATGTTTTGTAGATTATGTGATGGATGTGTCTTCACATAACTTCCTGAAGTGTCCTGCCATTAACTTTCAGAAAGGAATATATATATTTTTATTCACTCTCATTCTCTCTCTCATTTCCTCTTTCTCTCTCTCTCCTCTTCCCTCCCCCTCTATCACTCATTCACACAGCAATCTGCGATAATCAAGGAGCGGTAATTAGCCTGACTTGCTTTATAGTAATTGGGGGCAGGAAGAGGTTTCTCTTTCTCTAATGTTTTTTTCTTGCTGATAATTATTTTCTTTAGGTTTCTCAAGCCAGCTTTCTTGTTTCCCCTCAGTGTTTTCTCAGCTCATTCCGATACATTCTTTTGTCTTTTTTTTTTCTACAAACGCAGTGACTCTTGTCTTTCATCATAAGTCAGTAGCAGGTCAGGCCTTTGAGATAGGGTAGAGTTCAGGTTTTGAAACCACTGTCTGTTCTATTTTGGGTTTAGTCAGTTTCTTAGTCCTTCTGCTGAGTTTTCAGTCCCACCATTGACACTGTCCAGGTCTGTCCTACTTGGCAAGAGTGGCAGCAATAGAAAAAGGGAGAGTTTATTTCCTGTTCTGTTGAATCATATATCAGAACAATTCCCTTCTGTGCTGTTTGGCAATGGCAGAATGACTGGTGTCATTTATCATACGGGCTGAAAGAGGCTGTGGGAAAAGGGATTTCGTTTCTTTCTGAGGTCTGTGGATTCTGCGCAGTGGAGGATCATTAAATGCTTGAGTTTTTCGAGGTGTTCTGCAAGTACCTCATCTGGTAGATGTTGCTTTGTACTCTCTTGGCTCAATCATACTATCTCTCCGAAAATCAAATGTACATGTATATCCTAAAAGATAGTGATATATTGTTAGCCTGCTGGTAAATTATGTATAGACTTTCAATCTGTAGTATTAATGTGGTATTATAATGATTTGTACCATGTGCTTATAATTTAAGCTGGCAATAAAGGGAGTAACAGCATTACCTTTCTGAATGTGAAAACATCCAGGTGTGTTGAAGTCCAATTTGTGATCAAATTGAGCTGTTGTTGTCTTTGTTGACCTAGTTTTGTACTTTTTGTGATATCACTTTTTTTGTTGTTGATATTCATCAGTTTCTGTGGTGTATTTTAATTGACACAATGGGGAAAAATAGTCATTAACATAAACACTTACTACCCAATGTAAAATGAAGAGGTTTCAGGCATTTTGATCTTTTCGGGAATATTTCTCCCAACTGTCACCTGCATTTACCGTTTTTCACATTTGGAATATGGTGATCACACAAACTCATTTCTGATGTGCTGTCACCAAGTCTTCAGCGGCAGTAGCAGAAATAAATGTGTCAAGACTTAACTTATCCGCAGAAAAAATACCTCCTTCTCCTTCTCCTGTACCACCCGCTGCTCTAATTGACTGTAAATCCCTGAAACCTGTGAACACACACTAAACTAAGTACATCATGAATCAGATTTCTGTAGACAGACCCGGTCTCCCATACCCTCCAACGCCGCTGTCTTCACCCCCCCCCCCGTCAGGAAAAGACCCATATCTTCCACTGTATTGTTTTAAAAAGAAAAAAAAATGTGGGTTTGCTGCAATGTGGAATGCAACCTTTGATGATTTTATTTACCCACCGATCCAACTACATGTTTTATCAGGAAGTATACTCTGTCGCCATCCCATGAAAAGTGACAGGAAACGAAGACCTGGGTCTATAGGAAACTGCCAGCGCAGAGCTTTTAAACTGTCAGCAGTGTTAACTGTCTCTCTCATATATGGAGATCACAATGTTAAATGTGCTGTCACCCAGTCCTCAGCTAGAAGTAAATGTGTTGACCTTAGCTTATAATGTACCTCTACCCGCTACTGCCCAGCTGAATAGAGATCCATCAAATCTGGTGAAAATATAAGCGAACCTGAGGATACTACTGTTTATGTTAAATATTTTCTCCACGTTGTTACCATGTAGTATAAGAATCTCGGTTCTATGAAAACTTTTAGTCAACTTTGGTCCCCTTTACCTATCAGAGTTTAATTTCAAGCCACTGTAGACAGATGTTGTTTCCATTCCTGCCCATCCTTTACTCTAACTGAGTGTGGAGTGGAGCAGAGGTGTGCCAGGGTGTCTTCTAAACCCAACTCGGAGTGCATGACCTTTTCCAGTAGCAGTAGAGTCTGGGGCCGGTATCTTGACATGTAAGGCTGCTCCTGCCTGCTGAAGAAGAGTGTAGCTGCCCCCTGAGGTAAATGAAAACATTCGGTTCTTGCCAGATCTGCTCAAGTCACGTCTCAACCGGGCCACATGAGCCGACAGGCAGGTGACACGTACCAGAAGAGGAGATCTAGACTAGAGACTGTACTGTGGTGGCCTACTTCCACTGTTTCCATGGGCGAAAACCCAGAAACGGAGAACTCTTCGAGGCTCAGAATCACACCTCGTATAAAGCCAGATGTGCATCCACTGAGGTTGGTCAAAAGGGTAAAGGGCGACTGTTAGCTGCAGCCTTGAGAGCATCAAACCGCCATCTAATGATAGATGATATATGTCCTACTGCTACATTACCCTGCATGCACTGTATGTATTCTGGGTGAAATTGTGTATATTAACATTTGACCAGTGGAGTGAATGGAAACACGGAGCATCTTTTTCCTGTCATCTGTTCTGTAGACAGGCATGACTAATCAACCCACTGGCCTATCTGTTTTCCACTCTAGAAAAGTCCCCACGGAGGTTTGACACCGTGTCCCAACTCATATCAACGTTCGCAGATGAATTAACATTCCACGTGTGCCCCAAAGGGAACCATGATTGTGATTAAAAAGTATAGGCCAAAGGTTAATTAAGGTAACTACTTGAAACGGGAAACAACGGATGCTTGACATTTCTGCACTTGTAACCCTGTGATACAATTTAACTTCCGTTTTATCTTTGCTGCCCATTGTCCATTAGGACGACGGCGCTCTATTCCGTGGGCACACTCAACATAGTCATTTCGTGTCCTAAAACAATTGGTGTTGTTTTCAATATGGATATCAGTGTTCAACAAATAAGGCAACCGTCGTCTAAATCTGCTAAGATCATACCCGTGTCGTCTGCGTGCGATGGCTTTTTATTATTTTGTGCTGCTCCTCGTTTGAGTGAAACCTCATTGTCGCTAAGGAGATAGTGTACTGCAGTGGTCTCCTAGGTTATTAAATCAGCAGTGGAATAGCAGCTGAACTTCTGGCTATCCTGTGTGATTGATGACCGAAGCCCTAGTTGCTGAGGCTGAGTGTTTGTTTCTGTGTAATTGTCCACCAGATGGCTAAGCTAAGTGTTCTTAAATGCCTTTAGACCTGCAGGGGTCTTGGGGTCCAAACATTTTCAGTGCTTAATGGGATTGCTGTTTTTCTTAACATCCTGCCATAAGAAATGCTGTTTTGAGATCAAGATTTACTGTCGAGCGCCGAGTTGAAACGACTCCTGCTAAATTCCACCTACTTAATGCTTTCAACACTAGATGTTCATCAGCAGCAGTGTTTGTGAACTCTTTCACTAAAACAGCCCTTCTTGAACATTGAAAGAAGGGGAAAGAGAAGTGGGGAAAAAGCCAGCATTTGTATCCACTAGCTGGGCTACCTGAGGTAGATGAGTCAGATTAGAGGAGAAAATGGATCTAGGTGGCGGTGCGACTCATCAATCACAGACCCTCAAGGGGAGCTGCAGCTGAAGCTGGGCTGAAGCGCTATCTGTCAGCCGGGACTCTGAAACAGGCCCCGACACCCCTGGAGAGAAGAGGGGCCCTATCAGCGCCCATCAGCTCATAGCCCAGCTACAAACTGCCATGTAAACACGCGCATGTGATCCTGTCAAAGTAACCCGTGTCCCAGTTCAGCTGGTCGCACACATTTCCACAGCAGGATGAATGGGGACACGTCCTGTTCTCCTTCACCTTGCATGTGGATTTTTAAACTGTTTTACATTCTGGCTCTTCCAGATGGTTGCTGCTGCCTTTTTTTTTTTCTTTTTTTATGAAAGGTTGTTTTTCTGCCGGTAACAATAATGTGTGGTTTTTAAAGGACTAGACAATATTTTAATTTCATAAGGGATTGTGCCGTGTGTCCCTCCCTCCACATCCTACTCTGGAATAAAGCCAGCAAGTGCTTCTCCACCAATGTCGGTCGAGCTGCTTCTGTCAATACCTCCCAAGATGGATAGTTGTTCTGCATGCTTATTGATTCAGCACAGGCCAGAGATATAAGTATCATTTGTCATTTCTTGAATTATTTGGAGTCCTAGTTAAAACCCAGAGTGGGGAGATGGCCATGCCTGGGGGGGAGTTTGGGGGGCGGGGGGGTTGATGGTGGGTGGGAGTTGTGTGTGTGTGGGGGGGGGGTTGTGGAATAGCGAGTTGTCTGACGCTTTGATGAATGACTCCACGGGTTTTTGGTTTTTACTGTGAGCACTGGGGCCCTTTAGCTGCTATTTGCTTTCACCACGGTCCAAGAAAAACAATGCGATGGGTCCAAGGACTAAGCAGCATCATCCTGTCATAAGCAGCTACAGCTAGAGCCATGCAGCGTGCAGGGTGGTCCGAGCTGAGGAGTCAGAGAGAGGGAGGCCCCTAGCCATTACATGCTGCACTTACAGACACAGCACACTTGGCTACAGTAGGCTGGGCTATGGACCTCATCAGTTTGCCTGTTTGAATGCAAATACTCTGGATATTCTATATGCTGTAAAATATTCCAGTTGTATTGCCTATTTTGGTCAAGTGGGAGAGAAACACTACAAGGAGGAAGTCAAATCTCTAGTACTATCTCCCATGACTTTGATTATGTTCCACTTTGGGCTCTGAGCCAATGGGAGAGCTTGCTTCATTACTCTATAGATCATCTTTTAAGACCATTTAAGATCACAGTGCCCACAGTCAACTAATCACTCTTCTAACACAGAGGTTCATTAAGCTCTTTCATTCATTACACTCAAGGAGCAGTTTCTCCGATGTGCTGTCTTTTTGGTTTATAACTAAACAAAATGAACACACCACTAATATTGTTTTACATACATAATTAATTTGACTTTTTACGAAGAAATGCTGTTTTTCTGATATCCTTAAGCAGTGTGAATTCACGATGGGAAAACAATAAGAAAACACAAAAAGGAAAAGCTGAAACAGATGAATAAAAAGCAATTTCTTCAGTTGTCCATCAATCTTCTTTGATTCCATTGTTAGATCATAAAAGAT
Organism: Esox lucius; assembly: GCF_011004845.1. Taxonomy (NCBI): domain Eukaryota; kingdom Metazoa; phylum Chordata; class Actinopteri; order Esociformes; family Esocidae; genus Esox; species Esox lucius. Next base: position 27,708,583 of record NC_047580.1, on the reverse strand, counting down.
TGATATACTGTCAAATCCCACCTGAAAATGATTACCACTGTATTAGAAAAGCTGTTTGTGTCAGTGTGCATGCGTGCATTTGATATTCACAGTATTCACCAAAATGATTGCCAGTGCTTCCATTGTGTTTCCAGTTCCTTTTTAGCCTGCCAAAATGTATTTTCCCCACTTGCAATGATACCCTTTGTCTGTTGTTCAGCAACAGTGGTGAATATCCCACACCCAGTGTACAGTTCATCCCAGCTGTCCTCAGTCTCTCCACCCCATCAAATAGGAAGCTTTCAATATACTGGCCTTGATAGAGTAGGGTTCTTACTATTAAAGAGTTGTGTGGTTGTCCCACTTAGCTTTCTTAAGATTAACTAACTGTTAGTCACTCTGGAAAGTATCTGAGTATCTGCAAAGTGACCATTACTTAGATGTTAATACATCCCTGAAACAAAATAATCATTTTGTTTTGCCCGGAACTCTTGATATGTCCAATCTTGTACAATTGATGTTTTTTGCTTTATCTTTACCAGTTTCTTGCTATGTAATTTGTTTTTATTACTGCCTCACATGTTTGAATATTCCACGTTTACACAATAATGGCTAGCACGTTATTGAAATGTTTATGCTATGGGGCGTCCATGTTTTGTTGATTAATTTCTACTTCCTCTTGTTATATAATTGTACTAAGGCATATCATTCTTAATTATTCTTAATATTTCTGTAACCTTTTTAACCTAATATATCTGATATCAGCACTGAACTTTGTTGCTGTTTTTCACAGCAACGTTTTAGCATTTTATAGTTAGCATTTCATAGTCATTCATCAGTTAGCATATAAAAGGTCAAAAAATAATAGGAATGTGACTAATTACTATGAAAAGCATATTTTGTCTTAGAATACATACATACTTTACCTCTATAGTGTTTTTGTCCTGCAAATTTAAGAAGAAAGAAGATAAAATGTTTAACATGAAAGTGGGCCTGTCCGTTAAGTAGCCTGCCAGAGCCGTGGGTCGTCCAGCCTATCTGACATCCTGCCCTCAAGTTACATGATAGAAGCACTAATATTTTATTGCCATATGTGTTATATTTATAACTACTCTCAATTTTTTAAGATGTGGCTTTTTTGTATAATTTTAGCGCTGTAATTTAAGAACATTTTATTCATGTGTCTGCATTAATAGTGGCGTTGTAGAGTTGAATTATTATTTTTTTCCCCTAGAAATAATTTTGTGAGTATACAAACATGATCCTAATATGCAGAACTTCTTAAGTAGGTCAAGAGAATGTACACCGATTTTCGTCAAATGGAAAAGCGGTATACTTCCTCTCTTTCATTGGCGTCACTAAGACTTATTGCAAAGACAGATGGCGGAAAACAAAATCCCTCGGGAAACAAGCACAGGGTAGTGGAGAATCATTGTGGCGTCATCTAAATCGCTTTTTGAAATGTTTTTCGTATTCTAACATTTTTGTAAACTGGTTGACAAAAAGTAGAAATGAAAGTAAGTTTGAATGCTTTATTGTTGTAATTCAGCTAACTTAAAATCAGAAACATTCTAAATGTACTAAAATCTATTTATAACTACGACTTCTGAAGTCGGCCCTACAATTTGCATTAGGCTACTTTGGGAGGTAATTTCCAAATTTTCAACCAATCAGTTTTGGGCATTATACAATAGTAAAAATTAATGTACCGTTGGTTTTCCTGGGGGGTTATCTAAACTATTAACATCTCATTGGTCAAAAGATTACATGTATGTAAAAACATCTGTGACTAATCACGATTAGTCACAGAAAGAAGGGCTGGGACTGTCGACTCCATATTAAATAAATAAAGAAATCAAGGCATTAGCAGATCAGTTTTCTCTATTTATTTGCCTGAGCAGTGAGACAACGTACGACCACAAAGCCTCCTGAATCACTTTGGAGAACTAGAGCATGAGTTGAGATATGCCTCCATCCTTCACTCTCTCCTTCTCCCCGTGCTTGCTAATGCCAGTCCTAGAACAAACAGGGTTTTTGCATGTAGGACACAGAAGACAGATGTTCAGGATTAATTTCACCCCAGTGCTCTATTGTGTGCACTTTAACAGAGCTCAACTGATACGGAATGCCACTTATTCCGCCTCCTGAATGTTGAAAAGACATCACAACCAACCTCTGTTGTGGAACAGATCCGTGCCTTATTCAGACATTGCCTGGTGCCCTATGGACATTAGTTAACATCAGTGGTGTGTCGGTGTGTAGCTCTACAATGTTTTAGTCTGCTTGTTGTTGCACCTGTTTGCAGAAGTAAAAACAAATGGACTAGGACCTCACTGATACTGTCGAGGGGTGACATTATCTTAAAGCAGTGCACTTCTCTAATCTGTCTGCTGCGCTTTTGAACAGCCGGAGGAAGGAACTACGGGACAGGAGCAGGGATAAGGGACAGAAAGAAGGCCTGGGATGCTACTGCATCTTTAATTACCATTGATACCACCACAGAGAAGGGGGGTTGGGGGGGGGGGGGGGGCAGAAGAGCAGAACGAGAGAGGGGAGGGAGAAAGAGAACCCGCCGTGTTCACTTTTTAATTAAGGCTCCGTAGTGTAACTCGTCAATGTACATTATTGGAAGAATGAACGTCAATGCCATTGCTTTTTCTCCCCCTCCTTTATCTCTGTCAATGATTCAAAGACATGATTTATGGTTCTTCTCCGTCTTTCAGGATCATCCATCAAGTTCCGGCTCTGCCGCTGCGCCACCCGTTGTAAATCATTCTGAAAGCCTGTCACTCATTTCCATTAACCGTTCCTCTGTCGCTCTGGTCTCTGCCTTCCTCAACCTCTTTTTTTTTTTTTTTTTTTTTTCTTCCCTCCCTCCTTTTCCTCCCTCCCTCCCCAACCCCTCGGTGCACAACCTACAGTCACACGGGGGGTATCAGTTCCGCTCTGCTGCCTTGCCCGTCCGCCTACCTTCTTTTCAATAAATTAACCAATGAATACAAAGGCCCTATACTCGTCAGGCAGGCAAGTGGCTCCTACTCCTCCTCCATTACTGCTGTTTAACACCACAGAAATGTCACTGCTAAGAAGCTCATTGTAAATGAGGCTGTTGCAGGGACAAAAACATTGATGTTGCAGTTCTGACTTAGCGGTGGAAATATGTAAACATTAGTGATTATAAGAGTCCTGTAATCAGGGCTGATCCTAGCCCCCCCCCCCCACATGGATTGCCCTTAGTTTAACAACTCACTTCTAGAGGGACTTTTAAAATATGGCTGAAAAAACTAAAATAATATATATTCATAGTAATTATTTTGTACATCCACAGGGTTTTAAGGTTATGTTATATTTGTTGTTTAAACAAGGGTTCCCACGTTCCATCAATTCCACAGCATTGGAACTTGGTAAATTAATCCCAATAATGTTTTCATGATTTCACCACATTTATACAGATACATTATTTCATAGCCACACAGTGAGCACCAGGGCTAGGTTCGAGTGTTATCTGTGCAGCAAGCTGATAAGTGCCTGGAAAGCCCAATGGGCAATGCAAAGGATTGGGGAGACCTCGTCAGCAGGGATTTCCTGGCCTTGTCGTGCGCTAAAGACTTCTTTAGGCAGCTTGGACTCATGCAATAAATATGTTTGTGAGGTGAGTGAGCATGCCCTCATAATGAGTTCTCCCACATGAGAGAAAGAAGAATGACTTGGTCATGAGGAACACTTGCTCTTTCAAATCCATTGGGAGTAATTGCAATGAGACACATCCGTAAATGTAATTATATTACAGAAAAAATACCTGCAAAATTATTTAGAAGTATTCCTGATCAATACGTTACTGAACTACAGTGATGGCATTTTTGTTCTGTTTGATATTTTATTTTGAAACACTGAAACTCAAAACCAATTGTACTTATTGTACAGTGACCCAGCTGCAAATGTGGGAAGAGGTAAAATGTTTTAGCCCAAAATCCAAGTGTGAATGTGTCTAGCAAAATACTTGAAAGTACTGTGGTAGTGCTAAAAAACAAAACTTGGGAGGAAATTCACCTTCCAACAGGACAATGATCCCAATCTCAATGCCGAGGCAACATTTCAGTGGGTCAATGACAAAAAGGTCCAATTGAGAATCTATGGCACTTGAAAAGTATGGTTGACTTGCATCGTCCAACCAACCTAAACAACCTGCAGGAAATCTGCCAAGAATAGGCCAAAATTGCTCCAATACTGTGTGTTAAATTGGTACATTCTTACCCCAGAATTGTAAGAAAAGGTGGCTTTACCAAATATTTATGTGTTAATGTAAAACCAAACACTTCACAATAATTGAGTTTGAGTTTCAGTGTTTTAAAGTGAATTATCAAACTGAACGTAACATTTGTAATTCAGCAAAATGCGAGGATTGCCCAGATAATTTCGCAAGGCACTGTGTATCTATTTCTGTGGGTAGTTGAATCACATAACAGGGTCCACCTTACAATGAGGAAGAGGTGTTCGGTAAATTAATTGCTAATCACATTGAACAAAAAAAGGTAATTGAACAGTATGTAAAATCCAACAATAATTTGTGATCAACAGTGATTCTGGGTCTTAAGATTTTTTTTTTTTAAGAAATGTTTTGAATTCAGGGGGTTGAAATCTTAATGTGAAATTGCTGAATTTGGCACATTATTTGTGTATTTTTTTTTTAAATTCTCCATGCGGTCTACATTACAGGGTACATCATTTAATATGACAGGCTTTTAAATATTTCACATGTTAGTACACAATTTGAAAGGGACACAGAGGGCACTCATTTCGTGGAACGACCCCAGTCTTTAGTCCCGTCCCCTAAATCGTATTGCTTTACAAACCAAAAAGTACACTTACACAATGACTGTACTCTGTAACCAGCTTTTATAGGAATAGGTTTTCTAAACTGAAACATTGACTCAATGGAGTGACTGTCAATCTCTCGACAATAGCTGATGTGCCTCCTCGGGGAGCTTCAATTCACTGGCTTCTTCTTTCATTCTAATCAACATCTAGATAACGTTCCAGAATATCCACAAACAGCAAAAAGAAGCCAGCCAGTTTTGAGAGAAACTTTTAGAGATTGGGTGCCAACACATTTCACTATTTAGGCAGCCATTGTTTTCAAAATGGGCTGTCAAAGTGACAATGCGGTGCCAGGCAAATCCCAATGTTTGTGCTATTCAGAAAAACAGTGGGCCCTAATCATTTTGCAATGCATTTGACAACAAATTTGCCATTGAAATGAAAGGGAGAGAGGCAGGGTTGTTTTGAAGCATTTCTGCCTTTCTTACTTTTTAACTTGTCTTGTCCCCCAAAGCTGCTGCAGGTTTGGTGGGTCTGCCTCCCTCCCTTTGCTCTTGCCATGAAACAGCCTTTGGTTCCGCAAGAAACTGTCTGACAATACCACGCTTATGTTGCAAATTTACTGTGTAGCGTCATTGTCTTTAATGAAGGGAAAAAGTGGCAATCTACTATTAATGAATATAAAAGGAAGGAATGGAATATATGGAATATAAAAAAAAATGCTTCCCTTTGCTGAAAACTGCACAAAACTGCTTGTATAAGGAAAGCCTTGGCTGGATCCTGTCCAAAATCTAATGAAAGATCCATAGAGAGCCGAAGGAGGGAGGGAGCGTTCGTGAAATGCAGATTGTTTTAATAGAACACACACTCTTCTACAGTCAGCTGCAGTATCAGATTCATCAAGCTGGGCTTGACCTTGATGGATATCTGCTGATGTGATGGCCAGTGTTTTGATGCCTGGCGTTATGCACTCTTCATGATGCTTTACTGTTTATTGTGTAGTCTGTCTGTTAACTCGCAAGGAAGAGGAAATGTAACAACGATTGACCTATGTCTGGAAGAGACGGTCCACCGCCAGCATGTTTATGTAATGTTGTGTTATCGCGTAAAATACTCTGATGTGGGGTATCTTACGGAAAATGTCTGCAGTATCACTCGATACCATTGTATGAAAAAATATATATAATTTAAAGTACATTTATTTAACTGTGGAAACTATATTATGGTAAAATGTATGAAAACCCATATAAAAACGTACCTTATTTTTATTTGTTAAAGCTACTAGGCAGTATTACCAGGACAGTCAGTTAAGTGCCGAAAAGATAGTCACATTCTCCTCCCAGCCAGTGGCTCGTAAAAGTTATGAACAAAGGCCTAATCTGTACAAGGCAGTGGTCCTTTAAATGATGGCCCACTTTCCCCTTCCCTGCCTGCCTGCCTGCCAAGCCACGCAAACATTCCTGACTGACATTCAATCAGGGAAATTTGAACCGAAGCAAGATGGTCTTTTATTAGTACCTCCCTGTTTGCTTGACTGGTCAGCTCCAATATGCGAGGGTTGGCTGAGTGGCGTACAGTAAGATGATGGGTTCTCTCTCTGATAAGGGTGAATGAGGGGTAAACTGCTATTCTGCAGAAAGGAACCATCAGACCTCATCATGTCTCTCCTGGAGAGCCATGTCACAAGCTCTTCAAAAACCAAGTGACAGAGAAAGGAGAAAGCAGTAGCACACTGGGCAACCGCTCTCTCTCTTCTTCTATCTCTGTCATTCGCTCACACTCACATGAAAAACGAGAATGAATAAATGTTTCACATTAGGTGTGTTTTAAAGGGAAATCGACTGATAGTATCCTATGCTTGTCGATATATAAATACAGTTAGTTTTTTTTCAACAAAGCATGCCTTGCATACCGCCAATGAAAATTGTTGGAGTGAAGGAGTGGACCGTGTTGCCAGTGATGCAACATCAGATAAATCATCTTTTTTTTGGGGAAGGTGTGTAAAAACTCTTGACAACCCTGGGGTGAGATGGAATATGAGGCAACAGTGCTCCACGTGAGGCGGTGGCGCGGTGGCACGCTCCAAGTGATGACTTAGGTGCTGTAGTGCAGATTGCAATGCCCCCCCCACCGCTCACTTCCAATTAGGCAGCGGGCCGAGTGATGCGTCTCGGAGCAGAAGCTTCTAGCAGCCAGGCATCAAAAAGAGCAGCGCCGCTCCGTGACACCATGGAGGAAGTGAAGGGACTCCTGGAGCTAGTGTAGGATGGAAGCCACCGCTTGATGTGACTAAGTGAGAATCGTGATTAGTATCGATGGAGAGACAGGGACACAATGAGGAATGCCGACGTTTGTCTTTTGTACAGAAAATCCTCCAATCGAACTGATGAAATCTCCCCCAAAACTTTTGAAACATACTTAATGTACCCTTTTTCAGGATTGTGTGTCATTAGTGTAGGCTACTTCCTGAGGTATTCAGTGTTTTACCTTCATTTATCAGTTGGTTGTGAAAACATTGTTTTGATTAATTGCCATCATTATTGTGATAATTTTTGCACAAATGAGCAGCCAGATGGAAGGATATGGTGTCATATTGGTGATCCTATCATATTAATCTGGGTCTTGGTCCGTACGTCTATGTACTGTACATCATGCTGTCTTTTGCAGAATTCACAATCTGCCTTCCTCAACGTGGTCCACATTGTATTTTTTTAAATGGCGAGGTTTTCTATTTGATTATATTAATCTATAAAATATTTAATGTGAGGGTGTATGAAAGCAAGGCATTTATCTGCATGAATAACCACTGTTTAGTGAAGTAAGTAATGCGCTTTAAGTAACATCCCTTTCATGCATACAAAAATTAACACTAATCTTTCAGTCGTATGGTTTTGCACTGCAGCAAAGCCCTCAGAGAGATCTTAACATAACCACTTTGTGGAAAGGTAAATGGGTTTTTCCCTTCATTTATAGAATTCAAACCACTGTATTACTGCTTTCATTTACTAGATCTAATTGTTGCTGGTAGTACAGCTGTTCTGTGTGTGACTATGACTGGAGGTGTAGCTAAAAGAACCAGATAATGTTATAAGGGCAATGATAATGCATGCAATTCCTGAGTTTGGGTAGAATGTCTTAGAAAATAAGTAGCTCTTCTTAATCAAATAAAACAGTCTGTTTTAATATACAGCTCCAGAAAAAATTAAGAGACCACTGCACCTTTTTCTTTCCTTTCCAAAAAAGTCAACAAGGAAGGTTTTGAGTGTGGAACAGAAGAGTTAAAGTTAAGAGACCACTGCAAATTGAACGCTTCTGTTCCTCACTAAAAACTTTCGTTTTCCACCTTTTTTTTCACAATATGTTTGCCTTTTCAGATGAACAGAGGGTCAATAGGTGTGCTGTGAAAGCAGTAATCATCAGGCAGAAGCTACTATATAGATCTGGAACAAAACTCTGGAGAGGGACAGCCAGGAGTCACCAGGATAGGTAGTCCAAGGGCTTGGAATATGGACTTAGTTCCCTGACACAAACCGTGTAAAAATCACTAGGGACTGAGACGGTGGGATCCAGAGACACAGTGGCCCTGCCCATAGCAAACAATCAACACACACAAACTGATGCGATTGTGCTCATAAGTTTGCATACCCTGGCAGAAATTGTGACATTTTGGCATTGATTTTGAAAATATAACTGATCATGCAAGAAAAACGATTTTATTTAAGGATAGTGATCATATGAAGCCATTTATTATCACATAGTTGTTTGACTCCTTTTTAAATCATAATGATAATAGAAATCCCCCAAATGGCCCTGATCAAATGTTTACATGTTTGGCCTTGTTACAGACACACAAGGTGACACACAGGTGAAAATGGCAATTTAAGGTGAATTTCCCACACATGTGGCTTTTTAAATGGCAATTAGTGTCTTTGTATTAATAGTCAATTCATTTGTTAGCTCTCACGTGGATGCGCTGAGTAGGCTAGATACTGAGCCATGGGGAGCAGATAATAACTGTCAAAAAACCTGCATAACAAGGTAATGGAACAATAGAAAGATGGAAAAGGATATAAAGATATATCCAAAGCCTTGCAAATTCTAATCTCTTGATACCAAGCCAAGGTCCGGTAAACCAAGAAAGATTTCAGCAAAAACTGCCAGAAGAATTGTTCGGGATACAAAGAAAAACCCACAGGTAACATCAGGAGAAATACAGGCTGCTAGTTGTCAGAAAGAAGCCTTTACTGTAGCAATGCCACAAAAAAGCCTGGTTACAATATGCCTGACAACACCTTGACACGCCTCACAGCTTCTGGCACACTGTAATTTGGAGTGACAAGACCAAAATAGAGCTTTATGGTCACAACCATTAGCGCTGTTTGGAGAGGGGTCAACAAGGCTTATAGTGAACAGAATACCATCCCCACTGTGAAGCATGGTGGTGGCTCACTGATTTTTTTGGGGGGGAGCTCTAAAGGCACAGAGAATCTTGAGAAAATTGATGGCAAGATGAATGTAGCATGTTATCATAAAATCCTGGCAGGCAATTTGCATTCTTCTACATGAAATCTGCGCATGGGACATTCTTGGACTTTCCAGCACGACAATGACCCTAAGCACAAGGCCAAGTAGACCCTCCAGTGGTTACAGCAGAAAAAGTTGAAGGATCAGGAGTGGCCATGACAGTCTCCTGACCTAAATATCATGGAGCCACTTTGGGGAGATCTCAAACGTGCGGTTCATGCAAGACAACCAAAGACTTTGCATGAACTGGAGGCATTTTGCCAAAACGAATGGGCAGCTGTACCACCTGCAAGAATTCGGGGCCTCATAGACAACTATTACAAAAGACAGTTCTTAATACTGTGTATTGCCCCCTTTAGCATCAATGAGAGTGAACAAAGGGTATGCAGACTTTTGAACAAGGGTCATTTCATTTTTTTTCTTTATTGCCATGTTTTGTTTTATGATTGTGCCATTCTGTTATGACCTACAGTTGAATGTGAATCCCCATAAGAAATAAAAGACGTGTTTTGCCTGCTCATTCATGTTTTCTTTACAAATGGTATATGTATTGCTAATTCCCCAAGTGTATGCAAACTTTTGAGCAACTGTATCTTTTGAGAACTGTATCTTTCTGATAGATTGGATCTAAACCAGGCAAGAATGTGTCCATGTACATTAAACCAATATGGGTTTCCAATCTCTCATAAAGAGGGAGTGATCAATGGTGTAGAAGGCAGCACTAAGGTCAAGATGCACATGGACAGACGCAGAGCCTTAGTCTGACACCATTCCAAGGTAATTTACCAATTTCACAAGTGCAGTCTCTGCAGATGTGAGCAGTTTTTAATACTGCACTTTACTGTCTTCCCAGGCTAGTCTAAATATTTCCAACTTGTTGGAGTGCTATTGCAGTTTCTTTTGTTGGCTCGTTTTAGGGCTCTGGCAGGGAGCTAGTTTCAAGTTGTGTATTTGTTTTTTATTTTCAGTTGTAACACTGCATATAAGGTATTACACCCGAAAACAAGGTTTGATAAGATATTGTCACCCATGACAATAAGGTCTGATAAGAATTTTTAAAACTCACTGAGGTATTTTGTGTTTAGCCCAAAGGTCAATAAAATGTTGCTATGAAAAGTTTCTGAGTAGGTTGCATAAAGCATAGTCTTGGATTAAGAATTAACTAATACAATATCAGCCATGAATCCTGCTCCTAGATTGATCTTGATAATCAGCACACTGTACACCTTACCTGACTATCTCTGGTAAAATATTTAATCCCAGGCATGTGTAGCTTAGGCAGTTTTTTGTGATTGCCGTATACTGTGATTAGATCCAGCAGAAGTTAATAATGAATATGGTGACGACTAACCCCCAGAATGCGTGGACATCTGGCAGGCCCTATGAACACAACGACGGTAGTGTAGTTTTGATTGATCTTTGTCCTCCCACCACATCCTGTCTGTAGGAGGGGCCGTCCCTTCCCAATGAGGTGTGCAACTGAAGATTAACCTACCACTTTTAAAATATGACTGAATTGTACATGTAAGTAAGCAGGCAGAGGATCTCATCCAAAGGGTCTCGCCCCCTGGTGGATCAAACTCAGAACCGCGGCGTTGCTAGCGCCATGCTCTTCATTGCTGTTCCACAGGACGCGGTGGGTTGCTGATCTGCTTTGTTGTGTAGAAGCCGCAGGTTTACATAGAATACCACTGAAGGCGCTAGAGCCTGCTGTGTTTTATTTTTTGTAGATATATATATTTTTTTTTTTCTATTTAGCATGACATAAATCCGGGAGATGTAAATGTCACGGAGCAGGTTCATTTTGCAAAGAGGTTTTGATTGCCATATGCGTGTAATTGATTGGTCCAAGGACAGGGGGAAATCTAGAAATGTCATAACAGTCCTGCTTAGGTCGGTCCCACCGCCAGGCAATCAATGAGAAGTAAAAAGAAATATTGATTTGTGAGCAGCGAAAACTGTAGCTTGAGACAACCAGAGAGCAGTTAGGGAAAGTGGCACAGACATGCGGACCTGTCACTGGCACCTATGAATTACCCAATCTTCAGTGAAGATAGTGTTACCTGGTGCGGGCAGGGTATCACAGAGTATTGCAGGCAGCTGTCCATTAGCTAAACCCCTCAGGCTGCTCACTCTCTTCGCCTTGTCACTTTAATGAGGAAAATGTTGACCTTCCATGGGATAAATGTTGATATCTTTGCCATTATAAAATGTAATGCTAAGAGGCTAGTAGTGAAAATCTAATACTCTCACCGGGAACATATGCTGTAGGCTCACTTAATAAGACCTAATTTCTGTAAATGTCCTGTGTTTAAGGGAAATATGTTTTTTATGAAATGTGAAAAATCTAAGCAAATTTGGTAATATTCTTGATATTGTTTGTTATAATGGTTTACCAGGTAAGTGTTAATTGGTGATAGCAGCAACTTGGGGATTAGTTACAGGGGAAGGAGAGGGGAGAAATTGGAAGCTGGGATCAGTTAGCCATGTTTGTATGATAGTCTGATTGGAAATGAAGTCAGGACTCACAAGTGAACACCCACATCATACAGAAAAAGGCTATTTGACCTTGATTGACCACATAGAGAAAGGGCTGTTCACAAAGAAACGGCCCCCTACACAGGGCTCGGTCTCCAGTCCTTGTCCGGGTGTATTGGGATCTTTATGTTGCCCCTCCAACATCCAGTTGTTTCTGGTCTCCCATCCAGGGGTCAACCCTGCTCAGCCTTAGAGGTAAGCTATTAAGGGGATAAGGAGTGATCGGTTGTGGAAAATCCCGTTGGACAGAGTAAAGCTAATTTCTGTGTGACTGAAAAATATGAATCCCTCAACTACTACTAGACCTACTGTACCACTGGCCATGCAGTCTGCTGTGTTCTGAACACTGGGGGAGATTGACTTGGCTCAGAACTTGGCCGCTGCTCCTGGATGCTCAGGCCTTGTTGTGCCAGGAGTCTGTTCATACAGATTAATGTTATAAACACTTCAAGTCACTGACTTATGATGGACACCCTAGGTTTTTCGACCTTTGCATATTCCTGTCTAAAGATATAGATTTGTAGTGACACAGATTGGAGGCTTTTGCGGGGGTTTATGACATGCTAAATCTCAGCACTGGCGTGTCAGCGTCTTGTTTTCTAAGAATGAATGGACTTAACAGACTCAGGCGTTTCTCAGCAGGCCTATTAGCATTACAACTGTCAAACAATCAACTTAATATTACCATGCTATTGCGACTAAATAACCGCTATTGTTGCATTGTCACATGTACTAACTCGATGTCACAGCGCTCTTGTAGACTAGAAAGATAGTAGGAACTGCCCTTGCATTTGATCTGGTATTAAAGAGTCACGCTGCTTGACATGGACCGTGGGCTGGCAGAATGGAGGGCGTGCGAGAAGGGGAAGCAGATGTTTATCTTGGAATGACTCCGCCAAAGGTTAATTGCTGCTTTTGATGTACTATGTAGTAGTAAGAAATTCCACTATTCATTTTAGTGTCAATTCCATCTGAAAATACTGGATATCTGTAAGCTGAATATCTGTATTCACATTATTTACCCTTTAGCTCATATTTCCTTAAAATTATGTATGACTTGACTATGCTTTACTGTTGTTGGTAATGGTAAAACTGGATTTGTTAGTGGTCTCTTCGCACAGTGCAGTTAAAGCTTCTTAAACATGGTAAATTGTATCATCTAATTGCCATGAAATAATTTATCAGATGCGTGTCAGCATGCCCTATTTATGTATGATAGCTGTAAGTGTCTCTTAGTTCAATATTTATTAATGCTAAATTCCTAATCCATTAATTTGTTTGTAAGGTTTTTTATCTGCATGAAATATCCAATGAAGAAGAAAAGCTGTTTTGTTCTATCACCAGTATACAGAATGTAGGGTTATTACCGCCTTTCTTCTGACTTCTGTGTCCAATAATTAAGTAAATGTGACTCATGGATGGATATAAAAGGTAATGGCAGCTCCATTATTCCGATGAAAGTCCAAAGATCAAGTCAGAGTTCATCTAAAACCATGGAAACACCACGCATGCTTACCCGAAAGAGGGATATATCCAGAATCTGCTTGTTGCCACCCGTGAAAATAAGCCTTTACAGGCTGGGTAACTGGTGTGTACATTTTTTTATTGCAATGCTTGTATTAATGTCTTCACCAAGACCTTTTCATGTTATGGCCAACTGTCAACTGCATTACGCTATAGACAAGATGACATCAACTTCCACTAGCTAGCGTCCGTATGGTACTAGTTTATCCAACCAGCAATAATCCATTAGCAAATGTTTTTTTATAAAACACCAAAAACACAACTAGCACATTAAGTGAATTAGCCAAATATAGCTTCATTATTATTTTTATTGGTGGTTTTCTTAAGATCTCTAGTCTCATACCATGAAACAAAAACAAGTCAAGATGTTATGTTATGGTCCCCTGGACATCCTTAAAATCCTTAAAATGTCCCCTGTGTGCTGGAGTTTGGTATTGCGTTCTAAGCTGCCGACACTGGACCACAATTGCCCCCTGGCGATGGACTTTTAGCCTCGGCTCAGCCACCGGTCTGTGTTCTTCTTCACTGTCTCCTATGACATACCTACAGTGCTGATAACAAGTATTTGATATGCAATAAAATGCAAATTAATTATTTAAAAATCATACAATGTGATCTTTCACAGTTGAAGTGTACCTGTGATAAAAATACAGACCTCTACATGTTTTGTAAGTAGGAAACACTGCCGATTTTGCAGGTTATCAAATACTTGTTCTCCCCACAGTATCTGGCCCTCCTTCATACAGCTCTGTTATTATAATAATTAAAGTACAAAAAAATTCCCTTGATTGCTAAAATGTCTGACATTATCATTGAATTGTTACAAAAAATATGCATATTTCTCAATCAATTATCATCCAATTCAACTCTAATTTCAACTCATCTCCATAGTCTCAAGACATTCAAAAAAGTGGACGTGACCTGGAAGCTTGTCATGGCTGATAGCATTTCTGATTTCTTCCCCTTGATAAACTACACTGAACAAAATTATCATGAGCTGAACTCCAAGATCTAAGACATTGTCTATGTTTGCGGTTGGTGGGTGTCCCTTTGGTTGACGCCTGGCAATGTGGGTGGATTGATTTCCTGCCTGTTGGGCCCTGTCCGGGGCCTCCCCCGGGTAGGGCCACAGTGTCGCCGGACCCCCTCGTCTCAGTTACAAGGTGTTACGCTGCCATATTATTGTGCTGGGGGATATGAGGAATGCACTTTCTAACTTTTCTCAGTCTCCTCCAGTTTTACATTTTAGGAGGAGATGAGGTCCTGGTCCACACTTGCGGAGTACCTGGTTTGGGGGGCCCGTTGCTGTGCCTGTCCTTGTCCACCTGGTCATACTTTTGACCTAGTCTAGAATCAAACAGACTGGATTTAGCCCAGAGAAACTTATTTATTATTCCAATTGGACTCTTAATATCTCACCCGGCACAGCCAGAAGAGGACTGGTCACCCCTCTGAGCCTGGGTCCTCTCTAGGTTTCTTCCTAAATTTTGGCCTTCTTAGGGAGTTTTTCCTAGCTACCTGTGTGATGCCAGGTGAGGCATCACACAGGTCGTTGTCCATAACACACCCCTGCCCATACCATAACCCCACCGCCACCATGGGCCACTCGATCCACAACGTTGACATCAGCAAACCGCTCACCCACACGACGCCATACACTCTGTCTGCCATCTACCCTGTACAGTGTAAACCGGGATTCATCCATGAAGAGAACACCTCTCCAAAGTGCCAGACGCCATCGAATTTGCTCACTCAAGTCAGTTACGACGATGAACTGCAGTCATGTCGATACCCCGATGAGGACGACGAGCATGCATGTGTGCTTCCCTGAGACGCTTTCTGACAGTTTGTGCAGAATTTCTTTGGTTCTGCAAACCGATTGTTGCAGCAGCTGTCTGGGTGGCTGGTCTCAGAAGATCTTGGAGGTGAAGATGCTGGATGTGGAGGTCCTGGGCTGGTGTGGTTACACGTGGTCTGTGGTTGTGAGGCAGGTTGGATGTACTGCCAAATTCTCTGAAACACCTTTGGAGACAGCTTATGGTAGAGAAATAAACATTAAATTCACAGGCAATAGCTCTGGTGGACATTCCTGCAGCCAATTGCACGCTCCCTCAAAACTTGCGACATCTGTGGCAATAGAACTGCACATTTTAGAGTGGCCTTTTATTGTGGCCAGCCTTAGGCACACCTGTGCAATAATCATGCTGTCTAATCAGCATCTTGATATGCCACACCTGTGAGGTTGATGGATTATCTCTGCAAAAGGAGAAGTGCTCACTAACAAAGATTTAGACAGATTTGTGAACAATATTTGAGAGAAATAGGCCTTTTGTGTTAGATCTTTGAGTTCAGCTCATAATAAATGGGGGCTAAAACAAACGTGTTGCGTTAAAATTTTGTTCAGTGTATATACATAACTATCAATAAAACATGCATCTGTTCTCTGACAACATTCACTCCCTCTTCAACCTGGAAGGGGAGGAAGAGCCTGTTTTAGAGGCCATCAGTGAACTCTGTTGGCCAGTCTAGAAATCTCTCTTGCGGTAGATCAGGGTCACAGCACATTGGGGAATTTCCTTGTTCACAGAGGCCCCATTCTCCATGTTAGTTTTAAAACCTGAGTCCCGTCTCCATCTTCATCCATTAGCTGACGATGAGTTCACCTCCAGGGTTTCTCCTGAGGCACTTGTGAAATATTGATACAAAAGTCTTATTTTCCGAATGCAAAGGAGGACATTCTACATTATATGAGCCGTACTGCTACAGTACTGTTGCACTCTTGAGTGCTCCTCCCATCCAGCATTACACTCCATAGAGTGCCCATAACTCAAAGGAGAAATATAACTCACATGAAATGCATAAGTGCCTGGACAAGGCCGTTATGTCCTATTCATATTTAACTGAAAGCACGTCTGCCATAACTTCCCAAAATGCACATTTTCTGATATGAATTCATAGAGGACATATCAGATTATATTATGAGAGATCTGACAAAGTGCAAGATTTGTCTTCAAAAGTGTTTGTGACCATTGCTGAAGTAGTTTGTGCAATGTAATGATTTTAGAGGCTGTTTAATCAAAGGAGAATAGTTTGATTGTATTGAGCTGTTTCTATTTTTAAGGATCCACCAGCCAAATCAAAACAGAAAATCATGCTGTATCACATGTATTACAAATTAGACAATGGTACATTTGTCAATTAGAAATACTGTTGTTTTAATTATCGTTTAATTGATGCAAAAACATTTGTGCCCTATGCGTGTGAACAAACAGGTGAATAATGAAGTAGATAATTTATGTTTATGAAACTGTCAAGAACTATTTGACAATGTGACAGATCTGCCTATAATCTTTTGAAATATTAGATAATTATCTAGTTATACCAAGTAAATCTATTTTCTAACATTTCCCAGTTTCTATGCTGTGATTAACAATATAATTTAATTATTCACAATATTAGATTTTTCATTTGCATTAATCAGTAACATGTACAGTACTGTATCTGTCGACAGAGACTTTGTCACAGACACTCTCAGACCATTTAAATTGAGATAATGTATATTTGAGGTATGACATTTAAGGAAACTCATCTTGCAAGGCTCAGCCTTCTTTATTTATTATTAGAACACTTGTCAGATAAAAGAATATCTATCAGTATGTATAATTTGCTACAACGCAGTCTGATGGATCCAAGCAAGACAACATATTTTCACAGATAGAATGCTTAAATATCATTTTCATTTCAAGTTCATTCCAGTTTTTGAGACACCCATAATCATTTTGGAATAGGCCATTTGCAATAACACTTGCGAAACCCCAGGAGAAATCAACTGCATTTTCCAGTCACTGGTCAAACGGTTGTCGTAAACATCTTAACATGAAACAAGCTAACCTTTGACTGTGCACTAAGTCAGTGTCCACTGAGAATCACAAGGAACCATTTGACCACTGGCAGTTTGTTAGTCCAGGAATATGTCCATCGATAATGCTGATCTTCTGTAGTAACTCTGGACTGCATTATGCACCTTTTCGTGAATTTTGCAGTTTTTCTGAGAAAATAATTTTTAAAATGTTAGTGATTGTAGTATTGATTGCAACTATTAATTAGTCCCAGCCTAAACAAAGGGCTCGTGGAAAGAGTAATGAAAAATGCCAGCACAATTTAATCTCTGTTCTCTTTCCTTTTCCCTCTTTTAGTATACCAGCCAGATGAAGATGGCATCATGCGAGAGACCATTCCTGAGAATGATGGAGAGAATGACATTCCAACTGAAGAAGAGGGTTCGGAGAAGATGAGTCCCAAGGCCTCAGAGGACAAAGAGCTGGACAATAAAAGCAGCATAAGCTACAGCTACCAGAATTCCCCTGTCAGTGTCCTTTCCAATCAAGAGGCTGAGTTGGAGTCCCGTCTTAGCGAAGCTAGCGATAGGCTCTCACTTTCAGACTTCAAAACGTCCTCACCACCAGCAAGTCAGAAAGATGAGGAGAGCAGTGGTTCAAAACACAAGGACGAAATGCATAGCAGCCTGGAGAAAATGAGAGCTGCATATGCAAATTTCCTCTCAGATTCCTACTGGACAGGGATTGGAATGGACTTGAAAATTGGCAAAACCCCCAGCAAAGCCAATTGCGACAGCACCAATGGTAGCACCAAGAGTGAATTTGACTGGCATCAGGACGCCCTCTCAAAAACCTTCCAGCAAACACATTCCCCAAAGCCAATGTCTAAACCCAACCTCTTCAGCTCAGTTCACCTCTACAGACAAAGCAGCAAAGCAGGCGGGACAGTGTTCACGGGAGCCAGTCGGTTCAAGTGTAAGGACTGCAGTGCTGCCTACGACTCCATTGTGGATTTAACTGTTCACATGAACAAGAGCGGACATTACCAGGACAACAACCACAACAAACCAAGCAACGCCTCCATGTCGTCCTCCAAATCAAGAAAAAGACATTTGCAAGACATGGAAGGGAAAGAGGATGCACAGAAAGTTCTAAAGTGTATGTTCTGTGGCCATTCTTTTGAATCCCTCCAAGACCTGAGTGTCCATATGATAAAGACTAAGCATTACCAAAAAGTGCCTTTGAAAGAACCTATGCCTGTACTTTCACCCAAATTACTCCCACCAGCAAAGAAACGGGCCTACGAAGCCAACAGACCTTGTTCTCCTGATTCTACCACAGGGTTAGCTGGCTACAGTGAAGCCCAACGAGCCGCAGCTATTTCAAATGCCAACAATAATCGTTATGGTTATCAGAATGGAGCCAGCTACACTTGGCAGTTTGAGACATGCAAGTCTCAGATTCTAAAATGCATGGAATGTGGGAGCTCACATGACACCCTGCAACAGCTCACCACTCATATGATGGTGACTGGACATTTCATCAAAGTTACAAACTCCGCCTCTAAGAAGGGGAAACAGTTAGCCCTCGATCCCTTGGCTATAGAAAAGATGCAGGTGTTAGCCGAGCCTCTTGGTAATGATACTGAAAGCGATAAAATATTTCCAAAAGCCTCCGCAGGGGATGGTGAGAAAAATAGCCATAAGGAAGAAGGCACATTGGAGAAAATGGAAGAAAGTGGAGTGAAAGACAATAAGGCAGAGGATGACGATCCGAAAGCAGGAGAAGGGGCACCGAAATATCCTTATCTCCGCGAGGAGGACCTGGAGCAACAGGGATCACCAGGTGGAGGAGGGGACATCCTAAAGTCTTTAGCCAACACGGTGGCCTCTGCAATCAACAAGGCTCAGACTGGAACCCCCAGCTGGAGTGCTTACCCCAGTATTCATGCTGCCTATCAACTCTCTGGAATCATCAAGAGCAGTACTCCCCTTTCAGCATCTCCCCCCATACAGCTAAAGCAGACATTTAACCACAAACTGAGACCGATTGCCCCAAAAGGGAAGTTTTTTCAAAGTGCTGGGCGAGTTGACACTCCTCAGGGACAGAAACAGTTTAAAGATGCAGACATCAAAAAAGAAAAGGTTGGCATTAGTGATGGTAAAGAAAGTCAGAATAGTAAGTTTGATCTGGTGGAAAATGATGACAGCGATTGTCAGGACGATTCCTCTACCTCTTCAAAGCCTGATGCAGGTTGTCTGAATGAAGGGAGTGATGTGATCAAAGGGAAGTTGAGTCCTGATTTCTCAGACAGAGGCAAGACACCAAGCCCACCTGCCAGCAATGGACGAAGCACTACTTCGGAGCTTGTCAATGACACCCCAGAAATACTGGGCATAAACCCTCTAAGTGCCCTGCAGTCCGTTCTGAACAATCATTTAGGCAAGGCAAATAAACTGACCAATTCAAGATCTGAAAATAGTAAAATATCTGGTCGATCCCAATTTATATTCTCTGAACTAAACAGGAGTATGGAGAAACAAGCAGTGGTGCATGCCACCCCAGCTAGGAACAAAGTTAACAATGCATTCCTGTTTACTAGCAGTGATCAGCCAATTGACCTGACAAAATATAAATCTAACGAACCAAGTTCATCCGATGTACGGCCCTCTGCCCCAATGCCGCAGAAATATGCACTTTCTGACATTGCTGACATGGTCAAAGTTCTTCCTAAAGCCACCACACCAAAAGCCTCCATGCCATCGAGGATACCCACCATGAAACTGGAAACTGATGTGAGACGCTTTGAGGATGTGACGGCAGAGGTTTACTCAGTTCACAAGCGAAAAGGAAGGCAGTCCAACTGGAACCCCCGGCATCTTCTTATCCTCCAAGCCCAGTTTGCCTCCAGCCTCTTTCTGACTTCTGAGGGCAAGTACTTACTCTCAGATCTTGGTCCTCAAGAACGAATGCACATCTCCAAGTTTACCGGACTGTCCATGACAACCATCAGCCACTGGTTGGCCAATGTGAAATACCAACTTAGGAAAACAGGGGGGACCAAATTTCTGAAGAGCATGGACACTGGCCATCCAATCTTCTATTGCAATGACTGTGCTTCCCAGTTCAGGACACCACCAGCTTTTATCTCCCATCTGGAATCCCATCTAGGGTTCCAAATCAAAGATATGTGCAAACTGCCTATTGATCATCAGACGAGGGTAGAGGAGCCAGAACTGTCCAAGGCTCTCAGTTTCCAGGTGACAGAGACACTAGTAACAGAGGATGACTTTGACGCTAAGTTCAAATGTAAGCTTTGCTGTAGGACATTTGCTAGTAACCATGCGGTTAAACTCCACTTGAGTAAAACTCACAGCAAATCACCTGAGAACCATTCACAATATGTAGAAATGGACAAAGAGTAGGGGTTGTTCATTTTTGGTACCATTTTGTTGTTATTGATTTTTTTAAAACGGGTCAGATATTTCAACCATTTTTCCAGTAGCGTTCTGTAGTATGCATAAAGACATTGAAAACATTTAATTAAACAATTCATGGACACACTGGCTAGACGGAATCCTAAAATGTTAAATAATACACCAACTTATACCTTTGCACCCTGCTCAAATGCATCACCAGTAATGAAATGTATTACTGCTTAAAAACATAATTGCTGATGTTTGCATGCAATAGCTCTGGCTATGACTACTATTTATTTATATGATATGTCAAGTTTCAATTATATTGTTTCAAAAACAAATTAATGGATAAAATGTCATTTTTAACTCCAGTGACACACCTGCAAAAAAATGCAGCTGTTTTAAACAGGTAGCCAGACACGTTAACACATTTGCTGAATTGTAAAGTGTATTGCTATGTAAAAATGTTTTGTGTTGCAATGATATAACAGAAAAGCACTTTAATAAATGTTAAATCACCAGTTTAGACTCCGATTCTGTAAATGAACCCAACAACTGTAGACAGGTTGGAAACAATGATGTCTTACATGTATAAAAAAGTAAAATATTTTAAGACAAAAAAAATCTTAGTGTTTCGTTTGAAAAAAAAATGACATTGAGACAGATGATCCGTGCACCTTTTTTACCAGTTGAAATAAAGAATTAACATTTGCTACCAGCATTGTAAATTTGCATGAGTCTCCTGTCTTCTGAAATAGATAAACCATATAATGTATGTACTGTATAGAGTAATGTGTTGTTGGGAGTGCCTGTGTTCTTCACAACAATTAAACATTTCCTTCAGCTCCCTTATTTCACAGCTATTAAAGATAATTGCCTGCATAATGCATATACATTTTACAGAATTCCCTTTTTTTAAGCGATCAAGTCTCTCAATTACCACTATGTATCAAATCTCTGTTTTATAACAGGCTAATGACATTTGATGGCAAATGGAGAAACGAACATTGGCGCTATGGAGATTTGAATACTGTGACACCAACTTGCCCTCTATTGTTGGAAATGAGCATGCAATCACAATTGTTCATCAGATGACTCCTAATGCAGTTAAAATATTCGGCTATAATTTCTCCTTGCATTTTTAATTTCTGTCATAGACCACACACCTCAGTGAACAGATTAAAGCTATAAATTATTGAATTCCTTGCCTCACCAATGGATCCCCTGATTTAGAGCTATTATATTGTAGAGTAGCAACTTATTTTAAATTGGGGCCAGCACAAATGATCTAAGATACGGGCTGAACATAGTGAAAAACTGATTGCTATATCCAGATCATTTGTGTTTATTAATGGAAATTAAAATGTGAGATTGAATTGTCTTATTATAAAGGAGATAAGCCGCCATTCTGCTGCAGCTGTAATTATTCTGAATGTCACAATTTTGCTTGAGTTGTTTTTATCCTTTTTGAAATGACTATTAAAATACACTGCAATTTTGCATGTGGGCAAACAATGATTCAGAGCAGAGGTATACAATAGTTTGCGCCTGTCAGCATAAAGTCCAGCCTATCCAGATAAAGGGTTAGGCCAGTGGTTTTCAAATCCGACCCTGAAAGCCAGTTCCACTCCATTTTCCCTAATCAGGGACTTAGCAGTCTTTTCTACCTCATCATTAATTGCACCCACCTGATGTCCCAGGTCTAAATTAGTCCCTGATTAAGGGGTTGCAATGAGAAAATGGAGTGGAACTGGTTTAGTGGGCGCGGATTTGACTGCTATAGGTTAACTACTGTTATAGGCTTCCTAAAGCTAAAATCCTGTAATCAGTCCAACCACAATGATTGCTTCTTATCTTAATTTGATTTAATATGTGAAGGTCAAATTGGTGATTCATTGTTATCATACAGGCATTGTACAGTATTTTATTTATAGGAGGTTAAGGACCTGGTATGTGACCATAGGTTTAAACAAACATTTCAGACTAAACACCATTTCATCAAAGCAAAGAAAGTGCACTCATAACAGGTAAGCAAGTCAGTTGCCAAACAATCCATTTGATCTTTTATGATTTCCGTTCCATATGGAACATGTCCACCCTAATTATATATTTTTTACAGACTTTGTGCACTGGGCAAGGTTATTAACATGTGTGATTTGTTTGCAGAATAACTCAGCACCTTAGCCATGGCTGAAGGAAGGAGTTTGTCTGTTTTATGGACAGAAATATTCTGTATAGATAGCAGAGAGAGTGCTATACACAATACTGTACATTCAGCAGTTGTGATGTTGACTTTAGATTGTATTATGCATCATCACATTTCCTCTCATCCGTGAAACTTGAATGAAGGAGAAGTAAATGAAATAAACTTTAGCAAAATATTAGTATGTTAAATTCCCTGTCTTAGTCATATCGTGTTTAAGAAATTATTCTTACCCACTGTTTTGCAGACAATCAAAAGTAACAGCCTGCCTATACCATTATGCAGGACGTCTAACAGTAAATTTGTTTTTGAAATATTTAAACCGTCTTAAGGTCTATAAATGTCATGACTCTGATTATTCATAGTCTGTTGGTTAGCAAACATCAGAACAGCTTACACTCTTCACACAGGCCAAGGCTTGAAGATTCTTTAAAAAAAACTGTACTAATAGCTTAGTAGAAAAATCAAATTATGCACGTAAGTATGCTTGCATTGCAGAGGCGCCCGTGAAAACTGAACTTAGCAAAATTGATGCCAGCTCGCATTTGCAAATGCTTTGTCAATCTGTCATTAAACATGTTATCAAATCATGATAAGTGTACGCTCCTTGCTTACATTGGCGTGCCTTTCTCTGATGTTGATGTGCTTTAATGGGACAAATGTGCATTGGAATTTGCCTGCTTGGATACACACAAAACATTTACTATCTGGCTGACTGTTTCCTTCAGTGGGTTGGACAAGGATGTGTTTTTTGCGTTATCTGTGAATCAGTGGGTTAAAAAGTTAATCACGCTGCATCATCATAATAACTAAATGTCATTTGTTTAATGAATTACTGGTGAGAGATAAGGGACCAAAACTGAGTCCATATTGTATTTTTCCCTGAAATCCTTACGCTCCGTGAACTCCTTTTTAAAAAATTCTTTACCTTACCATCACACCTCATTACTTCTAGGCCACAGTTAAGGTCTCATGTACATGCTTTATTGCTTTTGCTAGAATTGGATTGCCATTTTCACATTCACTGATTATACAATAGATTTGGTTCAAAACCTTTAGCAATCTCCGTTCCACCAGCTTTGGGAAGATCTGTATGTTGTATATATTTTCTGTTGGATTGTTGTGGTTGTAAATATGGAAATCACATTAAACATTTGATTAACATACTGCAATACCATTGATTACATTGCATGATAATGCATATTCATCTTGCATCATGAATTTATTCCTGGTCATTTATCAGTAAACACATCTTTTTATTCAGGTTACATGATAGCTCATTCTAATACGAAAATGCGACAGCTGATAAAGTATGAACAGGTGAAAACTCAGGAACAGTGGGGTCATCAACTAGATGTCTTTAAAAGTTTCTACCGCAATCGTTCTAACTTTTTTGTTTTCATAATTTAAGACTACTTATGATATTCTGCCCATCTCTTCTAATCATCCTCTATTTCTTTCTTTGTCTGTCTCTTATGGTTCAACTTGTAATGGCAGGCCTTAATTATTCATTTTGTTTCATTTCTGTGTTCAATGCAAAAGACGTACGCCCTGTCAATAATTGAGTCAAGTCATAACTTCTCTGTGAGTAGAGAAGAACATTTGAAAGGCTTCACCGATGTGTCAACCACCACTTGAAGCCAGTTTTGAAGAGTCTCAATCCCTCTTGAAGAAAGTTGCACTATTAGCACAGTCCAATGCGATGTGTGTAGTACTTTACTTTATAAAAAAGAAAAGAAAAAAAGGTCACATTTTCCAGAATAACCCAACACATCTTCCTTGATGTCCTGCAGGGCAGAAATGTAGGTCGTCATATTGTGATTAGTTGTGACTCAGTCTACTACTGTCTGCTATATTGTGATTAGTTGTGACTCAGTCTACTACTGTCTACTATATTGTGATTAGTTGTGACTCAGTCCACTACTGTCTGCTATATTGTGATTAGTTGTGACCCAGTCTACTACTGTCTACTATATTGTGATTAGTTTGGACCCAGTCTACTACTGTCTACTATATTGTGATTAGTTGTGACTCAGTCTACTACTGTCTACTATATTGTGATTAGTTGGGACCCACTCTACTATTGTCAACTATATTGTGATTAGTTGGGACCCAGTCTACTACTGTCTACTATATTGTGATTAGTTGGGACCCAGTCTACTACTGTCTACTATATTGTGATTAGTTGGGACCCAGTCTACTACTGTCTACTATATTGTGATTAGTTGGGACCCAGTCTACTACTGTCTACTATATTGTGATTAGTTGGGACCCAGTCTACTACTGTCTACTATATTGTGATTAGTTGGGACCCAGTCTAATACTGTCTACTAGATTGTGATTAGTTGGGACCCAGTCTACTACTGTCTACTATATTGTGATTAGTTGGGACCCAGTCTACTACTGTCTACTATATTGTGATTAGTTGGGACCCAGTCTACTACTGTCTACTATATGGTGGTTAGTTGTGACTCAGTCTACTACTGTCTACTATATTGTGATTAGTTGTGACTCAGTCTACTACTGTCTACTATATTGTGATTAGTTGTGACTCAGTCTACTACTGTCTAATATATTGTGATTAGTTGTGATTAGTAGTTCCAAAGTATATTTTCACATAATAGATAATAGATTATTGAATTTGATTTCTGGTAAAAAAAATATTTATTTCAAAGAAATAATCTTTTTACATGGACTGAGCCATGTCAGCTGGCCCACAGAAAATATTTGGAATGCCCATCACACCTCAAAAAGTTAGCAAAGTACTGTAGCTGTGAGAAGGTTGAACATGGAGGACCGTTCAGGCCAGACAATCTGTTAAACCATGTACATAATGTATTTTTAAAGTGTTCCTTTGCACCATAGTATGAGGACATTCCTCTGTAATACAATTTTGTTTTAAACCTATATAGGTCTTTTTAAGCTACAAAACAAATAGCTAGATTAATCTTAGAAAATGTAAGCCTAGTAAAAATCGCACAATGTAGGGCAAATTAATTTATTGCATTTACCTGCTGTATGAGATTTGAACTAGAGCCTGATTAGAAGTATAGAATAAAAACCATTTGTGTGTTGGCCAGTTCAGGACCAACACTGGGCAGCAATCTATACAAATCTATTTCTAAATTTCTAATTGTCCACATCTTAAATTTTTCGTAATCCCCTTCCAACATTTTTTTTAAACAGGATGAGAATGCCACTGAGAACTGTGGACACATTTTGCATATACTAGAAATGCATGGCCAACATTTTTATTGCCATCATATACTGGAAGAGAGAACTAAGGGTTGATTGCCAGCAGTTCATCAGTGCATCCTTCAAATGTGTCACCCAGCCTGCCTCAAGGCACCGTGCTGGCTCAAATTGAAGCTGACATCTCCCAAATATGAAAGCAACAAATCACACATTTTTATTGAGGCCTAATCTGCAGCCTAGCCCCCTTGCAAACGTCAGCACCCTCTTTAATTCCTGCCGACTGCCTGCTTGTGCCTCCCAAGCATCTCCGGACTCACAGACCAAACGCTAATGACCGGGCACCAGAGATGGGGGTGACACCTATGTTTATCAGACGACTTTAATACGCTTGTAAAAAAAAAAAAATGTGTGTAGAGTATGAGGAGAGAAGGGTGGATTCTGCCTGGATAAGTATATGGATGAGATATAAATAGAGGTTACATCTGCAACAATGTCTGTGTTCATTCAAATCATATTAGGTTGGTTGATGGAAGAAAAGGCTGCCAAGCCAACTCTGAAGCTAGGTATATATGTCTATTATTCTAAAAAGCATTAAACAAAATTGGCAACGCCTTAATGAACCATTATAAACCTACTGCACCGGCCAACACATAGATTCTTCAAGGGAAAAGATCTTAAGATCATAATACTTGAAGAAGTGATATGCTTATGACTACTATATTTCGGTAACCTGTTGTCTACCGATTAGACCTGGTGTTCAGACAGAGAAAAATTGAAGGGACATTTGGAGGATGGGGGCAGGCCTATGGTTGCCGGTACACCTCTTGCCCTCCTCTTGTGTCATGTGTTGCCCCACAGCAGGCCAGAGGTTGTTGGCATTTTGCTCACTTGTAATCTGTCTGACTGTCAAACCAGCAGCTCCTGGGTCACCCGTCACTCACAGTGACATGTATCAGGGTTGACGCCAGCAGATTTAAGCCATTTCTCTCAATCTGTAAACACAGAGAGGATTCACATAGCAGGCCTAAAGCCAAAGAACAACCTCCTGTGCACTCATGTTGCCCCAGAAACTGATGACATCCAAATAGGTGCATGACCCACGAGAAGAGAAATTCTAAATTCAGTATTATGTTCTATCTTAATCTTTTTCAGGAGCTCACCAACACAGGTTTACAAAAGCAAATCAAAAACTGTCTTATTAAGACAAACAAAATTCATATTCCACACGGGTTCCCTTTCAACCCATTACTTAAATGTATCGAAAAGTGTACTTTAAATGTACACATACTAAGCATTAGGCCCATATTGCACATTCACAGTACAATAGTGTATAAAATGACATTGAATAACCAAAACATATAGAAATTCATAGGCAATCTGTTCAACATCAGTTTAAATAAACACACATAACATTATCTAAGACTGGGAACAAATAAATAACTGTGATAGCATTCATCTTGTCATTATGTCTAGAACTTAGACAGGGACATGATGTGCTTGTGCTCTCTTAAAAGCCCAGCCAGTGTGCAGACAGGGAAATCAATACAGCGTTTTGTTATCTATCTCTATCTTACAGCTTAAAAGAGAAGGATTATATGTCATAGAATGAGCCTGAGCAGACTGAGGCGGAGATCTATCATTGTAGAGAGTCGGTGGCCTTTCGTGTGTAAATCATGTGTCACATGGCTGGAAAGTTCATTCTCCGGCCATGGAATACATTTAGGTCTTGGGATGTGGGCTTCCATTTCTCTTATTTGATTGAGTGCTTCCTTGAGTGGGTGTTGTTGTATGGAGACATTCTTGTATTCTAAACATACAAACTTTTCATTATTAGCAGCAAGTCCTTTGAAGTCAAACACGAATGTATATGAGTAAAACATAGATGTATGGTAATCTATGAAGTACTTCATTTATCATCACTGTGAGAAGTAACTGTCAGTACTGCTAATATTTTTAATGTGACAAAGGTTTGAAAACCGGAGAGGAAAGCAAATCACTCACCTGTGACAAATGTAAGAATGTGATTATCTCCCATCGGGGTACTCTGTCCCGTACACAGCAAAGCACTGAGGGCTACTCTGGGACCCCAAAACACAGATGGAGCTTCAACAGTGAATGATCCAACTTCATTATATACAAGCCCTTCAGTGGAGTTTTTGAGGACCATTTCTCATGTGGAACAGAACACTGACCACATCAGCCAGAGGAGAAAAAGTGAGAAGTACAGTAGGCACACATAAATATGGAGCTGTCATGTAGTTACATGGTGTTATCCATTCTGCCGGTTATCATGGAATCCCAATCTTCTTGGGTGGGGATTTATCATAGATACAGACAAATTAAAATAAGTTTTACACAAAAAGTGTGGCTTTAAGCGACAATGTTCACACCATTTTTCCAAATGTTCAAAAGTCACCATGAGGTTAAATGTTACATTTCCAATTACAATCAATCAATCAATCAATCAATCAATCAAAATGTATTTATAAAGCGCTTTTTACAACAGCAGTTGTCACAAAGTGCTTTACAGAGACACCCGGCCTTAAACCCCAAGGAGCAAACAACAGCAGTGTTGAATTTCAGTGGCTAGGAAAAACTCCCTAAGAAGGTCGAATTTTAGGAAGAAACCTAGAGAGGACCCAGGCTCAGAGGGGTGACCAGTCCTCTTCTGGCTGTGCCGGGTGAGATATTAAGAGTCCAATTGGAATAATAAATAAATTTCTCTTGGCTAAATATTCGATTTTAGACTAGGTCAGAAGTATGACCAGGTGGACAAGGACAGGAACAGCAACGGTCCCCCCAAACCAGGTAATACGCCGGTGTGGACCAGGACCTCATCTCCTTCTAAAATTTAAAATTGGAGGAAACTGAGAAAAGTTAGTAGTACATCCCTCATGTCCCCCAGCACAATAATATAGCAGCGTAACACCTTGGAAACTGAGTGTCCGGTGACACTGTGGCCCTACCCGGGGGAGGCCCCAGACAGGGCCCAACAGGCAGGAAATCAATCCAACCACATTGCCAGGCATCAACCAAAGGGACACCCACCAACCGCAACCCCCCTGAATGAGGGCCGAGTATTGCCAGCAGCGTACAGCCCAACTGCACAAGTGCGCAATAGAGAGTCAACAACAAGCCAGTGACTCTTCCCCCGAAGGGCATTGGAGGGAGGGCATCCCAGTGGCGACGAGAGCCCACCTGGCAAGACAGCAAGGGTGGACAGTATCAAGCCTACTGGTCACCTTCACACCCCCGGGCCAGGCTACACCTAATTATAAACCTTGCTGTAGAGATGAGTTTTTAGTAGACACTTGAAAGTTTGCACTGAGTTTGCATTTCTAACCTTAATTGGCCGATCATTCCACAGGAGTGGAGCTCTATGAGAAAAGGCCCTGCCGCCAACTGTTTGTTTAGAAATTCTAGGTACAATTAAAAGGCCTGCATCTTGCGATCTAAGGTTACGTGTAGGTATGTATGGCTGGATCATTTCAGCAAGGTAAGTAGGAGCAAGTCCATGTATTGATTTATAGGTTAAGAGTAAAACCTTAAAATCAGCCCTAACCCTAACAGGCAGCCAATGTAAGGATGCCAGGACAGGAGTAATGTGTTCAAATTGTTTTGTTCTAGTTAGGATTCTAGCAGCTGTGTGCAGCACTAATTGAAGTTTATTTATTAATTTGTCTGGATAACCAGAGAGAAGAGCATTGCAGTAATCTAATCTAGAAGTAACGAAAGCATGAATTAATTTTTCTGCATCAGTTTTTGATAGAAAGTTTCTAATTTTTGCGATGTTTCGAAGATGAAAATAAGCAACTCTTGAGACATATTTTATATGTTCTTCAAATTACGTTCAGTTTATTTTTATTTTTTTTGTATATTTTACTTTAGATACATTTAATAGAGTTTCATAGATAGTTTTTGCAATTGTACATGTAGGACCTATGTAGCTTTCCTCAATAAATAATGGACAATTATTTGAGATTACAGAGGAAGTGCCTTTGTCACCGTTTAGGGTGGGGAGAAAACAACAATGCGGGGCAGCTGCCTCTAATTGGGGACAATCGAAAACAACAGCACAGAGATGCCTAGAGACACCTCTGTGATCAGGCCCTGGCTGTGACCCCCAGGCACATAGAAATGCCTAGAGGCCCCCTGCCAGGACCTGACAGCCTTTAGTGTTGTTGTGTATAAAAAAGTCTACAAAACGTATCAAAAAATGTATTTTTTGCATCCAGAAATATTATATATTCCTTTTAAATATATCTGGATTTCTATCATTATTTTTGTTTTTACCTTTATCTTTGTTGATTGGCTTGTAAGCATTATAGAACAAAAACAGACACATTTTCCAAAGACTCAATCAAGGCTACGTGTTTGAAACATCCTTGTTGTCATGGCAGGTCTTTGCGTGACGAAACGTTTAAGAAAAAATAACTCTACAAGTTTGTCGATAGCTCCTGCTGTGAACATCAGATGTGTTTACAGCACAAACATTTCATAATTTAAAGACTTATTTGAGACTTCTGTACCTTGGCAAAAATACAGCAAAGGACCAAATTCTGGCAATGCAATAGATAGCTGGCTTACATATTCATATTCAGAAAAGTCTGCTGCACACAGTGAAAAACAAATTGTGCTGCTAGCCCAAACACACAGGGAGCTGTGAGTAAAACAATGAGATGACAGTAGTTTGTCTCGCCCACGAGACACTCGCCTCAGGTAGGGATTACATTGCGATTTTTTTACTGTCCAGCTGTATCTGTTAAACTGCTGCCCAATGGAAGTATCAGATCTGAGCTCCCACTAGGTCTCATTTCATCCATATGTGCAGAAGATTAGACTCTCTCCAGAGGCCAGGGCTTTAACCCCTGGCCTTTGGAGTGTTTTAAGCTCAGTTCATATCTGCGCTAAACTAATAAGATCTGATCACAATAAGATCCCTGTCTATTTTTTTATCGTCTATAGGAGAAACTAAAAAACTGGTTATCACCAGATATTAATTTAGCTTTTGTATCAATCTGAAATGCTCTTCAGGACATATAAAACAGCCAGTGAGAAAATGTTAATCTCTCCTGGCAGTAACTACAGGCACCATATATTCCTGATCTCCACTGAGGCTCCACAAGTCATAAGGACTTTAGATGTTTGAAATGCAGGCAGGGTAACATAGTAGGATTTTGGTCTGAAAGGGATAATAGCCTGACCTGCAGGTAGTCACTTATTTATGAAATTTTACTACATCTGAGGGATGCAGTCCTCCAAAGATTATCATTTACTTGCTTCACTTTTCACACAGAGAATCATCTTATGTCATGAAAGAAGGTGAACACTAAAATTGTCAGACAGCCCCACTCTCAGCTGCCATCATCCCTCTCCCAAGCATTTCCATTTAATGTAGGTATGTTGGGAAGTACTTTCCTTTGGTTTTAATTATGTTTCTCAAGTTGACTGATCTTTTTTGTACACTGTTACAGTCCGTGTAAAGAATTTGACAGTGGCTTCCATGTGTAGGGATTTTCAACCATTTTGTGGAATATTTTACACACACATCTTTTAGAGGTAAACTTTAGAGTAAACATGTGTCATCATACAGAAATCATCAACAACAGCAACATTACCAAGTAACAGCAAAATCCCAATAATGTCCTAATAATGTTCTTATAACCTGTCAATTGTCTTATCATAACATCTACATAATGTTTCCATAACCTCACCATAAACTCTGACTCGGTTGCAATAACATCCCCATAACATTCACACAACATCCACAACTTCCCACAACAGGCCAATACTGCCTCTTCAAACACAGACAGCTGATTCAATTTGGTATTGCAACCAGGATCCTCAGAAAGCTCTTCAGATTTTGAGAGCATACTGTTTGGTGACTCTTCAGAGCCTGGTTGAAAACAGCCCAATGGACCTTGAGGCACGCCACCCACCCTCAAGGACACGTACACCACTTGGTGCTGTAGGAGGGCAATAACCATTAAGATCATTGAAGACCTCAGACCTGTCTAGAGTTTGTACAGTGGAAAAATATTTTCACACTGCTCATACATACAGTTTTTCGATATATGCCATATTCTCAGTGTATGTGAATCTATAAAATAGATAATACACTTATAACATCATAATGTCCCCAACACTTCATCCGTAATGTTTCTATAACATCACCACAACAACTGTAACGTTAATGTTCTCGCTATTTCTCCATTACATTGCAATAACATCCGCATAATGTCCTCATAATGTTATCATAACACGCTTTAATATTCTCGTCACCCAACTGCTCCCAGAACACCTCCATGACAAAACACATTTACAAAACTGTGTCCCCATAAGAAAAGGATCATAAAAACCTTGAAAGAAACATCCTGCTCAACATCATAAGCTCATGCCAATAAACATGATCACAATAAATAAATGTTATCAACTTGTGGCGGACGCCTACCGGAGGAGGGAACGCCACACCCTGCTGCACGTAAACGTCCCGTGGAGTGGAAAAAAGGTATGGGTCGTAGGTGCGAGTAAGGAGGACAGACAACTGAGGTAACATTCACAGGGTTTATTCTTCCCCAAAACACACGGTAAAATGGGGAAAAGGGCCTGGATGAAACCAAAGCAACGAGAGTAAAAGTTAAAGGAACCCCTTCTATCTTACCTTACCCATGTACTACGTACCTCACCAAGCACCAACTGGCATGCTAACCACAATTCAGGGGGTAGTCCACCCAGATCTTTCCTAATGTGTATAGACATTCAGAACACTACAGGTTATGTATGCCCGCGGGCCTCCTGTCTTCCTCTCCCCCCCTGGGAACAAATGAAAACAGTATCAAAAATCAAAACACCCAACTCCAAAAACCGGGTAACAAACAAACCAAACACAATACCCTCACAGATGGCAACAAACACGGGATATGAAAATCTCAACACCGTGCCAGGGCAAAGAGCTCCCCTAGTGGGGATCTACAGGGCTCTTATACACCTGAGGGAAGGACGGGATTGGTTGATGAGAACTGGATCCAGCTGGGTGATATAACGGGAGGGCGTGGTCATTGAACGGGTGGGAGTGGTCATTGAACGGGAGGGAGTGGTCATTGTGGATTGGGAGATGAGCATGATTGGAGCCGCCTGTAAAGAACAGACACAGAACAGATACACCCACACATAAAAACACACAGCAACACAGGACTGGGTAATGTAACACGGGCACACAAACTGGGGGACGTAACACAACTGTACAGAAGATCCAAGCTATATTTGACATCTGCTTAATCCCATCCACACCGAAAAGCATGTATAGGTAGGAAAAGTTGGAAGAGGGCTCCTCACTGGGTACTGTGATGGCACTGTGGAGCAGGTGAAGGTTAAGTGCATTGCTCAAGGGCAAAATGAAGCAACCAGTCGCCTTGTCAGAAAACTTCACACCACCTTCCAGACAAATGTTTCCTGTTCGACCGAGGATAAGAACACCTGCAACATGCCATGTGAGACGCTGCTGGATATACTTAATATCCACCCAGGAATTAATAGCTAAACAGTAAATCACATGTTACTTGTTGAAAGCAGAATTGACCCACAATACTAATGGACCACCTAAAACACATGTCTGAACGTTGTTAGCCATGCAAAATCTATGAAATGTGTCATGGCATTATGTTTTAAAAAAAAAAATCTACAAAGAATCAAACCAAAAGACAATATCTGCAAGAAAGCAGCATGGGTTTTTATAGCTTGGCACATCAAAATGCAGAAAAAAGCCAGGGCATTTGAGGCCTAAAGGCTTAAACTAATACAAAAAGTATAATCAGACTAGCAATCCCTGATGTTAATGAAGGTGTCACATATTGCACAAAGAAAGTTGTGCCTGGCAATCTTCCATTTTTCGGCTGCCTACACCAGTGACATTTCATCTCACATTCAAAGAGCGCCTAGGCCCTTAATGAAATGCATAATTAACATATTCTAATTGTGCTGAGCACAGTGATGGTTTTGACAGAGCTCACTTTCCATGTCTAATTCAATGCTAATTTAATCTGTTCTTTTCCCGCCGACATGACCTTTCTTGATTGAGTTTCACCGCAAAGAATTTTTTGATGGATTGATTTATCAACCTCTTGGAATGCAACAAAAGCGCCAGTTTTGGAGAGAAAAAAAAGAAGGTTGGAGGAAATGAAGACAATGGAGACACCAGACATGAAATTAGGTGACAGGAGAGAAGAAAAAAACACATGAATTAAAATTGAATAAAGTCAGGAAACCTGAAACTGTGTCCATCAGTGATATATTACGTTATAAAACCATTCTCCATGACATATTTTCCCTCTTGAATCTTGAATTGTGATTGGTCTAATCAATGGCATACATATTCCCAGTCATTTAATCACGCTGCTGAACATTGCTTAAGGCATTCAGCTGGTTTACCTTCACCTCAGGGATTAATGGGAAATCGGAAAGCTTGCCTTCACAAGAAAAAAGAAGACCAACTCTTTTCAGGAAGCATGGCTGTCAAAGTTGACACATTACATTTTTGTTTCAAATGTTTTTTTACGGAACACACAAATACATTTGTGTTGTCACCTAAATTCTGAAGAAATGCATTACATTTTTAAAGTTGTATAATATGTGACATTGTTGATCACTTTTTTTCAAGCAGACATGATTTCTGTTCTCACTGTCTCTGAGTTACTTGGTGCTAACTGTATCTAGCGTATCTAGTATCTAGCCATATCTGGTGGTTAAATATTCACAGGAATAAGCATCTACATATTTATTTAAATATGAAATATTCGACATGTATATTTGTTTACTGTGCAAGTAGTCAGCTAGAGCTTTGCTAATGACTTAGTAAACATTTTTCATGATCAAACTTACATGGGAAAACTAGAGATGTGGTGTCTGTAGTGAGGGTCAGAAGCTTCAAGTTCCTTGGCGTTCACATCACTCATGACCTGACCTTTTCCAATCAAACAACAGTTTGAAAGTTGCAACAGGCCAACAAACACCTTATCGGAATCAGGCGGCTGAAAACATGTGGCATGCCCTCGCAAAGACCCTCGAAACTACAAGAGCATGCCCACAGCAACTGTCCCCAGATTCAATGCGTCGTTGGTGTGTTTTTGAACGCTCCCACAATCGAGTACATTATGGTTTCACCATGGGGAGGGAGAGGCACTCGACTCAAGCCTTCCACAGTTCCTTGTATGGAGCTCACAGTGGCCACTGTGACAGGACACATGGACAAGTTGTTAATGTAGTCAGTAATATTCCACATCAGTGTACACCTCATACAGTACACTACAGTATACAAACTGTGTAAGACTTTGCAAGTCAATGAAAAAAGGCTGCAGTCATTTGACTCCACGTGTAAGCAAGTATTATTAATCAATGAGTTGACGCGTTGCAGAACTGGAGAGTTGAATCTTATTCAAACGGATTTACTTCACATGGTACAGTAAGATGATTGATTACATTACAAAAGGCACAGACTTAAGTTACAAAGCATTACTCAACCACGCAATGGCAGTCCAGACCTAAGGTTACAAAATGAGGCATGAAGGTCTGACTGTAGGCCCTGTGCCTCAGGGGCTGATCAAAATGTAAGTTAAACAACCTCATTCCATGGGAAGCAAAACAATTGACGGAAACAAAATATCGGAATAGGCCACCACTTACCAACCCAGGTTACGGTAACTTAAAACTAACTGAACGCCACATCTTCTTGTCTGTTTAATGGCCTTGAGGTCAACCATTACAATTCACCTCAAGATCATTCTGGAGACTTGGTGGGGAAAAGGTATTGCGATATCTGACTTAGTCTGAGGAGGTCATCAGACATAATGTTACAAGAGCCTGTAATGCGATGTTGCTTAGGTCTGGCTACCTAATACAGATAGTCACAAAAGTAAAATAATTAAACATGCGGTTTGACACATTGAAAGAGATATTTGTAAGATTTCCGTCCTGCACCAGAAGCCTAGGTGACCTACTTTATACATACAGCATTTGTTTGCCTGGTTATAGTTACAACACAGACAGAATAGGCTGAGTTCAACTCCAGAGGTTCCAAAAACAATGCCCTTTGTCAAGTGATTGCATTTTCAGTTAAAATGTACATATTTATGTTAACAAACAAAGTACATCCGCAGGACCCCCCCAAATCTTTACGTTTCTAAGCATTGTCCTTCCAGTCATTCTCATGGGACATCTTTTCTATTCCAGAAAAGTAATAGTATGCACAGTTGCTCATTTGTAAAGTATGGGTCATGATGCTAGCCCTGTGTGTATAAGATGAACCTCCAAATGTGAGACCTGTCATTCTAAATTGTCTGCATTGCACTTTCCGTTGTAAAGCTGGTTATACAATTATGCCATGATTAAAGAGCTCTACAGTGGATGACCAATGGATCCTCGCCATAATAAACACTCACTTTTAATCGGTTTTAGTGGTAGTTAACCTGTTAAACCATCTGATTGTTTCTTCACTTAAGTTGTAGTTGCTAGAGGAAATAATTGTACTTAGCTTAAGGGCTGTGGATATCTGTAAATATTGGAAACTTATAGTGTTAGTCATTGTTTTGCAATACAGCTCATTCAATTTTTATTAGAAAATATACATATTGTGTATATTCGTGCAAAAATGTGAATATCTCTGTATCACGCCTTACTTGATCTCCTGCCAGAGTGGTAATACGATGCAGTACAAGTTGAGACCCTTTGGATACATTTATTTTTTACC
Organism: Esox lucius; assembly: GCF_011004845.1. NCBI lineage: Eukaryota > Metazoa > Chordata > Actinopteri > Esociformes > Esocidae > Esox > Esox lucius. Next base: position 27,671,803 of record NC_047580.1, on the reverse strand, counting down.
GCAGTAAATTAAAATATGTGTCATGTTTCCGGATCCTACCAATGACTTACTTCCCAACATAGTTCCGTGCTATGTAAAAATGCTTTTGTTTAGTAAAGAAAACTGGGAAAACCAAGGAAATTTGCAGGTGTCTGTCTGCTTTCCTGGCTGCCTGTCAGTCAGTCAGTCTGTCAGTTGTGGGGATGGGGGATTATGCAGGGCTCAGAGCTGTAATTGAACACCATCGGGCCCGCCCTCATTTACATCTCTCCCTTCTGTGCTGCGTTTGATTGGCAGCTGTACATGAAATGCCACATCAGTTGAAAGTATGTTGTGAGCTGGCACTAACAATGCCGTGGCTCCAGGGAGACCTGCCATATTGTAATTTGGTTATCAGGCATGAAGGAAATAATTATAAGTGCCAGGAAATGTGAGGCATTGCTGCAAGTTGCCCAGGGTGACAGTTCTTATTTAATGTCCAAGGCGTCCTGTTGCCTGCTGGATTTGGTGAGGGGAAAGGAGGAAGAAGGTAAGCCACAGTAGAAGTGGTAGAAAATGTCTGTTTTGCTGCAGTGAAAGGTACAGTAAATATGAATAGACATGAAATAATATACTTTTTCAAATTGTGAGCATAAACTATAATATTCAAACATTTACTTTTTGGATTAGGCTCTTTGCTCCAATTTCAGTGGAAATTTGATATACACATATGCTTTCTAAACAATTATTATAAGGTCATGCCCAGACAAGTAGGTGAGGCACGGCTAAGACTCAATATAAAAATTGAATTGATGCACTTCCAAGTGTTTCCTTGTATTATTCAGTTGACATATTGTGAAAATGTTTCCTGATCGCATCCACATCTTTTAAGTGGCTTGGGCCTTATTTGTTTTGATGCACGGTTTTTGCATTGGGGAGTCTTTTCTCTTGAGATGGAGCTGTCACGTTGCAAAAAGAGGCCCATGTTGCTGGCAGAAGCCCCGGGCAAAATGAAAACAAGTAAGTGGCATAGATAAATCATGCCAACCGATGTCGTCCTGATGAATCAAATCAGAGCACAATATCTCAGGGAACACTGTGTTTAATAGAAATCCCAATGGCAGCTGTAGGATGACGCACTTATAATGAATCTACTCCACAAAATTGTTTTTTTTTTCTGGTATATTCTCAAGTTCTTTTATAAAATGTGGAAAAATAGATATAGATAGATAGATAGATATATAGATAGATAGATAGATAGATAGATAGATAGATAGATAGACAGACAGATAGATAGAGAGATAGATGTTCTCATCAAGAACAACTTACAAATAGTATGAATAGAAAACAAGAGAGAGAGAGAGAGAGAGAGAGAGTAATCAAGCTAATTATTCATTAGAGAATCTAACCTATGCATACCCTTCAGTTGAATGAACTTGAAGGTGTGATGTGATGGCTGACATTCCATGCTGGTGTGTGGATCATTTATCTGGGTGAATAGGAGCTTTTCAGTTCCAAATGCCACACTGTGGGTTGCTCAGACAATGGTCTCTGTGACTATGCCTGTTATCCCCTGTGTCACTGGGGATCGACCTTCCATTTGAAGAGGTCACGCGGCACATCTGCACCCATGCCACTTTGAGGAGCATCATGGGGTAGCCTGGCTGTCAGTGTTACACCACCATAATCTGGATGCCGAAAATATTTTCCAGTCCTCATACTGTCTTTATACCAATACACTGTAGGAACGAAGGCCGGATTGAATCCGGGAGAATGCAGAAAAAAATCCTCCCCCACTTGAACAGTACAACTGGCTTTCAAATTACCCACATTTGCGAAAACCGCTCTAAATATTTCAGTATCTTATTTTCTCCAGTCAGGTTTTGTGTTTCATGTATAAGATCATGGTCTGTATTGCAATGAACATTCATAACATACAGCAGTTCTCCTCTTCTGTTTCTGAGTTTCAGGCATCATGGCCTGATAGACCATTAAACCTCACCAAGAGAGGAACTACTGGAGGTTGACAAGCAGACAGACAGACAAACAGGCTGAATGTGACAGTATGGATCAGTCATAGCATCCCGTGTATCTCTACATGCCTAAGGTAACTAACAGCTGAAGAGTGGTAGGAAAAAGGTGGGGTGGGGTGGCATTTATCTGCTACCTAATCAAACAGATATGAACTGACAAAGTCTGGGCGTCGTTAGTAATAAATGTTTGTGCGGTGTTTCACCGAGAGGGAGTGGATAGTGGTCGCCTGGCTCTCGAGGTGTTGATGCCCCAGGTTATGTCTGCTCTGGTCTCAGTCGTTCTGCTGGTGGATCCTCCTCCCAGGTTCAGACAGAAACAGGTATCCCCATAATCACCTCCAGTCTGGCTGTTACAATCAGCACACGAGGTGGTCTGTCCGAGGGAGAGATTCTGAGGCGTCATTCTGATTTCTACGCAGGGCATTTCAATTAATCACAGCGGCTGACCCCGCAGAATGTCCGTTACCCTGGTAATCACGGCTCTGCGCGGGGCACGTGTGTGACATCAACATCGCTCAGGCTTCTGCCTGGACGGCCTCTTGCCACTTTTCTGGTCCACTGTTGACCATTTTATCACAAAGCCTTTAGCTCACAAAACCCATCAACATAAATCAGTGCACCTGTGGACCCGTCTGCAGTAATTCAAGTGTCAGATTAGGGTAGCAGGAAAAAAAGCAAGGTCCATTTAGGATTTGTAGGGGTTGTGTTTAGTTTGTTCAGATTTATGTGCAGTGCTGTATTTGACACATCTTTTACTCGTACTTTTGGCATGTCTTTATACCCCCCTTTGGCATTGCCAGACTAAGTTATGTCGATTGCCTGTGAAGATGGGATATCTTGGAAGCACTCACACAGGCCCAGGAGATTTACCCTGTAAACTGTTATTAGTGAGGAGAGAAGGAGAGTTTTTAGATCTAGTCAACTTTCTAGTTCTAACCCCGTAATTTTCTCTGACAAACCAGACCATTTCAAATCACGTTTAATTATGGTAAATGTATTCTGTTGTTGAATAAAATGTTTACGCTACACAATAAATTATGGATTCCAAAACAATAAGAAAATAAGGAAGAAGCTTTCAACGGGTTTGATTTAAGAATTTCTTTTAATTTTTTGACCTGTCCTTTGCACAATAAGTGGATGACCTCGATTGATAAAGATACTGGCCAAATAAAATATGATTTCAGAATAGAGGCAATTTCTCAAAACCATTTTCTTTTACGATATCATTTCTTAATTAGATTGAACAACATACAACGCACAGGATATTATTTTTTTTGCCTCAAATCATGGCAATGTGTTGGTTTTTGTCCCATGACTTGTGATGTGGACTTCAAAAAGGTTGCCTTGACTGACTCTTGATGCAGCCGTGGCAGGGCAGAATTTCACATTAAGCTTTGACATCTTTGACAATTGAGGAGAAAGGAAAACTTCACAACTTTGAAGCACACATAAAACTTCAGATCAATTGTATTTTGATTTTAAGGTACAGTGCGGCAGGAAGTCACCAGTCTCAAACCATGAGACTAAATAAACATTTCAAAGTCTTTAGAGAACTCTTAACTTTTCAGAAGGATCACAGAGGACTGGATTGGCAAGACTTCATTTACATGGTTTAGAAATAGGCAGCTTGCAGGTCCACCTTGAAAAATAAAGGAGAGACTTTATCAGATAGATACCCTTCCCTTTACAAGACTGAAGAATAACCTTTCTACTTCCACTCAGAAGTTAAAAAATAAATACTCTTGAACATCAAAGGCCATCATAATTGACATGTTACATCCACGTAAATAAATCAAACCTGAGAGAGACTTCAATGAAATAACCTTAGAGTGTGATGAGGGACGGGAGCTAGGTTGAGAGAAGAGTAGGCCCGGCTACGCTTTCAGATTTCCCCTTTATCCAACTCATAAAAAAAGAATGTGAACTCGCTTGAGAGAGGAAGAGTTTGGAATAAGAAAGCAAGCTAGAAAGAAAGGAAAGAAAGAGAGAAACTAAGTTTGAGTGACTCCTTGAACGAGGGAAATCTGTGGACCTGTCAGTTGATTAGTGCTCTTGATTAGCATTTATAAGAGGCCCTGGTGCTCCATTATTTGCATTCCTATTTAGCCATGATTTGGTAGAGGGGCAGACCGTGATTAAACCTGTCATTAGGTCTGACTGACAGGGTCAAATCTTCACATTCCATTCTACAATAGAAAAGAAGATATATATACAGAAATTCGGTATCCTGGGATGTGTCAGCTTCCTTTTATGCACCTATCCAACTAACTTGTAACGATTCTGTCCTATTTCCTTTAATAATTCCTAGTCCTGTCTTCCCTTCCCCTTCTCTCCCCCCCCCTCCCTCTCTCTCCTGCCATCTTGTCATCTCAGATAGGTCAGAAATGTTTTAATTTTAGGGATGGATCCTGCCTGTCATGCCAGGTGCGTGCCATGGTGCTGTGTGGTTCAGGAGATGAGATGTGAAAGGTGTAAAACAATAAAAAAAAAAAAATAGATGAGCAAGGGAACAATGAGGAAAGACGAGTTCACTTTATTGGACAGATTTAATTACTGTGAATAGAGATTAAAGGAGGCGATCCACTGAGGTGTGAAATTAACCCTTGGTTACTGATGAAGCTCAAAATCAGAAAACAACCATTTGAAAAAATAGAAATCTGACCACTTCTGAGTTGTAATTATTTTTTGGAGTGTAGGCTAGGTAACATCTGTGCCTACATGGCATTTCTCTGAATATCAATGTACCATAATGGGAGCAAGATAGCAGCTTAAATGTCCATGAACTGGTGACTACATCATTAACCATGCTGGAAACCCTACATTTAAAAGACTGTGACAAGATCGAAAACTCAGCAGCCTGGTTGGACCATGAATTACTAACCTTTCAGTTCGATGGGACTCCCTCCCATAGGACAGGGGCCTTAAAAACAACAATTAAAAATGCAGGAATCACAGTGGATATAATAAAAATCTACACACCCCTGTTAAAATGCCAGGTTTTTGTGATATAGAAGGATGAGACAAAGCTAAATCATATCAGAACGTTTTACACTCTTAATGTCACATATAATGTGAACAATTCAATAGAAAAACCAACTGGAATCTTTGAGGGGGTAAAAGAAAAAAATTACAATAACCTGGTTGCATAATTGTGTTCACACCCTCTTATTACTGTGGATGTGGCTGTGGCTGTGTTCAGAATTAATCAATCACATTCAAACTCATGTTAAATAGAAGTCATTACACACCGGCCAACATGTAAAGTGACTCTGATTAATCACAAATAAAGTTCAGCTGTTCTAGTAGGAATTTCCTGAAATTTTCTTAGTTGCATCTCAGAGCAAAAGCCATGGTCCGCAGAGAGCTTCCAAAGCATCAGAGGGATCTAAATGTTGAAAGATATCAGAAGGGTACAAAATAATTTCCGAAGCATTGGATATACAAACCCGATTCCAAAAAAGTTGGGACACTGTACACATTGTGAGTAAAAAAGGAATGGAATAATTTACAAATCTCATAAACGTATATTTAATTCACAATAGAATATAGATAACATATCGAATGTTGAAAGTAAGACATTTTGTAATGTCATGCCAAATATTGGCTCATTTTGGATTTCATGAGAGCTACACATTCCAAAAAAGTTGGGACAGGTTATCATCATCTACAGTGCATAATATCATCCAAAGATTCGGAGAATCTGGAACAATCTCTGTGCTAAAGGGTCAAGGCCGGAAAACCATACTGGATGCCCGTGATCTTCGGGCCCTCAGACGGCACAGCATCACATACAGGAATGATACTGTAATGGAAATCACAACATGGGCTCAGGAATACTTCCAGAAAACATTGTCGGTGAACACAATCCACCGTGCCATTCGCCGTTGCCGGCTAAAACTCTTTAGGTCAAAAAATAAGCCGTATCTAAACAGGATCCAGAAGCGCAGGCATTTTCTCTGGGCCAAGGATCATTTAAAATGGACTGTGGCAAAGTGGAAAAGTGTTCTGTGGACGGCTCAAAATTTGAAGTTAATTTTGGTAAACTGGGACGCCATGTCATCCGGACTAAAGAGGACAAGGACAACACAATTTGTTATCAGCACTAAGTTCAGAAGCCTGCATCTCTGATGGTATGGGGTTGCATGAGAGCGTGTGGCATGGGCAGCCTACACATCTGGAAAGGCACCATCAATGCTGACAGTTATATCCAAGTTCTAGAACAACATGTACTCCCATCCAGACGTTGTCTCTTTTCCCATCCACACGTGCATTTTCCAACATGACAATGCCAGACCACATACTGCATCAATTACAATGTCATGGCTGCACAGAAGAAGGATTCGGGTACTGAAATGGCCAGCCTGCAGTCCAGATCTTTCACCCATAGAAAACATTTGGCGCATCATAAAGAGGAAGGTGCAACAAAGAAGACCTAAGACAGTTGAGCAACTAGAAGCCTGTATTAGACAAGAATGGGACAACATTCCTATTCATAAACTTGAGCAACTTGTCTCCTCAGTCCCCAGACGTTTGCAGTCTGTTATAAAAAGAAGAAGGGATGCCACACAGTGGTAAACATGGCCTTGTCCCAACTTTTTTGAGATGTGTTGATGCCATGAAATTTAAAATCAACTTATTTTTCCCTTAAAGTGATACATTTTCTCAGTTTAAACATTTGATATGTCATATATGTTGTATTATGAATAAAATATTGAAATTTGAAACTTCCACATCATTGCATTCTGTTTTTATTCACAATTGTACAGTGTCCCAACTTTTTTGGAATCGGGTTTGTACCATGGAACACAGTGAAGACAGTCATCATCAAGTGGAGAAAATATGACACAACAGAGACATTACCAAGAACTGGACGTCCCTCCAAATTAATGAAAAGACGAGAAGAAAACTGGTCAGGGAGGCATCCAAGAGGCCTACAGCAACATAAAAGGAACTGCAGGATTTTCTGGCAATACTGGCTTTGTGCTACATGTGACAACAATCTCCTATATTCTTCATATGAATGGGCAATGGGGTAGGTTGGCAAGACATAAGCCTTTTCTTACAAATTAAAACATCCAAGCCAAGCTGAAGTTTGCAAAAACAAACATCAAACAAAAGTGTGAGGGAAAATATGTTATGGTCTGATGAAACCAAGGTTTCCAAAAGGGAATGTTTGGCACAAAAACAACACCACACATCACCCAAAGAACACCATACTCACAGTGAAACATGGTGGTGGCAGCATCATGCTTTTGGGCTGTTTTTCTTCAGTTGGAACCAGGGCCTTTAACATCTGTGGGGTGATCTGAAGAGGGCTGTGCACAGGTGATGTCCTCGCAATCTGACAGATTTGGAGCGCTTTTGCAAAGAAGAGTGGGCCAATATTGTCACGTCAAGATGTGCCATGCTAATAGACTCCTACCCAAAAAGACTGAGTGCCGTAATAAAATCAAAAGGTGCCTCGACAATGTATCAATTTAATTGTTTATGTTATACGTCACATTAAAGGTGTAAAACATTCTGACATGATTTATCTTTGTCTCATTCTTTTACATCACAAGAACCTGGCATTTTAACAGGGGTGTGTAGACTTTTTACATCCTCTGTTGGTGATGCGATCTGCTCCTACTGAATTATGTTCATGGGAATTTAAATACGGGAATAATGTGTAATGTCTGACTATTGCACTGTATTTTTAATGTAATAGGCTGTGGCCATTAAGTGAGAATGGTAACTGACTAAAAATACCACTGTACAAGTGAAAGAAACTGACATTGCCGAATTCGTAATTTCCACTGTACCAATCTGATACCATGACTCCAGTCAATATAAGCTACCACACTTTTTTTTACCTGAATTAAACAGGAGAGTTTATGTGAATTATAAATCATTTTACTAACGTGTATTCCAAATGTCACGCATTACATGCAACCCTAGGAAGAGTAGCTGCTGATTTTGGCAGGAGCTAATGGGGACGAATAATAAACAAATTGATTAAAATACATTTAATAATGTATAAAAATACAGTTCTGAAGATTTTTCATACCCCACATCACACATATTTAGCATCCAAAAAATGTCTAAATATATTCTTTCATGTAGGAGACTACTCACAAACTAATTCCAAGACTTAAGCCTGAGTATCTACTGCAGCAATGTGTATTCATCTCACTCCAGACAACCGTTATCAAGCAGCCATCTAGAAAATAAAACAGCATGTCTCTTTATTTAGACCTGATGTTCACAACTCAAATATACAAAGTGTACCACAAGATGCTTACATGCCCTATATATTCCTTATATTTTGCCATATTTTTGATGGGCCCATGTCAAATGTCAGGCACTAAACAGGGAATGGTGTAGCCTTTTGAGATGCACACAGGAAATACGCAGTATGACATTACCTGTAATTAATTAAGACAGAGAGACTTGTTTGTATTTTAAATAATCTCAAATTATTTCATTAGCTCTTGTCATACTCGAGTAAACAAAAAACTCAAATTCAATTGAGTGTTTTGCCATATTCCTTTACACTTACAGTTCTGAAGCAGGGTAGAACACCAGACAGGAAACTGCCAAATATCCTTCTACCTATCTGGCCATGACCGTGACAGGATGCATGCAATAAAATATGTACCGCGTCTCTACTTTAATGCACATCTCATTTGCAACTGGTTTTCCAGGATGGACAGACAAGGGAGTCGGAAGGCAGACAGAGAGGAGAAATGAAGTGGCTTAATGAATGTAAAAGGCATAATTCATTCAGATCAAACACACTCAGGAGTGTGTCATGCTCCAGTGAACCTCTGACCACTGACAGGGCTGCCTGGCCTCAGCAGGGGGAGGGAAGGGAAATGGGAGGGCCAAGAAGGAAGATGACTGGCTAGCACACATTCATTTTATTTCCTTCCTTGACTATGCACCTGTGATGGTGCATATGAATGCCTTCTGTCCTTTCAATGGCAGCCAGGTGAATGAGGCTCAAGTTCTCTAACAACACATGGCAGAAATTGTTTTGAAGTACTTGATAAGCTTTGGACGGACATACAAACCTGAGAAAACATGGTGGTACGCTAGGAAAACTGTAACCCCAGGAAAGATACAGCAGACAGCCATGACGTGTGTTGCAAGAGAGGGGAAGGTAAGACAATCAATTAAAGCTGGCAGTAATTGGGCGTGTGTGAAGCCTGTAATGCTGTAATGAAAGTCATTCATTGTGCACATTCTCTTCTCTCTGGCCGATGAACCATCCCCCCCATCATCTTTTGGATCTCAGGTGCTTAGCCATGCAGATCTGCCTGACAGCCCAGTACATCTCTGTCTGCCTAATTGGACAGTATAGAGTTGTGTATAGATATTGCAGACATTTAGGACTCGTTGGGGGGCTGCTCAAAAATCATTAGCAAAGGGCCCCTGTAACTGGACTGTCAGACTCACTCTACAAATGTCAAGAGCCCTGCAATAAAAAAATAAAAAAATGTTTATTTCTGTCAAGACACTCTGAAAGGAGGATTTGTAAATGTAACAGTATACTTGTGGAACATTCAAATGTGTTAGGATGTGGATAGCTTAACTGGCATCTTGTTCTCACACTCACTGGTAGTGATTGTTGCTCTAGCAAGGTGGTATTGTGCTAATTAGCCCACATTCCATCTGTAGGAATGTTATTGAGCTGCAATGTTTATGAATACAGTAATAGTTCAGATTGGAGGTAAGACATGTTATTGATTATGTCAATTACTACATGTGGTGAAGAACATGACTAGTGTAGCAAAAACAAAGCACTTTGCCTAAATTCCCTGGTTGTCCACAAAATCCGGTTGGAAGCAAACGAAAATCTAGAGGAAAGTAATTCCAGAATCTTACAAGGTGGTGCTTAAGAAAAAATGATAAATTGAAATAAAATGTGCAACATGATTGATCGACCTTGTTCATGAACGTGGGACTTAGGGTATGGCATTATGAATAACAGTGAGGTTACCTCTGTCAGTGTCTCTGACTAATAAACCTAACAACTTTGTATAAGAAAAGCAACAACAACAATCAATATTGACCCTCTGATGTGCCTGTGGTGCTGTTTTGTAAAGACACTGTCTCATTTCAGAATGTATCAATTACACATTTAATTGCAAGTATTCAATCTATTTAGTGCATTTTATTGACTGATGGCGATTACTAGACACAAAATTAGATGACAAGACAATCGTAAATTCTGAAGCGATTGTATAGCATTCCTCTCTTTATATAACTCACTCTTTATTGCTTAAGGTCCAATCAATGGCAGAGGGTCAGACCAGTGTCTTTTGTCTGCTCACTGTGGATGAAGCACCGTCCCCTTCACGCCCACCCCCCGCTCCGCACGCCCACACATACCCCACCACACTACCCCACCTCGCCACACCCATTACAGAAATGTTTCTTCCCATCAGTGCTTTTACTTATCACTTCCTGGGTGACATTGAACTTCCCGTGCCCTGGCCGCCTAGACACGTCTCTGAACTCGCACAATTACTCTTCATCCCCCACTAACAATATAGTAATGAAGTATTGATTTCCAGATTCTCCCCCTTCTCTTATGGATGATATTAGATTGTGTTTGATAAACTGTGCCTGGCCCCCTAATCTGCAGCACTGTCCCTTTTCCCCCACTGTCTGTAAAACAAAGTGCCGCTGGGGAGATAATGACTTGGGAACATCGATGAACTCATTTCATCAATTTGTAACACTTGACAATGAAAAAGGGCAGACATTTTTCAAGCAGCAATGTCAAAGTTTATTGCTCAGGGTACGGACGGTCCTTATTGGAAGCCAGCAGACATCTTCAGCTAGCGTTGGGTTGCTAATTTATGGGCCCCCGTGTACCACTTACCTTTAAAGGAAATGTTTGGATACTGCGAGGATATTTGTGTTGCACCTGGGTTGTCTGATTTCCTGAGCCACCGGGGATTCATGTGTCATGTCAAAAAAATTGAAAAACAGAGAGGTGGACACTTTGCAAAGCAACAACATTTTGTTCCAAACATTAATCATGTGGAGATGTTACATTCCATTTAATATGTGAAGGCTATGTTGACTGTGAACTTGTCAGGCCAAGCCCGGTTTTATACACCAAGTTGGAAACAAACATTTCTTAAGTATGCACTCTGTAAGTGTAGGGTACCATGCTAATCAGGATTTCTTAATACAGACATTGGTCTTTAGTCTGCATATGGAATGCGTTAGTTAGAGATAGATAATGATTCTCTCAGACCCAAGGTGACACCTTCACTTGCACTATCTGGCATTATTATATCTTTCTTATATTCTCAAGACCCGTGTAGCAGCTTGTCTTACCATAGTAATGTGTTCAATGTCTTTCTATTACTGGGACTATCCAAAGCAATGTCTAATTGTTTATTTCCCTGTCTTGTTCATCCTGTGTAGACCATGAGGCCGACAGGAATATAGAAGCCAATTTAGACCTGGAAACTCCCAGTTCAGCCCTGAGTAATCTGATTTCTCCGCTCCCAGGAAATCTACATGTATAGTGCTTATCAACCAGATTACTGGCAGGTAGGGAACATAACCCAATTTGAGGTTACTTGTTTCTCTATGTGTAGTATTCAGTGTCACATCACATTAGAGAAGGGGGGTACTGCTTTGCGAAAAGAAAAATATTCTACTACAGTTCTATCCACTTTAACCATGCAGTTGCGAATTACTGTGGTATTCCACAGTCGAAGAGTGAGCACATTGTTTTAGTACAATTTAGCTTGAACCCCTATTCTGTATAATGGTTTTAGAATGGCAGTCACAGGGATCACCATCCTGGTAAGGGGTCCCGCCTCTTTTATGATTGGATGGTAAAATCCCCTGTAAACAATCATATCCCAATCATGACTTTGGTAACTATCAACAAGAATGTTCCTGAGGTAAACAGGGGTTGAGGTTAGGGGTACCTGGTTTGTGAAGAATTGCAAACCTTTTTGGTCACCTTGTCCTGTTTACTCCAATCACCTGAAAGAGCTGGCTCTTTAGGCTCATCATTTAAAATGCTTAATAACTACATGAGAACAATGAAAGAAATGCTCTGAAGTTAAGGTGAAAAAGATGGGGTTCCAAACTGGGGTATAGGGTTCCAAACTTTTTCCACTAAGACCCCACCCATTTTACAGACCCTCCATTTTACATACCCATTGTTTTCAGATTTGTCATTTTCTCTAAATCGTTGTTACTTTGTACTGTATGCTGATAAGCATCCATTGAGTTGCAATGTACTATAAACTGAATACCCAAATGAATTTGAATTATAGGTTTAATTTATCAGTTTAAAACTTTTCAGCCACATAATCCAAAAGAAAGGCATGAGGTATTATTCTCTAATGTACAGTTCACAATTCACAATGGATTATTTTGATTCACTTGACTCAATTTACAACAGCAAAGTGATTATAATTTGTTTTGATTCTACAGTGTCAAAACACAACAATTTTGAAAATAAATTTTGGGGTGAAATGTTTTGCTTGTTTACAAAATAAATAAACTTTGTACAGACAAATTTGTATAGGTCTACATTCACAAATATTGTAATTGAACCAACATGTGATGTATTTCATAGTTCTGAAGAATATCATGGTGATGAGAACAACAACACAACCTACTTTTAAACTAATTGGGACAAAGAGACTGTTTTCTGACTTTTTCAGTATTCCCAGCATGCACTGGAACCAACAGATGTAATAGGAGGCCACTGGAGTGGTGAAAAAGAAGGGAGGACTCTCATATGGTTAGACTCCCCTTTCCTCTTCCCTCATCCCAGGGTGGACAGTTTAGATGCCATATCCCTTCCTTTCTACCCTGCTTTTCTACACCCTTTTTTTCTCTCACACTCCCTCTTTATGCCTCTCAGGGCCAATTGCTGGGGCATTATACAGCAGGATGTTAGTATATAGAGGGCCGATGACCTCAGTCCTGTCTGTGTAGCCCAATCAGCGGCGAGGTCAATTCTACACAAAGGAGAGAGGCACTAGCGTCTGAGGTGACTCTTGATAGAGAATGATACGCCGATGCGACCACAGTGATAGTACACTCATGGGGCCAATCACTTATTTTCTGCTGCCTTCTGAGGAGAAAAACAAGTCTACAGCACGAATACCTTTCCTTACTGCGTGGACTAGCACCCTGGGAGGAAAATGGAGGGGAGGGGTGAGCCATCATCAGGAATGTAACAGGATGTGTATGTTTGTCTGTGTCCTAGTGCAGCAAATAGACGTGCTCCCTGATATCACTGAAGGGAAACAATCATATTTCCCTGCTGCACTGAAACATCCCATGACAGCCAAGGTTAGGTGCACTGAGGCCACACAGTGCTACGACGACGAGACATCCTGGAAAGAATAATGTGGTGTCATTACAATTTTCCTCTCTTTTGACCAAAGACAACGTGTCAATCGCTATAACTCCCAAGGTGTTGAGAAAACAAGCAGCGTCTATTACTTTTCCATATCTCGTCGGAGTACACCTGGTACATCTTCTTGTGGGTAATTGTTTTTTTTCCTGAGTAAATACCTTTTTATAGAATAATACAGCCACATATATAACGCTAACACTGCTAGATCTACCGCATATTTTCTGGCCCACATATTGTATAGTAGGACTGTATGTCTTGTTGGTGAGTGCTACGAGGCGGTAAACAGAGGCAGATAACAGATAGCAGTTCTTTAGGAAGTGCCATGTCCTACCAATCACCCTCCCCTTCTAAAGGGGCTACAATGGCACCTGAGGGGGAATCTCATGGCTGTCATCCCAGAAAGCCTGCCGCACTGATGCTTCCTAGCCATCTGCTCTGCATATGAGCAACAGAACTGGCAATTGTCTCAGGAAAGCCACCTCAATCGACACTATCTTTGAACGGCTATTACACGCATTCAACACAATGAGTGAAATGCATTGGATTCTGCGGTCTAAAAAACGTGCATTTCCTAGACAGGTAATGACACGTGCTAGGCCACACTTGGTGTCTATGTGGTCGGGTTTGGATATCGTGGCTCTGTCCTGAGCTTGGACGGCCATAGATCTCTGCATCTGACGACAAGTGAGAATAAGGCACAACAATGTCAGTAGCACACTTCTAGTAAATAACCCCTCCATGCTTGTTTTATCATGGTTCTGCAAATTACCCCAGGCTCCTTTGGAGCCGACAAGAAATAGCATTATTTTATAGCACTGAGGGGAAAAAAATTGAATAGATAAAAAGAAAGAGGAGTCAGACAGAGAGAGAGAGAGAGATATATGGAAAGATAGAGAGAGAGAAAAGAAAAAGGGAGATGGGCTAAAAAAGGTCCTTCAGGGAACAGGGTGTAAATGAAGTTCCAGGAATGACACAGGCGAGCAATGAGGCGTGGATGGAAAATATACGCTGCACATCATCGGATAGAGATGCCAGTGGAAATGGCTTCATTGAAGTGTCAGCCCTCATCCATCAATCAATCATCCGCAAGAAACAATAACGTTGCGGCGATGGGGCGGCTTTTATGGGGCTTACTCATGGGTATCGGAAACAGCACTTAAGTGTAGTTCTGACACAGGCAGGGAGAGAGAAAAACAGAGATGAGGTGCTAGGCTTATTTCACATGCAGGTAGAGTACATAAGGACAAGAGTGGTGGGTGGTAAGGACTAAGCAGACAGTCAGTGCTCCCCTGGCAAAAAAGAATGGCTTGGAACTCACATCCCTTTCATACACAGACCAAAATCCCACTCATTTACCAAGCCATATTTTCTTTATACTCGTTTTTTTGTCTGAAAGGGTGTAAAAAAAAAGAAAAGAGGAAATGGAAATGGAAAAATAAAATCCACCTAAAGATCTAATCATGATTCCTACATTTTCCACAGTCCCTGCGACCAAAATACAGTTATCAAGACCGTGTGTCTGGTTCTCCAATTCTTTGCAGGGAATACTTTTTTTGCAGGTTGGACTTCAAACAACACCCCTCCCAGTTGGCCACTGATAGGAATTACCAAGTTGCATAGGATTCTCTATGTAGATTTGTACATATTGTGGCTACTCCTCCTTATGCCTCCCCAGACCCCTAGTGTAGTTTGGGTCTCAACATATTTCAATATGATATACAACAAACTTGACTGTTTTAACTTTAAACATTGGGCAAAAATTGCAAATACAAGCGGTCATTCGAGTTATCTACTGTAGGCTTCATATCAAACACAACCAAGACAGAAATGCACTCTAAATAACTATGTAATGTTATTTAGTCTTCATCTTCATTCAAACACTGGCTAAGAAGGCAGACAAAACAAGCTTGCCCACTGTCAAACTCTTGTTACCAGCTACGGGTGGCTACCCAGAGCTGGAACTCTGGCGAATTTCAATAATGTGCTGTCTATCAACCTGTGTGGTCCTCGAATGACCAATGCAAACATTGGCATTCAAGTAGTATTTTTTTCCCCAGCATTTAATTTACAGTGCTTTGCGAAAGTATTTAAATCCCTGACCAATTCTTTCATATTGCTGAATTACAAACGGCAAATTGACATTTTCTTCTGTTTGATATTTTATTTGAAAACACTTATTAAACTCAAAATCCTTTGTTCGAAGATGACATGGATTCTATTATGGGAAACATATTAAACATTTGTACAAAAAATATGTAAAGTCTTGTTGGAATAAATATTCAACCTCTGTGTTGTGGAAGCTCCCAGTTGACCCAGATGAAGGAAAATACCCCGATGAGGATACTATTACCTCACCATTGGACTCCATCTGTGAACCATTAAAGTTCCAATCAGATTTTCTGAATAAAAACCCTGCTGTTGAAGAATCGGAAGTACAATGAAAAACGAATTCTAAGTAAATTAGAGTGTAACAAAGTGTAACAAATGCTTAGATTAAGAAAACAGTAAAATAAATAAATACTGTAATCTCCACATGTTTGGGTATCCAGTGAGCACAACAAGATCAATAATAAAGAAGTGACACTACATCACGGCACCTAGCCACTGCCAATAAAAGACTGTTCTTTAAGACTCAGCGCCCAAACACTATTGAGACCTTTTACAGAAGCCACAGAGAGGTCAAAAATTACTTTGAAGGCGCTACTGAGTTCAGTGGCTGGGAGTGTGACTAATAGAGCACCAGTTAACCATATGAAAAGTTCTGCACAACACTGGCCTGTATGGGAAGGTAACAAGAAAGAAGGCATTACTCAAAATGGTCCATTTGAAAGCAGATCTGGAGTGAGAATATATGACTGTAGATGCAGGTCAGATGAAACCAAGTTAAAGATTTTTGACAAAAAACACAAAGCGCTATGTGTGGCGCAAACCTAACACAGCGCATGAAAGACACACAATCACTACAGTATAGTATGATGGCGGCAGCATCATGCTTTGGGGATGTTTCTCATCAGTTGGGACTGAGCCTCTTGTTAAAATTGCAGGATACATTTATGCCAAATAAACAAAGAAATGCTGCAAGAGAATCCACTAAAAAACTCAAGCTAGGGAGGAAATTCACCTTTCAGCAGGACAATGATCCAATCTGCCAAGAACAGTGGCCCAAAACCACTCTAATATTGTGTGCAAAGCTGGTACCTACTTACTCTATACAACTTAAAGCTGTTTTTTCAGCAAGAGGTGTCTCCACTACATACTAACATGTTGGGGTTGAATACTTGTGCAAGCAACATTTGTAAGAAATATTTTTTCTTACAAATATTTCCAAACATCAATGTACCATTTGTGAATCAGTAATATGCTGAAATATATACCTTAGCTTTCATATAGTTGTTCTGGATAAGAGTCAGCTTAATTACTCAAATGGAAAATGTGAAGGCAGGGGGCTCTTCTGTAGCAGATATATGTTTTTGTTTTAAGTTATGGAAGTGGAGGGAGCAGCAGCCACATAGAGAACGGAGAGGGAAAAAATATGAGGAACTTGGTCCACCATGCGCAAAACCTGCTTCATATAGAAAGGCCAGAAATAGCTAGATCCACAGCCACAAAAGTGGGTACACCTGCAAAACATGGTTAAATACTGTATGGGGATTTGGTTTACTTTTTTACATGTAATAAACTGCATCTTCAGTCAGAAATGGTTAATAGAGAGTATTTGTATTGAGCCTATTTAGTTATACTGTGTTATTAGGAACAAAATGGTATCTCAGGTTAAACTATGTAAATCAAAATAGCAGGCATTGCAGACAACTTTACAGAAAACAAATCAACATCAAATTGATAGAAGTATTCTCCCATGAACATCGAGTAGAGTGCACGTTTCAAGAAGTATAATAATGTGAAAAAATAGGCACCATTTTTAAATGCTCCAACAGTCGCTTTTGCTGTAACGTACTTCTTTTGATTTCCCCAAACCAGGTCTCTTGACGGCTTCTCGGCAACATGAAACATGACACGTCATCCATTATTCTGTACATGTGCCTCGCTATCTGCGCCCGCTCCATATGGCCCCTGTTCTCTCCGAACACCAAAATCCCTTTCCTGGGGCCAGGGGCTGTTTTTTGTGGGGAACCATTACATTGTTCCTCTTCCTCTAAGGGACAGGGTGATGATGATGAGCCATCACAGAGACAACAGCAGACTACGTCAAATTCTGACAGGATGGATATTCAACAATTGACCGTGTGTGTCTCTGCGCTGTTGGCCCAATTGCTAATTCATGCAAGTTGACAATCTGGAGAGGACAATTATGAGTGATTTCAGTAGTGGAAATAAAGGGGAGTGAGCACTTACAATGGGAGTATAATAACATGTTTACTTTTTTGAGTGGGAAAAAAAACTATTACAGAGGCTGATGACACCACCACTATAAATGAAATGCAAAGGTTTCTGTAGTAAGGGAACCCTTTTAGCATCTATCTGCTGTTCTATTTTGGACAGGATTGTGAGGAAAGAGCTGTGTGCTGGATTCATACCCATGTTGCAAAAGTATACATACACACCAGGCACCAGGCCTGGATCACTGAAGCCTACCTGGTAGACAAATTAGACGTTTAGTTTGTGTCAAAAAATTCTCAAAGAGGTATATGGGTAGAAATTAAAATATCTCTGAATACTCTTCAGAACCTTACCCTTAGAGAATAACAACAGTCTTGTTCTGTAATATTGTATGAGTTTGAAAACACATTGGAAGGGATTTTAGGTGGTTCTTCCATACCGTATCCTTCCAGATACTTGATATCCTTTGTCTGTGCTCACGGACCGACCTCTTCAATTCATACCACAGATTTTCAATGAGTTTCAGAGACTGGGATGGCGATTGCAAAAGGTTGCCAATTATAACAATTTCTTTGTGGAAGTTGATGTGTGCTTTGGGTTATTGTTTTGCTGGAAGATCCACTTCCGGCCAAGTGTCAGCCTCCCGGCCTAGGCATCCAGGTTTTGGGCTAAAACGTCCTGGTACTGGGTGAAGTTCATGTAGTTTGTTGACCTTAACATAAGCCTCAGGCAAAGTGGAAGCAAAGTTGTCCAGTAGCATCATAGATCTACTGCCATATTTACGGTACATATGGGGTTCTGTTCTGCTCCCCGTGTTTACAGCAGTTGGCTCACATGGAAATGGTGCACAGAAGCGATGGGTTGTGTTGAAATGAGAACAAGCACAAGCAGTTGAAAGACAAAATGGATTCTAAGAGGAGGGATGGTCTAAGATCCAAATCATAAAGCATTTTAAACAAAGGCTCAGTGGGGTATCAGTGAGGTATTGAAAACAGAGGTGTCCCAAATTCTAACCACAACCTTGAGAAGAATAATGGAAATATCCCTTGTTTAAAATTTTTTTTACTCACCTTGCAATTGAATTTGCATAAAATATAATGTGCATAAAATGTAACGCAGGATGAAATATTTTATTTTGTCTTTAATCTACATTCTTTATCACTCAAAGGCAGAGACCTATATTAGATCAATGCATATTTGTCTGTCACTGACATCATGCTGCTGTCTAATATTTTGTAGAACAACAAAATTTTATGATGCAACCTATTGCTTAACATATAGACGACAGCGATACCACTTTCACTACAGTACTTCGGATAGCATCCATTATGTGCTAGGCTACATAAAAAAATATAAACCAGAACCCTGAATCAGCAGAAGGGCTTGAGTAAAAATGACTGAAGTCCTGTGATTATTGGTCAAATAATCTCAGGGGAACCAGCCTTGGAACAGACTGTTATCAAACCCTGTTAAGAAAAGGAGCATATATAAAATGATTCATAGACCGGTCAACAGTTTTTAAATATCAAAACAATGTAGCAATGTCATAAAATCTATGAATCATGAGGTCAGGGGGGTCACTTGTTTTCTGGCTTCCTTTTTACCAACCCATGCAGGGCAATGGTGTAATGCCCCTTGAACCCCTGTTAACAATGCAGAAGAAAAAGCAATGCCAACAGAGAAAGCCTTTGTATTTGTGTTAATTGGACCTTTGTTTCCATACAAAAACCCATAAGTTTTGAAAAGAGAAAAACCTTTATATGAGCATCAGAGTGGAATTAAAGGATTTGTAGTAACAGGAAGCATCATCAGATGAACTCTTCTTCCATCCTCTTCCTCCCTCTGCTTCACCATGCAGCTGCACTAAGTTATCCACAGTGAGGAGGGATCTGAGGGTGATGCTTAGTGAAATGCAAATTTTGCGTTTATGATTACAAAGGCCCATGGGCGATATGCACTAATGTGAGCTAATGCAATAGATTACACAGCAGTGGCCCTCGGGAATAGACAGCAAACAGATGTGGTGTACTCAAAGAGAAAAATCAAAGTTTAAAGTGTTCAATGTGCTGGAGACTGGCCTTGTAATTTAGTGCTCACATAACACGCAATTCAGATATACTGTCATCCCCCCTATTCTTTTTCTCTCAGGATTTAGATTTGAGGACATTCAACAAGTGTTATTTTAGGAATCATCCATCTGAAGGACATAATCTATTAACTGCATAGAATGTACAACCATAATACTATTACAATACACACCAATATTCATAATTGTGGACTATTTACATCACTGATAAACATTTTTTTAAAAGACTTCACGTTTCAAATCACAAACATCCCACCCAGCACCAACACAAACGAGGACATGGTATTCTCACTGTTAACAACAGAGAAATAAAAAATTGCAATTCCTGTCCCAGTCTGTAAGTGTCACAAATGCCATCTCTACATTGCTAGACAATTACATTTGTATACACTGCCCTCTGGTGTTGATATATAGTTATGACACCAGTGGATTAAAACCAATCCAAAAATATTCTCAATACAGTACATACATTCTTTATTGAGCATACTGAATTACAAATTTAAACATTATGCCCTTTGAATTTTTTTTCAATATATATAAAAATGCCAAACTGTGTGAAATTGCAATGACATTTGCAAAAGAAATCCCACTAAAATGTATTCTGTGAGGTACCTCCAACTAACAAATATATTTTCACTTTAAGTCATAAGACAACTAAATGTGAACAGAGAGAAAAAGCAGAACGCATTCATTTTTAGACTTTCTCAGCCCAAATACTGTGGTGGAGCAGCAAATCAACATTTTAACCAAACAAATGGAGCACAGTAGTTATAATTATTTTAAATGCTAATGACAGGAAAAACAAGATGTTGGCTCTTTGTCCAATTCCAGTGAGATGCAAAAATCTGGCATGAAAAGTGGGTAGACCTAGAAGACTATCTGTAGAAAAAAAATATTATGAAACTACTCATCTGTACCTCAGATGACAGACTTTATTATAATGTAATGGTAATACAAATCTTAAACGATATTTCACTTTTACATTGTACACACAAAATCAACAGAAATAAATAAACACTCCAAAAATGTACAGCATAAATGAAATAAGTCTGATGTATCTCCATGAAAATATCAGAATGCTTCCTATCACGTGCTTTAAATTTGTAACAGTTAATGCAAAAAGTAATTAGATTTGAAACAGAGCTCAAATTGAATTGATGTCTGAAACCTGAGACTTCTTTTCTTCACAGTGTACAATGTTTTGAGATACTCTATTCCTGCAGTGAGACTTCCGTTCTGCTCTCAATACAGTTCAACAAGTAGTAGACAACAGTGTGTCAGACAATCCACAGGCAGGGAAACCCGTAACAACACATTCTGATGCAAAAAAAAAAAAGGAGAATAATACAATAATCAACATCCTGCATAAAATGAACAGTGACATAACATGAGTTCATAATATGTAAGGAATAACTGTCTGTCTAAAACAAGTTGAAACTGAACAATATTCTTGCACATGAAAATTAGAGTTCCTCAGGAATTCTCTTAATATTTGGTCCATGTTTTACCACTTCGTAACCAGCATAGTGGGTTTTGAAGATTTTAAATGAACCAGCAGCCTTTTCAATGGACACTTCACAGAATCCGGCAGCAGGAATCACTGGTTTCAAGCTCTGATCATATCTTTTTTTTTTGTCCAGGGAAGAACTACTACCTAGAGGCACATCAGACATGTTGATATCAACTCTCCAAAATTCACTGTCTCGTTACTAGACATGCCAGCGACAGCAGCTTTAAGTCACCAGTATAACTGACCACTTGAGCATCAGTCTATTAACTTGAGTTTCAGGTAACATGCAACAATATTCCGCTAGCTAATATAGTCGTAAACTAAGAGGTCAAGCTATAGGAGGCAACACCGTACCAAACACCAGTGCTTTGACAGGAACACAGTCCCTTGATTGCTGACCTACCAGACAGAGCAGCATATTAACTAACAAAAAAAACAACATATACTCTGAAAACATTATCCTTTTACATTTTTTATCCAGTGCAACCATAACAATGATGTTCAAAACAGTCTTGTTTTTTTTTTGTTTTATACATACTAACATAACGGGGGGTATTGGATGCATGTGGATTAACATCCACAGTGAGTGTGGGTCATCTATGGGTTGGGCCTTTCCTGTAGATACGCTCTCAAAAGATGATGGTGGAATCATGATCTTCTCAGTTCACTTCAAACGTATAAAGGCGAAAAACACATTCATTCATCTTAACAAGCAAAAATAATCAACGTGATGCTTACTTACAACAAGGCTGTTAAGTTGACCAAGAAAAAACAGCCTACCATCAGAACAGCTAAGTACTTTTATCAGTAGGACCACGGTGCTCATTGCTGATGGCGCTGGAGTAGTCTCTTGTCTGTAGCATACTAGCAGGGTGGAGTGATGGCCTACTCCCTAAGGGAAACAAAAGACATTCTTAGAAGAAGCAGCACAGAAATAATTTGACACTGCTAAACACCAAGAAAAAAAAACAATGACATGACCAACTACACTAACGCCATAAAAAGAGAATGAATACTTTCAAATCACAGTTTAAAAGACAAAGCTTTTGAGTTCACACCTCTGGGGTTAGGCACTGCTCCATGGCTGGGATTGCCCAGGGCGGGGTGGTAGAGGGAGGCCAGGTCACTGGGGCTGTAAGAGCGAAGGATGTTGATCATTTTCCAGTCAGTCTCCATACTGCCGCCGCTTGCTGCTGCTGGAGGGTTGGGCGCTTTGACTGGAGCACGGGCATGAGGCCGGCTGAATGACGGAGGGGTTCCTTGGGACGAAGAGGAGTTTTTACTGTTTCTTCCTGAGGGCAGCAGTCTGTGGAACCCGTCCTCTTTCCTAAAGCCTGTATCAGAGTCCGTTTCCCGTCCAGGGAGCCCAGAGTACCTCTGTCTCTTACTAGAGGGTTCCCCACCAAAGTCCACTGGGGGCAGGCTACCAAACCGGCTGGAGAGGCACAGTCTGGTAGCATCGGGGGGCCAGATTACACCACTACCGTTCCTCACCGGGGCGCTTCTCAGACTGCTCTGCACTCGGCTGTCCGAAGGGCTCGGCCTCGATCGGTCCACTCCAGGCACATTATCTTTTCTTCCATTAGTGTTGGTTTGTTCTGCTGGCTCTGTAATCCTGGACAGGGCCTGGCTGGTACGAGGCTCCATCATCATCATCTTGTACCGTTGAGTGTCCAGGCCTCGAGCGCCCATCTCCCTCTGGGCTTCATTGGGGAGAGACCTTGTAGGTCGATGAGGAGGGTTAGAGTGACTCTTCTCTGGAGGTTTTCCAGGAGGCTGGGGGGTTGGGGATTTAGTCCGGCGAGGGTGTCTCCGATCTATAGCAGGCAGCGGAGGGACATCTTTTCCTTCGAGGGCAGGGGGGCAGCCAGTGTAACGCTTCAGTTTTAGAATTCTGTTCTTCTTGGTCGTGTCCAACTTGTCTTTATGTACCAGTTTCCTGTGCATGAGCAAGACCTCTGGGTAGAGAGTGCTGAAGGCACAAGACGAACAGGCATTGGAAATCAATGCATTCCTTGGCATCAAGTTGGCCGATATGGAAATGGACACTTTCAAGGACAAATTCAATGGGGCCTCATCTGGGATCTCCTTTTCTTCCATCTTCAGGTTAACAGGTACAGGGCATTGTGTGTCATCAGTAGAGGAGTTCGTACCTGTAGCAATCCATTTTCCATTCTCTGCATTGACCTGAGCAAGTGGGCGCAAGTTGCCACCGACAGTATTTAATCTATCCTCCGGTTTGACGCTGGCACACAGTTTGGTTGAAGGCCTGACGTTGGGAGTCGGCCATAGTTTGGATCGGTTAGAGACGGGTTTGTCGTCTCTCTTTTTGGCGAATTCTTTCTCACTGGGTGATGGCACAGATACCGCAGGCTTATTCGGGATGTCCGTGTAAGGTTTGTCCTTGTGGCGTCTATCCAAGTGATACCGCAGTGAGGTTTTCTGGGCCGCAGCATAGTCACAGTATATACATTTGTATGGTTTTTCACCTGAAGGCAAGAACATAATTGAATAAGCCTAACGTTGACCAAAAAACAAATACACCACACAGCATTAGATGCAGCACACAGAGTAAGACAATCCGGCACATCAAGCTTTATATCGCTTTCATGTAGAATTTGCCGTAAAAATAATTGGAAATGGCCATTGAAAATAAATTGGGCGCTGTTTATATGGTTCCCTTTTATGTTAATAAATGTTTACCCAATTATTTTTGGCATGCGCATTTTATATAGCCATTACATAAAATACAGCCAATAAAGACAAAGTGCCACCTCAGCACTACGCTGATGTAAAACCATGCCAGGGACAGAACTTCACCCAAATCCTCACTAGATCGGTTGTCAAAAACAAACACCTCTGATGCTGAAATGCTTTCAAAATGTTCACAGCATGGTCACATTTGTGGGTTATTGACTCAGTATGAAAAGGGGTTCAAAGAAAATAATATATATATACACAATTTTTATCCAATTTAGGCCCCCCTACAATATATAAAGTTCACCTGTATGCGTCCTGAGGTGAATGTTGAGGTAGTAGCTGGAACGGAATGTCTTGCCACAGTAACTACATTCCCTGGATGACACAAGATGTTTCACCTTCATTTGATCAAAGACATCACTTTTATCTGCAGAAAAAAAACAAAAAGGAGATGGATGAAGTTAGTCTCGTTAGGCCAAAGAGAGTAAGAAATGTATATTTAGTTACACACATTCTGTTCTTTAAAGTAAGGCAAGCAAGCAGATCAAAAGACCAGGAAGCTTAGACAGGCTCGTAAAATATAACAACCTTAGTCCAACCAGTAGTAACCTTGTAAAGACCCCCTCTGGTGTTAAATGTGGAGGATAATGCATACCCCTGCTGCAGCCATACATGCCAACACCGCTACATTACCAGTTGGATCAATTCTAAACAACTGCTTAAGTATCAACAGTTTTAAATATTGACTGAACGTGGGCTATCCACTTAACTCAGCTGGGAGTTAAACATCACGGACTCCTGTCTATATCATCAACTTTATGCAACAAACATCCAACAAGCAACACTGTTTTTGTAGTCTGAGTCTACTGAGCATGATGATTTTTGAAGACTTGGCAATGTTGTCACACCAGACACCCAGGGTGTGCTTTTCTCTGTGGTTGCCACCACAAGAAAGTGAACACATGCATGCAAAATACTAAATAAGGAGTTCCAGGTTTGTTGCAGGAGTTTTTGTTTTGAGTGGAATCTTGAACCACTTCCACTGACTTATGAAGGGATATTAAGTTATTAAAAATGATTGAAGGCGGACTGCTTTGCTAAATAAATAGGTTAATTCCTTGTGAGTTGTGCTCAAACAAAATGTCAATTTTTCTCTAGTTTGCAGAGCCATAGCATTCAGAAGAGATCAATCCTGTGATGTCTAAATTAACAAATTAAAAGGCAGTTTGTTGATTTTAATTTCCCCACAGGGACCCTTTCCCTTCTGATGCGAAGGGGAAACTTCTCAGTATGACCTAGTAAATGGAGGTGTCATGCATGAAAGTGTCCCATGTGGGTAAAATAAAAATGTAAAACAGAAGATAACAAAACAATAAAGAAATACAAACTAGAATGAGGTGCTGGTCCACTGAGATGTAGGCCTAGCATAACCTTTCTTTGTAAAAAAATAAAATAAAGCTATGTAAAACAGGCAGGTTTTAGTAGAAACTAATACATCTGATGGAGATCAACTGTTAGGTACAAAGTTGTTCCATATAAATAATAAACGGACCAATTACGTTTTCTTTTTAAACACTTAATATAAACACTTGGCAAAAACATCTGATAAGTGCTTTATAGAGTTCATAACAGTTTGTGGAACTTTATGATGTTCACAAGAGTGATCTTATGGAAAAATTCCTTGCTCCATTGTAAATAACCCTTTTTTCAATCTGGCAAGCATAATATTGTTGAACAGCCCTGCCTTCAACAGTAATTAACTTCCTATGGTTTTACAAGAAAAGTGGGAAGCAAATCCAGTTGCATAGTCTGCAAATGACCAGCAGAGGGAGCAGTTGTAAATAAACTGGCCCAATTAAATCCACCTTTGCCTTTCTTTAACATCAGTTGATTTACCTGAATAGAAGGCATCTCCACGTACTCCCTCTTCTGACCCATCTTCAGACCCCTCTTCTCTGGGAGACCCTGCATGGGTGACCTTGGTTTCCATGCCGGCTAAGGGGCTCTCCCCCTCACCTCTCTCCCTCTTGTGCACCCTGGAGTGGAGAACCAGCTGATGATAGGTCCGGAACGTCCTCCCACAGTCCTCACAATGTGTTGGCTTGTCATTTCGAACAGACTTCGGATCTGGCTCTGGTGACGTGGTCTCTCCCGCAGGCTGTCTGGACCTCAGCTCCCGACCCAAGTCTTCTTTAACACACTTGTTGTCAACTCCTTGGCCTTCCGACCAGATTTTCGCCAGTTCTTTATCAGAGCCTGAGTCCTCGTTGTCTGAGCTGTTCTCTTGGCCCAGGCCTATGTCTTTAGCCACACTGGGACCAACAGCAACCTTCCCCTTTGTGGCAAGTTGCCATGCCTGGTAAGTGTTGAAAGGGTCTAGTTGGGCAATCCACCTGGAGGATCTCTCTGGTGTTGTACTACTTTTCCCAGATAGGGGGCATAAGTTGAGGCCCTGTAAAAAACCTTGTTGACTGAGGGAATCCTCCTGCCTAGGCTTCTCTTGTTCTCCATCAGCCTCAAATTCTTTACAATGTACTTTGCTGTGTTCCAGCAAACTGTCTTTATCGGGGAAAAAGAAACCACAGGCAAAGCACATTTTGTAAGCAGTAGTTACCGGCTCTGACACTTCATCTTGGATGACCTCATTGATAATAACCGGACTGTCCAGGTTCTGCTGGGGCTTAGGCTTATGGAACCTCATATGGTTCCTAAGAAACCAAGGTTCCTTGAAGCGCCGGCCACAAAGGTTACAGTGAAAGGTGAAACAGTCCTTGTGTGTCCTCATGTGGCTCTCCAGCTCACTGGCGTCCTTTGTAGCCTGGTCACACACAACACAGCTAAGCACCTCCACCTGCTTTACAGACAGCGAGTTGGGTTTGGAACAGGCCCTCTCACCTGGGATCAAGAACTCTGCCTCCACACGCAGAACAGCTGGTTCAAACAGCGTTGTGGGGTGCTGGGTCAAGACGTGTGGGCCCAGGTCGTCTTGGTGTGTGAAGGTCTGCTCACAAAACATGCAGTCCAGCACTTGCAGCAGGCTTCCCTCAGGCTGAGGCTCAACCTTGTCAGCCATGGTACTGTGAGGGGTCATGCTGGAGCCGGACCCTGGCATGCTAGCACCTCCACTAATATTCAGAATATCTTGTCCAAGTCCATCTGGACTTTCCACATATGGCAACAACGGGTGAGTTGGCATTACTTCCTAGAAAATTGTGCAACTGACCTATATACTTGAGTGGTCTATAAGAAAGGAGTTAATGGATGATGTTGCTGAATAACATTGCTAAGAATCATCATTGATTCATCCAGGGTAGCTTGGCCTTAAGAAGTAGATTCCTGAGAAAAAAAAAATGAAGAAAAAAAAATTGGTAAATCAAGGGGATAGTGAGGCTCCAGAATGCTAAGAGGCCCCAAGAGAACTCAAATAACACAAAAGTATTTCTCAAATTGAAACAGGATATGAGACAATAGCTATACATTTCCTCTAACTACTGAGGATAATGCTTCATTTTATTACACATTGCTAGCTACATTCTAACAAGAAATCTTACAGTTATCTAATACTTACCAATGGCTGGCAATGCCTTGTGGAAATACATGTTTTGCAGTTGGATAAAATGTGGAATAACTGGACAAACTAGTTGATACATTATCACAACCTGGTTAGAATTTGTAGAATATAAACAGCTTGAACGTATATAAAGATTGTACACTGCTGGTCATAAATATATTCTTATTTTTGTGTTCCCTTTTTTGTTTCCACTTCTAAGTAAATGCATTAGTCGAAAGTTTTCAGTCTTTGTTCAACAAGACAAGGTGGCCTGTTTTGGCTATCCGTTAAAGTTGGCGAAGTGCGCTAAATAAGGAAGTCACAAGTGTCTATGACCTCTCCGAAACAACCAATTTATAATTATTAGATACAACATAATAGTATTGGGGTTTAATTGTACAGCGCTTAGCGACAGTTCGCTAGGTTCTCCAACGAACGCGACGTAATAAAACAAATGATGCACTTGTTGAATATATACAACGGTTATGAAACTTCGAGTTAAATAATGCCAAATTAATTGGCTATTATATGCTAGATGTTCATAGTATGACACATAGATAAACTGTGTATATACACTCTACTGACTTTTCTATGGTGGACTGTTTCATAGCTATATAAAACAACTGAATAAGTCACTTTAACTCAGTTTCTTTTCAATGCAATGAACATCCTGCTTACTTTCACTAGTTAACAGACTAACGTTAGCGAACTACAGTAGGCAGCTACCTTACAGTACTATGATAGCCAAAACATGTATCTGAAGCACGGGGACAGCGACTTCCTTCCACAAAATCATTGCTGAGTTCACATAGTTAGCTTTCTAGCTAAGCACGCTAGCGTTAGTTCTCAATTTAGCAGCCACAAAGGCATCGCCAGGAAGAACTTCAGAAATAGCTATGTATGGAATGAGTGGCATTACATGAAACAAGACATTGGTAGCAATTAACCATAACTAGTAACTTTTCGAATAGTTTGATAACTGAATTTAGCAGGGTATAAATCAATACACTCATTTGAGATTGACTAAGTTAAAACTGTATAAAACTCACCAATACCTACAATAGTAACCGTTCAGGCTTTCCAGGTAAACTTTCAATTAATCGAAACGATGTATCTAGCTAGATAAGAAAAATATACAGGGGATTATATTCTAACAACTAAAAGAATAAGCAGCCAGTTAAGTTAGTTCCCAAACATATTTCACCTTGCAACAAATTCTCGGTCATATTATTCTTTTTCGGTGTTTGCGGATCTCACCGTGCAGCTGTTGAATTCTGAAGCGCGCTCTCAACGAATTGGGGAGAGACGTAGCGCGTGCACTTAACAGCCTCAAAATCGAGACATGGACAGTCACGTGGTCTCAACTTTTGATGAAGTAAATCATTCTTTAAAACAAATCAAATACACATATCCTAAAATGTTACCGTAAGTAAAATGAAACAAATGTTTAATAATACATTTCTCACGGTAGCCCCTAATGCCACACAGTGGTGCAGACTGTTTTCAATGTTTTGAATGTAAGGTTAGAACGTCTGTAGATCTAATGCAAAAAAAAAAAAACAAGAACAAGGTGGACTGCCAAAATCTAATCATTGTAATGGCGGTTGTGTCATGGGGATGATTAGTCAGCTGTAGTTGGTTGGAGTTAGAGGATAGCCCTAGATAAGATAATTCACTGTTTGTTGAAAGATTGCTTTGTGATTCTATTCTGTATAACACTGCAGGTATGGGCTGTTACAAAAAATAATATGTTTGTACCCTACATAGTTTTTCATTTAAGACATTTAGAGTTAACATCTATGCCAAAATCTAATATCAATGTTTTAAAAACTTTATGTTCTAAGCAAAAAAATCAACAGCAATTTGTTCAAACAAAATATAGTTGACTTTTACATCTCTCACTCCACTTCCCATTACAACAGAACAGATCGCACCATGTGGGGAGGGGGGATGGGGACCTAAAACTAACAGCTACATGGGATGTGCTATGCAGCAAGTCACTCTGTGTCAAGAATAGAACTGAATGATAACCCTATAGCTTTGCCTTTATATCAAACCATCACTTAAAAAGTGATTTGATTATCAATGTTACATATAGACTATTTTCTAAATGTTTACTGAAAATCAGGTCTTGTTTTTCTTTTTTTTTAAAGGTGGTCTATTGGAAAAAGAAGAAGTATTTAAGTGATTAATTGGGATACATATTTGGAAGACACCAATATGTCCATAAACAGCTATGTCAATTCAAACCATAACATACCATGGGCTACAATACAACCAGGAAAAGCAGTTATGGCATATACTGAATTAAAAAGGAACAATCAATGTAAAATATGCTACAGTACATTCCATTCAGGACTATAAACACTTAGATGCATACATGTATGTCCACATAGACAGTAGTAGGTTGGGACATTGGCTTTATTCTAAGTACAGTTGATCACCTTGCCTCCTCTTGTCTTCAGAGTACATGCATCTCAAAGCAACTGCTTCACCCCTCCCCCACCACAACTCTTCTGACAGCTGGCTGTAGTATAGATCTCATTGTGGTTCCCCTCTCAATCATTATGCTATTGACTGTTCTGAAAAATCTATTCACACTGCCTTTTCCCCAGAAATGATGCACTAGCCCTACATTACAACATACATTCTCTCCCTTCTTGACTGTGTGATGGACAAATTGAAGCTGGGATCCTATGTTTTTAAACACATTTTTGAAATTGAATCAATGGGTTGCATGAAATAAACCCATTGATTCCAAAGAACATAAAATCAGTTTATTCCAAGTGTTGTACACCATCATAAACCAAAATGTAAGCTTGTTGTACTGCAAAGTTTGTGAACAGTTTGTAAACAATGTAAATATAATGGTATAGTTTCAAAACCTAAAACAAACTATAGCGTGGTAACAAAATACTGCCACATGCTTAGTTATTGTTAAATAAGGATTCTAACTTAAAGATTGGAAACAAACTACCAACAAGCAAACTGTTTCTGGATGTTGGATGATTACCAAACCCACCTCTTTATAGTCTACAAGCTAAGATAAACAAAATCTAACAGATGAAGGTTCTCTGTTACTGTTTTTGTTATTTTCAGTAACTTTAGCTGATAAAAGAAACAAATGAGATGAACATACTTTTACTTGCATTGGTGGATAGAGTTTGAACAAATATTTCATAACACAGTTATATAACAGAACAATTACATTATAGGATCTCCATGTTAAACATTGGCATGATATTGTCAAAAAAAAATAAAACAGACATTGAAATTAACACTAACAATGAACAAAGCATTCATCAAACCAACTTAACTATTAAAAATGTATTTTTTCCCCTATTCTGAATGGCTTATTAAGGGACATATCACACTGCAGTAGTCATTGGGAGAAAAACCCATCCACAGCTGTCGAGGATAAAGAACAGTGAACAAATCCACATTGACCACTGCCAGCAGGCATTTGCCAAAACATCTCCAGCAACTGGCTGGAACGTGGCCATGGATCTCAATCCAGCCTGTATGGTGAACACAGAAAAAACACACGGGTGATTGTGTGGACCACTGCTCCAGCCAATTGGGACATGTCAAATTCCCTCTGAGGTCTGCTGTACAGGTTATGCCAAACCCCAATAAAATGTCCCCCATGAGTGACACCATTTTGACTTCTCAAAAAATCCTCAAACTTTGTGTCAGAAATTGGTAATAACAGCATTTTCAGAAAGAAAACATTCAGATAAAATTCTGCCATTTCTTTGTAGCACTATCCATACATGTTTACTTCAAAACTAGTTTTATTATTGTTATGTTTACACTATATTAAAATATATTTTTCAGTATAGTTTCATGTGATCATTGTTTTGTTTATTTGAAAAATGCAAATGTCTTAAACAGAACATATGGCCAAGGAGGGGATTCTATTCTGTTTCCAAACCTCTTGCTTATTGTTGAATGGAGTACCAATAATGTGCATTTTTACTTAAAGTTTATGTAACAACATCAGGCAGTTTCTTGGTCTTTTTAGCCTTTTTTGTCCTTGCTTTATTCCTGAGTTCCTGTCATACAAACAAGTCTAGAATGTTAATCAAAGGCACCACATGTGACACACACTGTGGCCTCCCGCTCATTTCCCATTGTTCTCTGGCCACAAAGGCTTTGTGAAAAGCTAGCAATCTGGAATGGCAGAATTAGGTCTGAAAGTGATGAGACGGTCTAAACATGAAATGTCCTAGCTGGTCCTGGTGCATAACTTGATGCTTATAAGTTGCATTGTTCAATTATCTTAACACGAAAAGAAAAACAGGCAAAAAGTTCCTGTGTTCGGCCAATTACTTAGGTAAACAATAGAAAACATCACACAGTTTCTGACTTAAGAATATATAAAAGAGTATATTAAGGATACATCGAGATCCCATTGTAAAAATTAATAGTATAGTAAAACAGTAAAATCAGTCTCTTTTCTACATAAAACAAAGCATGTTGTATTTTACATTTGGTGGGAAAGGTGTGCGTATCATCACTTTGCTTTTTAGGAAAACAAATACTGACTTTGTTTTCAGCCCACGGCTCTGCTGTGTGATGGAGGGGTGGCTGCATGCGTGAGATCCTCCTCACAGACTACACATTTAGACGTGTTTTTGTCTTGGTGTATTAGTGGCAGCTGACTGCATTGTTCCCTTCCACACTCATGGATCAGCTTCCTTTATGACAATGGTGCTGATCTGTGCGAAAGACACTGATGATAATATATGTACCATCCCTCAGCTTACCCATGTATTCATGATCCCTTCTCTGAAGTTGTTTTCATCATCAATGGTAGGCCTATTAAAAGGAGACCATTTCCCCAAGGTAATGTATGAACGTTCTGAGATTTTGAAGTATCAAAAACTGATCAAGTGCACAGTCTGCATTGGCTTGATAAAGAATTATTTTGTGTTGCTGTCCTCTTGTGGCAGATGTTGTAATCCTTTGTCTACTGTGTGATACAGTTATTCTGTCATGTATGTAAACACACCCAATCATTTTTAAAAATGCCATGTTATGTTTGCATTGCAATACAGACCTCAGATTAATCACAGTAAATGATACATCAAGATGTATGGGCTACATACATTTTCACTCAATCAACAACATTTGTACTCATTCACATTTTTTTTTTTGTAATAACATTGTTCTGGCAGTAAACCAGTATGATTAACACTAGAAAATGTTTTAGGAAAATGAAATTGTTCTGAAATAGAGGCCACACACATCAAGTCTAGTAAATAATATAAAAGGTGAAATGATAATAATAATTTTATTCACAATGCTAATTCCCATAATTACAGTGATTAACACAAAGTGACACTGGATTTACACACACCAAGTGATCAATGAAATCGTCAAATGTGAGACAAAGATACTCTTGAAAGGTATAATTAGCTATCATTTTATTTAATATAGACCCCGTCCCTGATAACATCAATGGTTAAGAATGGTTGGTGTCTTAGTAAATGTAAATGTTTAGTGATTTCCCAGGTGGCGAAATCACTATTGCCTTTTTTTATTTCTCAATAAAATATATCGCATATTTGTTTTCTGTCTTGGATTAAAAAACATATTTACTGAATATGTGAATCCTGGAAAACATGTTGCTTCATCTTTACATAACTCTACTTGGATAAGTCAGTTCAATTACCTTAAATACTAGTCAAAGCAAACAAAGATTTATCACAGAAATGACTCTCCTAGAAGTTGCCGCAATATGGCCAGATTGGAACTACAAATTGATAAACCAAATGTGTGAGAAAGGGGGAGGACATCAGGTGAACTGAACATTTTTATTTTAAACAGTTCAATACGAACACACATTTACACAACACGCATGATGTGTAAATATTTGGCATTTAAAAAAAAGAATTTATGGATGCAAAAATCCACTGTGTTTCAAGCATAACCCATGTGTCAAATTGGATGTGTTCCAGACTTAATAATTTCTTAAAGCCTCCTTAACTGTAATGCCAACCACAATCAAAATAATGCTGTTTGCCACGTCTGCCCACTTTCTGCAAACCAGCAAGATCAGCAACTCAAAAGAATGTCCCAAAATCCATTACAATAACGCTCCCTCAGCTACCACACCTCTAATCAGCAACTCTGTGCATCTACATCTGAATTCTGGATATTGGCGTTAACCTGCTATTAGGAGCCCTGGGAATACGATGTGTCTCCCATGTAATCTGATACCCCGTGCCTCTGTGTGGACATGCTGCTGTGGAGCACCACAGTGCTTGCTGGCCGTGACACACATTAGCGCTGACAGCAGGCCTCCACATAGGCTACCCGGCACTGTTGTCCCCTCGGCGTGGCCCCCCGGCCCTCCGGCCTGTGCGCTGCATTCATTCACACACACAGTTGTGGTGAACAGAAACAGGCTGGTCATGGATCGGCTCCTCCGAGGAATACGTTCATAGGAATTGTTATGGGGATCTTCGTGTGTTCCTGTGACACTTTTGGTTCTGAGCCCAGGGAAAGAAAATGTTTTTGATATTATACCAATTATGCTCACCTGGTCTATGAGCGCAAATATTTCTAATGCTTTCTAATGCTCCTGAATCCTCCTATTTACCATGTTTAGGCATTAGATTTAGGAGGACAGAATGTACTCATAATGAGGTAGCCATGTTCTCAGAATATTTATATTTATATATATATATATATATATATACTATTCATGTTTTTGAACATGATGTTTTATTGGAACTTTGTAAAATCAAATGAATGATGAAGTAAACCAAGGATTGGACAATAATCAGATAAATAAATGACGGACACAGACATAATATGGTAGCAGAAGTTTTATTCACACCAAGTGCTCTTGAGGTCAAATTAAATGAAAAATATGGCAAACTTAGCAAATGGTGTATTTGTGGTACGTACATAGGAACTACAATCCTCATGCACCCTACTTCATTTACACTACTTGATAAATTAACATGCACAATGTAATTATCTATGTCAAAGTGTGTCAAAACATTGTTTGCTTAAAGTATTAACTGTGTGTGTATGGCTTGCAAAAGGACAAAAGCTATGATTGGATCACTGGTTCACCAATCACAGCCTTGATGGGCTTGGCAGCAGTAAAAGGGAGTGATGTTTGTTTTCTGTAAGAGAATGTTTCTATGGCAAAGTTGTAGGACAGGCATTTACTGGAAAACTCTACAGGAAACATATTTAGAATATTAATATTTTACACTCTTTGAACACAGCAACTGTGTTCTGTATGTTTGGTGTGATGTTGATGCACTGTGCTACCCTGACCCACAATAAACTTGTTTTTCTTCTTTGTTCACCTACAGCTAACTTGACATAGAAATGTTCTTGCAATGTTCCTATTGAACATTTTGAGAACATTAATATCTTACAATATGAGGACATAATTTCTTACTACGATATTACTTATTTTAGGGATTAAGTAGAGTTGTTTATCCAGATTGACATACATGAGCAACTGGGTGTGGGAACAATGATTATCAGCTGGGAGGACTACAGTAGAAGCACCTTAGTATTGAAGGATTAAAGCATTCCATGTTAACCACTGTAACTATATACTATGAACCATTTTAATCAAATCAAACTTAATTGATAGCAAACAGAAAGCAGTAAAAATGATCTCTCTTCTAAGGATGAATATTTTGGGATTTATTTGTTTCTGTGCTGTCTGATGATCAATATTTATTTTTTGTTATTATTATCAAGTTGGATAAAGTCAAGAAAAGATATGTAGTACTTCCAATATCATTTCTACACAATTCCAATTTTATTGAGATTTTGGAAACATAGCCTGTGCACCTTCCCAAATGTGGATTAACAGTAAACCTAAATCAGTTTTAGCCCTGTCAAACGTTTCCCACCTTTATGGTTGACTGTCATTGGTCAATACACATTTAGAAAATAGCTTCTGTATTCATCTTGGCCCATCATAAGCTACCATTTACTATGGCTCTTTTGAAGATACTATGATCAAACTTTCCTCAGACACATGAGTGTTATCTGGTTGCTGTCAGACCGAACTGTGATATTGCATCATAAATTGGAACAATCTGAAGGAAAAAAACAGACAATGGGACAAAATACATGTCTAGTCTACAACCTCCCAGAAACCTCCTTTCTCTCTCTCCCTCTCTTGTCCCTTCCACCTCATGGCAATTACTTAGATGCACAATTTGAACCGATCGCAGTGATTGCAGGGGGCAATGCAAGAAAGAACAGTGTGCCTCAGATAACAAAAGAGCAGTGTGAGTAATACTTCAAGGATTGTGACTCATCACTTAATGGTGGAGGAACTCAGACACAGCTATCAAGACATCGCTTCACGGAGAGACTCCCTGCAATTTCTGCTATGAATCATCATAGTGCCTTTAGAAAGTATTCGGACCCCTTCACTTTTTTCACATTTTGTGGTGTTCATTTTTTTTTATTGATTGAACTAGACACAACGACCCATAATGACAAAACAAAAATACTTTTTTAGAATCAATTTAGTGATCACCTCATTCTGAGGTTCTGAGCACTCTGAATTTTGCTCTAAAATGCACCATAAAGTGTGGGACCTTATATGGATAGGTGTGTACCTTTCTAAATAATTTCCAATCAACTGCTTTTGATGATTGAGTGGACTTCAATCAAGTTCAAGAGACATTTCAAGAATGATCAAAGGACACAGAATATATCTAAGCTTAATTTGGAGAATCATTTGAAAGGGTCTGAATATACAGTGGGGAGAACAAGTATTTGATACACTGCCGGTTTTGCAGGTTTTCCCACTTACAAAGCATGTAGAAGTCTATAATTTTTATCATATGTACTATTCAACTGTGAGTGACGGAATCTAAAACAAATCATATTGCATGATTTTTAAGTAATTCATTTGCATTTTATTGCATTACATAAGAATTTGATACATCAGAAAAGCAGAACTTAATATTTGGTACAGAAACCTTTGTTTGCAATTACAGAGATCATACGTTTCCTGTAGTTCTTGACCAGGTTTGCACACACTGCAGCAGGGATTTTGGCCCACTCCTTCCTACAGGATCTCTAGATACTTCAGGTTTCGGGGCTGTCGCTGGGCAATAAGGACTTTCAGCTCCCTCCAAAGATTTTCTATTGGGTTCAGGTCTGGAGACTGGCTAGGCCACTACAGGACGTTGAGATGCTCCTTACGGAGCCAGTCCTTAGTTGCCCTGGTTGTGTGTTTCGGGCCATTGTCATGCTGGAAGACCCAGCCACGACCCTTCTTCAATGCTCTTACTGAGGGAAGAAGGTTGTTGGCCAAAATCTTGTGATACATGGCCCCATCCATCCTCCCTTCAATATGGTGCAGTCGTCCTGTCCCTTTTGCAGAAAAGCATCCCCAAAGAATGATGTTTCCACCTCCATGCTTCACAGTTGGGATGGTGTTCTTGGGGTTGTACTCATCTTTCTTCTTCCTCCAAACACGGCAAGTGGAGTTTAGACCAAAAAGCTCTATTTCTGTCTCATCAGACCACATGACCTTCTCCCATTCCTTCTCTGGATCATCCAGATGGTCATTGGCAAATTTCAGACGGGCCTGGACATGCGCTGACTTGAGCAGGGGGACCTTGCATGCGCTGCAGGATTTTTAGTCATTGACCAGGTCCTGCCGTGTAGTTCTGGGCTGATCCCTCACCTTCCTCATGATCATTGATGCCCCACGAGATGAGATCTTGCATGGGGCCCCAGATCAAGGGAGATTGACCATCATCTTGAACTTCTTCCATGTTCTAATAATTGCGCCAACAGTTGTTGCCTTCTCACCAAGCTGCTTGCCTATTGTCCTGTAGCCCATCCCAGCCTTGTGCAGGTCTACAATTTAACCCTGATGTTCTTACACAGCTCTCTGGTTTGGGCCATTGTGGAGAGGTTGGAGTCAGTTTGATTGAGTGTGTGGACAGGTAACAAGTTCAAACAGGTGCAGTTAATACAGGTAATGAGTGGAGAACAGGAGGGCATCTTAAAGAAGAACTTACAGGTCTGTGAGAGGCAGAATTCTTACTGGTTGGTAGGTGATCAAATACTTATGTCATGCAATAAAATGCAAATTAATTATTTTAAAATCATACAATGTGATTTTCTGGATTTTTGTTTTAGATTCCGTCTTACAGACCTCTACATGCCTTGTAAGTAGGAAAACCTGCAAAATCGGCAGTGTATCAAATACTTGTTGTCCAGACTGTTCATGTACATATTTGTATTCTTTTTACTCATAAGATACTTAAGGATAAATATAATCTTTATCGTACAAGCATGCTCACAGTACTTCAGATTATCTAGTAATAACATTTGCCTGTGAATATTTTTCTTCTCTAAGTCTCAATTTAGATTTATATTTTCAATGAGGTGTGGCTCAAAATATAAGACAACTTGGCTTCCTACTTCAATCATGCAAGATAAACTTGTTGGGTCATGTCCATTTCAGTCAGTGTAGCACTTGTTAATCCTGTTTGACGATAACGTTCACTCAATATAGTACTTCATTTAAATTAACGCAAAAGAAATATGATTAATTCAAGGAACAAGGAAACAAATGCTGTAAACATATTTTCTTCATACAGTTAGAGATATATAGATTTAATAAACAAATAGTTTGTTAATATCGTAGCATATCTGTGAAGGTTGGCACAGGAAGTAATCTATTTGCAGATTCAGTCCACATAGATACAGAAATAAATAGACATCATCACCAAAATGAATAAGATTTCATACAAGCACACATAATGTATGTAAAGAAGTGCAATCAAATTAAAACAAGACAAGAGTACCACGTTGACCCCCCCCTTATGATGCAACGCCCCTTGTCCACTCAGTATAGTTTTGTAAATGTGGGATTTCTATGAGAAGACAATTTCACCTTTTTAGTCAAAACTGCACCATTGTTGTCTGAGATATCGCATGACTAATATCCCTGAGCATGTGTGCCAAATGTTTTCACTTTGAGTCAAAGAGATGAAGCTACATAAACCTGTGCCACTTATAGAATGGTCATGTTGAGTCTTGACAGTGTTTACAATAGGTGTACCACATTTTGATACTATATGAAAATATCCATGATTGATTGATTTGCATCCATGGGCCAGACCACGCTCATACAAAGTTCATGGTGAGTAGCAGCCATTTTGTCTTAGGTACCAATTTGAAATATATTGTGTTCAACAACTTTGTCCATTAATGTGGTATATCCGATTTTCTGTTGATTGGCTATTCACAGAAAAGTAGCATTTTGTCAGATTTTCAGAAATTTAAGAATGGCGATTCAACATTTAGGACCTTATGGATTGTTGGAATATATGGAGTCAGACCAATGTACAGAATTATATGATTTCAGATTAAATGGCGAAATAGGCATGACTTTGCCAAGTTAGCTTTTTTGATCGCTTATAGTGCCTCCAACTGGCCAATCAGTGTAGTTAGGTGTTGCAAGAACAATCATTCACCCAAGTTAAATAAACATTGTGAAAGTGGTGTCTAAGATATATGTGACACCAATCTGAGACTAATCTATAGTCCTATTCTTGATTTCATGATGGAGGACAGCTAATTACCATTCTTAGTCAATGAAATGTTATTCATGGCTGTGCAGCATTAGTTGTAGACTACCAGATAATCTGTGTAGTTTATGTGTAGTCCAACAAATGTAGTGATTGTGATGTCTCTCCATGTAAGATTATAATCATAAATTGTAATTTAAGGATTGGTGCACTAATTTCGCATTAGTGCACCATTCCTTTAAAATAGTACATTGTAAAGTGCACATGTTTAGGGAAAATATTATTATCTTGTCATGAACAGGAACCATTTCGCCAAATCCTTCATTACATGTTGAGTATAAACATGTATATCTCAAGCTGAGTTTCATCCATCTCTTCTCCAAACCATTCTACAAACATATGTGAAACCATTTTGTGTACTATTAATTCTTTCAGACTAGTTATGTAGGTAAACAAAGTGAAATAATAAAACATCAAGTTATACATTGCATTAGATTATTAGATACAGTATATTAATCTCTAAAACCAGTGTAAATGTATCATTTACAGAAAAAAAGAGATCACGTTTGAAAGCAAAGGCTATAGAAAATAAGTCAAAGTACACTATTTCCTCTACCTCTCAAACCTTTAAAACAACAAATATATATGACCTCCTTCACAACAAACACCTATCTTAAATCCTCAACAAAGACTAGACCAAGCCAGTCCACAGTTTATCCTCTTTCCCTCAAGCACATGCTTTTATCACCACAGCGATCAGTTGATCAAACAAATCAAAAGTTCATTTCCAGAAGATTTTTTAGGGGCAGAAATATGGTACATGAAGAATTAAGTGGCATTTTCTTTCTTATTTGGTCTTCTCTGGTTCTGTTTGTACTCCTGCATCTGACTGGCGTTTCCCCTGTAAGAAAAAGAAAGGCAGATTTGACTCCTTTGACCCTTGAAATTTTGACCCTTGAAATATGAATGATTAATAGTTCCTCACAGAAGTATTCATCACCCATTGGACTTCCTCACATTTAATTTCATTGTTAAAACATGAAATCAAGCAAGAGATTTTGCCACTGATAAACACAAAAAAGTATTGCCAAAGCGAGAAATACATTTTACAAATTGTTCTGAATTAATATCAAATACATTTGACATTGATAAATGAGACATGGGGCAACAAATAGAACGATATAATAATTTTCACAATTTCAGCATGATATTTTGACCTCATGGTGAGTTTAGAAAACAGGGCCATCTGCTGGTGATTAAGGGCACAATTGGCTAGTTAAGCCTACCAGGTTTTTGAAGAACAAATGGATGGAGTTCCTCTTCTCCAGCCTCTTAGAGAGGACAGGGGTATTCTCCCCATCCTCGGGGGGCCCTGACACAGGCTTGCTGTTCACAGCAGGGGCTTCAGGGATCTTTGGTTCCTCCTTGGCTACACTTGGGCCAGCTATGACTTCTGCAGCTTGGGCAGGAGCTTCCTTTTTGGGCTCAGCAGCCTGATTGAATTAGGACAAATTGCATGTCTATCGACAGTCTGGTGTCATAGACCAGAGGTAGCAGAGAATATGTAAATCTGAGACTCTAAAATTAGTATATGATAAGTTTGCTATGATTTGCTGGGAGACTTTAATTAGTACAATATGTTATATGTGGTAAGGCCACCAGTAGCAGTGATGTTGTTTTAGATTTAATTAGATTGTAAGTTTTTAAATTGTGGACAGGTGGTTAATTCTCAAACTAGGACTCCAATGGTTGAGTTTGAAAAATGTACATATTTTTAAGCCTTTCCCAAAAGTAACCGTTACCTTAACCGTTAGAAATGGATGCTTAATCCTAACACTAACGTTAACCATGGAATTTGTGACATCAAACGTTTTGCAAATTAATAAAATAATCATACATTTTGCAGATTCGTAACATGTCAAACATTTTGATAAATTCTTAACATATCATGTTTTTCGTCAAACACGGTACCACTGCAATTTCTTTGGTAGCCCAATGTAATGTCATGTGACCTAATGTAACATATCTTACCAAAATGGATTATACTATTGATTCCAATTTCATCAAACATTTACTCCTGAAACCATGTTGCTTTTGAGGATCCTAGGCTTAATCTAAAGCTGTATTATGACATTTCCTCCCCAAAATTAATACATCGATGGCAGAATACAAAAGCATAAATGAAAAGCTCAGTTGATGCTATGAAATAGGAGGTTGTATGACGGAACTCCTGGATAAATGTAAAAACTGCTTTGGCTGAATACCGAATGACAAATTTCATTAACTGGTGCTCTCACAAAGTAATTGTTGCTCCAACACTGTGTAAATTAGTAATACCAGCATAAGCTGAATATAATGAGGACTTGTTAATTCCACACTCGCTGGCAGATATCATCATTTACCCCTTTGAAAGGTTTCTTGAGGAATCGGACTCCGCTTGTTGAGGCCACCTGGACTTTTGAGGCCATTTGGTTTAGCAGGTCCTCAAATTATCACACCATTGCATTATTTTTTGTCACATTTACAAATGTTCCGGTTTTACAAAATTGTTTCATATGTCATTCCCATTGGGGACCAAAATGAAGAAAGAGTATTCATGTCTGCCTTACCTTGGGCTTGAAAAGGGAAATGGAGGCAAAAGAAGAAGCTTTTGTTGAAGCAGCCTTCTTGTCCTCCTCCAGTGAAGGTGACAGTGGTTCTGGCTTTGCTGAGGCCTCCAGGGTGGCCGTCTTTGAGGCGTCTATCTTCTTGGTCAAAACAGCATAAACAAAGACTTAATTATGAACCATGATCAGGATTAAGGGAGATGTTAGGACCCATGAGAAACTCAAGTCCACCACCTGAAAGCAACAGACAAGAACCCACCAAACCACTAAGACAAAGAAGAGGGGGATACATATATCTACTCTGGAAAGAGATTATGTGCTTTGCCACGTAGGAACACCATATTTATGAGATGGATGAGATGAATGTACTACAACTTTGACTGACTACAGTAACTTGTAAAGTAGCTGAACACCCTTATTCGCCATGCAACCCGACAGAAAGAGAAACAGGTGGCACGGTGAGGATGGAACGTGCTTAAATTGTTCTCTGTTTTTTACCTGTACTTCAAGAACTGTCAGGGGCTCCACTGTCTCTGCTGTCTGTGGGAAAGCAGAACGCTGTTGATCTGGACCTGACCTATAGTACACTAAATATGTTGGGCTGCATGACAAGTCACCGTGATTGATTTGAAAGATTGAAGTAATGAAATGAAAAGTCGGTCTGGTGTTATAACGGTTGTTTCTTTGTGTGGTAACAGTTGTGGTTTAAATGAATTAGAGTATTTCAGATGTTGTTTCTATGCAATAGGGTTAACAATTTTGTGCAGATGTAGTCCATTCTCCACAGGCCATGACTCAGTTCAGCTGATTTCAGCCCTGTTTAAAAGGCTGTTGATTCCTCATTGAGAATCACATCAGCAATGAAACTCCAGAACATTTTGCTGAAAGTGTAACATTAAAAGACTGCTTCGTTTGGTTTCTGCACTGACTATCTGCTCAAGAGAAAGGGCAGCATTCTGTATGGGGTGGGTTCTTATCCACAAAATGTAATGGTTTTAATATAGTTAGATTAAATGATAGATGTCACAGTGAGCTTTAATGTTAGTTTCAAAATGGCTGAATTGTCATTACCGCTGCTGCAGGCTCGGCAGGGGCACTGGCTCCACGAGTTGACTTAACTTTGACTTTAGACTTGAGGCCAAGCAGTGCCTCAAATTAATATTAAACTGTTAAAATCTGACAGATACAGTGTAGAAATTATATTATGTTCATATTTATTTATTGAAATTGCTGTGTGGTGCAGGAATTGGCCTACCTTTTTGCTAAAAAGTTTGCTGAATGGGCTGCTGACTTTAGGCTTGGTGGCATCTGGCTCTTTAGCAGCACCCTTTTGTTCTTCCTTTGGTGAGTTTGTCACAGGTTGGGCTGCTAGTTCTGCTTTAACCTCCATTTTAGGTGGCACTGGAGCTGGAGGTGGGGGTGGTGGGTATGACATTCCTCCTTTGGCTGCTGTTGGAGCATCAACTACTTGTGCAACCTACGCCAGAGAAAAGCACAATGGAAAAGGTATACAAATTTTACTTTTTAAAAATAACCAGTTAACAGCACAAAAAAATATGTATTTAGTAATTGTGAAAGGGACACTCATGAGCCATTAAGGGTCCTTATTACTAATTAGATTTGGAACATATTAGGTCAAGGTATTTCGCACAATTTGATGACATCCTGTTTTCAATGCTACCTACTGTTTTTGCACCTGGCATTCAAGTATCTTTAGCTTGGCTGGTGGACTATTCTGCAGATGGTTGTGGCTGATACAGCCACGCTTACCTCTTGGAAAGGGTGTCGTTATTTAATAGTAGCAGATATTTCTAGTAACCAGTGGGCACAAACAGATTGCTTCATAAAGTTGTAATCATTCCACCCGAAAATAGTCTGCGTGCCCTTAAGCGTGTCTTCTCAACATTAGCTCCTTTTGATCGGTTGTATACATGTCAGCAACTAGCTGGAGAATATTTTGTGAAACTTCATGTTAGCCAACTATCAACTGGTTAGTTAGATAGCTAGCTTTTGGTGTAAACTATTCAATCAATGTCTTGTGTGCTGAATACTGGTACGTATTCAATGTTACATCTGCTTCACTGGTAATCCAGAACATTATTCACTGTTGTTTAATATGACTGGCTGGCTCAGCTACATTGTTAGCCTTAATAAAATTCTGCCTGTTAATCCACAAAAAACCCTATAGCCACACGGAATGCCGTTATATTTGTGTCTTTGTCAAATAACACTACAGCAGCCCAGGTGGTGAAAATACATTTTTCATCTGAAGCTTGTAGGTTGCCTACGAGCTAGTTTGTACTGTATGAAGTAGTAATTAACCGGTATGCACTACAGCTAGTACATAGGCTACTAGTTTTCACCTACTATGAAAAAGGTGAAAGGACCATGGATCTCTCTCTGCACAAATGCTACTTATATCTCCGACACCACTGAAACAATTTTGGCAAAATTTGGACAAATGAAGTAGGTCATAGTGATCCTGCATTTACAGAACAAAATATTGGTCAGTTGGTGGCACTGTAACAAGCAATTGAAAAAACAATGTTTAAAGGTTAGGCTTGTCTCCCTCATTTGAACTAAAGCCATAACATTGAATACATATGTAGATCCCTCTACACACAAACAATA
Source organism: Esox lucius (assembly GCF_011004845.1). NCBI lineage: Eukaryota > Metazoa > Chordata > Actinopteri > Esociformes > Esocidae > Esox > Esox lucius. The sequence goes on along the minus strand of NC_047580.1, from coordinate 27,627,453 downwards.
AATTTGCCAGTGTCGAGCATTTAGAATTGTTTGTAAAAACGCTATGCCTCCTGCATCACCGATCTGCAGAAAACTCTCAAAAAGTTTAAATAACTTCCCACCCGAGATAGGCTTACAATGTATGGTATTTTTTCTAATGTCCACAAATACTTTCATTCTCTACAGAATATACAAAATATAGAAATGCAATAACTTCCCCCTTTACAATAAGTTGAAGCTCAACACAGGTCAGTCACAGTCATATGGCTCACAAACAGTGTGATTATGTCACTGTGATATTTCTGTTTTGTATGTTTTAATAAATTTGCTATCATTTCTAAAAGGTTTTTGCCTTGCCATCATTGGGTATTGAATGTAGACTGATGAGGACAAACATCTATTTAATCCAATTTAGAATTTGTCAGTATGTTAACAAAATGTATAAAAAGTGAAAGGGTCTGAATAGTTTGCAAATTAACTGTATGTTACTTGATTCACAAAATGTTATATTCAATAAATATACATACTATGCAGTGTCCAGAAAGTACATATACTACCGTATAGATATGGCTGTAGTTCAGAAAATACTATGATTGAACAGATCATTCCTTCTGGTTTTAAGATCAAAGGGAATCCCCAAATTAGTGTAAGTTGTTCTGGTGAAGAGCGTCAGCCACATGACTAAAGTGCAAATCTAGAACTTGATATGTTTCTTGAAGATGGGTTCTAGGTTGTCAGAACCGGAATGCAATGAGACGGTATCCTTCGGCTCCTCAACCTCAGTCTTATTTATTCACAGTATTCAGTACTCACAGTAGTTGTCGCTGTTGGGTGGGGTTCCTTCTGTGACTTGTGACAAGAACAAACAATAGTTAAGACCGGCTGTGGCATATCTTGCTACATTTTTCTTGTAGACACACTATGTAACCAATTGAGCTTCTGACAACATTACAGAAGATTATGTTGTTACGGCAGACTGCTGACAACACTAACTACTTGTTTCAGGTTGAAGAATCATTGGCTTGTTTAACTCAGACAGTATCGGACATAATTGGTATTCGATAACAGGGAGTTTTTCTGCTGTATTCTAAACCAGTATCATTAAACCACAAGCATTCCACTCACTGGTTAATATGTTGCAACTGAAACGTAACATCATTAAAACGTACACTAGATGTTAATGTTAATGTTGAATGACACCTCATGGTGATGAAGATGATACATTTTGAGAATGAGATGCTTCTGTTGTTAATATTTCACCTTTGTTGGTGTAAGCAGTGAGAAAGATGTTGTCTTTCTACTGAAGGTAAAGTAAGGCTGTGGCAAGAAAAGCTTTCATTATTATTATAAGATGGCTTCCCCAAAGGCATTATATTAGCCTTACACACAGAAATTGTAAAAATGTAGGATCTCTATATAATTGTATACGTACAACCCTGTTTCTAAAAAAGTTGGGACGCTGCGTAAAATGCAAATAAAAACAGAATGCAAATAATTTATCCCTGTATTTAATTGAAAATAGTACAAAGACAACATATCAAATGTTGAAACTGAACAATTTTATTATTTATGGAAAGATACATACCCATTTAGAATTTAATGCCAGTAACATATTTTTTCAGAATTGGGACAGGGGCATGTTTACCACTGTGTTGCATCATCTCTTGTTATAACAATGCTCTTTAATGGTCTGGGAACTGAGGAGACCAAATGCTGTTGTTTTGAATATGAAATGTATTCCCATTCTTGCTTGATATAGGATTTCACAGTTCAGGGTCTCCTTTGTCGTATTTTTCGTTTCATAATGCACCAAATGTTTTCAATGGGTGACAGGTCTGGACTGCAGGCAGGCCAGTTTAGCACCCAGACTCTTTTACTACAGAGCCATGCTGTTGTATTATGTGCAGAATGTGGTTTGGCTTCGTCTTGCTGAAATAAACAAAGCCTTCCTTGAAAAAGATGTCATCTGAATGGCAGCGTATGTTGCTCCAAAACCTGTATGTATTGTTCAGCATTAATGGTACCTTTACAGATGTGCAAGTGACCCGTGCCATGTGCACTAATGCACCCCCATACCATCACAGATGCTGGCTTTTGCAATGTCTGCTTATAACAGGCCAGAAGGTCCCTCTCCTCTTTAGCCCAGAGGACGCGGCATCCATGATTCCCAAAAATTATTTCACATTTGGATTTGTCAGACAACAGGAGAGTTTTCCACTTTGCCTCCTAAATGAGCTCGGGACCAAAGAAGGAAGACGTATTTTTAGATCTTGTTTATATATGGTTTCTTCTTTGCATGGTAGAGTTTTAACTTGCATTTGTGGATGCAGCGACATACTGTGTTCACAGACAATAGTTATCAGAAGAGTTCCATGAAGTGATGTCCAATACAGAATCATGTCTTTTTTAATGCAGTGCCGCCTGAGGGCCCGAAGATCATGGCCATCCAATATCAAATCAAATCATTATCCAATATTGGTTTTCGGCTTTGTCTCTTGCGTACAGAGATTACTCTGGATCCTCTAAATCTTTTAATGATTTTGTGTACTTTAGATGATGAGATCCCCAAACTCTTTGCAACTTTATTTTGCCTGGGCAGTCTTTCACAGAGTGGTGAACCCCTCCCCATCTTAACTTCTGATAGACTCATCCTCTCTGGGATGCTATTTTTATGCCCAATCATGTTACTGACCTGTTGCCAATTAACCTAATTAGTTGTGAGATGTTCCACCAGGTTTTTTGTAGCATTACACAACTTTTCCGGTCTTTTGTTATCCCTGTCCCAGATTTTGTAACTTGTTGCTGGCATCAAATGGGCATATATATTTCAAGGAACAATAACATTTCACAGTTTCAACAATTGATAGGTTGTTTTGTACTATTTTCTATAGTTGAAATTATTTTTACATCATTGCACTCTGTTTTTGTTACGTTTTACACAGCGTCCCAAAGTTTTCAGACACAGGGTTGCATTAATCTAATGCTTTTGCCTAATGTATTATGCTGTAAATAACAAGATATGTTTACCTGGTCTGTTGCAACATCAGGGGTTGTGCTGTCTTGCTTGTTTTTTTTGGTAGGAGTCATCTGAGTAACATACAAGCACATATTGAGTGGCTGTGTACAATCTTGAATGTTGTAATACAGACAGTACAATATTGGGTTGCACTTTATTTTGGGAGTACCAATGTCTTTCTGTAGATGTTCTGTATTTAGTAATACTATCAACAAGCATTCAAAAAGCCTTTAGTTAACTATATTTTGATGATGAATTGCTTGCTAAGGTTAGGGTTAGGTCAAGAATAAGGTTTAGGGTTAAGGTTAGGGTTAGGGTTTGGATAGAGGTTAGGTTAAGGCTTAGGGTTAGTAGATAGGTAAAATGTCATCAGATAATCTTTAGAGAATCTACAGACACACTTTTGGGAATCTCAGAAACAAAATGCTAACCATTACTGCAATCTCAAGGTGTTTATTTTGACAAATGACATACAGGGAACAGTGACATTTCCGTAACACAGATGACTTTCAGTTTTTAATATGGCTATTTACATATTTTCTAACCGATACCACACAAAGAGGTCCATGGCAAACGCACATACAGTACATGCTCTCTTATTGTGACAGCCATTGTGCTCCGGAGATGGCGTAGGCCTGCCCTTGCTCTGTCTTCACGCATCTCAACTTCCAATGGCACAGGCCTCCCTTGTGAGCTCAGACTACGAGATGAACAAAAGACCACCACATTCCCGCATGTTCAAAGGATTTGATTAGCATGGAACTGGGGCTATATGTTAACTCTTTAAGGAGGCATGATTCCAAAAGAAGGCATGATGAAGAGAAAAGACAATAGCTGCCTGTGTAATGATTCCTTTCAAAAGTGGTCACTCTTTTATTGCCTCAAGCCGCTTCTATGCACATTTTCACGCACAGTGACCAAGATTACTGACAATGCTACAGTATACGTTCATACAAAGATATCACTGATGGACTGTTTCTCATTTTATTTCTGTGCTCCTGAACAGAAGATTAGAATGACCATACATACCACAGTGATATTCAGAGTCTTGGACAGAATTACCATAGCATTATGGCAATCTTTCTTTTTAATACTAAATAAATGATTATCCTTCGATAGTGTTTGTAATGTTTTAAAAGGCAACAAGTGTTTTTGTCAAAGGTTACAAATGTTTGAAGTATTATTCCTCTTTTATAGAAATGTATTGTAATTTTTTTTTTTTTTAAACAACCATGAGGCAAACATGTCAATTGAATTCTGGAACTAACTGTTAAAACAACTCAGTTATTTAAAATAAATTCAATCAAATGGAAATGTATACTTACTAGTGTTTTGAAGAAGTTCATAACTGAATTCTTATCTGCTTGACTCTCAGTCGCTTGGCTTTCCTCTAGTTTTTCCTGTAGGTGAATGCTTTCCTGGTCAATATCAGGGTGTTTGACCTCCTCTTCCTCTAGAATAGGGTTGGGAGGCTCCTCCAAAGTATCTGGATCCTGTCTCGCCTCAGCACGCGGCTCCTATAGACAACCAACAGGAATCAGAAGGGGGAATGTGTTGGAGCTGTGCAGATCATATGCAAGCAACCAGTCTGTTATATGAGGCACTGAGATGGGAGCACAATTCCAACCGTGCCTCTGCCTACTCAGGGCAACATCAACAATCATCCTTTTATTAATGTTGGTTTCCACCCCACACTCATTGATATTCAGCAATGTTAGACACTTCTGTCTTTTTGCTGTGTGAAATGTCAGCGAACTCAAATGCAATATTTGTGGATGGTGATTTTCGAAGAACATCCCGATACTTATCCAGTGATATTAAATCTACTGAATATTCCTTACAATATGATTTTTAATTAAACAATGCTCATTCATCATCTGGGCTTGGCTCCAGTTATTGAACAATACCATCTGTTCAGCCGGACCAACAGTTGACTCTATCTAATATGTCTGCACATCCCAAACCCCCTCTATATAAACTTAACAGACTGATATACACACTGGTACAATATTTAAATATATAATTGAATTTAATACGAATAGTAAATATACATAGGAGCAGATACAAGTAAAACATGAATACATTCCAACCTGCACTTCCTCATAAAAGCCTTTTTGGTACTGTCTGCAAATGCTTTCAGTGGTTGTACTGTGGGGGAACCCCTACAGGTTATTTGAGATACTATGTGAAAGGGTTATTCAAATAATCTATAAAAATTATTTTTGAGAAGTGAACCCAAAAGGCACCCCCCAACCCCCAACATTTCATTTTGATAAAATAAAATAAAACTGTTGGTTAATTTGGAATATTAAATATCTACTCTGTGATTAAGATATTGTTTTGTGTTCCTTTAGGGGAATCCTTTGTTTGGTTCAGTTTTGGTATGTGGTTTGGTTTTGGGAGTTGTTGTTGACTGTACCACCAACAAACTTACTAAGATGCAATGCCTAAATACATTATCTGTCTGAAAAAGTAATTACCTGTGTTTCATAGACTCATTTTTGCAAAACTGTGAATTCAATTGTCTTCAATAAATAAAAGAATACAAAAAGACAGAAGTATGCAATAATCATGAGAGCTAAAGTTTCCACCTAGACACAGAGCAATATCTTTCTCTTCCAGGTGTAGAAAGCTGTAAGCATATGGGCATGTGTATTGAATATGTGGAATTGAATTGGCACCAGTGAATGAATCCTGCCCAGATTGTGCTTACTTCTAAATATTTATATTAATCTGATTTGATGCATACGGTTTCATGAAAATTAAATGAAAGGACAATTACCCATATTTTGGCACATTTCATATTTGTATTTTCAAATTTTTCACATAACTATTCACTTCACTGTCTTTATCTTTTTGCAAACAGTCATGATTTTACAGCTTTGACAGTATCACTAGGTTTTTATTAATTTATGTTTGGAGAAAGCAGCTATATATTCACACTGCAATTACTGTTGTGCCAAATGCCACATAAATGTGGGTTTTGTGAACAGCGTTGCGAAAAGCAACAACATTGTTCTACACAATTTGTGTGACATTCCATTATAGACCTTTGCCTTAGTGTGTACATATTCCTCCACAATGGTCCCTGTTGTTGATTTTCGGGATTGTATTTGTGCTTATCCAATGCAAACTCTAAGGTATTAGAATTCATTAAATGAAATGTTATGTTACTGAGAAATAATCCCTGCCCAAAATGTTCTTATTTTACTAATTCTAGAATATTCAATGAAATATGCAAAAATGAGAGTATGGTTCGATAATCCTGCAGTTTTTGATAGTTAACCAATTTATCTAAACATCACCAAGTCAAGTTTTGAGTAAACCTCTTTTGAAAATGACAGCATTCACCTAAAAAGGCTTGCCTGTGATTGAGAAAAACTGTAAAAGAATCTGTTGAACCAGATTTAATAGCAAACATCGAAGGTATGATAAAAAAAAAATATTCAAACCATGTAACTTAATCAAATAAGTTTAACAAAACAACAAACGGTACTTCAATTCAGCAAATATATGCATTTTTCACAGTGGAATAATAATTTCTTCACAGTGCAATCTAGATGCTCTTTATTCGCACCTGGCTATTTTGATGTAGTTCTCTCTCCCAGACTGACTGTGAGTGTAATGTAAATGGTGCGTCCCTCTGTAGACACCCCAGCCTCCACACTGATAGGCCTATATGTTGACTCTTTAATGATTTTCATACAGGCTGATTGTAGATGGCTTAGCAACCTCAGTGATGCTGTAGAATCTCCAGGAAATGTCTTGATCATTCTTTTGTCTTCATACTCCTTGTGGTCTTGCTTTTCTTGTGTTATGGTTTCTTCAGACTGACAAATGTCCTCTAATTGGGTAGTGGTGTCTTCGTCCACATTTAAAGTCTCTGTTTCAGCTGGGACCTCTTGATTTTCAGACAGATGTTCTTTAAGAATTGCCTTTGCATGATTAGATTTACTTCCATACTTCTCCAACATCACATAAAGAGAGCTGCACCTCTCTTTTTGAAACGGACTGGATTCAGATTGTTCTGATTCGGTAGTATCAACATCTTTTATCCCTTGTGGTTCTTCCATCATTTCAGGTGGGTTTGCACTTCCCACCGTGGGCTGCTCAGTACTAGTTGGGCTCGATTCCAGTTCTTCAGCCATTGCTGACTCTGTAGCTGCTACATCTTTAAGAATATCTGCTATTTTTTCAAGCTCTTCTAGTTCTTCTGCCATGGCTGACTCTATGGCAGGAACATTATCATGAACATCTGCAGTCTCTTCCAGCTTGTCTTCGGATGCATTGTTTTCCCCTGCAGGTCTTTCTTCTGTGACATCTTCACCGATAACCAGGTCTGTTGTTTCCTTTTTGGGTGGGCTGATACAATGCTTTGGGCTGACACTCTTGTCCGTAAGCTGCTCCTCATAGGCTTCAGTGGTTATTTCACTGCCATCTGCCACAGACAAATCAGGCAGTGGTGGAAGTTCACACTCAGCCTCCTGAAATGGGAATCTGACTTCCAGTTGCAATGGAAACAAATGTGGAGCCTTCAAGATTTCCCAATCCGGTTCAGTGGAAGATGACAAGGAAATGATGCCTTCACTTGTCTCCTTTGTAATAAGAATTAACAGGGATGCTTGTTAGATTCATAGAATGTTTTGTTATACACTGGGAAATTTAAGAATTACCTGTTGATTCCGTGATATTACTGTAAGTGAATGTTACAAATTAACAGTATATCTTACATTACCGTGATAAACAATTTACTGTAGATTTTAATATTTGGGCACAACGATAAAAAAGAAAGGAAACTCATGCCAATCCATTAAGAAGTCATCACTAACAGCCTGGATACTTACAGCCTGGATACTTACAGCCTGGATCCCCTCAGTCACTTTCTCAGAGACAGTCGGATTTACTGGGGAACTCTTACTGTCCTCAGCAGCCTTTTCCTCTACGGCCTCCTCCATTTTAGGGTCTGGATCAGGGTTGGGTGTGGGCTGAGGCTTAACCTTTTTCTTGAGTAGCTTATTGAAGATGTTTACTTTTTCTTTCAAATCATTTTTAGGCTCTTTCTCTTGAGGGGCTGGTTCAGGCTCCGGTGTGGTTTGACTTTTAGCATCGTGAGTCTCTGGTTCTGCTTGTGGAACCGTCTTGATGACAGGCTCCTCTTTCACAACCTCAAGCCCAGGGCAGCTGCTGTCTGGCTCCACTATAGCTGGCTCAGCAGAGGGAGGCAGTAAGGGAGGTGTACTGTTCTGCTCCACAGCTGTTTCACAGGTAACTGCAAGAGTTAGGTCAATTGGTTGGTGTGACAGGAAATAAAGTACCGGGCTTTACCAAGCTTTATATGATCTATTAGATGTTATGTAATACATAATTTAGTGTTGTAAATAGTATGAAACTTTACCAAAGGAGTTTCCTATCAATATTGTCCCTATGACTAATCACTGTATTGCTAGGGTCATTACCCTAAGCTCAGTGTTAGCACAGCTTTTCCTTGATCTGTATGTGAAACTAACATGCTACTTGAGACATTAGTTGGTGTGAAACTAATTGCTCATATGGAATGGATTAATAATATCAATACTTTAACCCCACAAGGCCTGCAAATCCTGATACTTGACTGTCTATCCAGTGAGACTATATACACATTGACAGATCAAACATCTGTTCTTCTTCCTTTAAAGGCTACGCCTATAGTTAACAGTGATCACCACCCAGCAGTAGAGACTATTTACAGAGACTTATGACAGATTTAAATTGATCCTGACTAATCCAACAATTGATTGCAAGGCCAGCGACTGCTACTGTCATATTAGAGCTAAACTTTAACATCTAGCTATATGTATATACTGAGGTGTTGCAACCAGTTGAGGCCAGTGTTTTGGGTATTGATCATGGGGTAACAATCAGATGGCAGCTGAAGAAATTAGAGGGTAAAATACTCTGCACCTCACAGGTGGTGACAGAGGTCTAAGAAGCTATTCTGAAGCAGCAAGCTAACCACAGTTCCTGTCCTGACTGTGCAGCTAGCTGACAACAGTCTAATGTAAACTAATGCCATAAATGCCCGGGGAGAAGGGAGGTATTATCAGCAAGGATTTCTACATCTGATAATCAGATGAGTGAGCGTGCCGTCACACATGTTGACCCATGCGTCTGGCTGGTTGGACAAACAGTTTGGGATAGAAGCTAAATGAATGTGATGGATGTCTAGGAGGAAGACTCTCTTGAATCTGTTGCAAGTTGTTGCGAAGACACTTGGCTACAGTAGATACAATAGGGTATGATGAAATTGAGCAAAGGAGGAAAATTGGGTGAAATTTACAAAATATCAAAAAAATACATGACAATACTCAAAGCCACACATGAAATTGATTTGATTTGTTAAATACTTACCATCATTCTCCGGGTCATTGGATGAGATGCTCATAGCATGGCCATTCAATCCTCCATTCTGGTGCTTCTCATGAGGCAGTTCACTCTAAGGGAAGAACAATTCTCTTCTCATCACATCAGTCATTTCATCACTTTTCACAAGTCACCATCATTACTGCATTTTGGACAAGTAATACCCCGAAAATATAAAGCCACTTCTACTAGAAAGTAAACACTTCCATTTGGTTAAAAATCAAACAACTGTTCCAGTTATCATTCCAAATATTACACATGCCTTTAAAGTAGGCTGATTTCAACAATACCGTGTTTTTGGAATGCTCATTGCCCATCTTGACCACAGTTGAAACCTGTAGAAGATATGGTCAGTGCCTTGGCATATGTTTGGAATGTTAACTCGATTCTTGTATCAAATTGGTATATATTTGAGTCTAACAACCAACCATGAATTAAATAATATGCAATAACATTATTATGAAGAGCAATAGACTATAGGCTACTCCTCTTGAATAAATGTTCAACAGTTGAAGAAAATAAATTTCGATTTGATGGCTATGGAAAAGCAATATAATATAATGCCTAAAATAATACAATTTAAACCAAAGCTAATAGTCTAAAATATTATGTCTTACCTTATTCAAAGTCCTTAGATGAGTAAAAACAACAGTAGCCCACAATCCTGTTGTGAAAGTAGTTTGTTTACTACAGTGTGTATGTAATATTCCAGCTACAAGTAGGAGCAAAATGTCAATTGACTAGCAACTTTCCAACCTGCCCAGCTAAGTATATATACATAAGTGTTTTGACCTGTTCTTAAATGGGTGGGGCTATCTCTTACTAATCCAAAAAGGGATCTATGTGAATGACCTAAAACACAACTGCAGCAATAATAATGCAAACTGTCAGAGCTCCTCTGATGTACTCAAGCTAATCTATTGATTTCTCTCAGAAAATGTCTAAATGAAAACATGTTGATGAGCTTAGCTTTGACAGACTCACTTTGATGACATTAACGTACATCTCAAAGAACCCAGGATAAACTACAGTGCAGTAAACTCATGACTATAAGGTGTGGTCAGGATAGAAACAGGATGTGATTGTAGGATATGTGGAACCATGGGAAGCATTGCTTATTTGCTTTGTGGGGCACCAGTCCAAATAGCTGACACATGGTGCTAACTACTAACTTTCATATTAAAGGACTAATTCACTATTATCAAAAGTAATATTAGATTATTCCTTACCATGCCTAGTACACAAACTGGGAGAAACTGCACTCAATTTCAAATATCAAACTTGCGTGCAAGCATAGCTAATGTTTTGAAATCCTAACCTTTGATTAATATTAAGTTGATTTAAAGTGACTTATTTAACTAAACATGCCCTTACAGGTGGTTTAAGTTAACAATACCTCTTTAAAGATGACTAAACCAGGGATTACAATTTATCCTGGACCATAGACAACTTGAAGGGTGAAGAACAACCTAATATTCCTTTGTAGAATAATGAAATAGACCTTTAAACTGTAATACACACAGCTTACATAAAGCTTCATGTTACAGTGTTTTAATTTGGCTACAGGATTTAATTACTTCATATGGCAAAAACAATATTGTATGACCACAATCAAAATGTTTGACTGTGTTTCAAATAAACCAACAGTTAACAGAGAGCATATCACTAAATAAATATATGACGATGTAGAGTTTATTTAATTTTTTTATTGGCTCGAATGCTAAACTAATTTTAGCTCAATGACATTGACATAATGTTAGAAATAATGATCCTAGCAGTGTCTTACTGTTAATCAAGACATACACAGGTTTCTATAATCTAATCAACCAGGATCATGAGCCTGAAGCAATTGTTGCGCTCCCCCTGGAAAAAGCTATTCATCCAGACTAAGAAAAACACAAGACACTAATATCAGAAATTAATATCATTCCCATTCTAAATTTGTGTTTCAGTGTTCCAAAGACGTAGGGATATACAAGCTATCAGTTTTTCTCGTTATCAATGATGTTTGCTTAGATAAGACTGTTGTTTATAGTTCACAATGACTAACCAATGACTAACTCATCATTTTATGTCTGACCAGGAGTGCAAATAAAAAGGATCTGGAAGAAAATAAAAATAAACATGTATTATATCTTCATCAAGGTTATTATATTTATAAAAAAAAACACAAACAACTAACAAATAAATAAAAATTGGAAAAACAATTCATAAAACGTAATTAAAATAAAGAAAATTATTAGAAAAACAATACATGTATTAATACTATTATCTTAGACAAACTAACAACAAATATAATCTCTCCCTTTAGATTAAGGGTTATTGTGGCATTCCACACTATGTTTAGGTGAAAATCAGAACATAAAGCTAGTATGGATGTCGTCCCCTATGTTCATGTCAATGTAACTAATTCCCTGCATTACAACTAGAAACATATATTACTGCAACCACCAATATTTGTATGCTAACTATGCTACCTGCTCATATGAATGGAAGGTAGCATTTTGCAATAATTTCTTCTCAACCTGAAAATAACCCTTTTTAAATAGTTGTGCAGTGTCGCTGACTGTTTGCCAATGGCAGAGTCTTTATCCCCCATAGACTGAATTCCACTGACCTCCTAGACTTTAAATGGATTTGGCACTAGAGTAAATCTAGCTTCTGAATTACAATAACTAGCTATAACATTCTAACAGGGAAAAAATTTGAGGGCTTAACTTCAAAAATGGACTGCTCATCGTCTTCTGTATTACTGCCCTCCAGTGGCAAATGTTGACATCCCCCAAAATACAATAGGCCATGTTTATCGGCAAACGTAATTCACCCAATTTCAGGATTGTGTTTAAATTCAGGTTACTTGATAACTGTTGGCAGTGTTTGGAGTCACCACGTTTGTTTCATTATGTCTTTCACCTGGACAGCAAATACTGTATGTAAGAGCTGTTGGCCCTGTGGTTCAGTTAGGATCAGATATGCTGAGAGAGAAACATGATCAGTTGTGGTTTTCCACTTATTGAATTTTTATGTCAGAGACTTTTATTTCCCCCTGTGTTGTGTGCCGGCCACTTTATGCCTGTAACACTAAACCTAATATTACAACAAAATCATGTGTTTTTTCCCCCTAAAACTTAAACAAACTAATAAAGAAAAAGTATAAAGTCATTGATGGCACTAATCAAATTTTTTTATATGTTCTTCAGTCACTGATAGTACAACTTTGCGGGGTGGCCTGTGATGGTATATTAATGGTACATTGATCAGCCGTGAGTGTCTTGAACAATACACAGACATTCCTTCATTGAATGGAGACATGCCGATTCACTCCCACTACTTTAGCCAAAGCATGCAAGCGTGGCTGTTTTTTGTTCACATGAACTTCAGAATGAAATTAGAATTTACACTGAAATTATGAAGAAGAAAAATTTATTATTCTGCATTATTGCTTTATGATTTTATCACCCTGTGCAAAGGTTTTGGCTGTAGCCATTTGCATACATAAAGAATGTTCTAGTCTAGTGTAAAAAAAAAAAAAAGAGTTGCAAGCAATCAGTTAGATGTTCCTTCAATTAATGTAATTGAAAAGGCATATCCTTAAGCTAATTTAATATTACATGTTATTGTAAATTCCTTTAGTAATTTAACAGATGTGTGACTTACTGAACCAAATAGGTTTAAGTGACTTGCACAACAACAATTATATATGGACATACCATATAAACTTTATACGATATTTCAGTTACTGGCTCAACGCTGTTGACCACTAAGATATCTGTGGGGATCCTAAACAATGTGTTGATGAATTTCAAGCATTTTCTTAAATAAAGTAAACAAATGTTTGGCAAGTTATGGCAGTCAAGGCAAACTTTTCATTCTGTAATTCTTCCCTATTCTCATAGTCATAGGAATGGAGTGTTTTGTTTTGATAATATTTAGTTTATTTAGGGTCAGAGATTTCGAGATTGAGTGAGGTTTGCTGGTTAAATCCTTTTGACTGCCAGTTCTGAATCTTTTAAAAACACTTTCTTAATTACATAGTCTATACAACTGATAACTGTATAGACTATTGGATTTCATATACCATTTGTTCTCTAAACACACCTTGCAATTTGTTCTTTAAATATATTTTCTAAATAATATGTGCCTTAAATAAATCTTTGTAGATTCACTCTGAGACAACCATCTGACATTTCTTTTATTCTGACAGTGTTTGAATATGAGATGAGTTTAATATTTAAATTTTTTATTGTATGTACAGTACCAGACACACTTACACAAACTTTTGACTGGTATATTAAACAAGCAAAAATTCCAGGAAGCATAGGACATTACTGTAATCAACACATTTTGTGGGGTTGAATTGTATAATAAACACATATATTGTATAATAGATTATCAATTTGACATGGGTCCAAGTATGTTTGGATAATTCCTTTCCCTGTTACAATGGAACAATCAGGAACAAGAAAATGTAAAGAAATAAAATGTTATTACAAAAATTAAAATTAAAACAATTTAAAGAAAAAAATCCTTTCCCTTCAAAGTAGCAGTTCTGTTCTTTTCATTGTATTTAAGTGCTTAGGAAATACCTCTCTCATCATCGACTCTCCTGAATCCCAGGGAGTTGTTGTGTAGAAGTAGGGAGTTAATCATTATATAATGATCCAATTATATCCAATTCAAATCGGATATCATGCAACAGAGAAGAAAAGGGAAATAATGGCAAAATGGGACCGGCCCAGTTTGCTTATTGAGACATGCTGACATCATCCAGCGGACGGGCCCAACTAGAACATGCTGAAGCAACAGGAAAAGAAAAAGTCCCTGCTACATCACTAGTAGCTCCCAGGAACTTGTGGTGAACTCTTAGTGACACCGAACACTGTTCACATAAAAACAGTGCATGTGATTGAATCTTCTGTTCATTTCATATGCATACATGCGGGTGTGCTCCACTAGTTTTTGTAACTCAATCCCTCCCTCTAGGAACCAAGGTTTTATCCATGAACATAAAGATTAGTCGCATGACTTGAACATTACTTGAATATTTATGAAGAGGAATGGTCAAATATTGCCAAATCTAGGTGTGCTAAATTGTAAAAGGCGCAGTTGTAATTACTGCCAAAACTGTTTCTGACAAATATTTAGTAACCAATTTATATTTTTGTTTCATTTAATGCATAAAACGGATTTGTTTATTTAGTAACAAAATGTTCAATGGGGTACCATACCATACCATACCATCTTCTTCCGCTTATCCGGGGCCGGGTCGATGGGGTGTTGCATATTTATAGGCAGTGTATCAGTTAGCTTACCATTTATAGCGACACTAGTATATGAATAGGTTAATAAACAGTATCATCTCATAAAAAAAGAAAAGGAATTATTCACACAAACGGACCAACATGCAAGGGAGAAATATATTCCCAATGGGCGCCCATGGGGGCGGTAATGAGTTATTTGAATGCTCATCTCCACCAATCTTATGAAAAGAAGAAGCTGACTTTTCCTGAAGATAAGCCAAGATGGCGGCCACCATGAAGAAGACAGTTGTAAGCTAAAATCTATTTAAGTGTTTCCCCCCGTATCTCCATAACATCCCTGCCATTCGTTCAATAATTATCTAATACCGATTCAGATGTTAAGTAAATCAATTCTCACTAAATTGCTATTCTTGATCTGCTTTGGGAGCTATTCAAAAATATAGGGAGCAGCCTTAACGTAACGGTGTTCGCATATAGCAGTACAGTACTACCGTACAGTTGTAACATAGCTAGCCAGCGAAAGTAATGTTAGGCTAAGAAAGATGGTTATCAAAGAACAAATTACATACGCGATGTCTTTAGTAAATGTTTTTGTATGGTGTTAGTTTAATGGTAAGTGCCATTTGAGAGCCGTATCCGTCTGGCTAGTATGAAGTAAAGTAGCTAATTGGAATTAGCTACTTAAGGAATGAGTGAGGTATTTAATGGTTAACCAGTGTGTTTCGTCGTATGCCCCAACCACTTCTTATTTTTGTAATTGTTCAGGTGAAATGTTTTGGGTGGGGGAATTGTTAATTGATATTGTTTGAATGCCACAAAAATGATTAAGATTTAAATATTTTAAATGAACGGTTGCAGATAGCGATGTAGTAATTATGTTGAACAATTTATATTGCCCTCTCCTTCAAAGGCAGTTGAAGATGTCAATGTCACATTTGAAGACCAGAAGAAGATCAATACATTTGCTAGAAACACAAATCGAATGACTGAGTTCAAAGATGAAATAGAGGCAAAAAAGGTAAGTGGTTCATCTAATGATTATGAAAATCTGTATATATGCACTGCTCGCAAAAAAATTAATGGAACACTTAAATCACACATCAGGTCTCGATGAACAAAATATATTCAAGATCTACGTTTTTACTGTACGTTGTGTAATTTGTTGAGAACAAAATGACGTAACAACGGCCAATGGAAACCAACGGAAATCTATGTCAACAACTGAAATCACAGACTGTTCCAACTTGTATGAATTTCTTCATGGCAACTCATAATGTGACTCAGTAGTGTGTATGGCCTCCACGTGCCTGTATGCACTTCCTAAAACATCTGGGCATGCTCCTGATGAAATGGCGGATGGTGACCTGGGGAATCCCCTCCCAGACCTGGATGAGGGCTTCAGTGAGCTCCTGGACAGTCTGTGGCGCTACTCGGCCGTGTCGAATTCACTGACACAACCTCCCAGAGGTTCTCAATTGGATTCAGGTCTGGGGAACGTGAGGGCCAGTCAATGGCATTGATGCCTTCATCAATCAGGAACTGCCTACACATTCTGGCCAGATGAGGCCAGGCGTTGTCCTGCACCAAGAGCAACCCAGGGCCCACTGCACCAGCATAAGGTCTGAGGATTTCATCCCGGTACCTAACAGCAGTCAGGGTACTGTTGGCTTGTATGTGGAGGTCTGTGCCACCCTCCAAGGATATGCCTCCCCAGACCATCATTGACCCACCGCCAAACCGGTCATGCTGGATGATGTGGCAGGCAGTATAAGGTTCACCACGGCATCTCCGGACACTTTCACGTCTGTCACGTGCTCCGTATGAACCAGCTCATATTTGTGAAGAGAACGGGATGCCAATGGTGGACCTGCCAACGAATGCCAATCGAGCTGCATGGTGCTGGACTGTGAGCACAGGTCCCACTAGAGGATGTCGGGCCCTCATGCCCCAGTTTGATCAGAAACAAGCACACCGGTAGCCTGCTGGAGGTTATTTTGTAGGGCTCTGGCAGTGCTCCACCTGTTCATCATCACACAGAGGGGCAGATACCTGCTGCTGTGTTGATGCCCTTCTACGGCCCGGTCTAGCGCTTCTTGTGTAACAGCCCTTCTCCTGGTATCTCCTCCATGCTCTTGAGACTGTACCAGGAGATACAGCAAACTGTGCAATGGCATGTTTTGATGTGCCATCCTAGAGGAGCTGTAATGCCTGTGCAACCAGAATGTGCTGCAGGTACCGCCTCATGCTACAAACAGTGACAAGGACACTAGCAAGACGCATAACTTAAAGATCAGTCAGGAAAGAAAAGGAGAGAGCAATTGTCTGTGACCACCACCTGCAAAACCATTCCCTTTTTGGAAGTCGTCTTACTGTTGTCTCTCCAGTGAACCTGTTGTCACTTTCATTTGCACCAAAACAGGAGACATTGATTCACAATCGCTTATGCTTCCTAACTGGACAGATTGATGTCCCTGAAGTTTAATTGACTTGGTGTTATACTGTAATGATTACATCTTCCCTTAATTTTTTTTGAGCAGTGTACTTTTCTTTAGACATCATGTTTTTTATTATTCTGGTAAACTTCTTCATGTTGTCGCAACTACAATTACAGCTGCTTAACTACAGCCGTCAATGTGATTTATCTTTCCAGAAATCTCTACAGAATCTGCAGGATGCCAGTGATGACCTGATGATGGCTGAGGATGACACACTAAATATACCATATCAGATTGGAGATGTGTTCATCAGTCACACCCAAGAAGAGACCCAAGAGATGTTGGAAGCTGCGAAGGTAATTATCATGTAATAAGCCTATTTGTTTTTTGTTTTTTTACCGTTAAATTAACCTGATATCACGCTGAGATTTCTTTTAAATTAGGTCTGCCCGAGAAAGCAGTAATTCATTATTATTGTACTGGGGACTTTATAGGACAGAATTTTTTAGATATTATTTGGTAATGTCCATGACTATAATTGTGAATAATATTGCAAAAGTAATTGTATGTTGCCCTAATTAGGTGTAGGCCATACTCTTTTTTAAATTTTATTTAAAAAGAGAGATGCCTTTTTAAATAGTAATACAAATGTAGATTTTATTCCTTGTGTTGATACTAAACAATTTTGTAAATGGCAACTTCACTATGATTTCAGACGTTAGAAAACAACGGGGCAGAGAAGACAATAATTCGAATCACCATGGAAACACACCAACTACTACATTCAATTAATCAATAATATATATTTTTTTATGCAAAGAATTTGATCCATGATACACTAAACACTGTAGCCTTATGAATAAGCATATAGCATATGTGGTCTTTCAGTTATGCCACATAGGTAACGGATTCTGTGTCCTACTCAAGCCTTGGTAAAGATGAGCAGAATCAGCGCTCAAAATATTACGTTTTTTGTAAAATACTTAATGCACCCTCACCTCCTACAATGTTTAATAAGGTAAGATGACACATAGCAAGGTATGTGAGCCAATTTTGTGTAGATATGGTGGAATACCTTGGATCCTTGTCCAACTGGAAGACCCAATAATTGCCCAGTATTTGCCTCTTGGCAAAGGCAGGCAGATTTGGTTCAATTTTTGATCCTAGTCAAAGTCCCCATGATGGTAAACTCCAGCCTCTAATGTTTATGTCCTGATGAGAGTAGAGGTTTTCTCCTGACGAGACATCCAAATAGCTTGTTGGCATGTAGGTGGCATCAAATGGCATCATTTGGAGTTTTGGAGATTTGGTGACCAACCGCTGCAATTATTTAACTGTGATCCATGGAGAGTTTGTTCCCTCTTGAACTATCCTTCTCACTGCATGGGAGCAAAATGTATGTGTTCTATTCCAGGCAGGTTCATCACAGCTTCAGTTGGCAGGTTCATCACAGCTTTTACTCATTGGGCCAGTGTCCTGACCAGTTAAGCTAGTTGGCTATACCTTTTCTAAAAGCATTAGCTTGCTTAAGTTTGAACCATCACACAGTCATTTAACAACTCATGACATTTTAGAGACAAATTGTAATTGTATTTACTTGAGGTCTGTTTACATTTTGTAGCTGGAATGTCCATGAAATGAGTTGATTATTTGGTAACAGCTGTAAAAAAGCTGTTCGAAGGCTTGACTGGAGAATCTGTAGTCAATTGTAGCTTTGCGGCCTTGTCCTATAAGCACATGGCGGAGGTAAGGATTGCTTCTCAAAATCAATTAGGAGGGTAAGCCATGCAAACTTACCTCCGTTGGCTTCAAGTAGTGTTTGTGTGTTGTCGGGTTATATTCTTAGAAAAGAGGTGTCAAGTCACTAGAAAGGTGGTCTGGTTTCATCCGTTAGATGTGTGAACCCCCTTGCTTTATTAACTTTTTTCTCCCTCTGGGCTTCCCAGATCAACGCTTTTCTGGCATCGATCTCACCATGGTCAAATATCCCACACTCGGCAAATGGCCCAACTCTGTCTCTGGGGTTAGCGCAGAGGGAGTTAGAAAGTTCAGGCGATAAGTCATTTATCTTAGATTTATGACTGAAATAAAAGGGTTTCTTATTGTCAGTCCTCTTGTCAGTCCTCTGTCGATCGTAAAGCCAGTCATTGGAGAATGTTATTTTGTTTGTTGGGAAAGGAGGATGTTCCAACAAAGTCAATGGAGTATCAGTTCCTTTTCATTGATAACCTGGATAAAAGCACATGAACACCACTTCTCCTTTTCATTGATAACCTGGATAAAAGCACATGAACACCACTTCTCCTTTTCATTGATAACCTGGATAAAAGCACATGAACACCACTTCTCCTTTTCATTGATAACCTGGATAAAAGCACGTTATTGCACAACACAGGAAAGTGGGGAAAGTCTCAATTGTACGTGTTTTGCTATTCGTCCCATTCATTGGCAGTGGAAAACTGAAATGAAAGTGTGTTTTAACCGTGACCGGTGTGATATATTTTACTGTACTAACATGACACCTTAGTAAAAAATGTCTCTTAACATACATTGTTTTTTGCCATAGGAACAACTGGAACAGGAGATCAAAGAGCTTGAAGGGAAAGTGTCTGCGATACAGCGTGTATTGGGTGATCTGAAAGTCCAGCTCTACGCAAAGTTTGGGAACAACATCAACCTGGAAGCAGATGAAAGCTGAGTGTGTTGTAAGGGGCCGAGCTTATCTTGGTCCCAGATCTGTTTGTGCTGTTTAGCATGACAGCAAATCAGTGATTTATAGAGGTTTACAAATGCCAAAAACAGATCTGGAACCAGGCAACTTAACCTTTACAAAGTGGACTCATGCAGCTTACATGTTATTAGTCCCACACAGTGCCGACAGGAGGCTTTCCTAACCAATGTTTGTGCTATACTCATTATAGCATCGACACGATTTTGTTCAGCTTAACTACTGTAGAGGTTTATATTGTTGTGTGGTTTTATTTTGTAAGCCAGACAGTGGAGACATTAAACATGTTGTTTACTTGCCATGGGTCTGTCATTTATAATGCTATAGACTCACACTGCCATAAAGGAAGTACAGTACAGTACAGTACAAAATATATTGACTGGACTGCTGGAACTCTGTACTTAAGATTTACCACATTAACCTCTTAAACCAACCTTTGTAAAGAGAATTACATGAAGAAATGTTTCAAACATGCTTATGTAAATGCAGTTTTCTGATTCAACTGTTCTCACACCCAAACATATAATCTACTTCAAGTAATTCATGGTTTATGATATCTAGGACCAGTACAAGGCACTGATAAGCATGAATGAAAATATATTTCTGTTTTGTATTTGTTTTTTGTTGACATAAAAAACAAAATCTCCAGTATAAACCACCTACCTGCACAATTGTATCTGCCCTGTGTGGGTAGGTTTAGTTGGCATACTCCTGGTTTATTTAATTTGATCTGATTGTTGTTAAATAATTATGCCACAACGTGCTTTACAGTGCTGGGACATTTAAGTCAACATTGCCATTTCAAGGTGAATATGAGGCAACAGTAGAGACTGTCAACTTTTATTTTTGGCTGTTTCTACACGTTTTACCTACTAAGAATAACAACATTGCCCGAGATTCATCCCACATTTTAAATGTTCGTTTTCAGCTGCAGTGTAATTTCGGCTGGAGTGTAAATTGATGGCAAAAAACTGACAAAAATGTAATGAAATATTAAGCTTTAATTTCTCCTTACAAACCTACATTTCCATAAATTCTGCCCTTTTTTCTCATTGATCGCATTTCTAATAAAACTATAATATTAAGGTTTTTTTCCGCACTGACTGCAATGCATTTACAGAAATTGTTATATGTGACATTTTTCAAACTAACTGAAAAATCTCATTAACTGCCATGCTTTGACAGAAAAAAACATCCAATCCACGCAATGCTGCCTGTAAAAAAAATAACTATACACAGACCTCATTAAAGTGTGTGCTAAAGTGTGGCCTGTTTGAGCTAATATCAGATGAGTAAATGTAGGTTTTAAAGTTGTGTTGGACACCTAGAGGATCAATATCTTAATTAAGAAGTTTCTCTGGCCCCTGGGCTTCCAGTTTATACATTCACTGGTAAGATTAAGAGGAGAACCGCCCACACAAGCAACAAACACCGAAACACACACAAGCTTGGCTTTATGTTAAACCCTGGCTCAGAGGAACACATGGAATTTGGAAAACACTTGCCTTATTTCCCGGATGGCCTTGTGTTTGTTCTTTCTCGCTCTCTTTCTCTCCTTTTCTTCCTCTTTCGCTCACACTCATTCTCTCTCCACCTCAATCTCTACTTTGAATAATTAGCTGTGTGAAATAGGGACATATTCCCTGGTAGATCTTTATAACACAGCGAGCTGTGCTCAGGCAGTAATCCAATTTTTATGTCAATTTGGACTTTCATTCACCCAGGTGTTGAAATTAAATTAGTGCACGAAGCCCATGGCAAATTTGTAAGCTATTAATTCAACAATAGTTAAAGAACATCTATTGGTACTTATTTACTATAGTAATTTAACTGAAAAAGACCCTGATGCTAGTGTACATCATGTCCACGAAATCTATTTGAAAGTTGTGTTCATTTTATTGATTATGTTCATGATATTAGGGCATTAGGGCATCAGACATTAGGGTGACTGAAATCTACTCATTAACATTGTAACAGCAGAAACACTCCAGAAGGTGTCTCCATGTCTCTATTACTAGTACAAGCACCACATTGCATTACGTTCAATCTTGTCCTTTTTTTTTAGTCATTTACATAAAACATTTTTTTTGTTCTTTGAATTCTATTTCAATTATAGAAAGACGGTAAGCTCAATAATTAAATGGTAATAATAAACTGCTCCCTGAACTCTTCCCTGTCAGGCTCTAAACACAGAATTTTTGCAACATTAGCCTGTCACAAAAAAACCTCATCTGGCTTTCAATTCCCTGTTGTCCTTTCAATGTAAACACATTGGGAAAGTATATGATATGAATACTGGACTGTTCTGTACAACTGTAGGCTATTTGTTCTGTAGCTTTTTGCCAATGTAGAGACTTAGGAATCTTTGAATATTAGTGCCCATAGATATTCCCACTGTAGACATTTATACTGCATGTTTTATATTCCATTGTGATAGGTTTTATGTAAATACAGTTTAGAATTATTGTTCATGTATATATTTGTAAGTCCATTCATCTTCAGTATGAATAGGCCTTACATATACCTAATAGTTTTTATAACTGACAAAATCGTTAATTTTAAAGTACCTGTCTTCAAGGCTTTTGTGTAATAAAATATATGCTATACTGCACCAGTAATTGACATAAGAGCGCATACTATAGAAAGTATGTTATAAGATTCCTTGATTTTGACTGCTCAAGTATGATTATAGGGTATGACAAGTACAGTGGGGCAAAAAAGTATTTAGTCAGCTACCAATTGTGCAAGTTCTCCCACTCAAAAAGATGAGAGAGGCCTTATTATAATGCACTTCATTTAAGTTATAATATTGGTATCTACAATTGAAAAGGTACAACTTAAACCAATGACTAATCTGTTTCGCAGATAAAATATTGGAATTGGGTTACAGATACATACATAGATGAAATGCTGGTTGGATTGCTTTAAAATTCAGAAATATTTTTTTCAATTAAAAGAGAGATTCAGTGAGATTCAATTAAACATTGAAATCGGTCCTGGTGTAATTTTTCAGTCAGAGACTGCTGTGATGATGCAATAAATGCTTTTGGGGATAATTTTTGTCTTCTGTGTCTCTTAAATAATGCAAGATGACCTTCAGAAGTGATCACTGTTTTTAAGTGATGTTATACTCCTGTGATCACAGTGGTCAAATTAAATTCCCTTTCTGCAAACTGTGGTTAGAGACCCATCTAATGTTTTGAGCTGTCAGGATGAATGCTGGGAATGTCACTCAGGGTCCAAATACTGTAGACTATTAGTTTAAGAATATTATTGACAGAAAGCTTTGATATGAATTAATAAGCAGATGATTACATTTTAGTCATTTCCTGTGGTTGGGAACTAGGTTGCTCCTTTGCCTCAGCTTCTTTTGTAATGTGATATTTTCTGATTGATTGTGATGTGATATTTTGCTTACTTTGTGGTATTTACTATCTTCAGCTTCTTTTGTGAGGTGATATTTGCTATCATAAGCTTTCTTCGTGTTTCGATATTTACTATCATGAGCTATCTTTGTAATGTAATATTTACAGTTATCTGCCTTCTATGTAATGTGATATCTACCATCATCCACTTTCTGTTAAATGTGAAATTTACAGTAATGCGCATTCTTTGGGTTGTGATATTTACTATTATCTGCTTTCTTTGGATGTTATGTTAGCTTAATGAACTTGGTAGGGACACACACATTGCCATTTATTTCATTTGCCAATGACAATATGTGTATCTCATCACATTAGTGGTTTATATCTGCATAATAGGTTGAAAGACTAGATAGGTGAATGTACTGAATGTACTGTATAAGGGTCAATGTAGAATTAGCCAGGCACCAGCTGGTTCTCTCAATTATCTTTGGAATTAATGTAGAACAGGTTCAGTGTAGACCAGGATCTTGCTGTTCAGAAATACAGCAATATTTTAGGAATGAAAAAGATGAATAATTTCCACCATTCAAATTTAGCGATGGCTATGATCAGTGGCCCTTAATATGTGCAGACTATCCCTTCACACCATCACAAATGCCCTTCTATATGCATGGCACAATGCACCGAATAAGCCACCATTATAAAACACCCACAGAATTTCTCTGATGGTGCTCATGAATAATGTCATTACCAAAGACGGATGACAATTGCAATGCTAAGACCTTGGTTTAAACTGATACATCCACATGTCACAAATAGATCTCAAATAGAGGTCTCAGAAATGGAAGGTCTTATGGAAGATCCATTAGTGAGGAAAAGGTTTGAAACTCGCTGATAGTGTTGGATGCTGTACTCTATACAGTATGGATCTGGTGATGCCTATCATAATATTCAGTAAAAAAAAAAAAAGATTGGTTTAAAACTAGTGCAATTATCAGTCACTTTACCTTCAAAGGTGCCATTGAATGTCTGCTATTATATTCCTACTTGCCCTATCCTGGTGTTGCTAACTATAGCCAGAAGTTGATATTGCACTTTTCACTAAATAGGAAGGTTATACAGCTACTTTGATTTCATTTTCCACTTCTGGATTTGCTGTCTTTTCACTGAGTTGGTATTAACACTCCAAATGATGACATACTAGATGGGTGCCAAGATCGGCACTAGCTTTAATCGGCCCATGAAATCAACTCATTGTGTCTGTCCTGCTTGTTCCTTTTTTAAGAGCACTTTAAGTGTATTGTGACATGGGTACATTTAAAAATATATATGATAATGACAATTTAGATATGATAATGACAATTTATCAAAATAATGTAATCATTCTGCAAGCCTCATCTTTAAGTGTTGAATAAGGCTTTTATTACCTTTTTAAATTCAGAGATGTTGCTAGTAGCATAGCATTATTAATGTATATGATATAGTTTTATGTGGCCAGTAAGGAAAGCATGGTCCATGCAATGTCAAAGCTTTTGGGTTTGATTCTTGCCAGGGCTTATATGTATATAAGTAAAATGTATGCACTTAAAGGTGGTTTTGGATAGAAGTACAGTTTGTTGTCCCCAAAAGTAGAACATTGTACTTCATACTATGAACAACAACTTTACCTGTGGCAGGATGGGCATTTGAAGGGCCAACTGAGTTTTTGAATTTGAGCACTTCAGAGTAGGCACTTCCTTGCTAGAACGCACCTATAGTGCCCAAAAGGATCTCGTTACCTGGTGCTTGGCTCTGCTCATCAGAAATCGCTTTTCTAGCCTCCTGCAGAAAACAACAGCTTAAGGGCTGTGTCGGTTTAGTAATTAAAATCTTTGACAAGGGGTTGTTTGATGTTTCCATTTGTCAGTTCATTTGATTTTTCTCTGCTTAAAATGTAAACAAAAATTGTCCAGACAGGATTAAGGGACATTAACTAAAGTTATGGTCACAGTCTTGTGAGTATACAATTACTTTGAACTCTTGATGTACAGATTTATGAACTCTTGATGTGCATTAAAGCTATACTGGAGGAGCATTGATGGAATGTAGCTTCCAGTAAAGAGTCAGTACTTGCCTGTGTCTGGCAGTGGTCAGGTCACCACACATGGGACCGTTATTCTGAAGAAAAACACATGCTAGACCAAGAACAATTAACACTCAAAATGTTCTTAAACGGCATATTGAGAGAATTAGTAAGATGTGCAATGGCTTAAGCATACCGTATGTTTGGTAGTGGCAGAGTAAGTCATTGGAGGAATGTATATTTTTCTGGGCTATCTATCTGAACAGCAAGGCATATTTAGTAGCATATATCTTAATGAAAAATTGTCATCCCTCACATTATCAAAGACTAACACATGAGTTTTATCAGGGGATATCAGTACAGTATGTCCATTTCATACGCATCTTCCCTGTACATTAGCATTTTTATAAATTACTCATTTGTTAAACCAAAAGGTGACTGTGTGAAAAGGCTGTGAGACAGAATGAGACAAACTGATGCAACAGCTGCTGCCTCAATTACTTTTCTAATTATAATTTCAGTGTATTATAAACAGAGGAACATTGTCCTAATTGGCTTGAATTGATTCACGCTTTCTACTGAGTCATACCAGGAAACTATATTTGATTTTATATATCAACAGATTTCTCCCAAGTGGTGCTGTGGTCTAAGGTGCTGTGGTCTAAGGTGCTGTGGTCTAAGGTGCTGTGGTCTAAGGTGCTGTGGTCTAAGGTGCTGTGGTCTAAGGTGCTGTGGTCTAAGGTGTTGTGGTCTAAGGTGTTGTGGTCTAAGGTGCTGTGGTCTAAGGTGCTGTGGTCTAAGGTGCTGTGGTCTAAGGTGCTGTGGTCTAAGGTGCTGTGGTTTAAGGTGCTGTGGTCTAAGGTGCTGTGGTCTAAGGTGTTGTGGTCTAAGGTGCTGTGGTCTAAGGTGCTGTGGTCTAAGGTGTTGTGGTCTAAGGTGCTGTGGTCTAAGGTGCTGTGGTCTAAGGTGTTGTGGTCTAAGGTGCTGTGGTCTAAGGTGCTGTGGTCTAAGGTGCTGTGGTCTAAGGTGTTGTGGTCTAAGGTGCTGTGGTCTAAGGTGTTGTGGTCTAAGGTGCTGTGGTCTAAGGAGTTGTGGTCTAAGGTGTTGTGGTCTAAGGTGCTGTGGTCTAAGGTGCTGTGGTCTAAGGTGCTGTGGTCTAAGGTGTTGTGGTCTAAGGTGTTGTGGTCTAAGGTGCTGTGGTCTAAGGTGCTGTGGTCTAAGGTGCTGTGGTCTAAGGTGTTGTGGTCTAAGGTGCTGTGGTCTAAGGTGTTGTGGTCTAAGGTGTTGTGGTCTAAGGTGCTGTGGTCTAAGGTGCTGTGGTCTAAGGTGCTGTGGTCTAAGGTGTTGTGGTCTAAGGTGCTGTGGTCTAAGGTGCTGTGGTCTAAGGTGTGGTGGTCTAAGGTGCTGTGGTCTAAGGTGCTGTGGTCTAAGGTGCTGTGGTCTAAGGTGCTGTGGTCTAAGGTGCTGTGGTCTAAGGTGTTGTGGTCTAAGGTGTTGTGGTCTAAGGTGCTGTGGTCTAAGGTGCTGTGGTCTAAGGTGCTGTGGTCTAAGGTGTTGTGGTCTAAGGTGCTGTGGTCTAAGGTGCTGTGGTCTAAGGTGCTGTGGTCTAAGGTGCTGTGGTCTAAGGTGTTGTGGTCTAAGGTGCTGTGGTCTAAGGTGCTGTGGTCTAAGGTGCTGTGGTCTAAGGTGCTAATGTGTCACAGCCAGTGAAGACCAGGGGGCTTCCATGGGTAGTGCACATTACCATGGCATCTCCCAGTGCTAGAGGTGACCGGTAGGGGAGTCCTTGTTTTATCTTGAAAGGATATACAATTTGATCGAAGAAATTACAACTCACCGACACAATATTGCTAGTCTTTAACACACTGCAGTCATAAAGTACGTATTCTCAAGTGAAACAAAAGCCAATCAATAGCTGCCGTTGTAGTCTAGCTATAATGACACTCCTACTAGGACTACAACTGTAGTCCTAAGCGGCTTAATTGTTAGTAATGTTAGATAATCCAGAACTAAAGACTTGCATAATTGGTGAGATACTTCATTAAATTGCCTAGATGTGATAAGAGAAGAAAGTGTGAATGAACAATTCCACCACTCCCTTTCTCTCTGAAAATTACAGACTATTCATTGGGCCAAATCTCTCCTTCCTTTCTAAAAAATGCCAAAGATGCTAACACCTGCAAAATGTTGATTTATCATAAACACTGGAATCGATACTCCTCGTGTTTCATTGAAGGTCTTCAGTACCATTTGTGTTTACATAGTCTGTCCACAAATGCTTACATTGTAGAGGTTAAAACACAGCAAATGTCCTAAGTTTCTGCTGTAAGTTATTTGAGAGTAAGCTAAACTTTAATATGCAATTCAAAATGTTACCACTTTGTTTTAAAATGCCACATTATTGGTATGCAGCCCTAATAAATCTTTTGTCAAACAGAATTTTTTGATGTAAGGAAATATTTAATACTAAAATCTTACTTTTCTGAAACCAATTTTAGAACACAATTTATAAGATCCTTTTAAAACCACTCTCAATCTCCATCCAAGCTTCATTTTAAGAAGGCACACGGGCATTAATGGAAAATAAATACCTCACATCGGAGTCAGTCAGCCCTAGCAATTTAGCAGCATTAGGCGGTTTCTTTAGACTGATTCGCTGAGAGAGGCGGATGGTTCCCTTCAGTTTGTGTTGCATTAGCATCAGTGATGGAGGAAAAAGTGAAGAAGAACAATAAGAAGAACCAGGCAGCTGCAGCCCTTTGGTTGGCTTAGTGTTAACAGGAAGGAGGGTTGGAAACATGGTCAGGGCTGCATTTGCTCATCAGGGTCTTTCCTTGGCTTCCATTGTCACTGAAATGGGCAAGTGGTAATACTTCTGCTGGTATGGAATGTGGTCTATACACTCTAGTACACTGAACACTCAAAAGGCTGGGCTCCCACAATTCATATAAAGATGCCAAGTAGAGAAGATGTCCCAAAAGTGTGCCTGTATATACTCTGCCGATTGCCTACTGACTCTCTGTAACATTTTAACTATCTACTAAATCTAACGCTTACCTATATCCTAACCCTAAATTGTATTCTATCCCCAACCTTAACCCTTACCTTAAACATTATTCTAAACCTAATCCTAACCTTAACATTAGCAAGCAGTTGTTTATCCACCAATAGTAAGTTTAAAGTTTGTTGATAGTATTAATATCTATATAGCATTTACAGTAAGAAATAGGGACTCTCAAAATAATGTGTACCCTAACTTACTAATTTCTTTAGTAAATTAGCTTCCTGTGAAACATATGTTAGCGCAATTATTGCTAAAATAAAGTATCATTAAAATAATGATACTGCCTAGCTATGATTCTTGTATTAACAAGGATGTGAAAATAATTTACCCCGGTAAAATGGATAGTCTAACTACTGAAGGGTTTGTATTGAAGCAATTTGCGAGTTCATTTTGCATGTCTGTGGTCTTTGTGGGACCAATGCATTGGTAGACAATTAGTAAATTGTCTGCTTGCCTGGCCATGCTATGTTAATTTCCTTTTTTAAAGGTGTCACATGTGGGATTTGTCGCCCATATGGTAGGGTTTTGGCTCCCCATAAATGCCAGATACATTGCTGCTTGCCCCCAGCCACTATATAAAATCAGGATTTACATTTTGGCAAAAAGTGCTGGCCCAGTTTGGTAAGAAATTATTGGTGAATAATATCACCAATCACAACACAGGTAATTAAGTATTGTAAAACACTATTATACCACTATTACTGCAGATAAATTATTGTAATTTTCTAAAATGAAAATACTAAAATAAATTACCCATGTGTTAGACTTTTCAGTAGCTATATGGACTATAACCATAGTATAACCAATATAAGGAGCTCCACCATTTAAGTAGCATAATCATCTCACAGGGGGCCACATCGGAGCTGGGTTCTAAAATGCAATCACACGATTCAAATCCTCAAATGTTACCAATGTTTATGGTCATAACACAGATTAGGAAGAATAGCAGTGCACCCGTATACATTTGCCAACCTATTTGAATTGGTTCTAATGGGACCAAGATAGCTACTGTATATCCTGAAAAGCCTATTGGCTGAGGAAGAACATTGGAGGTGTTTTTAATATACAATGCAATGCTAATGGATGGAAAGATGGAAAGTAAAAGCATAGTCAAATAATGTATAGCATGTCATCTCATGGGAAACACCTGACGCCTGAATTTACCACTTCAAACACAAATATATCATATTTTGACTAAAACGATGATTTACTGTCACAGTTAAGCTGTGGGCATTGTCTTTTACAAGGAAAAAAATGCAACTCTTGTGGTGCTTTACATTTATTTTATTATCACAGTTGGAGCTAGAAATCCCCCAGAAATAATTCCCAAGATAATATTTGGACTAATTCAGTTTTGCCTATTTTAGCATCTCATTAGAATTTTCTCTTCTAGGCATTTTAAGTTTCACACTCTATTACCTTTTACCAGCTTTCGATTTCGACCCCCTCCTCCATGGATTAGCTTTTTCACACAATATCAAAACTACAAAATTCTATTTGGAGAACAACAACAACAAGCTACACTGACTGTATCACCTTAGCTGCTGTAGGCCTCCCTCCATTCAAACATGTCATACAGCAATTAGCTGATAAGCCTGTAGCTCTGCAACGGGATTAGAAACTCGAGTTTCGTTTTAAGGCTGGCAGCTACCTTGTGTCCCCTAAAGCCATGTTCCACCTCTACACTGTTCTGAGAAAAAGTTTAGCCTACCCTCCAGCCATTAACAAATAACCTATTGTAGGCTACCTTCTTTCAACGTTTTACAAACACATCAAACAGCAATTACCTGTTACACTCTAGCCCAGTGTCTGGATTTAAAACCCTAGATCAAGTTCATGCCAAGCAGAAGTTTCCTGGCGTCCTAGCAAGCTATGATGACTGCCATAACCAGGTGAGGCCCCTGCATTATCCCAGTGTTGTTCTGTGATCTTCCAGAGAGCTTTCTTCTATTGCAGTGTGTCAGAGGGGCTGAAATGCTGTGGAGGATGCACCGCCTGAGAAACATCCCTTGTTAATCTGACACAACACCATACAGGGGCCGGTAAACCATCACTTATACACAACACCATACAGGGGCCTGTAAACCATCACTTATACACAACACCATACAGGGGCCGGTAAACCTCTCAGCCTTGTCCCCAGTCAACATTTAACCTAAAACAATAGCAGCACCTTCTAATAAAAACAAGCATGATCATTCTCAGCTTTGTCTGTTTTGTCCCACGACACCGCAAAATGTCCCTCTAATCTCCAGACTCCGGCAACTTCCAGCATATTGGCGTCCTGCTTGTGAAGCGGAGGTTGGGCAGCATCTTTTTAAGTGTGATAGATGGAGGTTTAGTTTCAGGCTGCTGCTGCCTCCTCATTTTCTGTCCCGGCCCTACCCTAGAGACATCAGGGATGAGCCTGGATGAGCTACAATATTGTTTCTCAAAAAACCTTTATTTTTTTAACACAATATGGAAAAACACTCCTCGTTCATGTTGCGGAGTACACACTTAGTCACCCAAAGAGGAGACTTTCACTGAACCTTTTTGCCGGTAAAAACCCAATATTATATTATTACGAGGTTTTCTGGGGGGAATTTAAACTCCAGGTTTGCATGAATAACTGATGATTATGTGTGTAGATGCATGCATCGACGACCTGTGGTCCACGCCTTTTTGCCGGTTCCACCTGTTTAACCCAGTCAGATTTGCCCTTGCCGTGCCATTTTACTTCCTCAAATATGTATTCATTTAGCAAGCCATCACATTTCAGTTCAACTATCCCATCAACAGTCTCTCAATGTCCAGGGATGTCTCTCTGCAAGCAGCAGTGCTGGGAATGAAACCCAGGTTGCTAGGAGTTGTCATCTACTACTTCAGTGTACTGAACTATACCATACTGTTCTATACTGAAGTGTACAATATTAAACATACAATATTATATTATATTTTACATTACTGTAATGTACTGTCCTTTACTGTACATTATTGTACTGCACTATACTGTGCCTTTGTGCTCTTTTCTGTGCTGTACCCTACTGTACTATATTTTGTGTCCTGTACTATACAGTACTGAACAATACTGTGCTGTAAATAACAGTACTATACTGCTCAATATTACTGTGGTATACTGAAATATACTGTACCCTATTACTGTACTGAACTATAGTGAACTATATTATTGTACTTACATTTTAGTTTACTGGGTATTGTTTAAACCCCAATTAAACTGGTTATGGTCTCTAAAAACAAGTCCTTGTTTCAAGGCAAAGGACTGTGTCCAATCACTCTGATGTGCCTGTATTATGTTGGCCTTGTGCCTTGATGCTTGAAGGTGT
Organism: Esox lucius; assembly: GCF_011004845.1. Taxonomy (NCBI): domain Eukaryota; kingdom Metazoa; phylum Chordata; class Actinopteri; order Esociformes; family Esocidae; genus Esox; species Esox lucius. The sequence continues at coordinate 27,595,818 of NC_047580.1, read as the reverse complement.
ACTTCGGGATTTAGGATAATCTCCCACTTACCATGTAAGATGAATAGATTTATAAAGTTATAGTGGTGATGGTGTGATAGAATTGGTTGTGTGTTTGATTATCAGTAACATTAACTAATTTATAATGTATTGATTACTATATATCGCTTAAGAGTATAAATGCCCTTGATAGTTTTAGCTTCCTGCTTTTTTTGGCAAAATCACCTTTTTGCTATTAATTCCACCAATTTCACTAATGTACGATTAACATGCAACCATCTTCCTTAAGAAAATATATTTAAAACGGCATTCAGCAACATAAAAGTTTCAATTTTATTTTTATGAATGAATTCAATACTATTACGTGTTTACTACACGTAAATGAGGAACATTATAGTATGGTTTAATACATTTTACAGTTTTTTACAACATCCTATAGTGAGTGTGTCACAATAGATGTAGGTACAACTTTATTTGGAAACTCAATCTGTAGGTGCCCTACCAACTGTCATAACCAGGTGATGCCCCTGCATTTTCCCAGTCAACATTTCAACTATCTACTGACCCTAACCTTAAACCTCATCCTATTTCTAAACTTAACCTTTTACCTAGCACTTACCCTAACTCATATTGTAAACCTTAAATTTAGCAGACATTCACTTTCAATTAATTATCTTATAACACTTACCCTAACCTTAAACCTCATCCTATCCCTAACCTCAGAACTTTCCCTAAGTCTTACCCTGACACCTATTGTAAACCTAAACCTAACCTTAAACCTCATCCTATCCCTAAACTCAGACCTTTCCCTAAGTCTTACCATGACACTTATTGTAAATCTAACCCCAACCGTAGCAAGTATTTACTTAGTTTTTTGACAATTTGTCATCTACAGATCATATTGACTATCCAAATGAAGTGTTACTAAGATGTATTCTACATTGGGGAGTATTGTTGTCTGTAGTACAATATACTACAGTTTACTACAGAATACTATGGTAAGTACTCTGGTATTGTATGGCTAACTGCTGTATGTTTTCATGTGGGAAGTCTCATCTTGATAATGGCAGGTTATGATAAAACATGGGAAACGAAGGGATGCTTTTTTATTTTGTTGACTCAGGAGATCTGATTTGCAGGTCCACAAATATTCCCACATACTGAATTCTCTGTATACTGTTCAGCGAGGATGTGGGAGAAGAACACAAGCTGTAATTTAGTCCTGAGATTAATATTCCCCGTGGTGAAGGATATATAGTGAGAAAACAATGACTGAAATAATTGATATGCAGGTCATTTTAAAGCCAGAGTGTGCTGTCACATTGAGTGTTCATGGCACTGCTGCTGATTGCTAAGCACTGAAGTAACTCTATTATGACTGTCCAGTATATACTGGTAAACACACTTAGCTTTGCAAAAATGCCGAATTTCATAAATATATTCTAGTTCTCGTCCTTGCGACGGCAATCAGCATGGCTAAAAAGTATTGAGTCAATATAAGGAGTGCGGTGATATACAGTGTTAAATATCTCAATTTAATGTAAGTTGACTTGGACAAAATTGCAGAAAGGAATTTATTTCTCATGATGCTTTTGCCCAATGGGGAGTGATGCATGACTGACATAGCAGGGAATGTATAATGCAGTTATTAAGGGCAGTATACTGAATTATTTATGGTCACTTGCAGTTATGCTCAATGACAAGGTCGCCTTGGAAAAGTGGCATTAAACTTTAAAATCTGTACATTTTCAGGTTCAAGGAAAGTTTCAAATAATTGATTATCTATACACTTAAGGGAAAAACAGATCCTAAATGTCAGTGGATTTTGTGACGAAATCTATATCGACAACTACACTGTCTTCACATGAGAGATCTTTACAGTAGGTTTGTATGATGTGCTCATAGGAACGCGAGCAACTTACGTGTCAGGGAATGAAAGCATTCTTTCCACCGAAGCATTACCATAACATTCTTTACAAACTAATTCTACAAACTATTTATATTCTAAGATAATAAGCTTGAGCCCGTAAATATGATTAAAAGCTAAAGGTTCAGAAGGTTCACTGATATGGAATTCCAAATTCACCAGGGCAATCTATAATGGTTTGATAAAGTGCCAGAGTTCCTTGACCTTCCGTCACTCTGCGATTCATGAGGAGGTGCTATTGATTTAAACAGGTGTAAGGGCCCTACCTCCAGTAAAGGAAATGTAATCTTGTCAGAGAGCCAATGGATAATTGTAGTGGACACTGAAACTTGAGGCCATATGAGCTCAAATGGGGACACGATATTAAAATATTATTATTAATCACACTCACTCCTGTTTCATTTCAGACATGAATGCACAGTGTAGGGAAACTATACTGTGATTATAACAAATGTGTCCTTCAGACCCTTTGTTCAAAATTAAAATTGATTTACTGATTGCAAATAAACAGATTGTGTGTGTGCTTTACCACCTGTTTACAGTTTCAATTAGCTAGAGAGAAGGAAATGGTTCCATTATTCAAGCAATAGGCTAATAATTTGATACAATATTGTAATAGTTTAGAAGTGATTCATTTCAATTAGACAGTCTGCCAAATTGTATTTTCAAATTCAGCAAATGACAAACTGTTGTATTTCATGGATAGAATGTCAAATTAATTCAAATAGAGGCAATTCATACACACAGTCTTGATTTACAGAGTAATGAATGTGCCCAGGATCTAGCAGTTTGTGTTTGTGTGTGTGTGTGTGTGTGCGTTTTGGGGTGTGTGCCCACTTGTGTGTGTGTGTGTGTGTGCGCGTGTGTGAAAACAAACAGAGCATGCTCCGACTCATTAGCAGCAGCTTTGTGAATTGATGCTTACCATGAGCTGTGGCTAAAGTTCACAGAAAGAGAAGCGGAATTATATCAATGTAGTAAGCAGTAAAAAGTTAGAAAGAAAAGGAACAAGGAAAACACAAAATGGCCCCGAAGAATAACTGTAAGTCATTTTCAGTTTTTCTGTGTGTACATTACCAGTTGATCTGTCTGCTTAGCCAGAAAGTGTGGAAATGAAAGGTCAATAATTTAATTGACAGGTGCTGAGACTGGAGGGGTACAGTAATGCAGTTGGTGTTCATTTTCATATGTTTTCCCAGCAGGATGTGTTTTCTTTGCTTTATATCTGTTAATCATCATAAAATACTTACAATGACCAGAGTGATAGTTTGGATTGTCTTTGGTTTGTCAATACTTGCAGTATGTGATTGTTGTTTCTTACAGTAATTTTATATGAAGCATTTCACATGCTATCACTTTGTTGACAGACATGTTTCATACCTCGTTTTACTCTATGATTGCCTGGTTTATACTTAAGTGTATGTGTAGTGCATGGCAATTGTGCCACAGCTAACAGCTGTCCTTTGGACACGTCACATTGCGAAGTGTCTAGATTACCGCCATTAGCCGTGTACCACAATCCTCAGAGTTGCCTTATTGCTATCATAAACTGGTCACCAACTTAATTAGAACAGAATTATTAGACATTTTTGGCCAAACCTGTGATACATGGCTTTAAGCCAAGAAGCATTCAGGCCTCAAACAACCCAGTTTTGTAATTTATTAATTGAAGTTTTTGTCCATGTTTTTGTCCATAAAAGGGATTTATTTTACCCACTGTTATCTGAGCCAATTGTGAAAGAAATCCAGCAGGAATTTCTAATTGCAAAAACAGGCGGATTAGTTGCATTGAGCTGAAACTTCCCCCATCTTTTTCTCACAGTGCAGTACTTAATTCGGAAGTACCAGGCCGAGGATAAAGACGCCGTCATCTCACTCTTTTGCAATGGGATTTTGGAACACGTCTACCCAGCTTTCTTTAAGGCTATGAGCAACACAGATCAAATTGGCGTGACCCTAAGCATTTCAATGGCAGGCTACGTGTTGGGTGGAAGCTCCTATTTTATGGCCTTGCTCTTCGGGGGAGCGTGGGCCGGGCTCATCTACTACTGCTGCTTTGACTTATACGAGGGCTACAGGCTGAGAAGAATGAACACAGACATGGCTGACATCCAGGCTAGCTACCTGGACAACCCAGACAATGGCTTCTGGGTGGCGGAGGCAGAGCTCAACGGCACGTCCAAGGTGGCTGGGGTGGTAGCAGTGATTGGGAGGAGGGGGGGGGGAGGAGAGAGGAGGTAGCTGGAAGGAAGGTCATTCGGTAGGTATTGACGAGACAGGCCAAGACGAGAGCGCCGGAAGCTATTGTGAGGTGCTCCATCTGATTGTGTCATTTGGGTGCCGCAAAAAAGGCCTGGGCTCCCAAATGACTCAGAAGGTCATGGAGTTCTGCAAGGAGCGTGGCTTCTCCCGTGTCGTTCTGGAGATCAGTTCGACGCAGGCCGCAGCCTATGCCCTCCTCAGCGAATCGGGCTTCATTCAAACCCGCCAAAGTAACGCACATGGTAACCACTGGTTCTCCAAGCTGGCCAACATCCAAGTGATGCGTATGGAGAAAGAAGTCTGACAATCATTGATCAGTAGCTCATCTGTAGCGCGCTACCCGTGACAGGGCTAATGTGTAGAAAATAGTATACTGCTCATTCATTGCAAGCAGATTTTAAACAGGCCCTATAAAATCACAGGGCTGCCTTACAGATTGTGTCTTGTCCAAGCAGTTTGAAAACGTGCTATAATGTAAATTTACAATTTGATCAGAATGGAGGTTTTTAACACATTTTTGGACGGAGTATTCTAATGGTTCAAACTTGTTTTGGCCTGCACAATGCCACGGAAGGTTTCCACTATTGTAAATCAGTCTACTGGGTTTGGATGTTTATGGGTTCCGAGCAATCAGCCAATGATCTAATCACTGTTTTCTTCTCCATCTTCTTCTCAATCTTCTTCTTCTTCTTCTTCTGTTTTTAAATGGCTTTAATACCACCATCTAGTGGACACAATTAGAGAATGACATCAGCGCTCAAACATTGCAGGTGCCTGTAAATCACCGAAATTAAATGTATGCATTTATCAAGCAAGAAAAAAATGACAGAAGAAAATGTACCACTTCAAAATGGAAATTGCCTCAGTGTGCTCACAGACGCCGTAATGGGACAGACATAATGATGATTACTCTAACTCTGTGGTTTCACCTTCTTAGTTTTATGCTTTTCAGTTTTCCTTATGCATGTAGCATACCTTATTACCTGCAGGCACTGAGACCAGTGAGGCAATATTACCATACCACTTGTTTAAAGAAACGTAATTCATAAAGACCTTTGCTAATGTTTACAGAGAAAATGAAATCCTCATGTGAATGTGTGAAGTGTTAAGATATGATGCAAAGAAACGAACAATTGCCCAACACAATTATGGATTGTTCTCTTGTACACTGAAAAATAACAAGCCTTCTTCATGACTGAATTACTGGCAAATACAAATCATACAAATGTAAACCTTACTTTTTAAGCCTCTTTTCATCCAGGGAAAAGTTGAATCCCTTTGCCTCACAGTAATAACTGTCAGCTGACTTCTATGACCTCAAAACTGTTTAAAATACTATTGCAAGGTGAAATGGTATAGGAGGTTTAAAATTAATTCAAGACAAAGAAAAAAGTTGATGTGTATGTCGCACTTGTCTTGTAAAGTAATTGTTTACAACAATGCTGAATGGTAAAGACAGAAACGTGATCACACAATATAAGCAGAGCATAGGCTGCAGATAACAGGATATTTCAAAACTCCGAAAATTATCAGAGATTGAGAGCAATCTTAAGTAACATTTTTATCTTTCAATCGTTTTCAACTTGCATGAAACCCAAACTAATGTATTAAGTTTAGTGAAACAACCATACATTTTCTAAAAATCTGTTTGGATTGTAGGCCATCAACAGGAATTTGCATTTGTACTTACTACCCATTTAGAACCTTAGTTTGCTAAGACTTTCTTTATCTTTTCTGTTGTGTTGCAATTGTTAAGCCCTTGGCCAGGTCATCATTGTAAATGAGATTCTGTTCTCAATTGGCTTAGCTGATTAAATAAAAGTGAAATAAAAATTTAAAAAAAATCTTCTTTTACATATCATTTTACCTTGACATTTCATTCTCTGTTGCTGATTAGTCTTTGGACATTCCATGTGGTGAGATGTCCAGGTGCGGTTTAATGAGTTAGAAAACAACTATATGGACACTGCAGCCTGGCATTCATTGAGATGCACACACACACTATCAGATGCTTCGTGGACATCAATCACTCCGCCTGTGGTTGTCAGAGAGGATTAGGCTTCTGGCCAGCCAGCATGTGTTGTTATAGCCAGAGGAAGCTGAGCCTTAATACAGCCAAGCCTGTTGTCATCCATTTACTATTACGGTTAGCCTCAGGTAATGATTTGGCATGATTGGAATGCACAAACATTCACTGATAAATCAGTTGGATATGATGGCTTAAAACCTACTGTGTGGAACCTGCCCTATGGAAGCTAGCCAGTTTAGAAACAACTAGTGAAGTCCACAAAAAGGAAATATGCAATGGAAAAGTGTGTGTGTGTGGGTTTTTTTTTTACTTTAAAAACTAATTTGGGAACTCATAATGCTCTGTTGTTGCTGAAATGTTGACTGACATCACATATTCAGTAGTGGGAAATAGCCTGCGGTAGGGCTTGAAAACAAAAAACTTGTGGATTTTGAAAATCGAAGATAATTATGTCATTGCAAGTTGATATTTTACTACCAATAATTGCTAGGAGTAATGTACACTAAACAAAATTATAAACGTAACACTTTTGTTTTTGCCCCCATTTATCATCAGCTGAACTCAAAGAGCTAAGACTTTCTCTATGTACACAAAAGGCCTATTTCTCTCAAATTGTGTTCACAAATCTGTCTAAATCTGTGTTAGTGAGCACTTCTCCTTTGTCGAGATAATCCATCCACCTCACAGGTGTGGCATATCAAGGTGCTGATTAGACAGCATGATTATTGGACAGGTGTGCCTTAGCCTGGCCACATAAGGCCACCATAAAATGTGCATTCCATCACACAGCACAATGCCACAGATGTCGCAGGTTTTGAAGGAGCGTGCGGTTGGCATGCTGACTGCAGGAATGTCCACCAGACCTGTTGCCTGTGAATTGAATGTTCATATCTCTACCATAAGCCGTCTCCAAAGGTGTTTCAGAGAATTTGGCAGTACATCCAACCTGCCTCACAACCGCAGACCACGTGTAACCACACCAGCCCAGGACCTCCACATCCAGCATCTTCACCTCCAAGATCGTCTGTGACCAGCCACCCGGACAGCTGCTGCAACAATCGTTTTGCGTAACCAAAGAATTTCTGTACAAACTGTCAGAAATAATCTCAGGGAAGCTCATCTGCATGCTCGTCGTCCTCATCGGGGTCTTGACCTGACTGCAGTTCATCGTCGTAACCGACTTGAGTGGGCAAATGCTCATATTCGATGGTGTCTGGCACGGATGAATCTCGGTTTTCACTGTACAGGGCAGATGGCAGATGGTGTTGTGTTGGTGAGCGGTTTGCTGATGTCAACGCTGTGGATAGAGTGGCCCATGGTGGTGGTGGGGTTATGGTATGGGCAGGCATGTGTTATGGACAATGAACACTGGTGCATTTTATTGATGGCATTTTGAATGCACAGAGATACCGTGACGAGATCCTGAGGCCCATTGTTGTGCCATTCATCCACGATCATCACCTCATGTTGCAGGATGATAATGCATGGCCCCCATGTTGCAAGGATCTGTACACAATTCCTGGAAACTGCATGGCCAGCATACTCACCGGACATGTCACCCATTGAGCATGTTTGGGATGCTCTGGATCGGCGTATACGACAGCGTGTTCCAGGTCCTGCCAATATCCAGCAACTTCGCACAGCCATTGAAGAGGAGTGGACCAACATTCCACAGGCCAAAATCGACAGCCTGATCAACTCTATGCGAAGGAGATGTGTTGCACTGCATGAGGCAAATGGTGATCACACCAGCTATTGACTGGTTTTCGGACCCCCCCGGAACCCCCCCAATACAGTGAAACTGCACATTTTAGGGTGGCCTTTTATTGTGGCCAGCCTAAGGCACACCTATGCAATAATCATGCTGTGTAATCAGCATCTTGATATGCCACACCTGTGAGGTGGATAGATAATTTTGACAAAGGAGAAGTGCTCACTAACAGATTTTGACAGATTTGTGAACAATATGATAAATAATTGACAAAGGGACTTTCACCATAATTAGCTGGCAATAAGTCTTTGTCTTGTGGGTTTTCAGGAGTTTTAAAAGAATGCATAATTAGAATTTACTCAATCTTTTATCTTTTAAACAATTAAGGTGTAATGTGGGTTTTAGAACATTTGCTTTCTCATTAAACCCTAAATGATATTACTTGGATGTCTTTGCAAACATCATGTTGACAGTAATATATATATAAAAAAAAAACAACAACAACATTAAATGCGAACACATTCCTGGTTCTTTACTATTTGTCCTACAGCTTTGCACATCTCTGTTCCAGTGTTAGTGTTTACTTTATAAATATTGAGCAATAGGAGACGAAAGAGATTAATTGCACCTGTTTGTCTTGGAACAAGAAAGTCTTTATTTGTTAGACCATACGTCATCTTTGTCCAATCACTTCAACTCTCTGATAATACACTTCTCCATCTCTGCACTGTACCTCTAAAAGTTCCTATTGGCATCTGCAGTTGAACTTGACCAGTGAGGATAGCACCTGGCCAATTACTTTAAATATCACATCACCCCTGAGTAACAAAAGCATTCCAAGTACCAGAGTTAATGGATAGCTCATCCAGCCACAGCCAATTCTGCACATTTTAAGGAGCTGACATTATGCAGGATCTGCACTTTTTTTTTCTGAATAATTGGACAATTTGGCCATTCTCTACAAGGTTCAAGAATGATGAATATGTTTTTCTAAGAGAAACACAGAGAACAGAACATACTGTGGAGAGAGAGAGACCTAAACAGGTAACCGGGCTATCCCACAAACTGGATTCTGAGTATTCATTATTAGACCTACAGTACAGAACTGAGAGAGACAATAACCGAGAGAGACTATAACCGAGAGAGACTATACCATGAAACTACACTACAGTGAACAGGTTTTAGGTGTCATCGTTATTCAATAAACCTACAAAGAGAAATATATATATATATATATATATATATATATATATATATATATATATATATATATACTGTATATATAAGTGTCATTACAGTAAATTCTATATCCAATATGTGGAGTTGTTGATGTATGCTAGTTAAGGGCTGTTACAGTCACAGCCTTAAGAGGCTCCCAGCTCAGGGAATTGTGGTCAAGGAAGTAATTTAGTCTCAAAAAACAATCACAGCCTTTTTTAATTAGAGAAAGATATTCAACAGTATTGTGGGTGTACATAATTTTAAATGCCACGAGAATCGTAAATATGATAATAATCACATATAGCATGATAGCTGTTGTTGAAGTATATTATCAACTCTACTTCTAGAACATTAGCAGTGTTTCTTTGTACAGTTTGTAGTCAGGAACAACTGAACATCAACATTTTAGCCTTCTGTGTCATCTTGTTCTCATTTTCTTAACTGTCAAAATGAACTTTTAGAACTAGTTTTTGGATAGTAGTATGAGAACTAAAGACTATGAAGACACTATTATGTCGCCAGAGAATGTTTTGAGTGATTCCCATCAATTAAGACAAAGTGTTTGCCAAAACAAAAACACTTTTTTTCTTTTTTTTCTTTTTGAAGCCGGTATTCTGAATTAATAAAGCATATTTTCATGTACAGATTTACAGTAATAAGCCATCAAGGGGTAAGATAAGTTTGTCTGAGCCCTCTGTGCCCGAAAGGGATGTTTTTGTTCTTCAGTTCTTATCCGGAACAACTTACACTAGTGTATTAATCTGAAAGGAAAAAACCAACACTTGTCTGAACTACTCCTCAACAACATGGTTGGAGCCCTATTAATCCAAATCCGTTGGAATCTTTCAAGTCGATGACCAACTCGGCAAGAAAAAACCTTCTGTCAAATTAGGAACGAATTTGCTCGAATTGTAAGATTCCAACAACTTGCATAGTGCTTTGCGGCAGTAAGGCACGTACAGAGGCGTGTCAAAAATAGATTAGTGCATTTCAATCTACGAAGCTAGCTGGCAAAGATCACTATTTAGTGGCTGTTTAATTTGTTAGTATGCAACATATGTTAGGTTAATCTGTTAAAGCCTGGTGGTAGTTCAATGGTCGGCTATGGTAGCCTATTGTCAAGAATTCAAAGTCAAACAAGGATTGTATATCTTCATTTCCAAGAAGCAGAATATTGACAGTGCAAACAATTGTTGGCGTTTATAGATTACCTAAATATGACCTGAACACACTGCAAGAGAAGTTGCAGAAGGTCTGCTTGTGTAGTCAGTATTTCACACCTGAAGACTATGACAGGGATATGCAGAACAAGCTAATGGGTAGCGATTTATCAACATAACGTGTTTTGAAGCCGTGTGCTCTTGTTGATATGCCAATGCGGGTTCCAAAGAGAACTGCGGACAAACAGCAATCCTCCGCCTGCAACCAAACTTGGCGTAGCTAGCTTTCAAACTACAGAACGCATTGACAAGCTGTGTTCACAATGTGACATGTTGGAAACATGATCTGCACATCACTTCGTATGTTTTTTATGATCTGGAGTTGTCCTAAGGTGTTATGGATGGCAAGGTGGGATAACCCCAGTAGTAACCCCAGGAAATAGACCTAACTCAATGAACAGGCGATCAGCAAAGTCAGTGCAAGGGGTAAAACAGTCAAATCAAATCTAAACATGTAGTTGATACTTTGAAAGGTTGAGCTTTAAAGATTATTTTTTTAAGCTTTTCCCTCGAAAGTGTCCTGGCTTCAAGGGGAGGCTAGCACCACCATTGGGGGTGTCATGACAGAGACGAACTTTGACTGGTCTGCGCGGGCGCTGCCCTCCTGCGGGGACAACCAGAGAGTCCAGAGATGGCAGAACAAAGAGCATGGGAAGGGATGTAGGGTTTGAGGGACAGTTCCCTTTGCTGCTCCATAGGAGGAGCACCATGGTCTTGCAATAGATTCAAACTTCAACGAGAAGCCAGCGTGGGGTTCGAAAGAAGCAGGGTCACATGCTGGGCTTTAAAAATTGAAGGATCGCTCTCTTCTGCTGTCCGTGCATTCAATGGACTGAGACAAATCCATTGCAACCAGCAGGAGTGGTTCATTTGGAATATATGTTGTGGAAGGCCAGGCGTTCCTCCATGGACCGGCACTGGCTTTGAGAAAGGGAGGATTCGATGGCTTCAGACAGTGTAGGATACATTTCCATCATGCATATCATTTGTGTTGTCTCTGTTGTGCACTGTGCCACGCATGTTCCCTGTAGGACTGCGAGTGACATTAGCTGCACTCAGGGCAGCCTAGAAGAGGAAGAAGATATATGACTAGAACATGTGTCAAGGTGAACTATGATTCCTAAAGTGATTTTAATGGAGAAGACAGGAGCAGAGCATTGTCTGGCTTTGGTAGCTGTATCAGGCCTTTAATAGAACCAGACACGGCAACAACTTACATTTTTCATGATACTATTTGTCAAGTGTATTATTAGTGTGACAGGTTGACAAAGTTACATGGTATTTATAAACAATATATATTGTTTTGCTGTTGGAGCTCAATTGCCACAGAGAATAATTTTAGGGGTAGACAGGGTCAGTTCTATCAGAGAAGAGCAAACTAAATAATCTGTCGGTCTGCAACCACTAATCGATCAAAATCAATAAAGTCGATAATAAAAATGTTGGCAACGAATGTCACTATGGATTATTTAAATCAAAATGAGACGCAGCATAAAAACATTTTGAAAGAAGGCTGAGGTTACACCGGTGGGAATGACCAGAAACGTCAATGATGTGGGACCATTTTGCTCTGAAGAGCAACAAACAGGCAAAATAAGGACAAGCAGAACTCATGGCACGCGAGCAGGAATGTAATGCGTGAGCATTTAAAGAGAATACATGTTGTAGCTTCGATGACAGAAGATGAAGAGGGCTCAGCACAGGACATTAATGAAATACAAATGATTTCATTTATTGGAGTTTGTATTCCTGGAGTTACATTTTTGCATGATCATTTTTTTTTTTTTCTTGAATATGTTTTTTATCTCGAAATTTTCTCCAGCACACTTGTGATTTACTTGAGCATGTTGAGTTGTTGTCAATAGGTGAGCAGCTTGTAATAGTCACAAAAATCGAGCCTTGCTTGCTAGACTGAAGACGAACTTCATTCATGATGGTGGGGGTCAGTGCTACAGGGCGGTAGTCATTCATGATGATGGGGGTCAGTGCTACAGGGTGGTAGTCATTCATGATGATGGGGGTCAGTGCTACAGGGCGGTAGTCATTCATGATGATGGGGGTCAGTGCTACAGGGCGGTAGTCATTCATGATGGTGGGGGTCAGTGCTACAGGGCGGTAGTCATTCATGATGATGGGGGTCAGTGCTACGGGGTGGTAGTCATTCATGATGGTGGGGGTCATTCATGATGATGGGGTTAGTGCTACAGGGCGGTAGTCATTCATGATGATGGGGGTCAGTGCTACAGGGCGGTAGTCATTCATGATGATGGGGGTCAGTGCTACAGGGTGGTAGTCATTCATGATGATGGGGGTCAGTGCTACAGGGCGGTAGTCATTCATGATGATGGGGGTCAGTGCTACAGGGCGGTAGTCATTCATTATGGTGGGGGTCAGTGCTACAGGGCGGTAGTCATTCATGATGATGGGGGTCAGTGCTACAGGGTGGTAGTCATTCATGATGGTGGGGGTCAGTGCTACAGGGTGGTAGTCATTCATGATGATGGGGGTCAGTGCTACAGGGCGGTAGTCATTCATGATGATGGGGGTCAGTGCTACAGGGCGGTAGTCATTCATGATGGTGGGGGTCAGTGCTACAGGGCGGTAGTCATTCATGATGATGGGGGTCAGTGCTACGGGGTGGTAGTCATTCATGATGGTGGGGGTCATTCATGATGATGGGGTTAGTGCTACAGGGCGGTAGTCATTCATGATGATGGGGTTAGTGCTACAGGGCGGTAGTCATTCATGATGATGGAGGTCAGTGCTACAGGGTGGTAGTCATTCATGATGATGGAGGTCAGTGCTACAGGGTGGTAGTCATTCATGATGGTGGGGGTCAGTGCTATGGGGCGGTAGTCATTCATGATGATGGAGGTCAGTGCTATGGAGCACACCATTAGACCACCACCACCAGCCTGCACAGTGGTAACAAGGCATGATGGATCCATGTTCTCATTCTGTTAACGCCAAATTCTGACTCTACCATCTGAATATCTCAACAGAAATCGAGACTCATCAGACCAGGCAACATTCTTCCAGTCTTCAACTGTCCAATTTTGGTGAGCTCGTGGAAATTGTAGCCTCTTTTTCCTATTTGTAGTAGAGATGAGTGGTACCCGGTGGGGTCTTCTGCTGTTTTAGCCCATCCGCCTCAAGGTTGTGCGTGTTGTGGCTTCACAAATGCTTTGCTGCATTCCTTCCTTGTAACGAGTGGTTATTTCAGTCAAAGTTGCTCTTCTATCAACTTGAATCAGTCGGCCCATTCTCCTCTGACCTCTAGCATCAACAAGTCCAACCAGGTCTCTACAAACGCTAGCACACAACAGTTCGCCATGTCCTGCTGAGTAGATCCGTGCATGTAGTTCGTCCATTTTATTGTCCAGGGATTGAACATTTGCGAGTTAAATGCTCGGAAATGGCAGGTTGCAGTATCTCATCCGAAATCTAAATAGGATACCGGCACGTTTGCCTCTCTTCTTCCACAATCGGCATATTGGTAAACAAATCGGCGGCAGGACAAAGAAATTACAGCAAGCACTCCGTTAAGTAGTGTAAAAGTCTGTATTCAATGATGAACGAATTTCCAAAAGTGCTAGTCAGACAGTGCAGCATGATTTTTTAAAAACAATATACAGTAAACAATGTAAGCAGTAATAAGCTAACAAAAAAACTATGTAGTGAACGTGGAGCCATTGTCAGTGCCACCCTTCACTACTGCACACAACGAATGTCATCCGGGCACTTCTGGCATACTACTTCTGGCATACTACTTCTGGCATAGTACTTCTGGCATACTACTTCTGGCATACTACTTCTGGCATAGTATGGTTTGGGACATCCACATTTTGTGGCACACTAGTCTAGCATATTATTTAAAGTGGATAGTATGCAATTTGAGATTTAGGCTATGTTTCTCCACAATAGAAACATTGACGTATTTAAATGTATTAGAATTTACATTTACACTATCAGTCAAAAGTCTCTCAACAAGCATCTTGAGATATTACCCGGGAATGCTTTTCCAACAGTTGTGAAAATGATATTATGATAACCCTTTAGTTTTTGCAAGTTTTTATAACCCCATTTCCAAAATAGTTGGGACGCTGCGTAAAATACAATGTAAAAACAAAATGCAATGATGTGCAAATCATTTATCCTTATATTTATTTTAAAATAGTACAAAGAATGTTGAAACTGAGAAATGTTATTTTTTTTTTTTTATGCCAGCAACACATTTAAAAACAATTGGGACAGAGACATGTTTACCACTGTGTTGTATCACCTCATCTTTTAACAATACTTTGTAAGCATTTGGGAACTAGTTTTGAAAGTTAAATGTTTTCCCATTCTTGCTTGATATTGGATTTCAGCTGCTCAACAATTCGGGCTCTCCTTTGCGGTATTTTCCATTTCATAATGCACCAAATGTTTTCAATGGGTGACAGGTCTGGACTGCAGGAAGGCCAGGAAAGTATGCAGACTTGTCTTGCTGAAATAAGCAAAGCCTTCCTAAAAATGCATTGTCTTTATGGCAGCATATGTTGCTACAAAACCTGTATATAACCATCCATGATTTTAACCATCCATGATTTTTATAACCATCCATGATAACCAATTTTGATTTGTCAGACCACAGGACAGTTTTCCACTTTGCCTCAGTCCATCTTAAATGAGCTTGGGCGTAGAGAAGGTGGCAGCATTTCTGGATCTGGTTTATATATGGTTTGCATGGTAGAGTTTTAACTTCACTTTGTGGATGCTTTGAAGTACTGTGTTCACAGACAATGGTTTTCAGAAGAGTTCCTGAGCCCATGCAGTGATGTCTACTACAGAATCGTGTCTGTCTTTAATGCAGTGCCGTCTGAGGGCCCGAAGATCATGGCCATCCAATATTAGTTTTTCAGCCTTGTCCCTTGCGTACAGAGATTTCTCTGGAATCTCTGAATCATTTAATGATATTACTGTATGTACCAAAAATGAGATCCCAAAACTTCAAAAAAAAATTACGTTGAGAAACATTATCCTTAAATTGTTGCACTACTTGCCTGCGCAGTCTTTCAGAGTGGTGAAGCCCTACCCATCTTTACTTCTGAAGGACTCCTCCTCTCTGGGATGCTCTTTTTATACCCAGTGTACCCATGTTACTGACCTGTTGCCAATTAACCTAATTAGTTGTCAGATGTTCCAACTGGCTTTTTTAGCATTACACAACTTTTCCAGTCTTTTTTGCCCCTGTGCCTTTTTTAAATCTGTTCTTGGCATCAAATTCCAAGTGGGCATATATTTAACATTTCTCAGTGTCAACATTTGATATGTTGTCTTTGTAATACTACTTTTCTATTTAACATAGGGTTTAAATAATTTGCACATAATTGCGTTATATTTTTCTTCTTATTTTACACTGCATCCCACCTTTTATGAAACAGGGTTAAATGTGTTTTCAAAGTACTGGCAACAGTTGCTTTCATGAAGGCATTATAAAAAGGCATTATATATTAGAAAAATACTGAAAACCTTTAAATAAAACACATGCACTTCTAGAATGAATGTATTTTTTCTATCCGATGAATCAAAGTAATAATCGACTGATTAATCGGTTATTAAAATAGTTGTTAGTTGCAGCCCTAATTATCTGCATCAAATAAACAATAACAAATCCTTAGATTAAGGGAAAAGGGACAATGCTCAAGAGAAAGAGGAAGATTATTTGAAGATGATATTGACAATGTTTATAGTTGTTTTAATTGAGAAGCTTCCCCTGAGCCTTTTTTTCATACTTATCAAAAGTCCACAAAGACAGTTGAAAGTGAGTAAAGGTCACAGTGTCTTGATCAGAAGAGTTTAATCCGGCAGTCACGGTTAACCCCCCTTTATTTGAAATGCTTTCTGCTTAAATACTTGCATCTGTCTGACATGGCAGTGAAGTTTCAGTCTCAGAAGTGTGATACTATTCCCCCTTGGAAATAAATTCAACTGGCTTGTTAATTATCTGATTTCCAAATGTGTTTTTTTTGTAGACATACCACCAGAACTAATAATAACAATAGACTAGACAGATCTAGAGAGAATTAATTAGGCCTGTGTAGTAAGCCTGTTCCATATTCAACTCTTTGGAGATTACAAGCAATGGTTAGGGAAGGTCCCAGGAAATAACGCTTGTAAACCAATTAAATGAGAGTCAATATTGGGTGTATAAATAAATATTTTAATAACATCACCATGAGATCAGAATAAATAATTGTGCCTTTTTCCTTGTGACAATTATTAACAAATTACGGTTTGCTAATGATTAATCATAAAAGCCACAACATTTTGGACCACCCCACCCCCCAAATACAAATTTTATTTCATAACTGTATTTTTTTTCATCCTCCTCAAATGTTAGGACGTTTACAAGAAACTGGTTAGCAACATTAAAACACAATTTGTGCGGATTAGTGTTTTAGTAATGGTAAATTAAATCTCCTTTTTGTTACTGAAATTTCACAAAGGTAAGTATTTTGAAAAAAAAAGATCTGGAGACAAATCAGATTTTACCCCAGTCACTATAACATAAAACAAATTTTGAGAAAGCATAAACAAATACTGAGTTGCATTAGCTTAAAATAATTGTGTTGTATACTAAGCCACACCTCCAATATAGTTTTTTTGTTACAAATTAAAAACTAAATTAGTGAACCCCAAGTTGCATTGGTTAGATCAAGTAGGTAAGTAGAATCAAGTGGGTAAATAATTGGATAATATATGAACCAAAGGAGAGATCTTTAGGAAAGAGTTTTGGAGGGTCTCTGATAGAGACAAGAAACCTGGTCAGTTTGGTGTTACCCATACAGGTGAATGCAAAACACATAATCCCAAAATGAGAGGAGATCTCAGAGGACATCAGGAAGAGGGTAATGAGAGCACATCAGTTTATGGAAGGCTATACAACGATCTGTAAAAGACTTGTGCTCCATCAGTCCACTGTGAGGCAAATTATTTACACAAAGAATAATTAACATGATAGAGCCTTCCAAAGTATTCCCAAGAGCCACAAGAAAAATAATAAATTAGATAAATGCCATCCAACCATAAAATCTTTAGATTTGCAGAACTACCTTGCTGAATCATATGTTATATTGCATTAATGGGAGAGTTGCTAGGAAGAAGCCTCTATTGTCAAAAAATAACCAAATTGACCATTTTAACTTTGCCAGAGACCACCTGGACCTGAAGGTTTCTGAAAGGTCATTATCAGGACAGAATGTGCCTTTTTAGTCACAATCAAACTAGTATGTTTGGCAAAAACCCAACACTGTCTACCTTCAATAGAACCTTGTCCCAACAGTTAAGCATGGTGGTAGGAATGTCAAGATCTGGGGCTACTTTTCCTCCTCTGGACAACTGCACATCATTAAGGGAACTATGAATTCTGAAGTAGACCAGGAGATTCTTGAACAAAATATCAGGCCATCAGTCAAGGAGCTAAAGCTGGTACAAAAATGGGTTTTCCAACAAGACAACAATCCAAATTATTCAAGCAAATCTACCAAAGAATGGCTCAAGAGAAAGAAGATCTGTGTTTTGAATTGGTCATGTCAAAGTCCTGAACTTTATCCAATCTAGATGCTGTGGTAGGACCTGAAGCAGGGAGTACATGCCAGAAACCTCTCAAACTTCACTCAGTTGACTGAATGCTGTAAGTTGCAATGGGCAAAAATAATTTCTTTACTCCAAGTTGTCACTGCTAAACCTTTATGGCAGTGCATTTACATAATAACATTGCTTAAGAGAGACGGTCCAACAATTAATTCAAGAGATTTAGGAGCTTAGACAAATGTTAAACATTCGTCATTATTCCCCATTAAGAATATGTTGGCTAATAGCAGATACGTATAAGTGACTAATCAACAGATTTTACTAATTGAATAAGTCAGCATAGTTGAATAATCGTTGCAGTGCTACACTCCTTCACTCATATTGCAAGTCATTTAAGGTAAACTAAATAAGATAACATTTTCACAGGGTGAAATATAACAACAAAATAGGAGGGAAGTCGAAAATCGGCTAACTAGCTAGAACACCAGCACAAAATGTAATTCACCCCCTCATGTTGAGCACTGTATTACCGCAGTTAAGGCATCAAGCCAATCTCACACACCACAGAGCACAACAATGGACCTTGGAGCTGAGTCCGCTGGGACTCAATGGAAATATATCATTATTACCCTGAGAAAATGCTCCGTCCAGCTGTCTGGTACAGAAACTACAGAGGGGCACACATACTTTCACAGTAACACGCACACACGCATGCACGCGCGCAATTAAAATACATTTTTAAATCAGTTTGCTGCTTCGGTTGGAGTGGCCCGGCTATCTCAGTGTTTGGCAGTGTGTGGCGTCCAAGTCCTTCAGGATAAGGACATTTTCTTCTCGGGAAAGAGAGTCTGAATTCCTGCCAAGTTACCATACAGGTACAGCATCCTCACACCCTAGCCTTTTTTAACCCCACACAGCAGGTTTTCCTGTTCTAGTATTGTTATTCCCTATCAACAGGTGCATGTTGACTATGGAAAATATGCTGAGATGTAAAAACCTGTTCTGTGTGGCTGAAGCATTATCCATCAAACAGCTTCCAATGGGACTAACAATCCAATCTAGTGTCCAGTAACAATCTGCCGTTGCCTTTGTTTTTATTTGAGAATAATACTGTTTGGCTCCTAAGGTAAATGTTCGGGCAGAGGAAAACACCAGGACATGTCAATAGGCCTTGTTCAACACGGTACAACTCATGAGTTAATGTTCCTTGAAAGCGTTTCAATAAGTTTTGGTTCCACTATCTTCAACATTATTTCAGAATTGGAATGAGAACAGAACAGATATACTCAAATAATGATCTTGGCACTTCATGAAACAAACACAACCTTATCTAGCTTCATAAATATCCTGCTGGAGCTGCCAGAGAAAACTGGGCTCTCAAATATAGCGACAGTAAATTAGAAAGGAAATGTGAATGGCAAATAAAACTGGCAAGCCCCAGTTCTCATATGCTCATATATATCTTTCCTTAGGATGGATGAAAGACTAATAATCTTTTCTTTGTTTAGTTTTTATCTGGACTGCATTACATCACAAATACAATTAAATGATATTGCACAGTCAATGCCATTCAGGGCAAGAGGTTAGACCACCATGGTCATGCTCACTCTCTGCCTGACCACCATGGACAAGCTCAATGTATGCCAGTCTAATTACACTATGATCAGAGCCAGCTCCAGACAATGATCAACTAGGTGGAAAATGAAATTCTCATAATGTTGCTGCTATAAGGTTTGGCTTGACAATCTCTGTATTCTGGTGTTTGCAAATTATAGTGGAGTTGATTAACATGCACAGGAAGCTTACATGAGACTTGGCATTGTCAAATCTGGTTAAAACATTGTGACTGGCTGTTTATGTCACACAAAAAAAGGTAATACATTTTAAATGTTCGATATGTGGGCTATTTTGAAGTAATAGGTTTTAAATTGAGCAACAGTGATTTGAGCCTGTTTGAAGCACAAGCCACATTATATATAAAGTCTTGGGCAAATTATTATTATTAACATGATAACACATCAGTATCAGGAGTGACAATGTATCTTTCTATAGTAATCATTTGTTGGGATTGCTAATAAAACTATTGAAGATCTTGCAAAAAAATACACCTCCCACTATGATCACTACTTGGATAGAAAGTTGAATATATTAAAATGTGATATATTCAGTGTTCAGAAAAGCATTGCCAAAAACAAATTAATAGAAAATGACATGCAAGTAAGTACTTGGATTGAAGACAATAATAATAGTAATGTGAATTTAATTGAAGACAATATATGCGAAATATACAATATATGTGAAATTGTGAATGTTACCCAGGAAAGAAAGAAAATCACTCCCTTAAAAAAACACTTCCCAATGCATTTTTTTTAAAAATGTTGACAAAATTGTATTTGGTTTCATGAGAAAGGAATACATTTGGAATAAGATTCATCCTTGATGGCAAATTGTCAAAAGGACGGTGCAACCACAATGTATTTGTTATGGAGCAGAGTGAGTGAAAGAAAAGACAATTTGCAAATGTTATTCGGTCAGACAGCAGTTATTGTCTCGGAGGATTGAAGGATACAGCCCCTGGTACTGTATGATATAAATCCTATTTTCCTCACCTATTTTCTACACCATATCACTTAGGATATTTTCTACACCATATCACTTAGGAGTGAAGAAAATCATTTTCACAAATCTCAGTAGACTAAAGAAGGTTCATCACAAGCAGATCTGCAAGAAAAGACAATTTGAAAGAAACCTGTAGTTAAACTCTTCATGTTATATATATATAAAAAAGAGGAAATTAGTTGTTGTTTGTAAGTAGTATGACAGGAGCTATTGCCTACCACTATGTGTAGTGTAATAATGTTTGTTTACATTGTACTTTTTCTCCTGATTATAATAAATTCACATATGATTGTATTGGTGTTATATAAGGAATCCACTACTGATCTTTCACATTTTTGTTGGCAGTGAAAGACTATTTGTCGGTGGACTTGCAATCTGCCCTCTCAGCATTTTTGTATTTTGTATTTTACATTTATTTATACAGGGAAATCAAGCTATATTTAATATTTTCATAGGGAATACCACTGGTTCCAGCTTCTGCAAAACGGTCTATTTCTTTATTTTCTGATTTAATGGACTAGCTGAGGACTACAAGTGACTGAATGAAAGGGAACTTTAGAATATGTCTATAAATCCGGTTCCGTGAAGGAGAGAATGAGGCATGACACACCAATGGCCCTCTATGTACGCGGTAGTTCTACTTGAAAGTATTTCCTGTTTACTTTGATGATCTGAACAACTAGAATGGTTTGTATAACAATGCTGCAGCATTAGGCAGCTATCAGCCAGTAGCATCTAGTTAGCCACCTACAGTACAAAGGGGAGCTCAGAAATAACATTAAATGGGTGTCTGGCTAGTGGCACTCTAGCAGCTAATGTGAGCAGAGACGAGATGATGCCTGACTTTAATGAAATAATAATCAAATAAAACCAATCCAACCTCAAAAGACAGTAATCGCACAGCACTAGAACGAGTGGTCGATAACGTTCAATACAATCAATATCAGGAGTAAACAACTGCTGCTAAGATTCTGAATGAGGCCAGAGTAAACAAGACAAAATGCAACTTTATTTGTCCAATAATAACCATTGGTAATTATTATAGAAACTGATATTCTGCTCTGCTCATATTTTCCTCAACACAGCCAATCACACATACAGTATCACAATCAAATATGTGGTGGTTAGCAGAAAACAGGACAGGGCTTCATTAACCAATTTAATTTCCCTAATCATGAATTTATCATAAAGTCGATGATGTGGACCGTTAATGCAACGCCACCCAGAGTACTCCCAAGGGATTTTTGACGGTGGTGCTCACGAGAATAGAGGCTGATCTTGATGTGTAAAAGCCGTGGGCATTATGAGTCAAAGTTGTATTCATAATGCAGGGCATTTTTATTGTGACATGCCTTCCAGCAAATAGCGTTTTTACAGTCCCAATCCTCTAAATATTCGTACAGTTCTGACAGGAAGGGTAGTGGGAAAACTTCTGTATGCAAATTTTTGTGAGGAGATAAAACCAAGTTGAAGGACATGAAGAAATATCCTTTGAATTTCAGACTTAGTACAGTGTTCTCTCCTATAACTAAGGATCCAGGACATTTATGGGGTCATTGGGCTGTTCCTGGCTACTCAATCGCTTTTGATCGATCCCAACATTCTGGGATTGATCGTCTCAGGAGAGAGAGCTACGTAAAGACATTGTTGCACTCAACTTTTTACACTACACGCACAGCATAGACACTACTGATAATCAAACACACATAATATGCGTAGCTATAGAACTGTTCTATTGTTGAAGCATATGTAATCAGGATTCACTGTGGTGGGGAACTAGATAAGCACTGTGTACTCAGGGTTTATGACAGGTAGCTTGGGGGAAGGTTATGGTTCGATTGTTTGGGGAAATGTATTTCTTTTCTTTGAGATGCGGTCCAGGAATGGGAATGATAGAAGTCCAAAATAATGGCACATAATATAACCACATATGGCTGACTGACAATGCTATGACCACATGTGCATGAATAATTAATGGAGGTTCAAACACTCCTGCTCTTTGAGAAAATATTTGTTTGTCTGTGTAGACATGTCAACTCATGTTGAGGTGAGAGTTGTGTTCCATAACAAACTTGCAGCTTTCTGCTTTAACTTGGTTGTTTCTTGATTTCACTTGGCTCAATTGTGAGAAGTAGAGCACTTTATCACTTTAGAAACAGTTTGTCACAGTTATATTAAAATAACCAAACCTTTAAATACAATCCTGTTTCCAAAAAGGTTGGGACGCTGTACAAATCATTTAAACCATGAAACTGAAAATGTTTACTGTTTCTTATACATGCTCACTTTGAATTTGATGCCTGCAACACATTTCAAAAAAGCTGTGACAGAGTCAACAAAAGACTGCAAATGTTGTGTAATGTTAAAAAACTAAACCAGGTGGAATATCACACAACCAATTAGGTAAATTGGTAACAGGTCAGTAACATGATTGGATATTAAAAGATCATTCCAGAGAGAATGGGCCTGTCAGATGTGAGGATCGGGAGGGACTATGTGAAAGACTATGCGAGCAGATAGTGCCAGAATTTTAGAATAACGTAAGACAACGTAAAATTGCAAAGAGTTGGGTGATCTCATCATCTACTGTACACAAAATAATTAAAAGATTCAGAGAATCTGGAGTAATCTCTGCATGCAAGGGACGAGGGCGAAAACCAATATTGGATGGCCTCAGGAACACTTCTGAAAACCATTGTTTGTGAACATAGTATGTCGCAGCATCCACAAATGTAAGTTAAAACTCTACCATACCAAGAAGAAACAATTCATTAACAACATCCAGAAATGCCAGCACCTTCTCTGGGCCTGAGCTCATTTCAGATGAGAATTGGAAAACTGTCCTGTGGCCTGATGAATCAAAACGTATTTTCAGGAATCATGGAAGCCATGTCCTCCAGGCTAAAGAGGAGAGGGACCATCTGGCTTGTTATCAGCACACAGTGCAAAAGCCAGAATCCATGATGGTATGGGGGTGCATTAGTGCACATGGTATGGGTGACTTGCACGTCGGTGAAGGCACCATAAATGCTGAACAATATGTACCGGTTTTAGAGCATCCAGATGATTTATTTTTCATGGAAGGCCTTGCTTTTTTCAGCAGGACGACGCCAAATATCGTTCTGCATGGACCACAACAGCATGGCTCTGTAGTAAAAGAGTTCAGGTATGATACTGCCCTGCCTGCAGTCCAGACTTGTCTGATTGAAAATATTTGGCACATTATGAAATGAGCAAAGGAGACCATGAACTGTTGAGCAGCTGCTATCCTATATCAAGCAAGAATGGGACAAGATTAACAAATTTTTTCATCAAGTGAAAAGACGAGAGAATCGTGGAATCCACCAGAAATAATAAATGAGAGGCACTACGCCACGGCATTCCATAAAACGTTAGTGACCCATAGAAAAGTTGAAAACACATTAACCCACTTCACCACAACATCAACAGAAATTAAACATTTATGAAAACGCAGCATTTGAGAAAACAATAAATTACTTAAAACACCACAACATTTAGTAACAATGTAACAGTATTATCCAGCAACACAACAGCATTAGTAGAAACAAAGCATTTCATGTCGCTCACAACATTTCCAGGGGCGAACTACACTTGGGGCAGTGCAAATCGGAGTGTTTTGGTGATTTACCTGTGGATTAACCAGGATTACCAAACCGCACAAAAATCTCCTCATACTGATGGACACTAGTACAGGAACACAAGGGCGCGTCAGAGATTTCTGTCAATGCTTATCAGACTAATAATCAAATTTACTTAATCAAATAGAAAATATTGAATATTTAGTTGAGACACATCACTGCGAGTGAGTGTCCAGCACGTGAAATGTGCATGTTGTTTTCAGTAACAGCCATGGGAGACTTCAACAGTAACCACTATCAGCACTGGACAACACATAACATGCACCATGGGATTAGGTGACTGACCATCTCCAATTTGGACTAGATATTTGGAAGAAATCATGGACTGTGAGTAAAGCAACTTGGTGAGTACAATAAGACATACAATATATTAGCATTATAATATTAGGCTATGTTATGCTATGTTAGGCTATGTCATATAGTTTCTGAGCCTCATACTGCCAATTGGATCACGTCATTATAGTAGATTTCAGTTCATAATGTCCTTGTATGTAACCAATTGTCTATGTGATTTGGCTATGACATTTTGTGTCTGTTTCTTATGGCCTATTCATCCCCATATTTCTCCCTGATTACCCAACAGTGATTCAAGAGGTCCCTCTGGCTCTTGACCCCAACCCCACTGTGACGCCATCATCTGGCTGGCCATTTCAGAGCTTTCCCAGAAGTCGATAAGTCTCCCCCTTTTTTCTCCTATTCCCTTCTACTCTTTTCCTTTCTAGTTCTGCCAACTGTTTTCTTACTATCTATGTGTGTAAGGAGGCATAGATACCACATGGGGAAACAGGAGGCGCAACAAGCAGGCAGATCCAATGATCTAACGTGTGGTGTTTGCATCATATGTGGTGATCTAACATCATATGTGGTGATCTAACATATGATGCAAACACCACATATGATGATAGATCACCACATATGATGCAAAAACCACATATGTTAGATCACCACATATGATGCAAACACCAATTAGGATGTTAGATCACCACATATGATGCAAACACCACACGTTAGATCATTGGATCTGCCTGCTTGTTGCGCCTCCTGTTAGTACCTTTATGAAGGGAAGCTAATTTTCCATCATGTATAACATTCCTGGGAGTGTGCAACCCTTATTTTAATCACCTTTGCACTGATGTATGTTCTGGGTAGGTATGAACTTTAAAATTCATAATGTGTCCAAATTGTTCAATTTGGCACAAAGTGGCCCATCTGTACAAATGAGTAAGTAGATCACTGAATTTTATATAAAATGGCCATGAAACTTTATCCAGATCCTGTTGACATCTAGTGGATCAAGTGGAAAGTTCCTCCAGGTTCATAATCCATGTTTGCCCTTCCCCATTGCAATTCAAACATGATGAGGAATTTAGTTTTTTACAAAATACATGTTTTTGGTTTGTTTTATCTTCTGCCAAATCTATTGTGTTATACTTTCCTGCATTCATTTATAATTCCTACAAACTACAGAGTGTCTCCTTCCAAATGGAACCAAATATGTTTCTACTATATTCAGGTCATGAACTACAAGCATTTAGATTTGGGTACATAATTTTAGGAGCAAATTGACTTTTTTTTTGCCTTATCCCTGACAGGTTTTAATGACATAATTCAATATTATCAAGGGATAGAAGGTTTGTTAAGAAGTTTAACTTTTCATAGGGACCTGGTGTTTATTATTAACTTCCTGTGATCGTTCGTTTTACTTGTTGACAAATGTCTTTAATGCCAAAAAAGCAGCATTTCATTGAATCATGTGTGCTAGCTGTGGAATATTTTAAATACATGAAATGGCTGGCGGTACCTTGGGAGAGGTTTGGCCATCATTTCCGTTACCCACCCACAATTAAATCTCTAGCCCAGTAGCAGTTGGCTTTCATTCTTGTTGATTTTCCTTTGTTTCGTCTCAGACACTTGGCGAAGGTGGGGAGGGAGACATTCCAGATTCCTCTGATTAAGAGGATGAAGGGTCAGACCACTTTCAACATCTGTTGTCCTGAGTCTACTACTACTACTACTACTACTACTACTACTACTACTACTACTACTACTACTACTACCACTACCACTACCACTACCACCACTACTACTACTACTACTACTACTACTACTACTACTACTACTACTACTACTACCACTACCACTACCACCACTACTACTACTACTACTACTACTACTTCTACTACTACTACTACTACTACTACTACTACTACTACTACTACTACTACTACTGGTACCTCTCACCCATGCAAAATAAATTAATTGGAAAGAGACTCCATGTCCCTAGTTTCCAAATAACCAAGCTTTACCTCGTTCTTTAATCCTCTTCATGAAATGAGAACTTTTTCTTTTAAACTGTAACTTATCTTATGATGGTTGATTTCCTATGGTTGTCTCTCACGGAATGAACATTTACTTTACCTCAGGCCCTATGTGTTTCACATGCAATTAATAAACATGTTTCTATAATTCATAATTCAATTATATGAATTACTTATGCCATCATTAATAATTCATAATTAAAATGTCTGAGTTAATAAATAGTATAAAGACATTTGAACACATTTAGTCACAAAGGCGTTGGTATATGGTCAGTATGACAGCTAAGGGCTGTTCTTTTGCACAAGACAACAGGGAATGCCTGGATACAACCCTTGGCCATGGTGTATGGGCCATATAACACAAACCCCAGAAATGCCTTTTACTATCATAAACTGGTTACTCATGCAGGTACAACTATAAAATGTAATGTTTTGTCATAAATGATCTCATACTACATCTTTCAGCTATCTGCATTCACTATATAATTATACTAATCAGGTAATATGCAGTCAACAGCAATTCAAGATCATAAGCAAGGTAACAATATAACCTTGTCATAATTTTATAATTAGACAATTCACTTACTTAGCCTAGATAACCTTTAAACAATGCGAGGAATATACGTTTTGCACTAGATGTTAATGTCTTACAGATTTCATTTCTGACCAAGGCAGGACTCAAACGAAGGTCCGTTGTCAAAAAAAATAACTAGGTCCAGGCATTCACATGATTTTCATATAGGAAATAATCTGGTCTGGAACGTACATTTCTTGCTGGTTGAGGTTCAGGCTTCTCTCCTCCGAACCTTCTGCCAGCCTGCACACCTGATCCTTACCTGGTTGCCTGAAACACGTTATTAACATTGGTGCATGAGATCTACTAGGGGACCATCAACACAACTACATTTAGCTATAGTTTGTGTTTCTATGATGTACATAATGTGTTTCTCATAATGTTGTTGTCACATGTAGCACACAGCCAGTACTGGACAGAAATTCCTGCAGTTCCTTTTATGTTGCTGTAGGCCTCTTGGAAGCCTCCCTGACCAATTTTCTTCTTGTCTTCTCATCAATTTGGGAGGGACGTCCAGTTCTTGGTAATTTCTCTGTTGTGCCATATTTTCTCCGCTTGATGATGACCATGGTATATCTAATGCTTTGAAAATTATTTTGTTCCCTTCTCCTGACTGATATCTTTCAACAATGAGATCCCTCTGATGCTTTGGAAGCTCTCTGCGGACCATGGCTTTTACTCTGAGATGCAACTAAGAAAATGTCAGGAAAATCCTACAGCTGATCTATGTAATTAATCAGAGTCACTTGAAATTATGGCAGGTGTGTGATGACTTCTATTTAACATGAATTTTAATGTGATTGGTTAATCCTGAAAACAGCCACATCCCCAGTTATAAGAGGGTGTGCACACTTATGCAACCAGGTTATTGCAAGGTTTTTATTTTATTTCTTTTCCCCTTGAAGATTTCAGTTTGTTTTTCAATTGAATTTTTCACATTATAGGTCAATTAAAAGTGGAAAAAGTTCTGACATGATTTATCTTTGTCTCATTGTTTTACATCACAAAAACCTGGCATTTTCACAGGGGTGTGTAGACTTTTTATATCCACTGTATATAAGTACAGACATCCTGAAGAAAAACTGTCTGAAGTCTGTAAGAGACCTGTGACTTGGGAGAAGATAAATTTTCCAGCAGGACAATGATCCCAAACATTCTGACAAAGCCACACTGGAATGGCTAAAACGATTAATGTCCTGGAGTGGCCCAGTCAAAGCCCGGACCTCAATCCAATAGAGAATATGTGGAAAGAGTTTAAATTGTTGTCCCGAGGTCATCATCCAACTTGATGGAGCTTGAGCAGTTTTGCAAAGAAGAATTTGCTGGGACTAATCCAAATAGACTAGTCGCTGTAATTGCTGCCAAAGATGCCCCCACCAATTATTGATTAAAGGGGGTGAATAATTAAGCAATTCATTTAGACATTGTTTTTAACTTTTCTCTTTGACGTTATAATTTGTTTTTGCGTTAGTCAGTGGCAAAACATCCTAATTAAATCTTTTCATGTTGTGACAAAAAATGAGGAAGGGGGGTAGGCACTTTACAGTGTCTCTCAAGTGTCCACTTAGAGAACAAAGAAAAGATCACAATCCTAAAGAATTCCTAAAGATCAGAGACAGACATTTCTTACAGCATGGCCACATTTCTGTTATTAGCATATGATTTTCAAGTACCAAATAAACGTTCATTAGGGGCTTAGTGACATTAAATGATTTTTTGAATTTGTCAGACAGTTTTAAGCTGGGCTTATTACAAGTGTATTTAGTGTTCAATTAATTAGTTTGATTACGAGTGCACTGGGGTAAATAACCAAAGTACATTGTGACTGCATTTTAATGAGAGCAAGAAAATGATAGAAAACATAAGTGGAGTTACTGGAAATAATGTAAAGCAGTTTGAGACGTAGTTAGAAGTGATCAAAGAATGCAATCAATCATTTATAATTAAATTTTAAAGCATTCAAAATGACAAGATGAGGATTTTAATGTTACAGATGGCATAAAGAATCACTACCAATACCAAGGTGATTGAAGGTATTTGAAAGGTTGCTGCTAATGTACCGCGAAGTGTCTGGTGATGTTAAAATGAAACACTGGTTCAGGGGTCTTTCCACAAATTGCCAGATTTATTGTGCTATTCTGTAGATCGAATACTTCATATCCATTGGTGCTCCTACTGCACATGATAAAAATGTTGTGGGGGTACATCAATGTAATCCTTCTCCATGAATCTAATTCAAGGCTGCCTGTTGAATAGCCCTACAGTGTGTAGAGAACTCAGTGACTAAATCCAATTTATCAGGCAGGTATAAATTTACTTTGCTGTAGAGACTTAAAGCACAGGCAACCTGCTGAGTGACTGCTGTGACTGGTCTAAGCCACTAAGTAATGCACTTCGTTTATAATCAAGGCTATTATTTCATTTGCTAAGAGAGTGGATAAGGGGATGTAGGTAATTCAACAACTTTACAGAATGTTGTGGGTCAAGTTGTGGAAGTCATTTGTTTTTGCCCTGTCACTATTGCAAGTCAGTGTTAGGCTGCATTTACACAGGCAGAATAAAAACAGTATTGGGCTGACTTTGTTAACATACTTTGTCTGTAAGGTCTGTTTCCAGCGAACGCCCTCGTCCCACCACCCAACTCTTTAACACAGGTCACGCCCTCGACCCCGCCACCCAACTCCTTAACGCAGGTCACGCCCTCGACCCCGCCACCTTTCTCCTTAACTCAGGTCACGCCCTCGACCCACCACCCAACTCCTTAACGCAGGTCACGCCCTCGACCCCGCCACCTTTCTCCTTAACGCAGGTCACGCCCTCGACCCCGCCACCTTTCTCCTTAACGTAGGTCACGCCCTCGACCCACCACCCAACTCCTTAACGCAGGTCACGCCCTCGACCCCGCCACCTTTCTCCTTAACGTAGGTCACGCCCTCGACACTGCCACCATTCTCCTTAACGCAGGTCACGCCCTCGACCCTGCCACAAATCTCCTAAACGCAGGTCACGCCCTCGACACTGCCACCATTCTCCTTAACTCAGGTCACGCCCTCGACCCTGCCACCATTCTCCTTAACGCAGGTCACGCCCTCGACACTGCCACCATTCTCCTTAACTCAGGTCACGCCCTCGACCCTGCCACCAATCTCCTGAACGCAGCTCACTCCCCAGAATTCTAAGCACCTGTGTCTCATCAGAAATGACTTCCGTTGTTCTGCATATGCATGGCGGATTCAGTGTGGCCGTTTGACTCTGATTCCTTGCCTGATTCCTTACTTGTACAGTAGCCATTGCCTCTAGTTTGATACTCAGACTGTTTCCTGATGACGCCACTACCCTGAATCTCCTGTACTTTTGCCTGACCTTTATTTATTCCCTGTGTATGACCTTGTGCCTGCCCTATGACCCCGGTGCCAGCCTCCTTCTGTGGTACATTACTAAGTAAACAAGTGCTGCGCCCTGCGCTTGCAACCGGCACTTTGTCTCCCATCGTATTCATTACACAGCCTTAGTTTTCCCACTGCTTATATTTTTCTCCATGACTTCTACACTAGTGCTCCAATAGCAAATCTGAATGCATTCCCAATCAGTCAAAGACTGCAGTTTTAGGCCTCATGTTGATATTAAAGATGTTGTGATTCAAAGTATATTTAATGCATTGTTCCATGCTAGAACACAGACATCATTAACTGAAGATTGTTAGATTAAATAATTATTTTCTATTTTATTTGATGATTGTAATCAACAAAAGCTGAAGAAGTAGACTGAATGTTCCATTATACTGAGCAGTGTTCTATTCCAACACAGCTTGGCTTAATGTCAAGGGCCCCCCTGCATGGAAAGACACTGATGACTGGAACACAATAGTTGCAAAAAGTAGGCTGGGAATCAATCTGATCACGCTTTGTCGAGAATGCAATGTTCCTGTATTCACAGAGTCTGCATTAAGAGAAAAATGACATTGGTGGATTAAAAGGCAGCCAAGTTAGAAAAAAACATGTACAGAGCAACAACAAAAAAACATGAACCTTTTGGTAAAATAGCTGTGTACACAATAGTGGTTTTCGTACAGTCATATGTGGAAGCATTTAGCGTCAGATAACTTCATATCCACTCAGCTACAGCCCCATTAGCCTGGAAAAGGTGTGAAAGGTCAGTTGGTGTGTTACTGAAAACAGCTTGGTCCTTGGATTGCTGTGTATTGTTCTCCTAATTCTGTCTGACAGATAATTCATAGTCCTTCCCATGACAGGTTACATGCTTACTTTCCATCAGCTCCCACTAATGCACATTTGAATTGAATTCTACTTGAATCCGCCAGGATGCCCAAAGGTTGTTTCTACCTGTCTGCCCTTCTGCTCCAGTGATTGAGACAAGGCAAAAGAGACAATGGGGATTTCTCTTCATCATTTGAGTAGACAGATCACCATTAGCTCAAAGCCCATTTCTGTTTTAATGATGCTGGAGTCCTCATTCACAGATGCATGTTAAGGAACGCAACTGTATCTTAGGAGTATCTTAAGAGCTTTAGATGTCATTTGTGGTTTATATCACCAAATGTAGACTTGGTACTCAAGCTGAACTCTTGTGATCATTGAAAATGATACTGTTATTCTCAAGTGTTATAAGCACAATACTGATGCAATTTGCCCATAGACTAAATGTCATTCTCTTGCTATTCTTATACAGTATATGAATGTTTCATTGGCTGTTTGAAAGCATACATTTTAAGTATAAAATTATGTGGCCCTTTATGTTAAAAAGGTTAGGTTCGCCCCATTATGTGATTGAATTGGATGTATTCAATGAATAATGTTTACTTTCTTAATTGAAGCTGTGACAGTCTGTCAAAAAGGTTTAAGACTGATTCGTACAAATATTTTAAATATTAAATCAAATTTAAATATTTATAAAATAAAATATTTAAAGAAGTATAGTAAATGCAACAAGGATTGGGCCATAACTTTCTATGTAGAGAAGAAAAATTCCATGAAACATAAAAAAGCTAAAATAAATTGACAGCCCATACTTGCATGGCTCACAAATTGATTAAAGCCCCCACAAAAACTTAGTAATTTGTTTAATTTGATTGTCACTTTAAATTTAGTAAATTACAGTGTGTTACTTAAATGAAAATTATACCAATACATGAAAAAAATATTACGGAGGCAATTTTACCCTTGAGAAGCTCGCTTTGATTATGATGGTGTTAAGAACCATTTTCGGACAACTTTTAAGGATATTTACAAACAGCCCTGATTAGCTGATAGGATGGTCTTAAGAACACCCCCCAAACTAGATGAACAGTCATTAGTCAGTTATGTACAAATTAT
This sequence comes from Esox lucius, assembly GCF_011004845.1. Lineage (NCBI taxonomy): Eukaryota > Metazoa > Chordata > Actinopteri > Esociformes > Esocidae > Esox > Esox lucius. The sequence goes on along the minus strand of NC_047580.1, from coordinate 27,563,388 downwards.
ATCTGTGATGTCACAAAGTGGGACAAAATTTACTTTCAAGTAGGATAAAATGTATTTTCATTTCAAAACCATAAACAGTTTTTGACTCAGACATTTATCATGATTCACCTGTTCCCCCAAAAAGAACTAAGTCTTGGGAAGTATCAATATGCATTTCTGTGGCTCATTACAACACAATGAACTCTACATAGAATATTCATTATTTTAAGACAAAAAACAAGGCAACCCACTATCTCAACTATCATCTAATCTGCACACCACCCCATATGCCTACTTCATGATGTTAACCGGTACATTGTTTTACCATGTGGACTAACTGAGACACATCACGGTTATGTTTTGAGTGGGCCATCTGTTATTTGGAACAGGTTATATGAAAAACAGGTTTGGCTAAATTATTCTATGGCAATGAGTTAAACAATGGCTAATGCTTTAAGGATTGAAAGGACTTCAGGGTATAATACCACATGAATGTTTTTCTCATTGTATGCTAGGAGTCAAGGCTAACAGACAATATAGGTTGATATACATCAACCTATCACCAATGATAGACCCTTTTTACAGTGTCAGGTCACCATGCGAATAACATTCACAGTTGTTCGATAAACATCAAACAGGCCACTGGGTGCTGGCAGAGTATCCCTGAATGACTCCGTTTAGTATTTAAAACAAAAACAGAAACAAAATAATCAACGGTAAGTCATTGCTTAATTGACTCTAAATCACAACATCCAGGCTTTACCCAGTCCAGCTCAGTATCGACATCCCTGTGGATGCAGAGCATCGTGCCTAGAAGCACTGACCGGCTAGGGTGGAAAATGAGCTAGGAGTGTGATAAACTCAGAGCTCCAACTACCCAGGGTATGCCAGTCTAAGCTTTTCATTTTCCACCCAGGAAAAAAAGCATTGTCATGTCGCAGTCAGTTTTACCAGATTGCAATGCTGGGTTTAACAACCAGCCATGTTAATCTGCAAATTTTTAAATGTATGTACGCATTTTGTTTTCTGTGCAAGAAGAAGCCATTTTTCTATAATTTCTAGTATTGTTTCTCACACAATAGAATACTTTAGACTAGTCTATTAGATAATGAAATATCAATTGGTTCACAGATTAGCAGATATAGCAAGTGAATTTAAATGCTTCCTTCATGTAGTAGAATATACAAAAATACAAGGAAAATACAGATCATAGATTACTCAGTAATTCTGGCTCTTGCTTTAACCCTTTTGAATTATTATGACACTAGAAAAGATCAATTGTAATGAAAATGTTAAACTTAAGTTACAAATGAATATAAAAAATTCATAGTCAGTGTTGGCTGTCCCTTAAGTGTTAGAATTGAGGTAATTGCAATAGAACAGACTATTATTTATTTTCTTAGCATAATTCTGAATTTTTGAGAATTCATCATGACAGACCTTACAAGTCCCTGAGGCAAATGTATTCCTTGTGAGGATAGGTATACACTGAATTTCGTAATTTTCAGTCAAACAGCGCAAGTAGCATGACGTTTAAAATATTTCAACACTTGTTATAGCGCCACTGTCTGGGCAATAACTTCAAAGTAAGTGCCAGATCTCTATGGCAAAATGATATCTTTCAGCCACATACCATAAAAATTGGCCCAGCAGTGTCTGAGATATTGCATGTGATGTTCAATATCTATAGTTCTGTCCCTGATTTTATTGTGTAGCTGTTACAAACCAGAAAGTAAGTATTAGTTCCTACAGTGTACACTAGAAACCTAGCTAGCATGACCCTGGCAAACAATTCACTATCTAACGTTAGCTAGATAGTACTCATTACCTAGTACATACTGGGCTGGGAACATGCTTGATTAAGTATGCTTGAATTAAATGATCAACATCAAACACATCCTAGGTTACTGCCCAGATGTTGTACTTTTAAAAAGGGGAAATACAGACCATTGTATGCCTATATAATTAATTCTTAAACATAATGTTATTGCTTGCAGCAATATGTTCTGATTGGAGACATGATGCGCACTAGCACTGGAGCCAACCATAGCCCCTTTAAGCCCAGCATGTGCAGGAAGAGGGATGTATATTCCAGTGCTGGCTTTGGGTCCTGGCTGTGTTTCGGGATGCATAGTTGTGTTCTATGTAGGGACCTCACACCATCTGTTCACCAGGACATCTCAAACATCTGGCAGTTAGCCAACCATGACCCAAATACACATCCACCTGACTACCTCTGAAATAAGACAACCCAATCACCTTTTTACAACCCCCCCCCCCCCCCCTATAAACCAGGCCCGGAATGAAAAGACACCATTTTAATCCATACATTTCAAAGGACCTTTGAGACAAGATGTTACCATTTCAGGGGGTGAAGGAGGACAGAATGGGTCCTGACCAATGTTTGCTCTAAGCTGCATATGATTTCTTATCCAAGCTGCTCTTTGGGAGCCCTTATGTACTTATATAATATATATACTACTGTTCAAAAGTTTGGGGTCACTTACATAAAACAAACATACAAATTAGTTTGAATAGGGAATATAGCAAAATGAATAGGGAATATAATAATTGACAAGGTTGGAAATAATGATTTTTAAACACGTAATTATTTAAAAATAATTGTGTACTTCAATCTTTGCTTTTGTCAAAGAATCCTCCATTTGCACCAATTACAGCCATGCAGACCCTTGACATTCTCGTTGTCAATTTCATGAGGTTTCTGCCCATGCTTCCTGAAGCACTTCCCACAAGTTGAATTGGCTTGATGGGCACTTCTAAGGTGCCGTACAGTCAAGCAGCTCCCATAACAGTTTAATAGGGTTAAGATCAGGTGACTGTGCCAGCCACTCAATTATAGACAGAATATCAGCTGACTGCTTCTTCCCTAAATAGTTCTTGCATTTAGAGCTGTGGTTTGGGTCATTGTCCTGTTGTAGGAGAAAAATTGCTCTAATCAAGCACCATCAACAGGGTATGGCATGGCGTTGCAAAATGGAGTGATGGCCTTCCTCCTTCAAGATCCCTTTTGCCCTGTACAAATCTCCTACTTCACCATCACCAAGCCCTCCTCTGGCATCTTTTCATATGGCTTTTTCTTTGCAACTCTGCCTAGAAGGCCAGCATCCCAGAGTAGCATCTTCACTGACTTTGAGACTGGTGTTTTGCGGGTACTATTTAATGAAGCAGAGGACCTGTGAGGCATCTGTTTCTTAAACTAGACACTAATGTATTTGTCCTCTTGCTCAGTTGTGCACCAAGGCCTCCCACTACATCTTTCTATTCTGGTAAGAGCCAGTTTCCACTGTTCTGTGATGGGAGTAGTACACAGCGTTGTGTGAGATCTTCAATTTAGCCTTCATTTCTCAGAGCAAATATAGACTGATGAGTTTCAGAAGAAAGTTCTTTGTTTCAGGCCATTTTGAGCCTGTAATCGAACTCACAATTGCTGGTGCTCCAGATACTCAGCTACTCTAAAGAATCATTGCTTCTTTAATCAGCACAACAGTTTTTTGCTGTGCTAACATAATTGGAAAGGGGTATGTCTATGTAAATATTCCATTGAAAAATCAGCTGTTACCAGCTACAATAGTTATTTACAACATTAACAATATCTACACTGTATTTCTGATCAACCTATTTCAATTTATCTTAATGGACAAAATATTAGCTTTTCTTTCGAAAACAAGGACATTTCTAGGTGACCCCATATTTTCGAAAGGTAGTGTACAGTATTTACTGCATACATACGTGTGGCTTGAACCCTGCACAGACTTGTGCGCCATAGAAAATCAGAGATACAGTACATGAGGGTCTATATGTAAATATGCCATTTGCCACATGGGCCATCTCAGTCACCGAACTGTGTTTACAGGCAGTAGTGAAAGCTCTAATGTAGACAATTACCTAGAAAGCAAACAACTATTCAGGTAGGCTATCTCCCTCAGTAGTGCACATCAATCTACAGTGTGCAAGAAACATCAACTTGCCTGAGAAATTAGCAAAATTTACAAGGGAAAAGTGAATAAACCCATTCATCAAGCCATCAAAAACAACACAAAGCAATTTTATACCGGCTACTATTTTATTGTTTACACTGAATACATTATATTTAATTTACTTAAGGTGCTAGCTAGCTAGCATAACAAAACAGTGCCTAAAACGAGCTATCAATTGACACATACAGTGGGGAGAACAAGTATTTGATACACTAACGATTTTGCAGGTTTTCCGACTTACAAAGCATATAGAGGTCTGTAATTTTTATCATAGGTACACTTCAACTAAGTATTTGATCACCTACCAACCAGTAAGAATTCCGGCTCTCACAGACCTGTTAGTTTTTTTTTAAGTAGCCCTCCTGTTCTCCACTCATTACCTGTATTAACTGCACCTGTTTGAACTTGTTACCTGTATAAAAGACACCTGTCCACACACTCCATCAAACAGACGCTAACCTCTCCACAATCGCCAAGACCAGAGAGCTGTGTAAGGACATCAGGGATAAAATTGTAGATCTGTACAAGGCTGGGATAGGCTACAGGACAATAGGCAAGCAGCTTGGTGAGAAGGCAACAACTGTTGGCGCAATTATTAGAAAATGGAAGAAGTTCAAGATGACGGTCAATCTCCCTCGGTCTGGGGCTCCATGCAAGATCTCACCTCATGGGGCATCAAAGATCATGAGGAAGGTGAGGGATCAGCCCAGAACTACACGGCAGGACCTGGTCAATGACCTGAAGAGAGCTAGGACCACAGAGGGAGCTGAGAGTCTGTATTGTCCAGCGACAGCCCCGAAACCTGAAGGATCTGGAGAAGGTGTGTATGGAGGAGTGGGCCAAAATCCCTACTGCAGTGTGTACAAACCTGGTCAAGAACTACAAGAAACGTATGATCTCTGTAATTGCAAACAAAGGTTTCTGTACCAAATATTAAGTTCTGCTTTTCTGATGTATCAAATACTAATGTCATGCAATAAAATGCAAATTAATTACTTAAAAATCATACAATGAGATTTTCTGGATTTTTGTTTTAGATTCTGTCACTCACAGTTGAAGAGTACCTATGAGAAAATGTGACTTCTACATGCTTTGTAAGTGGGAAAACCTGCAAAATCGGCAGTGTATCAAATACTTGTTCTCCCCACTGTAGACTGCGCCCAGCTATGCTGATGTGGTTTCTTGTCCACGACAGCACTGCCACATTTCAAACTAAGTAGAATTTAAGCATTCTGTGTTCTCCTGTAGATGACTGTATGCACTCTCCAGTGCTCTAAGAAGTTCACCCTTGAAAGGACAGGCGAACATAAATGCAAAAGCGCATTTTGAAACAACCCTAAATTAGGGGAAATGGAAATATGCCGGCACAATGCTGAAGCATCACCACACAACTCCGGCACAACCACTTGAAACAAAGGAAAAAGTTAACAATGACACACAGGAACTACTTCACACAGAAAAACAGAAGTGTTCCTCAGTTGAACTTATAATAATGTATTTCACAAAAGGACCTTCTACAACAATTTTAATGCCACTAGGCAGACGATTTCATCCAAAGCAACTATATGCATAAATTTGCATTTGGTTCCTGTGGGATTGAACCCATATAACTTGTGGTGCGAAAAGGCTAACAACCATGTAGGACAATAATAAACCCATATGCCTGGTGGTGCTAGCAAAAAGGCTCTAACAAAGACGCAGGACAATAATAACAGCAAAACCAGACATGTAAAGCTGGTCCTAGGTAGTGATATGATGTCTGATTAGCAGTTGCGTTAGATTGTTCTTATCTTTTTCATTTTGGTATGTTCACATTATGCAATGACAATGGTGGAGTAGATCGCTATCATCCAGGGATCTCACACGTTGTTTGTGGATTTGGTTCAGCACTGTCTGGGATTGGTGCGCTTTGTGTCGTTCCCGCGTTGCGCTTTCACGGTAGGTTGTGCACCTGCACGCTGATGTGTTAGCCAGATGTTGGCCGGTGAAGGTGGACAGAGCATCTTTGGCGAGATGTGGAGGAGTCTAACTAGTAAAACATGAACATTTTCAAATACAATAATTAAAGCATACTAAAACATTATTCAGTTGTGAGTGGCACATTGGTTGAATCAAGCTCAGATTGATCAATGTCACCTCCAGAGATTGGACAGTTTATTGAGCATAGCTGCTGATTCCTCTTCTCTGTGCCTGGGGGTAAAGTGTCAATCAACAGTGCACATACTGGCCTGGGGAAGGGAGAGAATTTGGTCAGAGGGAGAGGTAAGGGGTTATTAGAGTTTCCCTAGTCATGTGTCAAAACATATTGGATGAGATATATATATATATATGTTTTTTCAACATCATTGAAAGTAAGAGAAAATATAAAAATGTATGCACTCACCGCATTCACCATGTTAACCTTCTGAGCTGCTGTGTGGAGAGGATTTCAACATGCACTTGTCTTGGCATTCACACAGGCATTGAACTTTATCGGAATGGTCACAATGAACATGTTCTGTAGAGGAAAGAGAGAGTGAGAAGAAAAATGATTGAGGAGAGAGAACAGGAGATAATGCATTGTATATATGGTATGTCCATGCAAAAATCTTATGGTACAGCATTTGAAGCATTTTCAAAACTCAGATGTAATCTTTGTAGTCACTATAAAGTATTTTGAGCAGCCGGAAACCCAAGTGAAATACATTTTGCTAAACATTTTGCTAAATGCAACCTCCCTAGTGACAAATTAAACAGACAGTGAAATGGTTTACAGTAAAAGTACATAAAGTCAACTCCTAAAAAATGTGAATATCACAAATGTTGTTTTTTTGGTCTGTATCCAGCACTTTGGTTTTTTAATGATACACTGACTGCGTGGGTTATGTAACAGTCAGGGAATGTATATACCAAATGAACAATTTCTATCCCCATTTCAAGGTACCGAAAGTATATAAAGAGATCAACTACTTTTACAATGACGTAGTTATATTTAGTACTTCATCGCGTATCCTTTGCATGCAAAGATTGTCTGACGTCTGGGACACGTTGACATCACCACATGCTGGAGATCCTTCCTGGTGATGCTCTGTCAGACCTGCAAAGTCACCTTGACTTCCAGTTTGTTTCTGGGGAATTTTGCCTTCGGTCTTGTCTTCAGCATATGAAAGGTATACTCAAGATTGGGTAAATGAATTGGCCGGTCAACACTGGTCCTGAGACAGTCCTTGGTAGCTGGGGCAGTATGTTTTGGTGGTCCTGAGACAGTCCTTGGTAGCTGGGGCAGTATGTTTTGGTGGTCCTGACACTGTTCTTGGTAGCTGGGGCAGGATGCTTTGGTGGTCCTGACACAGTTCTTGGTAGCTGGGGCAGGATGTTTTGGTGGTCCTGACACTGTTCTTGGTAGCTGGGGCAGGATGTTTTGGTGGTCCTGACACAGTTCTTGGTAGCTGGGGCAGGATGTTTTGGAGTCGTTGTCCTAAAGCATGATTGTCACCATCCAAGGGGTTTAGAGTAATTTTTCTCTGCTTTATTTTTTCCATCACTCTGGTACATGTTTATATCTCATCTGTCCGCAATTCCCTTTTCCCCAACTGGTCAGGGTTTTTGAGGTACTTTTTGGGCCATTGTGTTTATGAGACTCCTCTGTGACTTTACATCTTGTAGGCCAGCCCTGTAGTTCAGCTGGTAATGTCTTCTGCGGATGGTGGCAGACACATTCACGCTTATTTAGTGTTCCAGATCTGTTCCACTGTAGAGGTCTTCTTTGCTATAGCTGGTCATTTGCCATGGCTAAGCTCAACAGTGCCTTGTTCTTGTTAATGAACCAACCAGTTGATTCTGATACATTCAATAGTTTTCATCTGATCAATTATTTTGTTGTAAATCAAATGCACAACCCTAGCATTAAGCTCGATGCTCCACCAATTGAGCTTCAAGGGACAATAACGAGTCCCATTCAGTACAGCTGTTACCGACGGGCCCCTCTCTCCCATCTCCACTGATAAAAACACCTAATTGTCATGCGATTTGTTTAGAATCTTGGAATTCAGTAATTGACACACCATAAGTTCCAAGAGAGACCACTTTTTCTAACCAAACTATTTTGGAGGAAAAAATAGGTTTGATCAACTTTTTTTGGGCAGTCTTCATTAACAGTCTTATGGCCTTTGGCTAGAACGTAGACTAGGTCCTGATGGTTACAGATTTGAGGCTCTAGTACAGCATGGCAGCAATGGCATGATATATAGTACAGACAACAGTCTATGGCTTGGCTGGCTCAGGGGTCTTTAATGGTTTGGTGTTCACCTGTGGCACTGCTGTCCAGTGTAACATGGGGGTACACTTTTCGGTAAGCGAGAGCCTACACCCATGTGACACTGGACAGCAGCACTGCGCAGGGAAACTCCGCCTCAAGGAAACTCCGCCTCATTCATTTTCAGTGAAAGGAACCTGGTGAGAAGTTCGGTGGGTGGTGGACCACTGGGAGAGCAGGACGACTGTTAAGCCAAGCTACAACACATTTTGACAGTTTTTTGTGAAATAGATAAAAATGACTTATTTTTCCTGCACACTAAAAGCTCTTTTTTCAGATTTGTTCAGATCAGCTCTGAGAAAAAGGAATTAATGTAATACATTTTGGTGAAAGGCTAAGAGTAAGGTGAGTAAATAGTCAAATAATGTTAACAACAAAAGCTGGTAGTTTCATCAGGCAGCTAGCATCAGGGACAGCAGGTATCTAAGATTGATGGGTTAGTTGTCTCTCAGGTAAGGTTTGGCATAACACACTGGGTGCTAAGCTGCAAAAAATGTACTAAGAGTAGGATAAGAAATCCAGCCTGCCAATTAAGAAATAATATAGCCCAGAGCCTTGGACCAAAATCCAAAAGGTTGCTGGTTTGATTTCCCAAGCGGACAAGGTAAAAAGCTGTTGTTGTGTGCCCTTGAGCCGGGCACTTAACTCTAATTGCTTCTGTATGTTGCTCTGGGTGAGAGCATCTGCTAAACTACAAAAATGGAAATATCCTAAGTTTTTCTGTCTCTTTCCATCTGTCTGACAGATTGTAGGGGGGAAACCTAGTCGATGTACTTGCTAGGCTAAGCCTAACTCAGTGAAGACATTAGGTTCAATGTAGTAGCTAGATCATTGCATAAAATCATCATGATTTGCCACAGTCTTTTCAGGTCCTGTCACATCAATGAGCACTCACTGGAACCTATTCAGCCACACTCCAGGGAAAGGAGGGAGCCAAACCCCTTCTAAAATTCAAAGTCACTGAATGTCAATCAATCAATCAATCAAATGTATTTATAAAGCCTCTTTACAACAGCAGTTGTCACAAAGTGCTTTACAGAGACACCCGGCCTTAAACCCCAAGGAGCAAACAACAGTAGTGTTGAATTTCATTTTGAATGCATTTCATGTACATTTTGTATGCATTTCTTTGTCACACACTTTGATACGCTGATCCAGAGTGTGTATTAATTCCTTCTAACCAGCTTGGTAAAAGCTAGGTTGGTACAGGCCTTGTTGTCTTTCCCTGTCAGTTGGCTCTAACTGTCCCTCAATCAAGATCCCACTAGTTCCACTTCAATATGTAAACAGGTGTGATTGTTTCAGGCCCTCTGGGAAAGTCTTAAATTGTGTGCAAGGGTGGATGAGAATGCCAAGTCGTTATGCACTGATTCTGTTCACCGCAGTTCGGAAGCATCACATTGCTCTTCGATAGGTTCACTTACGCTCCTGATAAGCTTCTTTGTTCAGAGGTCTTTGATGAGGATCGACATTACAATGCTGCTCTTTTTACTAATTAATATCCACAAAAAACAATAGGTCATCAATTTTGCTGTATTTATTCTGTGTTTTTACATATGTAATTTCTGTGGGTGTATTACAAAATAATTACTGCATGCAGATGTTTAAAAAATAATTTTTGTCCGTAACACACTATTCTATGATAATGTGATTTTATTATTTAATGTTTGCCTTAATCAAAAGGGTCTAGGTCAGGGGTTCCCAAACTTTTTTGGCCGATGACCCCATTTCGATATCTAAATATTTTCGCGACCCCAACCATGTGAAGAAAAATTATATAATCACATTTTTTTTATTATTTGAAGCTATGAGAGTACATTTTAAAACATCCTCCCCCGACCCTATTTTCATATCAGGTGGCCCCACATGGGGTCGCGACCCCTAGTTTGGGAACCTCTGGTCTAGGTTCTTTAAGGGCTGACAATATCATGCACATGGCAAGTCGTGTATGTACCATAGTATAAGGAAGGAATCACAAAGCCAACTTATAAAGTAGTTTTTTCTATTCATCCATCCTCTCATTCACGGGTCTATATCAGCAAGAGTATTACAACCGGAATGATCATGCTGTTTCTTTGCACTAGAGCAAAAAAAGAGATTTAACAATATTAGGCAAAACCTAATTTGGTTCCAAATAAAACATACATATACAAAAAAAAATGTATAATGCACTCTCAAGTCCTACCACACTTATAACACTCAATGTCCTCCGCTGTGGCCAACCATGACGGTGCTGACAACCGTTGATTAGAATAGGTGCAAGGAGAGTACACCCCTCACATTTATGCTAATATTTGATTCTATCTTTTCATGTGTCCACACTGAAGAAATGTGAGTGTACAGCTTGTATAACAGTGTAAATTTTATGTCCCCTCAAAAAAACTCAACACACAGCCATTAATGTCTAAACCGCTGGCAACAAAAGTGAGTACACCCCTAAGTGAAATTGTCCAAATTGGGCCCAATTAGTCATTTTTCCTTCCCGGCGTCATGTGACTCGTTAGTGTTACAAGGTCTCAGGTGTGAATGTGGAGCAGGTGTGTTAAATTTGGTGTTATCGCTTTCACACTCCCTGATACTGGTCACTGGAAGTTCAACATGGCACCTCATGACAAAGAACTCTCTGAGGATCTGAAAAAAAGAATTGTTGCCCTACATAAAGATGGCCTAGGCTATAAGAAGATTGCCAAGACCCTAAAACTTAGCTGCAGAACGGTGGCCAAGACCATACAGCAGTTTAACAGGACAGGTTCCACTCAGAACAGGCCTCGCCATGGTCAACCAAAGAAGTTGAGTGCACATGCTCAGCATCATATCCAGAGATTGTCTTTGGGAAATTGACATATTAGTGCTGCCAGCATTGCTGCAGAGGTTGAAGGGGTGGGGGGTCAGGCTGTCAGTGCTCAGACCATACACTGCAACACTGCATCAAATTGGTCTGCATGGCTGTCGTCCCAGAAGGAAGCCTCTTCTAAAGATGATGCACAAAAAAGCCCGCAAACAGTTTTCTGAAGACAAACAGACTAAAGACATGGATTACTGGAACCATGTCCTGTGATCTGATGAGACCAAGATTAACTTATTTGGTTCAGATGGTGTCAAGCGTGTGTGGCGACAACCAGGTGAGGAGTACAAAGGCAAGTGTGTCTTGCCTACAGTCAAGCATGGTGGTGGGAGTGTCATGGTCTGGGGCTGCATGAGTGCTGCCAGTACTGGGGAGCTACAGTTCATTGAGGGAACCATGAATGCCAACATGTACTGTTACATACTAAAGCAGAGCATGAGCCCCTCCTTTTGGAGACTGGGCCGCAGGGCAGTATTCCAACATGATAACGACCTCAAACACACATCCAAGATAACCACTGCCTTTCTATAGAAGCTGAGGGTAAAGGTGATGGACTGGCCAAGCATGTCTCCAGACCTAAACCCTGTTGAGCATCTGTGGGGCATCCTCAAACGGAAGGTGGAGGAGCGCAAGGTCTCTAACATCCACCAGCTCCATGATGTCGTCGTGGAGGAGTGGAAGAGAACTCCAGGGCCAACCTTTGAAGCTCTGCTAACCTGGACTAGGTTTAAATACACTCTGGACTAAGCCCACATGCATTTATTAATTATTACAATTTAATTAATATGTACACCCGGCACAGCCAGAAGAGGACTGGTCATCCATCTGAGCCTGGTTCCTCTCTAGATTTCTTCCAAAATGTCTGCCTCCTTAGGGAGTTTTTCCTAGCCACTGAAATTCAACACTACTGTTGTTTGCTCCTTGGAGTTTAAAGCCGGGTGTTTTGTAAAAGCCCTTTGGACAACTGCTGATGTAAAAAGGGCTTTATAAAAACATTTGATTGATTGATTGCATTCTGTTTTTCTTTACCTTTTATACAGCGTTCCAACTTTTTCTGGAAATGGGGTTGTAGTTCAATTATAATAATTCATATATTTTATTTTTTCACTTTAACTTTATGGATATTTATTTGTGTTGATCAGAGGCAAAAACTCCCAGTTAAATCCATTTTGATTTCATGTTGTTACACAATAAAATGTGGGTCCAAAGGGGTGAATACAGTACTTTTGAAAGGATTAGAGTTAGTGTTATTGTCAGGGTTCATGTCCACTTATGGAAAATTCTACTTCTAACCCTAGTTTCATGTTCCTGTTGCTGGAGTCTGCGTTGACAACTCATTTCAAAAGGTAAAACCAACAGCTTGTTTGGGAATAAGGCATTTAATATGAAGACGGTTTTCTTTATATACCCTGTGATTTTTTGCCACCTGGATCTCAAGTCTGGAATGTTAAAATTTGACTCTACTTTGTCCCTGTACTGACCTTTTCCCTCTTTGGTTGCTTTACCAAGGTTGAGGCTGGTCTACATGTTTAAGGCCTTTCTTATGCGATGGTTTGCTTTTTCAGTTTGGATAGGGTATGCTTCAATCATGTCATTAATGCATATATTGTTCGATTCTTATGAAGAAAACATATGAATTTAATTAGCAAGCTTTGTGAGATGGTATGACTTAACTATGAATGTATAATGCACCAGCATTAAAGAGCATGTGTGGATGAATTAATGAGAGTTTGTCTCTGTAGAAGAGAGTAAATATGAGGGTTGTATCAGTGTAAGCCATCCAGTGTTCAAATCCTATAGTTGAAGTGCTAGAAATATCGGAGAATAGGAAAAAAAAAACTCAAATTAAAGACATCCCTCATGTACAAAGTCAATCACAGACAATCTGTTACAACACACGTCAGCCCTGAGGACACTATGAACACGGAATTAAAAGCCAAGGTGACCATGTGTGCTGCGACCCATAGAAACTACTACTACTCATAGAAAGACACAGAGCAGCACTACAACAACAGCAGCCTGCTGAAGCTTTGTGACAGGCCAGAGGAATAAGCAACAGAAATAAGCTCCATGGAGCATTCAAAATATTAGTGGATCGAGTTAATATAGAAAAGTGGATCGATGAACGACTTCCAGTGCAGTGAAATGTCATTGGCCCATTGCACCTGCAGTGCACTTGATTTTATATAGTCATTCAGCATTTGCATACCAACATGGATCAGTAGAATAGGTGCAGTATGGAAGTTATGGATTGTCATAGAATCCTTGTTTCCTGGCTGTACTAGCTTCGCATGTTTATCCAATGTTGTTTTCTGAATGGCTTGTTAACTAATGTAGCGTAATCCTTAAAAGTAACTAGATTTGAACTTCACAAGTAAAGTTACTGGGGCTTTATTTGGGCAGTTAGTGTTTGTTTGCTTTATAAAACGATATAACATTATAATAAATGCAAATAAGCATGAACACATTAAGAAATAGGAAGAACTCTGTATATTGTTCAAAAGGGAATTGATGTGTTATCAAGTATCGTACCATATCACAAGACATCAATGAACTACGAAAGGCGTTTTAGTAAACTCAAACTCACACTGTCTGGGTTTGTCCCTGGCACTGGTCCAGGCCACTGGATCAATCAAGGCCACAATTCTTTTTACTTGTTATTTGTATGGATGTTTATGTGTACTTATTCTAATGTTATATAGTGTTTTTATGAGCGAACACACACGTATTGCCCAGATAAATAGGTTTAAATAATGTTGTCATTTGGCCTCACTTTTGCACAATACCTTATTTTGGCTAAGTCGATTCATGTTTAAGCATTCTAGGTTAGGATAGCCTAAACTGAGTGGGTTAGGTCTCTCTAACTTGAGCAATAAAAATGTTACACTCAGAGGGTAATTAATGTTAATTATGCAAATGTTACTTTCATATTCAAAACACCATTTTTATTTGGGAGAGCCTAAACATGTGAAACACAGTGGGTTTGGTCTCTCTAGCTTGACCAGTTCAATTGTCTCTATTGAAATAAATGCTAATGATCCAAATCCACACAAATTGATGTTGCCATAGTCAAGACATGTTTTAGCATTTTAAGTTTGGATAGTCTAAATAATATGAAATAAAGTTGGTTTGATTTCTGTATCTTGAATGGTTCAAGTGAAATATGTACTTTTAGTAACCCAAGTCCATATGGCAAGAAATCCCTTGCAAAAATCCCAAGTTAATCAAGTTAATTGATGTTCTAAAGTGTAATAAAAGTAAAATATTTTAAGACGTATAAATTATACAAAAAAGTAGTATGCAAGCAACATGGTCGTGCGAAAGCACTGAACACTTCGAAGTGTGTCTCCAGCCGCTATGGGAGGAGTAGCGTGCTAAATATTGATAAGAAAAAAGCAATATGTCAAAGATTAAACATTGGGCTGAATCCCCGGTAATAATTCAGAGGATGAAACTAAAGACTCCTGCTCCTCAAGCCCCTGAAATTTGAAGATTCAAACTGGGGACTGGGGCTTCGCAAGACCCTGTAATAAACAATTAAAACTTCAATGGCAATGTCTTTCTGGCATGCCCCCGGAACCCCATGCAAAGCTGCTGAAAAAGTACCCGTATGAAGAAAACACAGGTACTTCTGGGTGTCTGAGGAAGTGCAGTCAATTTCTGTAACTTACTAAGTGATGTAATAGTTACACAGTTCACCACAGCTCTTATTGTAATGAGAAACACATAGGAATGAACAACCACAACATACTGGTTGGTTGATGATCTATGAAGTGACACTATCATATATTTTGGAATAATCAGAAATCAAGGTCAATTCTAACATGTTTTACTTTCCCCTTTGTAATGGGATTAAAATGATTCATAATTGTGTTCGTTTTGTGGTATCTGACCGGTCAGATTCACTCAATATCTGTAACGGTCCCAGCCGGACAGGACTGTTACACTTCGTGTTTTCTGTGTGTCCTTGGTTTTTCATGTCCTTATTTGGTCTTTCCTGTTCTCATTTCAGTTAATTAGTTTATTCCATTCACCTGTGTTTAGCCCCCACCTGTTTCTGTTCTCCTTGTTAGTCTGTGTATTTAGTTTAGCCATTTTCTCCCTGTCCTGGTTAGTCATTGTGTTGTTCGTGTCATGTTTAGTGTTCTTGGCCCCTTGTTATATTTTGTGGTGCACGGTACATGGCTTTTGTTTTTCCTTTTGTTTATATTAAAAGCTCAGTTTCTCCAACTCTGCGTTTGCCTCCATCTCCCTCAAACCGGGACAATATCCTAGAGTTTCTCATATTCAATACTAATGCTGTGCTGAACCTTTGAGTGAGTGCATAAAACTTCACTGAAAGTCAAACAAAGAGAATAATTGTATTGCGTAACAGCCCAGAGTGACAACAAGAACATGCCAGATGAAATGGATAATATCTGGACCGCTACCTTTCCTTTTAGCTGAATATCCATTATTATTATTCTATAATAATAAAAAAAAAACATTTGCTTTATGTTAACAGACTCAGGAGCACTGAATGCTCCTGGGCACTGAAAACAAACAGAAAATATTGCCTACATTTTTTGTGTGTTTGTTAGCGTTATTTCAGTTTTATTATTCAGTTCAGGGGTTAGGTTTCCCACCGGATGCAATCAAAGCCTGTGTACACGCTGCACTGACATGCTGCATATCCCCACGCCAAATAAAGGAAGTACGCTCATATCACTCCCACCCTATAAGTACACATCTCATTAAATTAGAGCCCAAATGTTGTGTTATACAAGTTCATTGGGAAAGTCAAAAGCCAAAGTTATTGAAGCAAAAATCTAAAAACGAAATATGAAGGAATCCCTGAGAATATGGATCTAGGATTGATTGCGTTATCCTGTATCTGACCAGGAGGAATGACTAATAACTTTTAACTTTTATAATATATATTGTGCAGTATATTTATTTGTAAACAACCGAATGATCGAAGCAAACCATAGCCACACAATAAATAATAAACTTCTCAGTTCATTAATCAGTACGTTTGCCACATTTTAAATAGTTGGTATTGAATCCTGATGAAATATTTGATCATAAACCCCTCTATCTGAGAGAATAGCTGATTTTCATTGTAATATTTTATACAATGTTACACATTGAAATTATAAGAGTTTTAAGACATAATGCACAGCCACAATGCATTGTCAAACCCATACTCTAAAACAAAAAGCACACTTGTGGCTTACATACGTTATTAAGTCATGTTGGTAATGAATACAATTATTGTTTCTGTTTATTGTGTACTAACAGAAATCACAGTTAAACACAGATGCCTCAAATTTAACTTGACAAAAATACAACGGCTGCAAGATAAGGCTCTTGGAAACAACAATACATCATTGTGCTGGAATACATATCAGTACCAATGGTTTGTTACATACATCTAGTTTCATATGGTAAATTTAATTATTTTTGAATCTCTAAAATGATATTTGGGGTTGTGTATCTATCATTTATAAATACCAGATGTTTTATTAAGTTGCATAATATCGCATTAATACATAGCTAATAACCAGGCTCTATTACAGAACAGATTGTCTCTAATTTGGGTTTTGTGATCAAAACTACAAGTTGTTAGAGTACATTGTCTCTCAGTCAGGTGATGGGGACTCAGATCCTCAGTTTCAATTTGAAAGCCTGAGAAGATTATGAATGACAAATCAAGAATACTTTTTGATTAAAATCCATCATACTTCATTTCAGTCACTCAATACTTATTACATTGTAGACACCACAACAAACAATTGTAAACATGAAATTCTGTATTTTTTAACACTATTCTGTGCATTCATTTATTTGAAATACAATACAGATTTGTTTTCTTCTCCTGTCACCACAATGAGGTCATGTTATAGTAATCAGTCTATTATAACACATTTTTCATTTACATTATGACTTCTCCCATTTACAGTTTATGCACTTGCTTTTACTGTGTGGCTACCACTCAAAGTGTTTTTTGGTGGCAGTTTGAATCATTATGAGTTGAAAGAAAGGCATCCAGGAGTAAAGCGTTTTGACTTGAGAGCTGTGCCTGATGTGAAATTATCGTTCACGCAGTAGATATTCAGTATACAGTATGCACCAACATTTGTGACTCGAGTTGCCAGGAGAAGGATTGTGAAATAGGCAACAAATTATTTTCACTAGTGACACTTTTTTTAATTCAACACATCATTCAATTCAATTTACAAATGAACTGTAGCATTAGATGACAATAGAAGCACACAGCTAACGTGAAGCCATGTTTACACCTGCCATTAACGTGAGTCATCCGTCCTAATCTTCTCCTGATCTTGACATGATTTTGTCTGTATGAAGTAATAAGAATCAACCAGATCACAATGGGGGGTGTTCTCACGATTTACAACTGTCTTAAAAATGTGGGTATAATCAGAATGTGGACAGGATCAAGACAAAGGCTGCATATTTAAAACAGGTATAAACCGGGCTACAGGCATGAGATTCGCACATAAAACACATGCAGTATCCTCACATCTGTCATAGTTACACCAGCATTTCCTACACCACTTTACTGCAGCAGGAAAATGCCCCTATGCCGCCACAGCAAAACAATCGCCTGATTTCCAACCGATGCATATGCTTTTTTTGCCCTATGTTGTATTTGCCAGATTTCTGGTCCAGCATTTTACATACATGTCGCACATGTGCTTAGTAAGGCTACAGAGCGGATGGTAGCACAGAGAAGAGCATTTCAGGATCCTCTGTTCCCTGTCCTGCACCATTAAAGTGGCCTGATTGCTACTGGGATTGCTGTCCTAACATAGGATTATCTGTTATCTGTTATATATAATAATCCACTGGAAGCTAGTTGCTGGCAATGTCTTATTCCTTTAGTTATTACTTCGAAGATATTAAGCAGATAATCGGATCTATCTCACTACCTCAACTTGAAAACGACTTTCCCACTACCTAGCCGTAGTCTGTTTGCATCTTTTATGAATTTCCGATTGCACCTCAAATGGCAAGAAAGACGCAAGAACACGTGGTACTTCAAAAGCGCGGTAGCCTAGAACCACAATGTGAATGTATCTTTGTGGACTGCTCCATGCACAATGAAAGACGTCCGATGTAACGCAATACATTTGATATATTTGGTGGAATTAGCTTCATACCTCTTTAACGTGTCCAACAAAAGTTTCACCTGACGGTACCACTTCCGCCAATGTTGCAAGGAAATCGCAGCATTGAAATTAATTAACTCCCTGTTGTGTACCAGAGCACGTCGACGCTTTAGGTGTGATCATAGCCTCGTTCACACCTTCAGCGTCAATCCTCAAATGTTTATGCATGCATCATCTGGGTGTGTGTGCAACAGAAGTTCAAACTTTGGTACCGCCAAGCGCATTCGGCATACAACTTGACGCATTTGATAAATCCAACGAATGCAACACACAGGATGCTCTGCATCTGCCTCTGCAATGCAATGATGTAAGGCTAGTGCGCAGCATTCAAATTGAAATTAATGAACTTCTTATGTAACAGAGCTCATTGACGCTCCAGGTGTGATCAAGGCATACGTCTAACAAAATCAATGTGTAGTGAAAGCAGCAACCAATTACGTTATCCAATATAGCAGATGAGTTTGCTGCTGTCGTTTTCCCACAGTAGCAAAGGGAGGAAAAACAAGTTCAAAAACAGTTGGACCATTCTGAGACTAGCTATCCCTACTATAATCGTGCACAGCGGCAGCAACAAAATGTGCACACTACAGCCTACCATCGCCTCAGGCAAAATTTGATTTAGGGGCCCCCTCTCCCCTAGTGGTCCGGGGCTCACCAGCAGTCTGGGCCCCCCCAGCAGTCTGGGCCCCCCTAGCAGTTGGGGGCCCTAAGCCACTGCATATGTCGCTTATGCCTAGTGCCGGCCCTGCATTGCCTGAGCAACGCAAAGACAAAATGTTTTCCCAAAAATCTCTTTGGCGTGTTTCTTGTATATTTTGAATATTTCATTTACATGCTCGGTGGTTCAGTTTTGTGTTAAAAATGCAACTACTAGAGAACATCACTACTATATAGTCAGGTTCAAGTAAAAAAGCATCACAGGAGCTAAAGTTATCACACACCCAGTGCTGTTGGTTCTATGGTAATCCCCTGCACATAAACGGGCAGTTAAAACATTTTTACTCATCTCTGATGTTTTTGCTTATACTCATGTCATGAGATTTCGGAGAATTCAAGCAAAATGCCATGTTATTAGTTACAAGGAATACATTTAGAAACAATATTCGTTATTCTCATTTGTTATTTGTGTTTAACACATGTAATTGGGAAGAAATATATATTTTGCATAAATTTGAGAGGTTGGTAAATTTTCAATCTACCTGCCACAGAGGCTGGTGAACCAAAGGGTTAGTTTGTCTCTAACTACTATATAACAAATGTGTATTTAGATGCGATATAGGTTCCTAGGGCAACAGTTTATAAGTGTTAATGCAATGGCATGAAGAAAATACATTGCCCCTTGACCCACCTAGGACAAGTGCCTTCACTGATAAACGAATCCTGTAGGAAACTCTGGTTTCTACGCACCAAAACGATTGTCAATTCAGTAAAATGAGTTATCAGTAAACCCTTCAGAGTCTAAGGTAATATAACTCCATAAATGTATGTAGTGCCATTATATTTACTGAGGGAAAGGTTTTGTTGGCCATATAGCCCCAAAGGTTAAGAATTAAAACAAATCTGTTCCATAAATGCAAAATGCCAAACAACATACCGTCACCTCTGTATTTAAGCGGGAAAGGTTACAGAAAGTTTGTGTGGAAAATGTATTTTTTGGAGGCTATTTTTGGAGGCTATACTCCCAACTTCTACACACAGTTCCTTATCTTTACATTTCATCAGTTGATAGATAAAAATAAAAATAAAATCCCTTTCTAAAATGTTCAACTATTTTACTAATGCATTGGCTGTAAACAAATGCTAGGAGGAAATCTCACATGGCTTGCACATGCCACAGGCGCCAGTCAATGATGATTTATCAGATTTTAATCATTGGCTGTATCCTGAATGCCAAATCTATTCATTCATAAGCTTTTAAAAATGCACCAAACTGTTATGAATAAACCAATGTGTGATTCAATTAATATATTAGTGTGCATAAAATCAAATTTTAAATTCTGATCTCTCCAACAAAGCATTTCACAAACAAAGACAAACAAAAGAGATTGAGGTTAATGGGGACTTCAAATGGCTCCAGACCTATTGAACTGTTCAATGACAATATTGCATTTACATCTGTTTAGACTTGTTTACTACACACATGTATGTATATATGTAAATATTTTACACATACAGCTCTGGAAGAAATTAAGAGACCACTCCACCTTTTCTTTCCTTTCCAAAAAGTTGAAAAATAATGTTTTGAGTGAGGAACAGAAGCGTACAATTTGCAGAGGTCTCTTAATTTGAACCCTTCTGTTCCTCACTCAAAACCTTCCTTTCCAACCTTTTTGGAAAGGAAAGAAAAAGGTACAGTGGTCTCTTAATTTTTTCCAGAGCTGTACATTTCAAATATTGATTCATTTAACAAGTATATGTCTGCAATTAAACTGCATTGTGTTTGTCTATATGCCAACATGGGTCCGTGGCAGATAAACTAGAAGTTGGAGCTTCTGACCATTAATCAAAAGGTTGCTACATCGAATCCCCCAGCTGGAAAACTTAGTTGCTCCATCCTTGAGCAAGTTTACCCAAATTGCTCCTGTAAGTTGCACTGGATATTACCATCTGCTAAATGGGGAAACAATTTATATTTAGGCAATTTCTAACTTACCTGTTGTGCATACTTTAGCAGAACATTTTGTTGTTAATTCCCCAACTGATCAATTGGGCATTTTAGATATACCTGGGAGCGTATTAAGATAAATAAAAAACTTGCATTGTTAGAATAATTTCACAAGTCAAGCATGCTGGCATTACACACTCCAAATGAAAAAACCTGTGATTTGTTATCACTTCTAGAGACAGCATGTGTGACTGCACATGCAAAAGGGGGTGATAGTTGGGTAATGGAATTTTGTATTACCACGCATGTCACCCTTGGTGAGGAAAACAAATCAATTTCCACCATAGGAAAGACATCTTCAAAAGAAACCTGGCAACTTGGAAATTCTATCATAAAAAAAAGTTTAAAAAGATGAAATGGTTATGCTAAACATATTGTGAGGAATTGTTGTGAAGTGATGATTGCCCATTGAAGATGTCAAGTAATATGAGCATAGCAATAAAATGAAGAGATTTTTTGGAGCACTATTGCATTTGTAGAGGGGATTCCTATTTCCATCAAACTTCAATGCTTTGTCTCTTCGTTCTGTAGCAATCCATGACCATGGAACATAACTTTATCCATCCTTTGGCTAGATCCAATTGATGTAGAAATGTTTTGATTATACACTGACAAAACATTGTTGATCATTGAAGTCATTTGAACAGTGGGATTTTTGTTCTTTTTACAGCGGAAAAATAAGAAAACCAGAAAATGTAGAGTATTGCCATCCACCAACTAGATTCCCCTTCTCCAGTTTAAGGTAGACCTTGTCCTCTTTATCCAAAAAGAGCAGAACTCCATTGGTGGCTGCCTCTCGTGTTACGTCTTTGTCTCCCGCAAAAGCTGAGATGACCGGTTTCCCATTCAACATTAAATTCACCTGCATGACCCACAAGAAAGACAGCAATAAGTAATAAATGGAACAGAGGAGAAATGCAGCCAATGTAGCTACAGTTCAAAGTTAAAATAGATTGCCATCCATACCATGATTGAAAACCCATAGCAAATATATTGTAAACATGGTAGGCATTTTCTATAAACTAAAAATAGTGTTACTGTATGTACACTATACAAGAGCCCTTACATTGATTATATCCAAAAACATTGTTTATCAATTATTATAATTTAGTTTTGTCACTTTCGTACATAGACAGAATAATAAGATGGTTTGTTTAATAAGTGCATCTCTTCAGTTTTTCCATCCAGAGAATTATATTAACTTTGGAGCATCACAAGAAGACTGGAAATGAAGGCTACTACTGGACAAGCATACAGACCCAAATTAGAAGATTAGCAATGAACAATATTTAAATTAAAATAATACAGTATGTAGACATACATTTCTTGTCACATTTGCAACTGTAACTTATTGGGCCCAAAAAGCTTGATATTATGTTCAGCACATGCTCACTCAGCCAGCCTGTCAAAATTCATTTGTAAAACATAACTAATCCATATTGCTCAAGCAATATACTATATGTACCACTAAAAGCTATCTAGCCAGCTATTGTTGCTAAGATGATCTAACATGAGTTCTCACAATGCAGCAGCCTCTTGCCTGATAACATTAGTTCATTAGCTGGGTTATTATGTATGCAACAGTATGAAACATGGTTAGCACACTGTTGGTGTCAGAAGATGTAGTTAGCTAGCTAACTTAACTAGCTACTTTACATTTTTAATAGGAATCATAGAATGTAATACGTTTCTGTCTGACTATGTCTGTTTATACATGGACTCTAAGCTTCTTTTGACTTCTGAACCTGGACCTTGTTCGACAGAAAGCACCATATTAGTTGCCGTGTAAATAACATTGTCAGTGAGTCTATACACCTTTCAGGTCAGTGGTCTGGCCAACGTGCTGTGTGCGCATGTGTTTCATGTTACGCGAAAGTGTCTTGTTTCTAGTCAAACATTTTATTTAGATATTATATTAACATTAATTAAATTAAATTGTGTTCACGACAACTGATGTATTTTAAATTGGCTCTAAAAGAGGGGGGGCGGGGGGGGGTTATCTTTAGTGATCAGTATTATAGGTGAAGTTAAATTGATTAATCAATTTGGCCAAAACATTTCTTACCTGTATTGTCTGGCTCTGGTACACCTTTATAACATGGAAGTTAAAACTGTAGATCCCTTTTCTTGGAGACAGAAATACTGACTCCAATGTGAAATAGTTGCCTATATTCACAAGAACCTGGGGAGGGAAAAATTATGTGTTTTAGATGGTGAATACATATTCTCCACACTTTCTCAACTATTAAAATCAGACAAGAATTGTTGCTTAACCAGCAGTTTTTATCTAGTGACACTCACACTATGGTGAAAAGACTAATGTTAAATCTAATATTTTAGTAGTTGTAGACATCTCAAGTCCTAAGAGAACAAAATACTGACGGATTTAATAAAGACACTTAATTATACGACACTTCATGCTGCTGGCCTATGACTCAACTTAAAAGACACAAAGAGAATTGCAATCATGACTTATATTGAGCACATCAACACAATCTTCCCAGACGAACTGCCAGATATCAAGCTACTGACACAACTACACCAATCCCACTGTGAATACCAGACACAACAGCTGCAGGCCAATTCTTGACTAATACTGAAGGATTCCAATTCTGCAGATTCAGCCCATTGTTAACAAAAGTATGTTATGGTGAATTAAGGTTCTGCTAGTTGAAGTGCACCCAGAAGGTTTAGGCCTACTATCACGGGGACTTCAAACTGGGGAAATTGTGTGTGTGTGTGTGTGTGTGGGAAACTACAAAATGTGTGTGTGTGTGGGAGCCAGACAGAGGGAGAAAGGGTGGCGTGGGAGAGGAAGAATTAGGGCAACATTTACAGTGGTATAGGCCTTGGTATGATTGTGACAGTGAGTGTGCTATGTCCCTTTCTCAGTGATAAACCCCCTTTGCTGCGGTCTGCTGGTCACGCACAGCCGTTGGCTTTGATGTATCACGTGACCAACGGTATGCCATGATTATTATCGTTGTTCAATCATTAAAATGAAAATCAGTCAATCACTCATTAACTATTATACATTTTGGTTTCTCTCTAAACCAATAGTTTTTTTTCAGGTAAAAAACGCGTGACATCATTTCGATTTAGTAATAGCCTATTATGTGTGTTGGGGGCTCTGTCTGTGGTCAATTAGAAGAGCGTTAATCCTAAACATCATTAGTTCACCGCGCAGTTTTATCCGTGTAATTTACTGTTATGTAATTTAAGTTAATTCGTCTTAAAAAAATATACAAAACTTACTTGGTCGAAGTAAATAATTCTTGTTTTATTGCTCATCTCCGATGGTTCGTGATTGTTGCTCCGGACCGCAGAAAAAGCCACCTTGGAGTTTGCCGCGCGCACTGAAATGCCTAGAGGAGAGGACGAGCCCTTCCAATCCGTAGTCGGATTAGAGTCGCAAACCACTAGACATTTGCCCTCCAGAACTATAGGCTCCGTGTCATTCTGAGCTCCCACAAACTCAGAGATCAGTGCCAAACTGAACGTAAGTACAAGAGAGTTTACCATCACCTTGTCCAACAACAATAACAGCACCATTTTAAAATATACCCTTGTTTAAAGTACTCCTATCTGGTCCCCGCCGCAGACGCTTCTGACGCGATAAGATTCTTATTGAATCCAGCAGAATAGGCTACGTTGGTGAAAGAAACCGACGACTTGTTTTTAACAACATAGATCTTCAGATCTTGACCACTGATCGAAATGACAATCCAGGTAATTTTCTTTTTTTCCCATTTTCTCTAGAAATGATGTTTGTGAGCAAAATAATAATCAGACATAGATGACGGCATGCGGGCTTCGGTTGGAGAAGAGACGCACTGAGTGGTTGGTGCTCTGCGACTCCAAATTACGCGGTATGAATTCTAGTCCTCGTTGTGATATGCCTACGCACCGTCCGGACACGTCCATTTACCAAGTGCAAATTCTTTATTTATTTTTGCTTGAAAGAATGTCCTTTTTTTGTAATTTAATATTAGTTTTGCTTATTTTACCAGTTTCATTTATTTTACATATTTGAGTAATCCTGAAAAACTGTATTTATGCAGTTTTTACCAGAACTCGCTGGTAGAAAGTTAAAACGTAATTGTCTGTAGGATCATGTTGAAGACAACACATTCATCATTTTTGAATATAACCATACTTGTTTTGAAATCAAACCAGCAAGCAATGCAGATGTTGAAGCATAATGGCAACTCCCTATATAAATGTCTGGAACCAGGAAAGAAACCTAACGAGGAATCCGGTGCCAGTTGGGTAATGATACAAATAAAATGCGTATCTGCAGGCGATTTTTATACAGTATCTTAAAACAGTACGTTAAGTTTTATTGATAATTAGAAAAGCGCTACCGAGTGAATACTGCAATGTGATTGAGACTGAAGTGAGCCCTTGGTCATTTGGTCACTGTTATTTTTAACAGATAATGATTCAAGTCATCTGAATGCATGTTCAAATGATTGGATCGTAATAATGCTGGTAGATACTCTGCCTCCCGCAAGTATTCAAATGCCTTCACTTTCTCAAATGTTTCACAACTTTATTTGTTATATCTGTTTTGGCATTATTCTACACACAATACCCCTATAATGATGGAGCGAAAGCGTGTTTTTAAAATTGTGTATACATTTTGAAAAGGAACAACTGAAATCTTATGGACATTAGTATTCAGAACCTTTGCCAATTTTAGCTGAAATGCATCCTTTGCAATGTCGTGATGAGCAGGTGAATGTTAGAAGCAGGAAAATGCACACACCTGTCTATATAGGCTCCCACACTTCACAGTGCATGTTAGAACCATACCAAGCCATAAAGTCCAAGGAGATTCATATAGATCTCAAAGAATGGTGTAGACCCATAGTTCTGGGGAAGTACCTAAATAAATTGCTTTAGCATTGATTGTTCCCAGGAGAACAGTCTGCTCTATTATTGTGAAATGGAAGATGTTTGGAACCCACCAAGATTCTTTCTAGAGCTAGCTCGTCAAACTGAATATCCGGGCAAGAAGGGCATTTGTCAGGGTGGTGACCAAGAACCCTATGGCCAATTTTAACAGCGCTTCAGAGTTTTCCTGTGAAGATGGAAGAACCTGCTAGAAGAACACACCATCTCTGTAGCACTCCATCAATCAAGCATTTATGGTTAAGTGGTTAAACAGAAGCCACTCATGAATAAAAGGGATATAACATGCCATCTGAAGCATGCGGAAAAAGACTATCGTCTGATGAGAACCAATACTATTTGACCTAAATGTCAACCATTGTAGCTAACAAAATCAAGGTACTGCTCATCAACAAGCAAATACCATCCCATCGCTGAAACCTAGTGGTAGGAACAGCACGCTCTGTGGCAGGGATTGAGAGACAGGTCAGAAAGGATGAATGAAGCAACATATAGAGAGGTCCTTGAAGAGTGTACCTCAGACTGGGGTGAAAATATATCTAACAACCTGAAACAAACCACCAAGTTAATACTGGAGAGGCTTTGGGACAAGTCTGTTAATATCCTTGAGTGGTCCAATCAAAACCCTAACTTGAACATCTGTGGGGAGACTTGCCAAAGCTGGTATCCCTACTTTAGAAGTCTTAAAGCTGTAATCACTGCCAAAGGTGCTTCAACAAATTACTGAAAACAAACTGAATATTTCAAGGTTTTTTCTCAATACATTGGCACAAATGTCAAAACTTCATTACATCTTGGTCAATATGAGGTATAGGGTGTAGATTGATGGAAACAAAATATGTGTAATCAATTAAAATGAGTAATTTCACAGATATATCCTAAATCTGATTGGAACGGATACAAAATGTAGTTGACCACTGGATTCCAACTTCATGTATGGTGGCCACAGATCTAGTGTTAGTTTGATAATATGCTAAATGCTGACACTATAAGATCAACATGCCCTCAAGATAATAATAAATTTAATGCAATTCACATTTACTGTGCTTTGAACTTGCTACAGGACAGGTTATTTCAGTATTCATCTGTCTTCTCTGTATGTCTTGTCAGTTTTGAGCTCAACATAGTGAACTTGCAACATTCTTTCAACTGCCTATTTTCTGCTGCAGTAAGCTCTGTCAGCTATTAAGTGTTCAATTAGCCTATTTTATAATAGTTTCACTGGTGATATGCGATCAGATGCTATTTTATTATGAATCTTGGTGATTAGGACTGTTATAAAGCATTTGAAAATATATTATTCACATAGCAATGGATAAAACACATGTCTGACGTTCTGTGAGTGAGGTGGCGAAAAATTGCTCTCAGATACTCAGCAGCTCTAGAGGGCAGTTCATTTAATTATTCTAGTCTTCTATAAGACATCCTACATGTGCTTTTATAGACCTACATTTGTGCAAAGGCCAGGTAACACAAGCTAAAACAATAGCTTTGCACAGATTTGTAGAAGACAGAGAGCAGATTTTGGAGTGAGATGCATTGTGCCTCCTTACCACACAGACCACTTGTCTCTTTCAGATAAATGATACATATCTGATACATATCAAACACAATTCAGATCTTATTAACCTTAATCTCTGGCACATTTTCGGATTGGGTGTGGCCAACCTCAGATCCCATTCAGGTTGATTATAGATATTACAAAAATTGATCTTGTGGGTGTGTTGGATTGGAATTTCACTGATACAGTTCTGTTCAGATATACAAATCCGATTCCAAAAAAGTTGAATGGAATAATTTACAAATCTCATAAACTTATATTTAATTCACAATAGAATATTGATAACATATCGAATGTTGAAAGTGAGACATTTTGTAATGTCATGCAAATATTGGCTCATTTTGGATTTCATGAGAGCTACACATTCCAAAAAAGTTGGGACAGGTAGCAATATGAGGCCGGAAAAGTTCAGGAACTTTTGGAGGACCAATTCGCAACTTATTATGTCAATTGGCACCATGATTGGGTACAAAAAGAGCCTCTCAGAGTGGCAGTGTCTCTCAGAAGTCAAGATGGGCAGAGGATCACCAATTCCCCCAATGCTGCAGCGAAAAATTGTGTAGCAATATCAGAAAGAAGTTTCTCAGAGAAAAATTGCAAAGAGTTTAAAGTTATCATCATCTACAGTGCATAATATCATCCAAAGATTCAGAGAATCACAACATGGGCTCAGGAATACTTCCAGGAAACATTTTCGGTGAACACAGTCCACCGTGCCATTCGCTGTGGCCGGCTAAAATTCTATAGGTAAAAAAAGAAGCTGTATCTAAACAGGATCCAGAAGTGCAGGCTTTTCTCTGGGCCAAGGATAATTTAAAATGGACTGTGGCAAAGTGGAAAAGTGTTCTGTGGTCAGACGAATCAAAATTTGAAGTTAATTTTGGAAAACTGGAACGCCCTGTCATCCGCACTAAAGAGGACAAGGACAACCCAAGTTGCTATCAGCGCTCAGTTCAGATGCCTGCATCTCTGATGGTATGGGGTTGCATGAGTGCGTGTGGCATTGGCAGCCTACACATCTGGAAAGGCACCATCAATGCTGACAGTTATATCCAAGTTCTAGAACAACATATTCTCCCATCCAGACGTCGTCTCTTTCAGGGAAGACCTTGCATTTTCCAACATGACAATGCCAGACCACATACTGCATCAATTACAATGTCATGGCTGCATAGAAGAAGGATCCAGGTACTGAAATGGCCTTAGTAGTATGGTGTTCCTAATAATCCTATAGGTGAGTGTATGTTGTATTCTGAATAAAATATTGAAATTTGAAACTTCCACATCATTGCATTCTGTTTTTATTCACAATTGTACAGTGTTCCAACTTTTTTGGAATCGGGTTTGTACATTTGAGATCTGATGAAGACCTCTAGTCTATAATACAACAGTTTATATTATCCAGTATATAGTACTGTATATATGTATGCATGAAACAATGTTTAAGATCTGGGATTGTATACAAACTTAAGGTCTGGGATTGTAGATGACAATCAATTTCTGTAATTAAAATGTCAATCTAGGATTGGTACGAACGTGAAATAATTTGGATGTCATTTATGATTTATCATTGTCTACGTAGGTGTTTCTATGAATTTGAGAGTGGTTACATTTCTCTATCTGCAGGCCTTAGCTGTTAACCCAATAGTGAATGTTTTATGTGTTTTAAACACCAGATTCCTTTAAACCATTTGTCAGCATTTACATTGTGTACATTACATTTTCAGAATACATTGCGTAACTTATACATTTATGAATGCATCCATTTTGAGAAAAATTGCAGTTAAAAGCAATTAATTACTTTGTTGATAGTAGTTGCCATTCAGATCCAAAAATGTCCATATTTAGGGTTTTCTCACATGTGATGACGACATTGCCTCATCACATTAGAAACAGACAAACCCTTCAGTGATTCGCAAATGTTACATAAACGTCATGCAGAAATATAGTAGGAAGTAATATAATCAGCCATTGCAAGACTTGCATTATATGTTAACTTTGAGGGGCGGTTGAAATCTGAACATGTTATCTATCTGAAATAAAACAAGTCATTCAGAAGGTGATCGGAGCGGGTGAGATTACACTGAGATCACGCTAATCAGATGCTAACCAACCTCCTACCTTAATAGGGTTGCCTACTTTGAAATATTGGTTCCACATCCCCCTGACACTAGCTGCTACTTGTTGCTAGTATGCTTTCACTCCCACCTTCCCCCTTGCCTCAACCTGTTAGGCTGCACACTGCCTGCAGGTCATTTTATATATACCAAGCGTTATATGTATATATGCAAAGTGTTTTGCTTTGGCAGTGAGTTACCCTAAAAGGAAAAGCACAAATACACTTTAAAAAGATTGTTAGCTCATGTGAAATGGAAATATTTAACAAGGCCACCATAAGGGATCCCTCCATCAACCTAGCAACTGTCTGCAATATACTGTATGTGCTTAGTCGTGTGATGAAACAGCTTGCGAATCTTCTTGGCTACTACCTCTCGGTGATGTAATTTGGGAACAGTGTACATTTTCACTGCAGATGCAGAAGACACACAGCTATACATTTCAATGGCAAAGCTCTGAAATTACCGGGAAAGCCTTAGTCTCAAACATAAGGAAGTGATTCACAGAAGATTTAGACTTTTTAACTTGGACAAAATGGAGATGCTAATTTTAGGTTCCCAGAAACAAGTGTTAACCTGGATCTTAATTGCCCTTATGATGAACATATAAAACATCTTTCACAATGTCAATTTAGTGGTCTAGGGCTATGGCCACAAAGCATTACATTGTATGATGTTGCAGTTTGAGCAACAACCACAGCCAACAAGCTAAAATAAATTAGGCTCAAAATACGAAAAACATTTCCCTCCAATTTTTACTTGCTAATGTGAGCAGTGTACTTGAGATGCATTTTTGACTAGATGTTTGCTTCAGATTTTACCCTCTGCCTTGTCTCAGGGTAGTTAGTGTTCTGTGAAAGTCCCTTTGATGGTCTGGGGCTGTGTTTGACAGAATGGATGGCGTTATAGTTGCAGTTATTGTGGCCAGCCTAAGGCACACCTGTGCAATAATCATGCTGTCTAATCAGCATCTTGATATGCCACATCTGTGAGGTGGATGGATTATCTCGGCAAAGGAGAAGTGCTCACTAACACAGATTTAGACAGATTTCTGAACAATATTTTGTGTACAAAAGATCTTTGGGTTCAGCTCATGATAAATGAGGGCAAAAACAAAAGTGTTGCATTTATAAATTTGTTCAGTGTAGTTTATGCCTGATGAGTCCTGCTGTTGCTCCACACATCCCAAGTGGTTGCATTGTTATATTTGTCCTAACCTCTTAACACGCACCTATGAAAAGCCAATTGACATTTACATTTTCTCCAGAGGATCTACATTTTTTGCCCCTTTTATAACCACTGTGATTATTTTTTTAATTCTCATCTATGAAAAGCCAAATGACATTTACACATACTCCTGAGAAGAAGGTGTATAAGACTCACTGGTCATTTGAACAATTTAATATTTTCATTTATAATGTGGGGCCCTGTATATCTTGGGAAAAAAAATATGAATGGTCTTTAAAAAGCCATGTACTCTCATAATCTCAACTCTGCACAGCCAAAAGGTGCTATCCTACCCATGTAGGCCAGTTCCACTCTAGGCCTTTTTTTAGCCTGTGTTTTTTCTAGTCACTATTCAACATCCTATTGCTGGCTCTGTGGTGGTTTAGGTGGTTATCTATCTATCTATATATATATATATATATATATATATATAAATGTATGGCTGTGTGTTGTGATTCTTTGACGGGACAGCAAATGTACACTGTAATACAAGCTGTACACTCACTACTTTACATTGTAGCAAAGTGTCATTTCTTCAGTGTAGTCACATGAAAATATATATTTACAAAAATGTGAGGGGTGTACTTACTTTTGTCAGATATTGTATATGTAGATAGAGCTCTGGAAAAAATTAAGAGACCATTGCACCTTTTTCTTTCCTTTCCTAAAAATTTTTTTTACAATAAAAGCATTTAGTTTAGTCAGATGGGATCAGTGAACCCAGAATCCATGGAAACATCTCTACAGAGAGTCACTCTAGAAAAATGTCAAACAGGTCCATACAATTAAACATACTTAAACGTTCTGCCCTTTATAACTAATTTAGAAGTCCAAACAAAACTACATAACTCAAACAAGAACACATCGATTTTGGTAATCCATGTTTCTTCAGACCTGGCACAGATCAGACATTTGCAACCGGCCGTCCACGGAAGCATAAATTGTGTGACTAGTTTCTTCACATTAAGGCTGCCAGTCCACGCAGCTTCTGCCCATAAGGTCCACATTCTCACATTACACCACCGGCTGCCTCGCTTAGGCAGGAAGAGCTGTCATCTGGGTATTTCAGGATATTCCTCCCATTCTCAATAGTTACTGGACCACAAGGCTGACACAATCATTATCCTATTAGCAAATACTGCAGCATAATCTCAGAATAATAAAAACACTGTAGACAGCAGAAGATCATGGGCCGATGCTGGAAATGTGTGGCCCAAAGCTTAGAGCTAACCCTCAGCACTTACAAAGGAAGCAGAGCCGTGGTGATTTCTAATAGCTTGTCATGGTTTCTCAGTTATTCTACCAGGGGAGGTGATACACTTACCTATACACTTGATATGCATTATTAAATCCAACATACACTTGATATTCATGTTGGTCTTCTCCGTAGGCCATGAGATTAGCAAAAAGATGGATCCTGAGCAGCCTAAAACAGATGGGTTTTGTTGTCAAAGGTAAAAGGAATCTCTGTTAACAAAACATAATTTAGAAAACCACCTGTATCTAATTAACCTATGTACTAACTTCAATTAGCCTATATAATTACTGATGTGCTCTGCTACTACTGATGCATCTGCAGAATAAGCAAGTGTATACAGTAAGTGAAATGATCATCTACAACTAGGGATTGAACTGGACTTTAAAATGTGCCACAGCACCACATTCCGACTACAAGTAGAGCCAAGTTATAGCCTAGTTGCCAATGTCAATATCTACGTTTTTCTTTATTATACGTATCTCCTTCACATTGTAGGTTCACAATACACTCTTTGGATGTTAAAATGCTTAATGTATGTTAACATTTGATTATACAACAATCAGCCATAACATTATGGCCACTGATAGGTGAAGTGAATAACACTGATAATCTCATTATCATGGCACCTGTCCGTGGGTGGGATATATTAGGCAGCAAGTGAACATTCTGTCCTCAAAGTAGATGTGTTAGAACCAGGAGAAATGGGCAACCGTAAGGATTTGAGCGACTTTGACAAGGGCCAAACTGTGATGGCTAAAACGAATGGGTTCAGAACATCTCCTAAACTGCAGCCCTTGTGGGGTGTTCCCGGTCTGCAGTGGTCAGTATCTAGCAAAAGTGGTGCAAGGAAGGAAAAGCGGTGAACCGGCGACAGAGTCATGGGCGCCCAAGGCTCATTGATGCACGTGGGGAGCAAAGGCTGGCCCGTGTGGTCCAATCCAACAGATGGACTGATGAATGATGAATCACGTTTTCTTTTACATCACGTGGATGGCCAGGTGCGTGTGTGTCATTTACCTGGAGAACACATGGCACCAGGATGCACTATGGGAAGAAGGCAAGCCAGTGGAGGCAGTGTGATGCTTTGGGCAATGTTCTGCTGGGAAACCTTGGGTCCTGCCATTCACGTGGATGTTTCTTTGACACATACCACCTACCTAAGCATTACTGCAGACCATGTGTACCCCTTTCATGGCAACAGTATTCCCTGATGGCATTGGCCTCTTTCAGCTGGATATTGCGCCCTGTCACAAAGCAAAAATGGTTCAGGAATGATTTGAGGGGCACAACAACGAGTTCAAGGTGTTGACTGGGCCTCCAAATTCCCCAGATCTCAATCCAATCGAGTATCTGTGTGATGTGCTGGACAAACAAGTCCGATCCATGGAGGCCCCACCTCGCAACTTATAGGACTTAAAGGATTTGCTGCAAATGTCTTGGTGCCAGATACCACAGCACACCTCCAGAGGTCTAGTGGAATCCATGCCTTGACAGGTCAGGGCTGTTTTGGCGGCAAAAGGTGGACCTACACAATATTAGGCAGGTGGTCATAATGTTATGGCTGATCGGTGTATGTTTGGTAAGTCTTCCAAATTTTTATTTATAAATGTCTTTATAAATATTATCTTTATTTTGAGATAAACTTAATGGCAGAATGTTTATAGATTCACCTATCAATTCCTTTTCGGTGGTGTTGGGTCTAGGCTTTTGGTTGAATTCAAGATGAGGTATTTTTTGTAATCTGTATTTTCTGGGGGAAAAAAACAGATATGTTTGTGTTTTTATGAAACAAACAAGTTATTTCATCATATTGTATTTGATGAAATAAAAAGAGCAGATTGGGCTGTGCACATGCATAGTCAGTGCCATTTTATAATTTATTGTTAAATATTCTGATAATGTCTCGTGACATGATGTTAAAAACTGTAATATGCATTTCTGAGATATATTTCTACTTGATTGTTGAACAGTGCGTGAAGTGAATTTTGTGCAGCACAAAGGCATTAGATATGAGTCATCTAAAGGATAATAGCATAGTGAACTGTATCAGTGTTTAAGGGACAATTTGACATTTACTGGAGAGGCTAGTCCAAAATCAGGGAGGGTTGTCAAACTTCTTTCTGGCCAACTGGGACACTGCTGGCCTTGACTGTATAAAACAGGTTCCCTCAATATAGTTAATGTGATTACAGTAGTTGATTTTCATCTTTATATTTTTGCAAATTCAGTACCTTTTTTCACTGCAGAAGACAACCATGCTACCAGTAGATGTTGTTGATATTGTCATAGGGACAATTATGGTACAGTATGTATATATATATTTTTAGACAGGTTAATAACAGATAATAATTCACATAAAACCATTCAGATCTGACCAATTAATCCATGTAAATGCACAAGAGCATAGAGGGTTAGCTGATCCTTTTTGGGGACAATTACATTATCCAGCTGAGACTAGCCAACAACACCACAACGCAATTATTAAATTCTGTGAAGTATAAAATGCAGTGAAAATGTCCTGTGATTTTTTTGGGGGGCATTTTTGGGTCCACTCTTGAACGATTGTCATTTCTATAAAGGCACATTGGCCGGCTGTAATTCTACTTCTGATATCAATGTCCTGTCCCTCATAGATCATCATTCTCCCACATTGTTCCACAATATGCTGTGTGGTGTAACCACAAAAGCCTGTGCTCCTAGCAGGCCCAGTTAATCAGAAAAGTAGAAAATGTGTTCTGCCATTATTAATCCAGGTAGCTATTTGTCATCCTAGATCCTAACCCTTCAATTTTCTTTTAAGTATTACTTTCTATGTGTGGGTTAAACACAACCAGTCACAAGGTTTTGATCAGATTATGTTACTTCAAAAGTCTCATGTAGGCCACTTCTTTCTTCCAGCATTCAAACTGTGAATGAGCCCTTTGATGGGCGGGTAGGGACAACTGTTAAAAAAGACAAAAGGTTCTGGAAATAGATGGTCCTTCCTTTAGCAACATACGGTCGCCTAATTATTTATTGTTGGGGAAGGATCCCTTTTGAAATAAGTACATGTTTATAATCCAATCAATAATTAATACTTGGACACCAGCCATTGTTATTTAGTAGGAATGTAATGGTTGCCAACCAATCAATATGTATTGATTGTATTTATAACTTTAAAGCATTGCAAAAATTACCATTGAGTGCTGATTTGCTCTAATTCATGTACAGTATATTATTATTTTTCAGTAATATTTTTTTAATCACTACTCGAGATCATCCTGTCTAATTTTACCTGCTATCCGGTAAGATCATTGATTGTATTTGTTGTACATGCAACTGTGATTGTATTTGCAGCTGTGCCTTTTTTGGAAGTGCATACCATGAATAAGCCATAAATGACCATAGTTGCTCTGGGAAACCCCCAAATTTTGATGAGTAACAAACTGAGTTTCACATTATACTGTAACCTTTGCAGAGTTGACAAAAAAAGGTCATTTCAATTGAAGGATCTTGGGTGTCAGTGGAAAACCCAGCATCAGCGTACTCTCCTCTGTGCCCAGGTTCTGGTTCCACCCATCAAGACACGGAACCTGGAACAGCGAGAGCCAAAGCAATGAAGGAGGAGGAGATATTACAGTTTGTGAGCTGTAGTCACTTAAGCTCTTATTTCCCAGTTATTATATAACCTTTTTTATTTTATTTCATGGAACATACTCTGGTATACTCCCAGAGAAAGTGTGCAGTCACGGGTGCTTTTGCCACCGATAAATGCACATTTGAGATTTACCACTCCACTGCTGAACTAAAACTATCCAGGGTGTTCTATTGAAAAACTGATTTGAAAAATAAAATGTGTTTAAGCATTGACTGTGCCACTAGCTGATGAGTGGCTAGGAAGCCCCATGGTAATGTAAATTGGCAAGCCTCACCCAAGAAGCTGGGAGGCACATTCAGACAGCATTTGCTGGTCTCATTGTGTTCCAGGCATTCCATCAGTGGGTTTGGGCACCTGAAAAACAAACTAAGGGTGTCAGGTGAGTGAACACACCCACAGACGTGTTGATCCACTTGAATTTGTGGTTGGAAGAGCAGAGTGGAAAAATGTCCACTCTTCGTTTCCAACAAATGGTCAAAATGAACAGCAGAATTGACCGTTTTATAACATTTTCGACTTAAATTCTAAAGTGCACTTTTTTCTTTACTTTTTTTACTGTCACTTTCCTCTTAAAGTGACTGTTGTAAGTCCATTGTGTTATTATGTTAATGCATTCACATCAAGCAGAATTGTTCTGTGGCGCAATTTGATATTATACTAAATACAGTATGTGAAACGGAAATCCTAACTAGCCTAAATGGATCCATTAAATGAAATGGAAACTAAATGGAACTACAAAGTTTCAGACCCCTCCGCGTGACAAATGCTTTAATTTTTCAAGGCAACCTGTATCACCATTCCAATCTCGAGTGCCACTGCAACGTGAGTGATTTGTACTGCTCACACAGCTTTGACAACAATACCTGATGCGTTCTACATTTCCTACATGTTTCCATGGCAATAGGAATTCTGGCGCTGAGTGGCTGTGTGAAGGAACATGTATACATACCTGTGTGTTAACCTTTGTAGCATGTGACCCTGCTGAGTTTCAAATAAAAGAAGTATGACTGTGTGCATTAATATTGTTTTGTTGATATAATATAAGTTCATGCTAATGCGTATTATTGGGCTGGTTCTTTAGTGATGTTGCCCAAAAGAGACATTGTGAATAACTACTAAGAACCGAGTGAAACAATCATTACAAACATTTGTATGGTGCTCATATCTGTCTGCAACTTTGTTCTAGGGTGGAGTGGGTGTTTCCAGAAGGGTGAAATAGGTTTACGGTACTTAACCTGACAGGTAAACCTTGATTGGGGGGTAGTAGACAGGAGCTAAATACTGACACCTCCAGTGGTTTTCTGCTTGACATCCAGTTTCCTCGTGAGCCCATTGCTATTATAAACTTCCAGATTGCTTTGAGGTCTATAGGGTTTTATTTAGTAGGTAGCTAAGACTGCTGGCCCACAGTCATTCTACAGTCCACCGTCGTTTTGTGTTAGTGCGTGTTTGTTGGTTCATCTAGTGGTCCCCCATGATCGCAGGGTGACTATAGATCCGTCCTTATGTTCTAGGACATTTGATTCATTTACCCAGTTAATTAGCAAACCCTTTGTCGGGGGTTATGGTGGACTGTGTGTGTGGATCAGCCGGTGGTCATTGGGGGACACTCAACATTGCGTAATTGGTGCTGTCTCTGGGTGCACTTGGCTCATTGCCCACCCAGGATGCAGCGAGGCTGAGCCTCACCATCCTGGAAAATCCCTTTGGGCCTGGGGCTTCGCCTCGATGATTAGTTGTGGTGGGGGGTTCACAAAGAACATGGCGTGTATCAATTGAATTTGTGTTGAAATACCTCTAAAATGATTCTCAGTGAATGAATAATTCAACTTTTAGTTTGATTCTATTTTTCTTCTGTTCTTTATTTCATTGTTTTTTTGTATCTATTGTTTTTTTTTCACTATGATTTGTGTTCTCATCTCCCAGCTATAGGAAAGAAATCATTACAGGGGTTGTATTTAATTATTTGAAAGCATATAATACTGTCATTTGACCTGTTTTGCCCAACTATTGATTCAGCTTGTTGTAGTTTCAGAACTGCTGCTGCTTCTGTTACTGTGCTACATTTAAGTGTACTGTGTAGAATCTAACATTTACAAGAGTGAATTTAAACAGTAACACACATTTTCTCCTTCTCCCCTTTCCTTCCCGAACGAGACTGGAATAGTATTAGCTAGTCCATGGTGGTTTAGAGTGGGGGCGAGTACCTCAAGTCTCTGAAGCAAGTATGAGGAGACTACACGTCAAAGTAAACTGATGTACAGGGTTCTTAATCCCGCTTCGTGGTTCCACAGTCCTTGTATTGACAAAGCTTGCCATTCTCATGTAAACACAGTTACATTCTGCACCAGCTCTCTCGTATTCTGCCTCCACCATTAGGCTTAAATTGGGCTCCACCATTTGGCCCAACTTGGCCTCCACCATTTGGCCCAACCTGGTCTCTACCATTTGGCCCAACCTGGCCCCCACCATTAGGCCCAACCTGGCCTCCACCTGGCCTTCACCATTTGGCCCAACTTGGCCTCCACCATTTGGCCCAACCTGGTCTCTACCATTTGGCCCAACCTGGCCCCCACCATTAGGCCCAACCTGGCCTCCACCTTGCCTTCACCATTTGGCCCAACCTGGCCCCCACCATTAGGCCCAACCTGGCCTCTACCTGGCCTTCACCATTTGGCCCAACCTGGCCCCCACCATTAGGCCCAACCTGGCCTCCACAATTAGGCTAAACCTGGCCTCCACCATTAGGCCCAACCTGGCTTCCACCATTATGCCCAACTTGGCCTCCACCATTAGGCCCAACCTAGCCTCCACCATTTGGCCCAACCTGGGCTCTACCATTTGGCCCAACCTGGCCTCCACCAGTAGGCCAACCAGGTCTCCAATTATGGGGTGGAGGCACGTTTGCGCCAAGGTATTTAGAAAATGTCTATCTATTGGGCTTTTAGGCTACTCCCATAATAGTTAAACAATCAAATCAAATGTATTTTATAAAGCCCTTTTTACGTAAGCAGTTGGTGGTTATACACGTAGCCAGTCTGAAACCCCAATATGCCAGTAACTACACAACACTGATGCACTACTCAACTGTAGAAAAGCTTCCTGGTAGTGTAAGAATTTACAATTGTATTTAAATACACCTAAAAATATATCTTTTTTTTAAAGTAGCTATATCAAATTGAAAGATGTTGGTCTATGGTTTGTAGCTACCGAAATGCATTAAAGTCATACTGGAATGTTCATGAAAATGTTAAGGAAGATCAAGTAATTACTGATTGTAGAATAGAAGACATGCATTACTTCTAATCTCAATTTCACAACATTCACAGTTGATGTGTCCTACGAAGCCTGTGTGCATCATAGTGGAAAACAGATAATAACACTGTTCAAGAATGTTCATAATATTTCATAATAGTTGAAAGCTTAAACTTTTCACAAGCTTGAGTCAAATTAATAAAAGTGAAATGGCCTGTGTTACTTAGTGTTTGTAGGAACACAAATGTTCATTCACCTTTGGTCATTATTTCGGTCAAACATGCTGACTGCTCTTGTGTTACATGTTTGTTTGGTGATTTTTGAAGATGCAGACTTCACCTCAAATGAGCTACTGGGTATTTTTATTTTATTTATTTAACTTTAATATAACCAGGTAAGTCACAGGCCAAAAGCATTTAAATGCATGACAAAACAGCACACAGAACAACATAAATAACGTAAGATAAAAAAGGATGAATGCAAATAAATACAAAGACAGTAA
Source organism: Esox lucius (assembly GCF_011004845.1). Classification (NCBI taxonomy): domain Eukaryota; kingdom Metazoa; phylum Chordata; class Actinopteri; order Esociformes; family Esocidae; genus Esox; species Esox lucius. The sequence goes on along the minus strand of NC_047580.1, from coordinate 27,523,964 downwards.
ATGAAAATGAATACACTGGGACACAGATAAGACTAGCGGATTCAGCAGCTGCGTTTGTATGATATCAGCTTGTTTATTTCATTTCTGGAGGAGTTAGGTGAGATGAGTGCTCAGCTTGATTGGGTTTTGTAACTCATTCCTTTAATTGGCATTAGCGAACTGAAAGAAGTGGCACGGGAGGAATAGGTGTTAGTAGAGCACTTATAAGTGACTTATAAATAAACAAGTTGGTACCCATGAGCCTGGCAATAAGTGTGAAGGGAACTATGGTGTAAAGTCACAATTAAAATTGAGACATTAGATGGGAGTGAGGGGACAATGGAGCGGGAGATTGGCCGGAGAATCAGAGCAGCGGGGGCGGTATTGCATTCGCTTCACCGCACCGAAAAGAGAGCTGAGCTGGAAGGCAAAGCTCTCGATATACCGATATATCAATTTTTGTTCCTACCCTCACCTTTGGTCATGAAGGCTGGGTCATGACCGAAAGAACTAGATCGCGAGTACAAGCGGCTGAAATGGGTGGCTTTCTCAGAAGGGTGGCTGGCTTCTCCCTTAGGGATAGGGTGAGAAGCTCAGCCATCCGTGAGGAACTCGGAGTAGAGCCGCTGCTCCTTTGCATCGAAAGGAGCCAGTTGAGGTGGTTCGGGCATCTGGTAAAGATGCCCCCAGGATGTCTCCCTAGGGAGGTGTTCCAAGCACATCCAGCTGGGAGGAGACCTCGGGGTAGGCCCAGGACTAGGTGGAGAGATTCTATTTCGACACTGGCCTGGGAACGCCTCGGGATCCCCCAGTCAGAGCTGGCAAATGTGGCTCGGGAAAGGGAACTTTGGGGTCCCCTGCTGGAGCTACTGTCCCCGTGACCCGATACCGGATAAGCGGATGAAGATGAGATTAGGAGATGAGATGATGACATTAGATGGTATGCCGCACCCATTACGCCTCCTAATGAAAAGGGGTTTGTCATTTGGTTTAGATTTTTCCCTTAACTCCTACCCTCCCACTGCTCTTTGTGTCAATAAAACACCCTCCAGGACTCCAAACCCTTGTCCAGTTTCCAATCCCTGTGTCTCTCCCCATTTCAAAAGACATTGATTGTTGGTTATGTTATTGTACACATTTCAAGGTATACGTTATTAGTATTGACACTGTTTTGCTACTAATATTATTATTATTATTATTATTATTGTTTTATTTCTTCTTTTTTCTAGCATTCTGAGTGGGAACTTGTGTTACATAGTTGTTGTGTTGTTTGACTTATCTATCTGTATACTCTAATAAAAACATGAATCATGAAAAAGTTATAAAGCTGGGATCCTTAGTTTCTTCACATGTTTTGTATTTATAAATGAATAATACATAACCATTGATTCTAGAGAACTATAAATGCCCCGTGACCTCATTCCAATTGTCGTTTCTCATCAGAATCCAAATTATAAACCTGGTTTACTCAACCTTTCTAAACAACAGTGTAGACCTTCAAAACATGTTTTTATCTATAATTTTAAGAAATTGAATTGTCAGGCCATAACTCTTCCTATGAATTAGAGAGTGGTTACATTTCTCCAGACCCCATCTTAAGCTCTTCACCAAAACACAGGTAGTATGAACACTTTGTGATTGTTAAAATTAGGATCTCAGCTTAAAGTGTCCCAATTTCCTGTGTCCTATTTTCACAAAACTCAACTCAGTCATTGACAGAGAATGTCACAACTCTCTCCTATAAATAACACTGCAATATTACAGTTTAAATGATTTGGTATAACTTGCTGTTATAACTGTTACATAGGGCTGTATTCTATGGGATCTAGTAATAGCCATCCTTCTGGACTGGTAATGCATCATAATGCTCTTGTTGAACAGCATTTTCTTGACTAATATCTAAGCTGAAATTTGTAAATTCTCATGTTAAAATGCTTGATCTGTCAGTATCAAGATATTCCCCTTTTGATGAAAAAACGTCACACTGAAGTTGTCACTGGAAGTTTTTGATTGCGGGAAAATTGGTTAATTAGAGCAAATAGAAAATGTGTCATTAAATGTGTTAAATCAAATAATGTGAAATCTCACACTATTCCACTGACAACTTGAATGGTTGACATTGTTATTTTGATCAACTTTTAGAGGTGGAAATGAGCTACTTATTTTAATTAGGACATTTTTATCAATCAGATTTTCCATTGATGAACGAATAAAAATTATTCTTTGACATAACAACAGCCACTGCATAATCTAGGGCAGTGCTTCCCAAATGTTCTTTTTCTTCCAAATATAAGTAACAGCTGTGAGTACTGTTAATTATATTTGTATTTATATAAAAAGTGTTATACTACTTACAACAATGCAAATTGTTTAAAATAATAATAAAAATAATAGGCCTTTATTGTTAAATTTATTGCTAAAAAGTAATTGCAAGATATCATATATTTAAATAAGTATGTGGTCCTCAAGGGTGTTTTAATGGTAATTTGGTGGTCATCAAAACACGAGAGGTTGGGGACTGCTAATCTAGGCCAATAGTCTATTTCTGGATAACTGTCAGACTGTTGAGTACTATTTACTGTAGAGCTCCACAAATAATGATGAAACATCCATTGACCTACAACTGTGCACAGTTCCACCATCAAATACCAGAAAGCTACACTAGTGACCCTATTGACACAGTTTGTACAGGGAGAAACCTATACACCCTATTGTCTGGAGACATCGTGTTTGGACTATAGCTAATTCAACTGCGTCTGTGTCTGGTCTGTGAGTCTAAAACTATAACCCTCTTTGTTTCTTAAGATATGATACTACAACCCCTTGGTTAAAATCTATTCCCCTGCCCTTAATGGAGGTTAGAGCTGCAGTAGAAGTTCACTTTTTTATTTATTGATATTCCCCTTTAGGACATGCTGCTATAACCTCCCTACTCTAGCGTGTAGGTGAAGAGAGGCCTCTGTTATTATAATTGCTTAGCCTCTGAAAAGCAAATCCTATTAATATTCCACCAGCAGTCAATGCAGCAATTAATTCATTTTAAACAAATGCAATCTGTATGGGGGATTCTCGGGTAACAAAAATGTTTTGTCATCAGAATAACTCGGGGGGCTTGATTAAAAAAAGATCTCTCAGGCAATTATTGCCCATTGAAAACAAAGGAGGGGATGTATATATTGTAAACAAGGACAATGCTGCACAGTCCCATTATATCCCTGCAAATACCCTGTACATTGACTGGCCACGTAGACAACAATCATTTGCTGCGTTAAATGGTCCTTACAACGTCTGGTACTTTAAAAACCATTGCATTTACAGGTCAACCATTTGGTGACAGTATTAGAGAAACCTAAGAGAGATGGTCAGACAAAGAACATCAAAGCCAAGTATCTGCTATGACATACTCTCATTTCAAATTGTTATATGATCAGTGGGAGGGAGAGACGGAAATTCTTGAAAGCATGAACTACATAACAACCAGGTCAACAGTGGACACTTTGTTAGGCTGAATATCAAGGGCTGAACATTCGGTTTGAACGTGATGACACAAACAAGGTCACGGACCATGAATATAGATTTTCACATTTCACTATGTACTCACGTTGGATTGATACCAAATGTGTGGTGACAGTACGGAAGGTAGCATTTCATTTTAAGGGCCTGTTCATACATATCTATTTTACTGTTAGGGAACAAAGCACATTATGTATCTAGTCCCCTCCTTGTGAAAAAGTAACACATACAGCAACTCTCAAAAATATTCCGACCAATTCTTTCATGTTACTGATTTACAAATGGTACATAAAAATTCTGTAACATATTTAATTTTAAAACACTGAAACAGATACTCAATTATTTTAAGGTGACATTGGTTTCATTCTGTGAAATATTTGTATGAAAAAAATAGAAATATGTTGCTTAAAAATTTAACCATACATAAATATTTGGTAGAGCCATCCTTTGTAATAACAGCTTCAACTCTTGGGGTAAGTATGTACCTCTTTAACACAACGTCTGAGGGATTTATTCCTAATCCCATTCTTGGCAGATTTGCTCTAGGTTGTTTTAGTCAGTTGGATGGCATTGTGGATAGAAATTTTAAAACAATGCCTGAGATTCTCAGTGGGATTGAGATCTGGCTTGGTCTGGGTAGGATATTCACCTTTGTGTACTTGAGACACTTATGTTACTTGGGATCATTGCTTGTCTTTAACGTTTTTGCTCACCAGCCAGGGTGGCTCGTGGTTTTCCAAAGTTACTAGCCACTCAGCATTTCCACTTGCCACAATTTTGTTCTTGGGAAATTACACTTTATTTGATTAAAGTTGACTATGGTGTGTTATATTGTATCCTGTTTTTCTTGTTCACACTGGCGCGGAAGCCAATAGGCCTAACAGAAATGGACCAGAATCAAACAGTATGCAGGTAGTGCTCATGGGAGTTGTAAGGACATAGCTCATAGTGTCACTCATATTGCAATGAGTTTATTCTTTCAGATGTCTTGAGAAGACATGTATTTATATTATACAGTGGGGCAAAAAGGTATTTAGTCAGCCACCAATAGTGCAAGTTCTCCCACTTAAAAAGATGAGAGAGGCCTGTAATTTTTTTTTTTTCTCCAGAAAATCATATTGTAGGATTTCTTATGGATTTATTGGTAAATTCCTCTGTAAAATAAGTATTTGGTCACCTAGATTTCTGGCTCTCACAGACCTGTAACTTCTTCTTTAAGAGGCTCCTCTGTCCTACACTCGTTACCTGTATTAATGGTACCTGTTTGAACTTGTTATCAGGATAAAAGACACCTGTCCACAACCTCAAACAGTCACACTCCAAACTCCACTATGGCCAAGACCAAAGAGCTGTCAAAGGACACCAGAAACAAAATTGTAGACCTGCACCAGGCTGGGAAAACTGAATCTGCAATAGGTAAGCAGCTTGGTGTGAAGAAATCAACTGTGGGAGCAATTATGAGAAAATGGAAGACATACAAGACCACTGATAATCTCCCTCGATCCGGGGCTCCATGCAAGATCTCACCCCGTGGGGTCAAAAAGATCACAAGAACAGTGAGCAAAAATCCCAGAACCACACGGGGGGACCTAGTGAATGACCTGCAGAGAGCTGGGACCAAAGTAACAAAGGCATCATGCAACATCATGCTTTGGGGCTGTTTTTCTGCAACGGGACCAGGATGACTGATCCATGTAAAGAAAATAATGAATGGGGCCATGTATCGTGAGATTTTGAGTGAAAACCTCCTTCCATCAGCAAGGGCATTGAAGATGAAACGTGGCTGGGTCTTTCAGCATGACAATGATCCCAAACACACCACCCGGGCAACGAAGGAGTGGCTTCGTAAGAAGCATTTCAAGGTCCTGGAGTGGCCTAGCCAGTCACCTGATCTCAACCCCATAGAAAATCTTTGGAGGGAGTTGAAAGTCTGTGTTGCCCAGCTACGGCTGGCCTATGTGGTCCAATCCAACAGACAAGCTACTTTAGCTCAAATTGCTGAAAAGGTTAATGCTGGTACTGATAGAAAGGTGTCAGAAAACACAGTTTGTATCGTATGGGACTACGTAGCCGCAGACCAGTCAGGATGCCCATGCTGACCCCTGTCCACTGCTGAAAGCGCCTACAATGGACACGTGAGCATCAGAACTGGACCACAGAGCAATGGAAGAAGGTGGCCTGGACTGGTGAATCACATTTCCTTTTACATCATGTGGATTGTCGGGTGCGTGTGCATCGCTTAACTGGAAAATACATGGCAGCAGGATGCACTATGGGAAGAAGGCAAGCCAGTGGAGGCAGTGTGATGCTTTGGGCAATGTTCAGTTAGAATTCCTTGGGTCCTGCCATTCATGTGGATGTACCTTTGACACATACCACCTACCTAAGCATTGTTGCAGACCTTGTGCACCCTTTCATAGCAACGGTATTCCCTGATGGCATTGGCCTCTATCAGCTGGATAATGCGCCCTGTCACAAAACAAAAATTGTTTAGTAATGGTTTGAGTAACACAACAATGAGTTCAAGGTGTTGACTTGGCCTCCTAATTTCCCAGATCTCAATCCAATTGATTATCTGTGTGATGTGCTGGACAAACAAGTCCGATCCATGGAGGCCCCACCTCTGAACTTACATGACTTAAAGGACCTGCTGCAAATGTCTTGGTGCCAGATAACACAGCACACCTTCAGAGGTCTAGTGGAGTCCATGCCTCTATGGTTCAGGGCTGTTTTGGCGGCAAAAGGGGGACCTACACAATATTAGGCAGGTAGTAAAAATGTTATAGCTGATCAGTGTATATATATTGCTCGGGAAAAAAATAAGAGACCACTGCACCTTTTTCTTTCCTTTCCAAAAAAGTTGGAAGGAAGGTTTTTAGTGAGGAACAGAAGGGTTAAAATTAAGAGACCACTGCACATTAAATGCTTCTGTTCCTCACTCAAAACTTTCCTTTTCAACTTTTTTGGAAAGGAAAGAAAAAGGTGCAGTGGTCTCAATTTTTGGAGTATATATATACTGGGGTTTTCCAGGCTCAAAATTAGACAAAGGTGGTAACCCAAACCCCGCTACAACACAAAGATGCTCCTCTTTATATATGTGGCTACACATATGACAAAGACAAGTATTATTGATTTAACTCTGCCATGTTGTCCATGTCCACTTGAGCAGCTAATGCACACTACAATGTCCTCCCTAATATCAACCAAAATATATAAGCAATATATTTATTCTTAACATAGTCCTATTAACATGTTACCTATTTAAAAATAAATATGAAATCACTCATCAGGTTAATAATCACATTATTGTTGTCTGTTTTCGTTGTTATGCTATCTTGTTGTTTATGTAGACGTGAATAAATAAAATGAAGCAGTGTGTATGTATTTTACAGCCTTGTCGCATAGTTTTTTCCCCCATTCTTGCCTTGACGCTACATCGTTCATCTCCCTCTCAACTTCCTTCAGCTGTACTTGGCTCTGCTGCTGTTGCTGATACAGAATCTTCACATTCATATAATTATATTATTTGTGACTTAAATATGTTAATTGTATATTATTTGTTACACTGTATATTGCAAATATAATGTTTTTGGTGACAGTACATACCCTAATCTGATGGTCTTTTCCCCATCATATTGGTTTGTCTTGCAGACTCTCTTTAAAAACATCTGTAGTTCTAGGCTACTAGAAGTAATCTGAAACTTACATTTTTTTTATGTGGATTGGATGTAGTTATTAAGGTTATTAAGTTGAATTGAAACATTAAAACATGCTTGGGTGTAAAAGAACGTTACTCACGTTACTCATCTCTGATATCAGGACCAGTGTATGGCAAGGTTGCCAGAGTTAATTGACAGTAAACTGTTACTCTCCCGCAGACTCGAAAAATAAATCGACCGGCCCAAGCCCATTAAGAATAGTCCAATTGGGTAGGAAACACCCCAACTGGCAACACTGCCAATACGGAAAAAGTTTCCTCCTACCGTCACATTAGCTGCACTGTTTCAGTATTTTATGAGCGCAAAATCATGTTTCACCATGCCGACACACAGAGATTTGAATGCAAGAAAAACCCTATATATAGATATATAGAATGTCACCCGCCAAATTGGCTAGTAAGTGTGACTGCATTACACGCCACAACCAAATTCTATCCACATTTGGTGGGTGGGCGGGTTCCAAGCCCTGCTTGGGATCACTGTCCTGCTGAAAGATGTATTTTCTCCCAAGCAGGTTCTCTTGCAGTGTTTCTCTGGATTGTGTTGCATCAATTCTTCCTTCATTTTAACGAGATGCCCAGTCCCAGCTGATTAGCAGCTTCCCTACAGCATGGTGCTGCCACCACTTTCATGGTAGGAATGGTGTATTGTGGTCCTATGTAGCTCAGACGGTAGAGCATAGTGTTTGCAATGCCAGAGGTTGTGGGTTTGATTCCCACTGGGGGTCAGGTTGAAAATGTATACAATCACTTCTGTAAGTACTCTGGGTAGGGGTGGCAGCTAATTGACTACAGTGTTTGTCTTGAAGAATCAGTTTTGGCCACAAAGGTCTAAGTTGGATTCATAATACCTGCATCTACGCTCATGTTTTCCGGAATACTCCATATGCCCTTTCAGACGGTAGTTCTTGACTAATGGCTTCTTTCTTAGTCAAAAGTATCATATTCAGTCAACTATTCCTTGAATGCTGAGGCACATCAAGGATGAGATTCTCCAAACTTTGGATTATATTTTGCTCATCTAAATTGCTCTAATTATAAATAATGGAGTGTAGAGACAAATAAATGTAGCTTCACTTTCCGCATACATAAGGAGGGGAGTGTTGGTACTGATCAAATGTTATATTTGCCTTGTTTCAGAGGATGAATACTCTTAATAGGTGGTTGCTCACCAGAAAAGAAACTTGAATCTAAATAAAAGCTGAACAGCTTAGAAAAATAACATTAACCTGACCAGGGATTAACAAACCGTTGTTTTGTTTGCTTGATTCAGAGCAGAGCTGTCTGCCACTCACACAAAACATGTTTGTCAAACACCTACTGTAGTTATTTATCACATGATGATAGTGGGAATCAAAGTGTTACACAAATGTTGTGTCTTATCGCTGAACATCTTGCTTTGAGGTTTCTTGATGACTAAGTATTCTATTTATTTGAACAGTGAGAGATTAACAACAAACGAATCCAGAAAAATGCATGTCAAAAGTTTTATAAACTGATATGGATTTTAATGAGTGAAATAAGTATTTGATCCCCTCTCAATCAGAGCGTTTTCTGGCTCCCAGGTGTCTTTTATACAGGTAACAAGCTGAGATTAGGAGCACACTCTTAAAGGGAGTTCTCCTAATCTCAGCTTGTTACCTATATAAAAGACCCCTGTCTACAGAAGCAATCAATCAATCAGATTCCAAACTCTCCACCATGGCCAAGACCATAGAGCTGTCCAAGAATGTGAGGGACAAGATTGTAGACCTACACAAGGCTGGAATGGGCTACAAGACCATCGCCAAGGCAGCTTGGTGAGAAGGTGACAACAGTTGGTGCGATTATTCACAAATGGAAGAAACACAAAAGAACTGTCAATCTCCCTCAGTCTGGGGCTCCATGCAAGATCTCACCTTGTGGAATTGCAATGATCATGATAACGGTGAGGAATCAGCCCAGAACTACACAGGAGGATCTTGTCAATGATCTCGAGGCAGCTGGGACCATAGTCACCAAGAAAACAAAGGTAACACACTATGCCGTGAAGGACTGAAATCCTGCAAGCCTGAAACCACATGTACAGGCCCGTCTGAAGTTTGCCAATGAACATCTAAATGATTCAGAGGAGAACTGGGTGAAAGTGTTGTGGTCAGATGAGACCAAAATCGAGCTCTTTGGCATCAACTCAACTCGCCATGTTTGGAGGAGGAGGAATGCTGCCTATGACCCCAAGAACAGCATCCCTACCGTCAAACATGGAGGTGGAAACATTTTGCTTTAGGGGTGTTTTTCTACTAAGGGGACAGGACAACTTCACTGCATCAAAGGGACGATAGACGGGGGCATGTACCGTCAAATCTTGGGTGAGAACCTCCTTCCCTCAGCCAGGGCATTGAAAATGGGTCGTGGATGGGTATTCCAGCATGACAATGATCCAAAACACACAGCCAAGGCAACAAAGGAGTGGCTCAAGAAGAAGCACATTAAGGTCCTAGAGTGGCCTAGAGGAGTGGGACAAAATCCCTCCTGAGATGTGTGCAAACCTGGTGGCCAACTGCAAGAAATGTCTTACCTCTGTGATTGCCAACAAGAGTTTTGCCACCAAGTACTAAGTCATGTTTTGCTAATGTGAATAAATGTACTTTAACCTCTTAATCATTGCTTCATTACAAACCGAATGTGCAAACAACAGAATGAGTGTCACTGTCCAAATATCTGTGGATTACACATTATAGTGGAAAGAGAAACATAGGTCATCCTTAGAAACATTCCCACATAACGGTTAAACCGAGTTTTCTGGGTCCTCACACACTCAAACAAGGTCAAGCTTTATTTGCTGTGCAAGAATAAAAGAACCCAGTCTTTCTAGATCTGTAATATCATAAAAAATTATATTTGGAACAAGAACACACTTCATTAAATGTTTACACTCTATGTTCTAAATCTACTCATTCACCTGCAATTTTCATCAACAATTTATTTGATGATTACACACTAAATTACGTATAATTTTGTTTTGTAACGACACACAATGTGGGGTCCTGGTACACAATGCTGTTGGTTCACAGTTAGTGACTAACCATAGTTACGTTTCTTTTCCTGTCCTCTGATTAAAATGTCAGACACAGATGAGCTCTCTCCAATCTAACATAAAATCAATCCAAAGTATTTTTCAAACTGTTTCTAACAGTGACCATTTTGCTGCTGAGGTATCAATTGCAGGAGAGTGAGGGAGGAATGAGAAAAAAACAAGATCCATTTATGGTGGCAAACGGCATCAGGTCTTGTCCTTGCTCAGTGAAGGCTGTTCCTGGAGTAATGGACAAGAGGATCTGTGTCCCCAACAATGTGAAGAGAGTTTACATGTTTGGAGGAATTAGGTGATCAAATGGAGTGTGTTCCTTGTGATTCAGTTCCCTTGCCCTCAGACAGCTGGGGGTCGCACAGGCATTGGCATTCCCCCCCACCACCGTGACATCAACTCAGTAAAGATGTCCGATCCACGTCAGACAATTTGTAAACAAGGAATCATCAACAGTTAGTGTAATGTGGCAAATATAAAGAATTGTTTTAATTTCATCATTACACACTCAAAAGGACAAAAAATTTAAACAGGGTCTCGGGAAAACCAAAAATGTTTTAATGTCAAATATATCTGCCTACACATAGTATTAGACATATTAGACGTATTAGACACAGCTGTGAGCAGAAACAACAGCTATTTATTCCGTTAGAAAGCCAGGTTTTTGGACTCCTGAAAGACCACAGATTGTGCGGCATCTCAGTGCACCCAAATTACAATCATTATAATAATGACCGTGACTTTCCAGTATAAAAATGCATGTACTCAATAAATACTGTAAATTGCCCTGGGAAAGAGGATTTGCAAATTACGTAAATGTTTCTTTTCGGGGATCTGAAGATTGATCACCGATCAATGCGATTTCTAGGAAGCCCTCAATAGAATTTAACATAAACTGTATGTATGTTACAAAGTAAACAACAATAAACTGGAATTGCAATATCTCATGATTCATACATAGTAACTCAAAGAGCAAATTGTTATCTGATTTCACAATGTGCCTTCTTGAAGTTGTTGATGAACTGGCACACAAAGCCGAACAGCTCCTGTGAATCTTGATCTTTTGGCTCCCCAAATTTTACCTTTGAGGAAAAAGACAAATAATACAGAGTTTTATTTTTGAGTCAAGCCCTTCATCTGCTCTCATTCTTTCAGAGGTCATAATCTTTAACATGGCAACCCACAGTTAATAACCCTTTGTCTAATTCCTGGGGTTAACACAGTTGTTCCTGGCTTGGTTTGGATGCATAATGTACCTCCAGTTCATTGCTAACTCCATTTGTAATAATAAGCTGATAAACTGCCTGAGCATGGAACCAATTACTAGACTTAAATATCTTAAATGAGATAAAGTGGTGGCCATGGCATAAATACATGTCTAAGGTATTTTCTCTTCACGATCACAAACCAATACAATGAGTATGTCATTAAAACATGCCACTCAACAGAGAGGCTAAAGCAACAACACAGCGAGACTTATGGATATTCTTTAGATTTATAGGCATTTAACCGCTGGGTATACACTTATAACCATAAAGTAAAGGCTTCAAACCATGTAGTATAGGTTTTTAACAGTACAGTTTAGGCAATTACCATTGCCTCCCCATCTGACTGCAGCAGTTCTGTTCCCCTGGGGAGCATAGGGACAGTTCTGATAATGTCACAGATATACAGTGGATATAAAAATCTACACACCACTGTTAAAATGCCAGGTTTTTGTGTTGTAAAAGAATGAGCCAAAGATAAATCACGTCAGAACTTTTTTCACCTTAAATGTGACCTATAACGTGAAAAATTCAATTGAAAAACAAACTGATATCTTCGAGTGGGAAAAATAAAAAATTACTAAATAACCTGGTTGCATAAGTGTGCACACCCTTAAACTAATACTTGGTTAAAACACCTTTGATTTTATTACAGCGCTCAGTCTTTTTGGGCAGGATTCTATTAGCATGGCACATCTTGATGTGGCAATATTTGCCCACTCTTCTTTGCAAAAGCACTCCAAATCTGTCAGATCTCCTGTGCACAGCCCTCTTCAAATCACACCACAGATGTTCAGTTGGATTCAGGTCTGGGGTCTGGCTGGGCCATTCCAAAACCTTAATCTTCTTCTGGTGAAGCCATGCTTTTGTGGATTTGGATGTGTGCTTTGGGTCGTTGTCGTGCTGAAAGGTGAACTTCATCTTCAGCTTTCTAACGGACGCCTGAAGGTTTGTGCCCAAAAAAATTTTTGTGCCTGGTATTTGGAACTGTTCATAATCCCCTCCACTCTGACTAAGGCCCCGGTTCCAGCTAAAGAAAAAAAGCCCCAAAGCATGATGCTCCCACCACCATGTTTCAGTGTGGGTATGGTGTTCTTTGGGTGATGTGCAGTGTTGTCTTTGCGCCAAATATACCTTTTGGAATTATGGCCAAAAAGTTCAACCTTGGTTTCATCAGACCTTAACACATTTTCCCACATTCTTTTGGGAGACTGGATGTTTGTTTTTGCAAACTTCAGCCGGGCTTGGATGTTTTTCTTTGTAAGAAAAGGCTTCCATCTTGCCACCCTACCTCATAGCCCATTCATATGAAGAATACGGGAGATTGTTGTCACATGTAACACACAGCCAGTACTTATCAGAAATTCCTGCAGTTCCTTTTATGTTGCTGTAGACCACTTGGAAGACTCCCTGACCAGTTTTCTTCTCGTCTTTTCATCAATTTTGGAGGGACGTCCAGTTCTTGGTAATGTCTCTGTTGTGCCATATTTTCTCCACTTGATGATGACTGTCTTCATTGTGTTCCGTGGTATATCTAATGCTTTGGAAAATATTTTGTACCCTTCTGGCTGATATCTTTCAACAATGAGATCCCTCTGATGCTTTGGAAGCTCTCTGGGTACCATGGCTTTTGTTCTGAGACGCAACTAAGAAAATGTCAGGAAAATCCTACTAGAACAGTTTAACTTTATTTGTGATTAATCAGAGTCACTTTAAATGATGGCAGGTGTGTAATGACTTCTATTTAACATGAGGTTCAATGTGATTGGTTAATTCTGAACACAGCCACATCCCCAGTTATAAGAGCACACTTATGCAACCAGGTTATTGTAAGTTTTTTTTTTTAAATGTTTCCTCCTCCAAGATTTCAGTTTGTTATTCAATTGAATTGTTCACATAATAGGTAATATTAAAAGTGGAAAATGTTCTGACATGATTTATCTTTCTCTCATTCTTTTACATCACAAAAACCTGGCATTTTAACCGGGGTGTGTAGACTTTTTTATCCACTGTAAGCTGTGTGAGGGTCAGTCTCTGCTCTCCTCTCTTCCTCAATGTACCTCTCTCTCTCTCTCTCTGTCTCTGTCTCTCTTTCCCTGCTGCAGAACACCATTATTGGTGTGTGTGTCTGTGTCTGTGTCTGTGTGTGTGTGTGTGTGTGTGTGTGTGTGTGTGTGTGTGTGTGTGTGTGTGTGTGTGTGTGTGTGTGTATATATGCGAGTGAAAAGGTGTGTGGCATAAAGTTTGAGGTGCAGGTATTTTACTGTGGGACCCACTATAACACAATTTTCTGGCAAGCCTTAGGCTCACCCTTCACCCTGTCAAGACTCACAACTGTCACACAGAACCCAGCAAAGTCAGGTGGACTGGGATGATGGATTATGTTCCTGGAAATGGGGGAGGTTGGAAAATGCATTACTTTCTTTGAAAATACATGTTCTATTTGGGTTTTGCTTTGTTCCAACTGGGAACACACAGTACATACAGTAGGCCTATGCCAAACATGACAAATGGATATATAAGGAAATATGTATGATTCCACAACAAAAGTTGGTGAATATCGCATTGCATATATTTGGTCAATTCGGTAAAGCAAATCTGGATCAAGTGACACATTGTGATTGGTACTGTCTGTCTGAGAGAAAATCAAGAATACTGCAGAGTACTACGCATTTTAGTGTAGTACTTACCAAACACTTTTGTCGAATACAGCAGAATTCTATACTTCAATCTGTATTCTCCCTTTTCTACTCTCCTCCCATTTTCAGGATGTCCAAATCACATTTATGGCCTTGGCCGATTGCAGCAAGGAGCTTCAGAAGAGGTTTGAGATGTTTTCTGTGATGCACGTCTCCCCAAGCGATTCTACATTTCATGACAGTGATAAGTCAACCAGGACTTATTTTCCGGTTTATACGTCCAGTATATAATAGCCCATTCTCAGGAACCAAGAACCAAGACTGAATTTGCAGGCACACAACCTACTACTAGGAGTGTGCAGAGACGAGGCAGTCGGTTCAAAACCCTGTCCGTCGTTTACATGAACCCGATCCTTTTCACATATTTCTCCCTAAAACCATTCATAAGATGTTTAAGGTTTTCCTTACCAAAAAACGTGTGTCCAAAATGTGTTTTAGTAGAATCCTTTCCCTCCTTAAAGTTTAAACTTTAGGATGAAAATAATTCTAACAGTGTAGAACTTACCTTGAAAAATGATTTATCTGAAATATACTCAATCCCCTCTCCACCATTCTCCAAAGGGGAGAGAGATAAGCTAAGAAACAATCGGAAAAAGGCTCATCTTGATATTTTAGGAGTGAAGTAACCATCTATCTCTGAGGCATATTAAAAGAATAACTCAGGGATTACCAATATGTCACTGTAGAGTTTCATCATCTCCTCACACCTCTTTGTCAGCAGGGAGAGATCTGTGCTGTACTTCTCAATTGCCATCTGGAGTGAGAGGGAGAAAAGTGACTGGTGAGGAGATACTGCTAAGCTTTTTCATTATTTGATATAAATCTAATATCAGAACACCTGCCATGCTAGTGAGATCCAACACCTTCTCTTCTCTTCATTTGGATCATGAACACCTGTTTTTTGCTATTGCCCTCACCTGTGTTCCTCATCACTGTTCCTATTTAAGTTCCTTGCTTTGTATCTTTTTGGTCATCATTAAATCTAGCTACTGTACTTGACTTAGCTACACTCATGTAAAGGGTAAAACAGAACCCTCTTTCAAAACAATGAAACTATAGCTCAAAATGACCTATGAGTATTCAACCCTGTTTAATTAAACCTATTCTTTCTACATTTTGAACCACGTAACAAGTCCGAACCAGAAAACAGAATGCACATCAGTTAGAAACAGAGAGCTAGCTTCTCTTTTCACTGGGACTCTTTGATCGGTCACCTGGACAGAGGTGTAAACGGTCAGCAGTTACATTTAAAAGGCTTCTCACTACTGGCAGCAAGTATATACATACTCTATAACAACCCAACACCATGGAGGACTGCAATGGGAATGGAACATTTGGCTCAGAAATCAGAAATAATTTATGATTATTCTAACCAAATATATCAAAGTGCAATTTCACATGTGTGAGATTTTCACATGATGGTTTCAATCACATTTCAAGCTATCATTCAGACTCGAGGTGAAAACTTTTTTCTACTCACATGGGAAAAGGTATATATATTTATTCAGTGTGTCAAAGTTTTACATGTATTTGAAGGAATATTCAATAAGTCTTTCTGTATATTAACTGAAAATTGAGACAAGACCCATTTGAATAATCTTTTAAAAAATTGCTTCCTTACTTTAAGGTCTTTGGAAAACCTTTGGTGTCGATCGCCTTGGTTTCTTCTCTTGTATGTTTTCCTGTACTGAATGACCTTCTGCAACTCATTCTTGAGAACTGGAGGGAGACAGTGTGGTCATCATCCATCATATGTGATCGCTGAAACAAACCTCTATTTTAAATTCCTTTTTTCTCCCTTCTCCTGCCTGAATCAAATGGCTGATCTGCACTCATGTCCATTGTTTGTCTTCTGCCAAAAGTCATTATTTTTTATAAAAGTAATTATAATAATAAACTATTGAAATATAGCACTATTATTATAATTTCAAATTATTTGAAGAGCAAAAAACAAATAAGAAATATCATTATATTGTAACAGGTGGGCACGGTTTGGCTTGAACAGAAAGAGTTGGTCAGAGGAAAATGTTTGATGATAATTAAATAGGCTTACATGCAGCTTCTGTTTTGTCATTAGCCTACTTTTTAAGAGGCTAAATATATCCTAGTTCACCAGAATACTGTGATAAATCGATGGAAATTACTTAAAATCTAGTTGACATTGGTCCCTGCGTCTCTCACAGAGCAAGCATGTTTAAAGAATGGAGAGAAAATGCAATTAGGCCAAAAAATAAAAAGAACAAGGTTTCTGGTAAGATTTCAGATAAACCTATAGTAGTTGACATGGCATGTAGGTGATATATTATAGGCTTTCCATCCTGGGTGGCATAGCAACCTAAGGCACTACATCACAGTGCTCAGAAATCCACCACCATCTAGGTTCAATCCATGCGGTGCTGTATCTTTAGACAACTGTGGCTCTTTCTGGGAAAGGCCAGATATTTTCAGCATGAATGGAATTTTCCTAGCCTTGATACCCTGACTTAAAACCATGGAAAGGTCTTGGGTGCATTCATACGAATGTTAGAACCCTACTTTCTAAATGGATCATAATCAAGAGCTAGGCAACTCATGGAAAGCCTAAATTCCTTATTACGACAGAAATTTGGATGAATGGAAACATGGGTGCACAAAAAACACAGTCGCTGTTCTCACTGTACCATTAGATCTCAGCCCCGTAAAGACCACTCTTGCTTTTACAGATACATTATTGAACACAATAAGAAACTTGATAGACTCACCATCCACTTCAGCAGAGAGCCCTTTAATGGAAGCTGACCAGACAGACAGAAACACCAAAAATAATTTACCTAAACTGCCACAATTGAAACCTACAGTGCAGATTTTCAGGTCTCTGACCAAAATCTTGATTACTTACCTCCAGGGACAGTTTCGAATTCCGCCAACTCTTGGGGAAAAGTGGCCAAGCTGGGTTCATGCAACATGATCTGCTCCACAAGGGCATGCATCAAGGTGAACTTCCTGTCTGACCCACGAAGCTGGGAAAGCTATGGGGTGTGGAGGGACATTGGAAGGTGATGCGAAACTACATTATAAAAATAGTTTATTATGAATAAGATAGAGAAAACACGGTTTTGGTCTAGACAGACACCATCAGAAAATGACTGAGGAGATGCGAGGTCATGCTGGCACACCACCCTGCGCGTTGTTGAAAACATCCGTGAGGATTTGGAGAGAATCAGAAATACAGTACTTTCAAGGAGCTTCCTTTTTCCCTTTTCAGATGCTGAGGGTGAAAAACTGATGAAGGCCCTGGTTTACTTCTGATTTCAGCGCTGATGAAAACCCAGGTTTAAGTAATATACACAAACTTAATGTTGCATGGTCAAAAGCAAGAAACACAGACAGAGGCCCAGATCGGCAGTCATTTAAGCTGAGGAATCAAATCAGATAAGCAGTGTTGGACTACTGTGTAAACACTGACTGCATAGGGAACTCTTCCAAAAAATCTTGCATTTCCTTTCTCTCTGCCCTAATTAATTAATTTGAGTCCTTATAAAAATGCTAATCACCACTTTATCTCAGCAGGGTGTCTTTTAGAAAGCGCCTGCTTACTCTTTGGGGTTAAATACAGATTTTTAACCTATAATACGATAGTTAAAAGAAAAAGCCAAGGTTTTGTTTTCAGCATCTCATAGTTGGAGTCACTGATGCCTTGCTAGCAATACATACACATGGAAATCCACAGGGGACAACACGTTTGACCCTGGTCTGGTTATCACAGGCTCTATAATCTATACTTTAAATTAAACATTAGTCTCAGGAGAATAATCCTGCACTGTGAAAAGCTGCTCATGTGCTCCTCCTTCATAAGGTTGGGAAAACTAGCTTATCTAGCTAAGATTTTAGAAGCATTACTAAATGTACATCTATGCTCTTTTCTGGTTTTAAATGTACACTACCGTTCAAAATGTTGGGGTCACTTAGTAATGTCCTGTTTTTTGTCCATTACAATTGCATATAAATTACCTGAAATACAATGTAGGCAGATTTTGGAAATGACCATTGTAGCTGGAAATGGTTGATTTTCAATGGAATATCTACATAAGCATACAGATGGCCATTATCAGCAACCATCACTCACGTTGTGCTTACTAATATGTTTATCATTTAAAAAAGCTAACTGATCATTAGAAAACCCTTTTTCAATTGTTTTAGCCAACTATTGCTCACATTTTACATTACTGATGACATTTGAAATCCTGTGACCAATTTATTTCATACAGATAAGAGTACTGCTCAATTTCCGTAAACAAAACCTCACAATCTGATTTTCAAGAATTACAGAAATTATTTTTAGATCTTTAAATAGTACAAAAAAAATGAATGCTTTTATTTAGGACCCAGAACTCAAATAACTTTGAAATGGTTGCACTGGACATTAAAGTTCAAATTAAAGTTCTTTCTAGTAGTGCAATATTTTGGTATTTGGGTTGTTCACAAGATGTAATTTAAAACATGATGCTAAATAAGTGACTAGGTTGAAAACAAAGACTGTGAACAGCGCTTTATATGTCTGTTTCAGATTACATATGCACGTGCAGGTTCTACTTTTTAAGTTATACATGACTCTACCCTTCTGATTACTTGTGTGACAACTTCAGGAATCATTTCTATTATATTGTATGAAGCAGTGGGTTGGTGCTTCCTTTATGTTAGATAAAAAATTCTGTTTAGTATGTTTCAGGTTCTCAATTCATATATTTCAGGTTATTAATGCAAGACAATTTTTAAAGACAATTTCAGTGTAATTAGTTTTTATAATAAAACTACATAAAATTGCTAAATGATCCATAGTATCTCCATCTTAAAACAATACCATATGTCAGCTTGGTACAAATAGCAAATTAAGGGGGAAAAATAAATGTATTTTTAAGGTTACTGGAAGTATAAAAGTTGTTTTTAACCACCGCAATAAAGATCATTCTAAACTCTTTCTGTTAATTAATTATTGAAAGCACAGTTATAACACAAAAACAACTGGAGTGGTAAGTGTTCTGTTAATGTAGGAAAGTAGTTTAACTTTTTACAATCCTTGCTATTTTTGGGGAATTTCCGCCTGGATTTGGTTACTTAGTGTAAAACAAATGCCAAAGTGATGCATATATCCAGAAAGTAGACATCCTAAGCTTTCAAATGGTACCAGATATGAGCTAAACACGTTTTTTAAATAAATGTAAATTGTTAATAGATTGTTATGGACGCCATTTTGGATTTTAAGAGGTTAAACAAAAAGAAACGTTATCTTTTATACCTCTGATAAAAATGTTATGATCTTTCTAAAATACTAGCAAATGCTTGTGATTTATATTTTAATTGAATTGCAAAAGAGACCTCTAATCCTTTATTGGGACTTATTCCATAGTCTTTTCTAGTTTAAGTTGTTTATCAATTTGTGGTTCAGGGTGTCCTCCATTGATCATCAACTTAAGATAAAAACACAACCTTTATTGCTTTCTCTAAAGTTCAGTTACAGAAGTATATTATCATCCTGATCCTGCCATTGATTTAAGGAGGGGGGTCTTTGTCTAGTGGGAAGAGACTTCTGGAGTGGAACAGGCTCTCTTATTACACCTCCCAGAATCAGAACTTCCACTTGATGGCCAGGCAGTGAAACAATCTGTATGTCAGACCCACACACACTCATTAGGAAGGACCCCGCTGAGTTGGATTCATCCGAACAGTTAGAGGAGGGACAGTAGGAGCGATACACAATATTGCACCAAGAGGAGGAGGGAGACACCTCAATGTACATCAGTGAGAATACTCATTAGCCTAGTACTAGACACTCCAACACGAGTCAGACAAACAGCAGAGGAGCACCTACTTTAGTTAAGGTGGAGAGGCGGAATCCTCTGGCCTTTCCTTTCCCTGCGTTCTCGTTGAGATAATTGCCGATGGCCAGCATGTGCTCAAGCACAGAGACAAACAATTTTGAGCCGTACAACTGCGTGCACATCCTGATCTTCTGGTTAATCAGCTGGAAGACAAAAACGGCAGTCCACGACAAGTCATTGTAATTTCATAGCGTATGCAGGCTATTGTTCACAGCAGATGTATGTCTAACACATCAACCATTCCAACTCGGTCTTGGTGGACGTGATCATGGAATTACTTGGGCTTGACCTGCTGAGTAAATGAATTGTCAATATTACATTTTAATTTGGTTTCCTTGAATCTCAGCATGTTACCTAGCAACCAATACAAATCTCCTCTGAATAACCGAATAGGTCAAGAAATCTGTAATTGTTTTTGGATGTTTTGCTGAAGAGGTCTTGTTTGTACAATTTTACATTGGTTTTCTTAAATGTATTTTTTTTCTTTCTTAAAGAAGCAGTATTTAGGACGATTGATAAATATACAGAACTCTTGTCCATTATACATCTCTAAGCTGAAGCCAGCCACTTAAAATGAGAGAGAAGCTAATCACAATTATAGAACAATACTTTTTATTTTTATGGACAGAATTTCTAGGCGCAGCCAGGGGCCGGAGGGTGTCAGGTTTGGGGACCACACAATTTCGTCTCTGCTCTTTGCAGATGATGTTGTCGTGTTGGCCCCTTCTAACCAGGACCTTCAGCATGCACTGGGACGGTTTGCAGCCGAGTGTGAAGCGGTGGGGATGAAAATCAGTACCTCCAAATCCAAGGCCATGGTCCTCAGTCGGAAAAGGGTGGCTTGCCCACTTCAGGTTGGTGGAGAGTGCCTGCCTCAAGTGGAGGAGTTTAAGTATCTAGGGGTCCTGTTCACGAGTGAGGGAAGGATGGAACGGGAGATTGACAGACGGATCGGTGCAGCTTCTGCAGTAATGCAGTCGATGTATCAGTCTGTCGTGGTGAAGAAAGAGCTGAGCCGCAAGGTGAAGCTCTCGATTTACCAGTCAATCTACGTTCCTACTCTCACCTATGGTCATGAGCTTTGGGTCATGACCGAAAGGACAAGATCCCGGATACAGGCGGCCAAAATGAGCTTTCTCCGCAGGGTGGCCGGGCGATCCCTTAGAGATAGGGTGAGAAGCTCGGTCACCCGGGAGGAGCTCGGAGTAGAGCCGCTGCTCCTCCACATCGAGAGGGGTCAGCTGAGGTGGCTTGGGCATCTGTTTCGGATGCCTCCGGAACGCCTTCCTGGGAAGGTGTTCCGGTCCCGTCCCACCGGGAGGAGACCCCGGGGAGGACCTAGGACACGCTGGAGGGACTATGTCTCCCGGCTGGCCTGGGAACGCCTCGGTGTCCCCCCGGAAGAGCTAGAGGAAGTGTCTGGTGAGAGGGAAGTCTGGGCATCCCTGCTTAGACTGCTGCCCCCGCGACCCGGCCCCGGATAAGCGGAAGAAGATGGATGGATGGATAGTACAGTACTATTGTAACTTTCTTCATCATGATGAACAAGCTTTAATGAATTAGCAGCCACCATTTCTGCCCTGGGTCAGTGCTGTATTGAGTGACTTTGCCCAGCTTTTGCTGCTGAAGGTACAGAGAGGTGATTGAAAAATGTAGGGGAAGGTTTCATGGAATTAGATTAAGTAATGCCATATTTAATTAAATGCTCCTTTCATTAATTAGGTTATTTAATCTTGAACCATATGATACATCCACACTAAACTCGTGGCCACAGACATATGAAATGTTTACTTTACATTTACTATTGAATAATTATTTACACATTTTACCATAGATTGCCATAGTTTCCAATAAATTACCAAAGTAATCAACTTTTCCGTAAACCTTTTGAAGGGCTTTTGAGGGTTGAGTAGCTTAAACCCAGGTGAAATTATTTTCGATATTGAAGTAAATTGTCAGTCAGACTAGAAAGATGAGAACACTACTGAGATATAATTACTTTGGCTTATACGATGGACCTCCACATTCAAGTAAATGTGTTTTTGTTACATTCCAAAACGAATTATTTCATTTCATTTCATTGCAGTTATCATTATATATCATATGCTATCATTCTAACTACACAGTATTAATTTAGGCAATTGTAAGTTATATCCAGAACAATTCTAAGAAACAAGCTGCACTCTGCCCAATATTAATAGCATGTCACCAAAATAGGAAAATGGGATGGATATTATATCTCAAGACAGACATTATATCTATATAACAAGACAGAATTTCCAGGTTTGCAAGTAAAATAAGGAGGAAGGAAAGAAGGACAGGTGGAGGGAAGACAGAGCAGCCCTCTGAACTCCCCACAAACACCCACCAACACCACCCCACCCATGTCGGTAAAACCAGTACCTTATGCTCACGTTTGAAAGAATTTAACAGAACAAGAAACAAGAAATTACGTTACATTTTCCGAGACATATTGAATAAGACTCGAGACATTACATTGTTTTGTTTTGTAAAATTGCTTATATCGATAGCTTGAGGCGCCACCTTCTGACATTTGCCCCATTTTTGATAGAGCCCCTCCAGAGTTTTGGAAGTGTGAACACTATTGTGTGCAGTGCGTGCGCATATATCGCTCAATTTGCCGGTGTGAATTCTACTGATTATGCAAACTAAGATGTGTCTAAGGTTTTATTCTCTCTCAATGTAAACAGGCCCCTAGCTGAGTATGTAAATCAGGTATTAAAGTGGGCAACCTCACCCAACACTCATAGCAACACACTTTTTATGGATCAGAAGTAAGTCTTTCTTAGTAGAAATCTCATTAGTGGTTTTCCCTATTTTGTTAACTCCTTTATCTCTCTAAATCCACAAATAGCCATGGCTTAACAGTCAACACTGTATATGAATAAAGAAGATCCTACAAAGCTGACTAAAATTCATAATTCTACCAATGGTGTTGATAAAACACCAAGCGCATCTTCAGTGTGGAGAAGTATACTTCCCCCCCAGGGCGGTGAGTTCTCCATTTTCCGCCCTTACGCCCTGCCTGTCAGATGGTAGCCAAATCCTCCTTAATGTTTCCGGCTTAAAAAGTCTGCCATTTTAGAGAATCCCAAAGACTTACACTGCTCATGGACATAGAAGAAGAAGCACCAGGCCCTCTCCTTGTTTATGGCATAGATTGTGTTCTGTTCTGATAGACAAGCAGGCTGTTTCATCTCAGGAATGACAAATCATGGAGTCCTTCCTTTGGGGACTGCTTTGGTACAAAATGACCATAACTTTGTTATTCAAAACACCAATTTGTCAGTTAATTAATTCATTTAGTTAATTAATGTTTAAATAAACTACCCTAGCATTAGAATTTTTGACATTATTTAACCAGGAAAGTTGATTAAAACCAATTCTTGTTTACAGCAACACCCTGGGAGGAGTGCGACAGGGGAAGTTGTGTTTGTGGTGCATGCTTCAGTTTGCGGTCTGCCTCACCTTTTGTTGTTTTCTGTTCAGTTATGCCAAGAAAAACATAAAAGGTTCCTCTACAGCTCTGCGCCTCAAGTCCTGCCTCTCGACCATGACAGTAAACATAAAAATATGTGGAATCAGATCCAATTGTTTTAAATCGGAAGGATTTAGGCCTAAAAAACGTTCAGCCTATGTTCAATTCCAGATTACTCAAAACATTTAGAGAGAAAAAACATTTAACACTATTTTGGGACTCCCAAAAGTGTCTGTACATGCTCCACAGATTATCTACTATCATTTTAACAACGTACAAACCCATACCCTAAACTTAACCTTTGTCCAAACCTTAACCCTTACCCATAAACTTCTTTGAAACATTACCCTAATTGTGACCTTAATACAAACCTTTACCCTTACCCTAAAACGTCTAAACATAACCCTAACCTTACCAAGAGGTTCATTATCTAGAGATAGTAGTACGTTCAACAAACTTTCAACAAATTATCTACAGAATCTCTACAAATGGAGATTTTTTTAGCTCATTATTCCTGTACATTGAATGACTAATTATACAATGACAGTGGGGTTGACTATGTGCATACTGTGCACTTAATTTGAGGGTACATAAATATCAGATACATAAAAAACAGCACGTCCCCCCTTTTAGATTAATACACATTCTGAATCCTACTATTGTTGCCAACAGCTCAACTGATCGCTTTGCTATTTTTGTCTTGACCTCTCAACATTCACCTATGAAAAACCAACTGACATTTACATTGTCTTGTGAGAATGTGGCTTTTTTCACCCTCTTTAATGACTGTGATTATTTTTGAACTCTTGGTTGTGAAAGCCAACTGACATTTACATTTTCTCCAGAGTTGTGGGTATCTCTTTCCCACTGGCCATCTGAACATTTGAATATTTCAAGGAACAATCTCTCTGATGACTCCCGCTCCACTGGTTCCCAAACGGATTTTTTGACCTGCTGGTCATCTAAATGTGCAAATACATTGATGAATGGGCAAGGTAAAAAAAAAAGGCAATGTACTTAACCCGGCACAACCAGAAGAGGACTGCCCACCCCCTACACTTTCTAGGTTTCTTGCTGATTACCTACCTTTAATACTCAGTTTTTCCTAGCCACTGTATTTCAATATCTCACTGCTGATTATTTGCTTGTTCTATGTTTTAGGCTGGGTATCTAGAGTATATAAGCATTTTGTGACAACTACTGAAGTAAAAAGCTCTTAATAAAATTAAGTTTATTGATTTAAACCTGATAAAAAGGCTGTGTACTCATCTCCACCCAGTACAGCCAAAAGAGGACCGTGCACCTCCTGGAATAATGGAAACATCATTCAGAAAAGGATTGTTACTTCAAAGAAACAAATTCACAGTTAAAAACACCAATGCAGTGGTTGCCTTAGCTTGACTGACAATATATACACTCACCTAAAGGATTATTAGGAACACCATACTAATACTGTGTTTGACCCCCTTTCGCCTTCAGAAATGCCTTAATTCTACATGGCATTGATTCAACAAGGTGCTGAAAGCATTCTTTAGAAATGTTGGCCCATATTGATAGGATAGCATCTTGCAGTTGATGGAGATTTGTGGGTTGCACATCCCAGGGCATGAAGCTCCCGTTCCACCACACCCCAAAGATGCTCTATTGGGTTGAGATCTGGTGACTGTGGGGGCCATTTCAGTACAGTGAACTCATTGTCATGTTCAAGAAACCAATTTGAAATGATTTGAGCTTTGTGACATGGTGCATTATCCTGCTGGAAGTAGCCATCAGAGGATGGGTACATGGTGGTCATAAAGGGATGGACATGGTCAGAAACAATGCTCAGGTAGGCCGTGGCATTTAAACGATGCCCAATTGGCACTAAGGGGCCTAAAGTGTGCTAAGAAAACATCCCACCACCAGCCTGCACAGTGGTAACAAGGCATGATGGATCTATGTTCTCATTCTGTTTACGCCAGATTCTGACTCTACCATCTGAATGTCTCAACAGAAATCGAGACTCATCAGACCAGGCAACATTCTTCCAGTCTTCAACTGTCCAATTTTGGTGAGCTCGTGCAAATTGTAGCCTCTTTTTCCTATTTTTAGTGGAGATTAGTGGTACCCGGCGGGGTCTTCTGCTGTTGTAGCCCATCCGCCTCAAGGTTGTGCGTGTTGTGGCTTCACAAATGCTTTACTGCATACCTCGGTTGTAACGCGTGGTTATTTCAGTCAAAGTTGCTCTTCTATCAGCTTGAATCAGTCGGCCCATTCTCCTCTGAACTCTAGCATCAACAAGGTATTTTCGCCCACAGGACTGCCGCATACTGGATGTTTTTCCCTTTTCACACCATTCTTTGTAAACCCTAGAAATGGTTGTGCGTGAAAATCCCAGTAACTGAGCAGATTGTGAAATACTCAGACCGACCCGTCTGGCACCAACAACCATGCCACGCTCAAAATTGCTTAAATCACCTTTCTTTCCCATTCTGACATTCAGTTTGGAGTTCAGGAGATTGTCTTGACCAGGACCACACCCATAAATGCATTGAAGCAACTGCCATGATTGGTGGTTTAGATAATTGCATTATTGAGAAATTGAACAGGTGTTCCTAATAATCCTTTAGGTGAGTGTATGTTGCTTGGCAGTATACACCGATCAGCCATAACATTATGACCACCTGCCTAACATTGTGTAGGTCCACCTTTTGCCGCTAAAACAGCCCTGACCCGTCAAGGCATGGACTTCACTAGACCTCTGAAGGTGTGCTGTGGTATCTGACACCAAGAAGTTAGCTGCAGATCCTTTATGTCCTGTAAGATGCGAGGTGGGGCCCCGATGGATCGGACTTTGTCCAGCACATCCCACAGATGTTTGATAGGATCGAGATCTTGGGAATTTGGAGGCCAAGTCAACACCTTGAACTCGTTGTGTTCCTCAAACCATTCCTGAACCATTTTTGCTTTGTGGCAGGGCATATTATCCTGCTGAAAGAGTGCCAGTGCCATCAGGGAATACCATTGCCATGAA
Source organism: Esox lucius (assembly GCF_011004845.1). Classification (NCBI taxonomy): domain Eukaryota; kingdom Metazoa; phylum Chordata; class Actinopteri; order Esociformes; family Esocidae; genus Esox; species Esox lucius. The sequence goes on along the minus strand of NC_047580.1, from coordinate 27,497,353 downwards.
AGGGTGCACATGGTCTGCAACAAAGCTTAGGTGCGTAGGTGGTACGTGTCAATGTAACATTCACATGAATGGCAGGACCCAAGGTTTCCCAGCAGAACAATCCCCCGAAGCATCACACTGCCCCCTTTGCCGGCTTCCCTCCTTCCTGGTGTCAGGTGTTCTCCAGGTAAGCAACATACCCAGCCATCCAAGTGATGAAAAAGGAAACATGATTCATTAGACCAGGCCACCTTCTCCCATTGCTCCATGGCCCAGTTCTGATGCTCACGTGCCCATTGAAGGGTTCTTTTGGCTTGGACAGGGGTCAGCATGGGCACCCTGACTGGTCTGTGGCTAGGCAGCCTCATATAGAACAAACTGCGACAGAACAGTGTGTTCTGACACCTTTCTATCATTACCAGCATTACCTTTTTTAGCTATTTGAGCTACAGTAGCTCGTCTCTTGGATTGGAACACGCAGGCCCGCCTTCGCTCCCCAAGTGCATCATTGGTCGCCCATGACTCTGTCACCAGTTCACCACTTTCCTTCCTTGGACCACTTGTGATACTTTTGGTACTGACCACTGCAAACCGGGAACACCCCACAAGGGCTGCAGTTTTGGCAATGCTCTGACCCAGCCGTCCAGCCATCACAATTTGGACCTTGTCAAAGTCGCTCAGATCCTTACGCATGTTCACTTGCAGCCTAATATATCCCACCCAATGACAGGTGCCATGATAACGAGATTATCGGTGTTATTCACTTCACCTGTCAGTGGTCACAATGTTATGGCTGATCGGTGGATATGTGTCAGCTATAAAAAAGGTATGACAATTTGCAATTATATTTGAGTGGTCAGTGCTACATGAGGCAACTACAATAGTTCTAAAGAGCACAAAAAAGACAAATATTCACAGAAACTGCAAAGTAAATCAGTGTGTCAAGGGAAACAGTCTCAAAAACATTGACAGCATATGTTAAAAATTGACAAATTGCATAAGCAAAGAGGATCATTTATTAATTATTACAATTTGTAGTCTTAATATGTTCACCCGGGCACAGCCTGAAGAGTACTGGTCACCCATCTGAGCCTGGGTCCTCTCTAGGTTTCTTCCTAAATTTTGGCCTTCTTAGGGAGTTTTTCCTAGCCACTGAAATTCAACACTACCGTTGTTTGCTCCTTGGAGTTTAAGGCAGGGTATTTTGTAAAAGCACTTTGTGACAACTGCTGATGTAAAAAGGGCTTTATAAATAAATTTGATTTGGATTTGGAACAGTAGTCACAAGTCGAAGCTGACCGACATAAATGGACAGACACTTAAATGGATATTGAGCAATGCCTCAAAATCTCAACCTCGAAAATTACCAGAGAAATGAATCACCACCTCTGTGACCCAGTTTCAACAGAAACTGTATGTTGTGAGCTTCACAAAGCAGTAATTCATCGCAGGGCTGCCATTTGGAAACCACTTGTATCCAACGCAAAAGAAACATAACTTGGTGTAAGGAGCACCAAACCTGGACCCCTGAGCAATGGCAAAAAGTTAGTCTGATGAGTCATGTTTTGCCCTGTTTCCTACAGAAACAGGTTTACATTTGGAGACAGCCAAAGGATGCCTTCATCCCACACTGTCCACAGCCTACAGTTGGGGGGTTTCTGTAAGGGTGTGGCCAAGGAATATAAAGCCATTTTACAGGACCAGGTGCACCCTACGTTGCAAACACTGCACATTTTTGATCGCTGCAATAAACGTTTTGATGAATGGTTAATAATGGATTTCTAAGCCTAAGGTTAAGGTTTTTCGAACCCTTAACAAATGTCTTCTTATTATGAAGTGTCACAGGCAGGGGTAACTATCACAACAAACTATCTTTAGGGCCTGAAGTCTGGTGAAGTACAGGACAGACAGTATGCAGTAAACACTCCTTTCCTTAAATGTTAATTATGTGTTATCAACGCTTTGCTACTGTCTCTGAATTGCAATTAGATGTCAGACTGTATGTTTTTATGACAGGTGGATGAAAAAGGTTTTTACACAATGTGTGGAAGACATTTAGCTTTTACTATATTATGGTTTAAGGTGGAACATTTATTTGTTGAATATGGTGATAAAAAAGAATTAGCTTTTTACAAATGTAGAAGGGCATGTAAAAGTGCCTCTCAGGCAAGTCTTTCATGAGTGGAATTTAACAAGCCATCAACAAATGAAAAGGGGGAACAAAATACTTTAGTTTTGCTCTAAGAGCTGAGATCCTTTTAAAGAGAAAGGTTTTGTTTATGTCTAACTTTTCCAGATGTCATTTTCTTTCATGTTAAAACCACGATGAATAAAGATGAACATTCTTTATTGGAGAATTGATTTCTGTTCTTCTTTAATACATATTTTTTAAATTGCAATAATAACCTTTTCAGACTGCATGACTGGAAAAGGTTTTCATGCAAATCAAAATGTTGATAACGCACAATTGACATAAGTTAAGGCATGACAATTTCAGAAGAAAGTTTCAACAAAGGAAATTCTTAATCATATAATCATGAGAAAGCCCTGCAAGTGACTGTGAGTGGGGGAAAGATCAACATACAGGGGATAACACTGAAAGGCAAACAAAACACATACCATCCATTATCCTGAGCACATACCTGATGCTTGAAATACTGTAAGTTCTCAAGTATAGTCTACCCTAATTTATTTCTGAATGCTCTACCTGAATAGAAACAAAACAGTCACAGTGAGTTGTTAATTCACACCAGAGAGAGAACACAAGCTTGGGCATAATGTAACAGGTGTTTCTGGATGCTGAATTCTGAGTAGGCTAACTTTGACTGCGTTCCATATGGTCTACCGCTCAGAATGCCCATCCAACATTGCATGTCAAACATTGTCCAGTCATGCTAAGCAGTGTGCTTGTGTTGGTATGCTAATGCTGATATTGGGACAGTTCCAAAGTCAACTCACCGGCTGCAGATCCTCCATGCTTATGGGCAGCTCTCGTAGAGTCAGCAGCAGGTCCAGTCTGGTGCTCAGGTAGGGAATGTTGCACAGCTTTAATGGGGGAGTCACTTGTATAAGTAATGCAGTCACCAAATGCTGACAAACCACACACGAACATGCGCTCACACACACACACACACACACACAATATCCCACATCCTATTTACATGTGATTATTCAGATTTATTTAAATAACGTTCAGTCTGCTGTGATCTGCATATGGCACAGTACGATGGGAAATAAATATTCCTTATTCATAAAGATTACATTCAAGTCTTCTTCTCTCACCTGAGCAGCTATATCTAAGGCCTGCAATGTCGTGGTGTTTAGTTTGATTTAGTAGAGAATCTGAAGGCTTGACACCTTGAAACGATTGACCGATCTGCCTGGTTGACCTTTTAGGTTGGATGCTAACCTCTAATAAATCACTCTGGATTGTCACAGAAACAGTCTGATTCATTCTTAGACGTGTCAGGCGTCACAACACTAGGGCCTTTGTTTATTAATGTGGGATTAGTGAAAAATGTTAGGTTTGGGCTTATTTCTTGAGCCCTGTGATTGTTCAGCTAAACATTACATACAGCTGTCTTTTGTGACAAACAGTTTTCAAGGCTAGATTATTAATAAAAATGCTGATGTAAACAACCAAAATCCAAACTATAGTTTGTTTGTTTTGCATTTGGGTCATCTCAAAGTCTGGGATGTTAGTTATCGCCAGAACGTCTCTACCTGTTAACTTCTCTGTGCACAGAGTACCATTTCCTGAAGAACGTGTCTGGCTGATCCTACTCCTTGGAGCATCTGCCACCCCTTCTGCCCATCATCAACCAGATGGGGTTCCTTAACAGTGTATCTAGTGTTGAGAAGCCTATCATATATTATGTGTGAGAGGGAATAAAGGTGAATAAGGATATAGCAGCACTCCATAAGGAAGAAACGCATATTATTATCATGCCAATCATTGATGCATAAATTACAGTGCAGACTGTCAGCTTGAATTCGAAGGAATGTTCAACCATGTCAGGTTAACTTTTTGTACATAACCCCCTATATCAGGGATGTTAATCCTGACCAATGAGAAACTTACACAGGCATACATATAATACCCGCCCAGAACAATTGACCCACACCATGTTAAAGCTCCATACAGGATTTTTAGACGATGGCCAGAGCTTATCTATTTCTACAACATCTTACATTAAAATGTAATTATTGTAGTATGATATGTTTGGCCTTAGGTTAATCCTGTTGTCCTGCTTCAGATGTTTCTGTGAACAGGCTGTTTTCTTGTGAAACAACATACACATTCTTGCTGCCTATGTTTTGATTCAGAGCTGGGTTTCATTTTAAATGTTACCGCCCACAAGCAAAGTCTCTTATTAAAAAAAACTCCACTGAGTTGCAGCTGAACCGGCTTTTCAACAGAATTGGTCACACTGCCATGGAGCAAATTAAAATATAAAAATATAAACCATGCAAACATGTTTTTTCACCTCCATGGATATAACATGATATTATTGGTGCTGTTTCTCCTTTTTTTGCTTATCTGTAAAAACAAGTCAAGAACATTGTAAAAATAAAGGAATTTTTAAGTCTGTCCCCCAAACATTCATGATTTAACCATTACTTTAACAGGCAGATTGATTTACCCTGGACAATCAAAACAAAATACAAATGAATCCAACAAATTTGTAAGTGGTTTGGAACTCTGATTAACACAATTAACCCAGCCATATCACCCTAATCCACTAAAATATGCTTACATTTCAGAAGGTCTTTTGAAACAACTCTTACATAAATGGGGAATTATCATATTTTTTACAATTTCACAGTATCTTTCCAACCACATTGTATAGAAATATATACAGTGAAAAAAAGGATTTGATCCCCTGCTGATTTTGTACGTTTGCCCACTGACAAAGAAATGATCAGTCTAGAATTTTAGTTGTAGGTTTATTTGAACAATGAGAGACAGAATAACAAGAAAATCCTAAAAAAAACACTTGTCAAAAATGTTAGAAATTGATTTGCATTTTAAATAAGTATTCAACCTCGCTGCAAAACATGACTTAGTACTTGGTGGCAAAACCCTTGTTGGCAATCACAGATGTCAGACGTTTCTTGTAGTTGACCACCAGGTTTGCACACTTCTCAGGAGGGATTTTGTCCCACTCCTCTTTGCAGATCTTCTCCAAGTCATTAAGGTTTCGAGGCTGACGTTTGGCAACTCGAAACTTCAGCTCCTTCCACAAATGTTCAATGGGTTTAAGGCCTGGACACTGGTTAGGCCACTCCAGGACCTTAATGTGCTTCTTCTTGAGCCACTCCTTTGTTGCCTTGGCTGTGTGTTTTGGGTCATTGTCATGCTGGAATACCCATCCATGACCCATTTTCAATGCCCTGGCTGAGGGAAGGAGGTTCTCACCCAAGATTTGACCGTACATGGCCCCGTCCATCGTCCCTTTGATGCGGTGAGGTTGTCCTGTCCCCTTAGAACCCCCCCCCCCCCCCCCCAAAGCAAAATGTTTCCACCTCCATGTTTGACGGTGGGGATGGTGTTCTTGGGGTCATAGGCAGCATTCCTCCTCCTCCAAACACGGCGAGTTGATGCCAAAGAGCTCGATTTTGGTCTCATCTGACCACAAAACATTCACCCAGTTCTCCTCTGAATCATTCAGATGTTCATTGGCAAGCTTCAGATGGGCCTGTACATGTGCTTTCTTGTTCAGGGAGACCTTCATGGCGCTGCAGGATTTCACCTTCATGGCGTAGTGTGTTACCAAATGTTTTCTGCCTTGAGATCATTGACAAGATCCTCCCGTGTAGTTCTGGGCTGATTCCTCACCGTTCTCATGATCATTGCAACTCCATGATGTGAGATATTTCATGGAGCCCCAGACAGAGGGAGATTGACAGTTCCTTTGTGTTTCTTCCATTTGCGAATAATAGCACTGTTGTCACCTTCTCACCATCCCAGCCTTGTGTAGGTCTACAATCTTGTCCCTGACATCCTTGGACAGCTCTTTGGTCATGGCCATGGTGGAGAGTTTGGAATCTGATTGATTCTGTGGACAGGGTTTTTTATACAGGTAACAAGCTGAGATTAGGAGTACTCCCTTTAAGAGTGTGCTCCTAATCTCAGCTCGTTACCTGTATAAAAGAAACCTGGGAGCCAGAAAACCTTTGGATTGAGAGGGGATGAAATACTTATTTCACTCACTAAAATGCAAATCAATTCATAACTTTTTTAACATGCGTTTTTCTGGATTTTGTTGTTGTTATTCTGTCTCTCACTGTTCAAATAAACATACAATTAAAATGATAGACTGATAATTTCTTTGTCAGTGGGCAAACGTACAAAATCAGCAGGGGATCACATAATTTTTCCCCTCACTATATATACTAAACAGAACAAGTCTCACTTTGTTTGTCAAATTAATATTTACTTAAAATGGGGCAACGAAGTGTAAAAAGTGCTATCGTTTTTTTAATAGTTCATCAGATATGATAATACTGTTAATTAAAGCAGTCTGCATTTAAACCTTTAAAGTGCTGGAATATGGAGCCAAAACTAAATAAATGAACTGAAATTCACACAGTCACACGCAATAGTGCAATATCTGTGAGAGACGAAACATGTGCTTGATGATCTCAAAAATTAAATATAGAGTAAGGACTTTGGATCTGTCTGTGTGTGTATGTATGTCCATCCTTCATGTGTCACAATGACCCCACAGGTCTGATTTTGACTAAACATGGATGGATTGTATGTGTTGGCGTAGACGTCTAATGAAAAACATCCATTAACCAGACAGTGAGTTTGAAACCAGTGATTTAAAATGTCAACTTTACCATGTCAGCCACCTTATACCTTTTGAACTTGAGTCATTAAAATCCTTACATAGGTCCTTCTCTTTACAAGGAGAACGTTTGCCTCAGGGACCACTGCATGTCACCAGGATGGATTAAATGCCATATTGAGTTTTGTGAACAACACTCTTTCTCCTCTGGCACCGAATGACTGATCTGCACAAACTTTTGATATGCAGTACAAAAGGTCTCTCACCATAATACTGTTTCCGTTGTACTTTCTATAAACAAGACATTTAACCTTAATTTTCCTGCTAAATGACTAAAACGTAAATGTTACTGACCAATAAACATTCAGGGGATTTTTTTTGTCTGGCACCTAAATACATGCTGCAGATTAGACAAGGATATTTGTATTCTTACAAAATTTGGTACACATGTTACAGAACATGTTGCAAACATTGACAAGCCTCAACATATGCAAGGACATCAATATTGACCACACAGTGGAGATTTAAAAAGCACATGTTTATATTTTCAGTCTGAAATTGAGTACATATGCTCAGGAGTCTAGTTAATACATGCAATACCTAGGTCCCAATTGAACAGATTTTGGTAAAACAGAGGTGAACGATGCCCCTTGCTAAAGACATCAGGCATTTACTGGGACCAATTGGATTCGATTGTTCAGATGGTTTTTTTCATTTTTGTGACTTCGAAAGGCTTGTTTGGTTCATACCAAGGTTTTTCCAGGATTTCTGTGGTAGTAAGATTTCGTACACCATTACAGTAGTCTTAGAAAAGCATATTCACTTCTTACCTCCATCATGTACTGGTCCACAATATGCAGCTCTGATACGGGCCGCGTACACGATTGATACATTTCCACATCACCTGGGGTAGGAATATATCTATAAAGAAAGAAGTCATTTGTCAGAAGATATGAATTACTACATGAATTACTGTTTGATTGTCATAAGAGGTTCCATTGGATTCTTAGGACAACATCAGATTCCGCTTCAAATCCAAACAGCAGCTGGAAACATATCAATATGGGCTGGAGTTTCATTCCAGTAGTAAAAACATGTTGCTTGTGTCTGTGTAGTGGTGATGTTAAGCAACTGTCTACAGGTGCATGGCACTGAGGCACTGACAACTGAACACAGTCACTTTCTTTTAGTTACAATACATTACGTTAAAGGAAATTCAACCCAACGGATGCATTTCAAAAGAGACATTCTGAGCTTCTTCCTAAACGGCACCCTTTTCGCCAAGTAGTGCCCTGCAGAGGGATAGGTCAGAGTAGTGATGGCCAAACGAGGCTTACTCAGCGTTATTTTAGCAGTAGAATATTATGCTGGCAGCCCTCTTTATCACAGTAAAAGCCATCATTGAAATGTACACAACAATATATTTAACAATATAGTCTGTAAAAAAGAACAGACACAAAAAATATTGGAACAGACATTAAAAATAAAATGTACAGATGAGATTGCTAACTGTATTACCCTATATATTTCAAGTGATGGCTTTTATTTTGAAAAAGAAAATCTGAGTAAGCGTTGCTAGCATAATATCCTGCTGCTAGAAGAACGGTAATGAAGCCTCATATGGGCATCACTAGGTCATAGTGCAATTCGGGATCCTGCTAGCTTTCCCTGAGAGGGTCACATACTAAGTTGATTTCCAGTGAGAAAAGGGGAGTGATTAAAAGCCAAGTTGCTCTGATGGCCCTTGTCAGCTCCTATAAAGCAGTGGAAGCACTGATGCAGGCCAGAACCATCCGTTCATTCATTTGCACTGAATTTAACCCAGATCTAAGCCTGAGAAACTCAGAGAATGGACTCACTTTTCTACCTTCCTCTGTCATTTGAGTGGGTCTCAAATCCAAACCTAAGACATTCACTTTTTCATGAGCACAGGGATGTGATGCTGAATTACAGATGCAGAGCTATTGCCACCAGTAATTAATATTGCATTCCCTGTTGGGAGTGGTTTCTATCAGATTGTATTCCTTAGGATACGAGATGCAACATTACAATGTATATTTTATGTTTTCATTGAATAAATATAATCCTCACTGTGGTACATTAGATCACTACTCGTTGAGCAGGTCAACACCACTGAAGGAAATCATTGAGTAAACTGCAGAGATGGAGGTAAGAAGCATTTTACTCGGCTTTCAGTGTTTTACCCCTGAGAGTAACTCAATAGTTTCTGTCTCTTCAAATACCTTGCCAATGAAAGTTTCATTAGTAGTCTGCTCTGTTAAAAGGTTCTGGCATCTGCTCTGTAGTATCAGAGTGAACGCTGCTAAAGGCTACTGGTTGGGCCTCTGTTACATGGACTGACAATAACTTGCGTTGCCACATCTTAGCGTCATTGGGTTTACTTCTGTGTACGCTTCCTGTATGTAACATGCTCTCATAACACCTCTCATTACACGACTGAATAAGACCTGATCAGGGACAGAACCACGATAGAACTTCTTTTTGTCTGACGGCGCGCCCGCTTAGTTATTGATGACATTGCTGCAGAGAGGGTAGAAAAACATACATTCCCTGGTGTGCACATCACATGGGATCAGAAAGGGTCCAACCGCGACAAAGTGGTTTGGAAGGTGAATTCCTTTTTCCACACTTCCCTTTCATCCATAAAGTCACACGAGTCAACGCTCACTCACCTGTTGACATTTGCAAGGGTACTAGTTGCCTGAGAGAGTCACTGGAATATTTGAGACTAGGATATCCTTGCTGACAATACCTCCCTGGTTGATGCTGATCAATTTGCATTGCCAATGGGGCTTCCCAGCTGCTCATCAATAACTGGTACAGTCAAAGCTCAAACACGTCAGAGCATCTTGGTGATCAGCTGCCTTAGACCACTAATGACATGTTGGACGAAATGTTGCTAGTTAGGTAGCTGATTTGTTCGGCCTTAGCTATTGTGTATGGGCTTTTATGATTACTTCACAATTACTACAATGACAAAACATTAAAAAAAAACATATTTCAACTCAGCCTCAAAATAGTTAAAAGACCTTCATGAAGAGAAATTCCACGGGCGTAAGAATTAATAAAATGGTGTAATACGTACTCTTGTGGATTCTCTTGTTCTACATTAGATGTTGGAGCCGATACACACGCTTCACCCACAATATTATCTCTTGTAAAATATGTATGACCCATATTTCTTGTTTTACCAACAAGACCCCGCACTGGGCTTGTTCATGTACCATTCTGAATCTTGCAAATTTCTGCTTAATATTGCTCTTACAGTTTTGTTCTTCATACAGACCACTGTAGTTGTATCCAAATTCTAGAGTAATCTGTAACATGATTTGTTTTTTCAACATAATCCCTCCTCACCTCCTCAGGGAAGTGATCTGTTCATTAGAGAATCCTCCTTCACTCTCGTTAACTAAGAACAGTTTGTCCTTCAGTTCTCCTGGCTGCACGGGAAACCCTTTGAGGAAAATATCTGGGGAAACAATCAGAACAAAATCAACACATTCATTGAAGAACGCCATGAGAAGGGTTTTACTGTTGACAGTCAAAGACGTGTTTTCCTGTACCCTCAGCTTGAACTGAAAAAACTCTACTAAAAAAATATATATAATACATTTTGAAAACAAAAGATGATTGGATTAACTATCTATCCTCTGAAGAGCCTTTGGTGTGCATTCATTTGCATTCTAAAAAACCTAAACTTTTTTATTTTACCTGACAACCTCTGTGTATAGGGCAGGAGACCCTGGAGAAAACATTGCATTAGTAGCACACTACCATGCTAATACACTTTCAAATGAAAGAGGGGAAGGAGTTATTTTGACATGCAGTCAGGGATGGAAGCATGTATTGATTGAGTGACACCTAGTTCAAGGTTTTAGAAGTATTACACAGCTAGTTTCAAAGCTATTCTCTTTGTCCTAATTTGATGGGTTGACCGTCAGTGGTGAAGCTAAATTAAAAAGTGTCAATCTGACAGGGGTGTGTGAGGCTGCTCTCAGCCCTCTGACTATTTATGTATTGATAGATCTGTTCTGCTTTGGCTGAAGAAAGAAGTCCTGTCTGGAAGGAAAAACATTATTTAAGTATTTCATACACCACAAGGTCATTTAAAACACTATGCCACAAATATTTTCCATTCCCTTCTTTCCTACCTAACACGCTTACCATCATGTTAATTATGTTACCTCAGATGAAATGTAAAAGAAGAAAATGGCACAGTTGGTAGCACATAGTGCTTACGTTGCTTAAACAGTGGGTTCAGTTCTTGGGACAGCCCAAATGCCAAATGGCTATTCACGCGTGACTTTATTTCGCTTCAGGTAAAAACGTATTTCAATTGACATACAGTAAGTATATGAAATAGAATATGTTTAGTTTGTACAAGTATTTTGTGAATTCAGGACCATTACATTTGGAGGAATAACATGTGTAGCAAAATAATTCTGGGATCCTTAACAAAATAACTAACAATTAATCCCTCTGGAGGTTGGATCTGGGCTTGTAGGACACATTCAAAATGAAATGACTGAGAATAAACCTTTATCATGTGCTGATGCTCTACGTGCATAATCCTGTGCTTGTTGCTTTCAGTAGTCCATAGCAGACAAATTCACTAAAAATCTTATTTCAGAAAGATGTCTGAGATATCTAACTTCGATTGTACCGATTTGTCCTGATGTTCCCAGTTGCCTGTTTAAGTCAATTCCTGCAACTCCCAAGATTCTCCTCTCTCTAACTGAGAAGAGTGGGTGGCACTATCGCTAAGGGATACAGATTATGAACAACCTTCAACCATTTGGATGTTCCCCCTGGTTAGCTTTCAAGCTGATGTTATAGTTGCTAAGGTTACTGTGATACACAGTTACATCTTTATGACCAGTGCCCCAGTGTTGCTTATGGATTGCTGCCAAGATAGGTTGATCTCACACTAGGCATCTGAACATGTTGTCGTTGTAGGTAAGGTGGCACATGAATTGTTCCAAGACATATTTCAGATGATAGGATAGCACACTACATGAGGAATTACTGGTAATATTGGTATAATGATTGTTTGGTATAGAGACTGTATACAGTATACAGTATACTGTATACAGTATACCATATACAGTCGCGCAAGGAGCATTCCAACAGCCCAGCTCCCAGGCATGCTGTCCCATGTTGCTTCATGACAGGCATTGCCCTGTCTCAGAGATCAGCATGGAAACAACCTTAGGTATCGTTATGACTTGATTTCACAGAGGACGTGTGCAGAGCACACCGGCATCATTGGAGTTATGGACAGTGGCGTTATGGACAGAGGAATTATGGACAGTGGAATTATGGACAGTGGAGTTATGGACAGAGGAATTATGGACAGTGGAATTATGGACAGTGGAGTTATGGACAGAGGAATTATGGACAGTGGAATTATGGACAGTGGCGTTATGGACAGTGGAGTTATGGACAGTGGAATTATGGACAGTGGAATTATGGACAGTGGAGTTATGGACAGAGGAATTATGGACAGTGGAATTATGGACAGTGGCGTTATGGACAGTGGAGTTATGGACAGTGGAATTATGGACAGTGGAATTATGGACAGTGGAGTTATGGACAGTGGAATTATGGACAGTGGAGTTATGGACAGGGCGTTATAGACAGTGGAATTATGGACAGTGAAGTTATGGACAGTGGAGTCATGGACAGTGGCGTTATGGACAGTGGAATTATGGACAGTGGAATTATGGACAGTGGAGTTATGGACAGTGGCGTTATGGACAGTGGAATTATGGACAGTGGAATTATGGACAGTGGAGTCAAATTAATAAACACACTGGACCTGGAGCATAGCTAACAACAAGCAAGCATAGCTAGCAGGCTCTTTCATAGGGATATCATCATTATGACATAGTTACTTATGTCCCCCATGTGAAAAATAAGTGAATCAAAAGAACATTATACTCTAATTCAGAATAAATCTCCCCTTCCCTGACCCCCGCTCCATATTGGTACACTAGTAACATTTCACTTTGGTTTCTGTCCACAATTAATAACAATGTTTTTGATATAGAAAATATATTCACAACGATACACATGAGTGAGCACAAAATTGAGCTAACTGGGTCGATGTTTAATTAACAACCAAGAAATGACACAGCTACATTGGCTATTTTCCTGAGCTGTCTGCTAAATGACAAACAGGATAATGAATTCAAAATAGAATATAAGCTGTTAGAAAAGGGAAATAATTGTTACAGGTTTACATGTCCAAAGTGGGCTCTGCATTGGAGGTAAACTAATTCAGGCCTACTATATATATTATCTACTGAGTGCACAACTTTTGTCCAGTGGAAATAAGGTGCCATTTGAGACTCATTCTCAGTCATCAATTAAACTGGAGGAATGCTCTCAACATAGCCATGGCTATAAAATACCGTGAGAGTCCATTGGAAGTAACATTGAATGAATTGACCACATTTAACAGTGCAACAAGCGTAAGTTCTTGGAGGACACCATAATCAAAATTCTCTAAATGAAGAAAGGTATTTAAATAATGAAACCTTGACATTTCTCTGTGTTTAAAACGTCTTACAATGGATCATCACAGCCTTCTAAGATGATGGATTTAAAGCTTGTCAAGGACCCCAGAAATATGAAAGCCTGAAATCCAAATGTGGCCAGACATCTAGAACCATCCTGAGCTCGCAAGTTTACATTCTGTTTACATGCTGTTTACATTCTGTTTACATGCTGTTTTGAAAGGGACTGTGAGCTTGTTAGATCAGGTTGGTTCCACAAGGCTAGCAGACAATTTGTGCGCTTCATAGTGACCACCAGTAGTGATCCTGCTATGCTACACATTTTGCCATATAGCTGAGAAAACAATACAGTTTTAAAGTAAATATCCTACTATTCTACTGACAGGCAGCCACATCTGATTGTTAAACCCCCACAGCTGGCCAACTGCACCTGCCTCCACAGGATATAACCAACTGCACCTGCCTCCACAGGATATAACCAACTGCTCCTCCCTCCACAGGATATAACCAACTGCACCTCCCTCCACGGGATATATCCAACTGCACCTCCCTCCACAGGATATAACCAACTGCTCCTCCCTCCACAGGATATAACCAACTGCACCTCCCTCCACGGGATATATCCAACTGCACCTCCCTCCACAGGATATAACCAACTGCACCTCCCTCCACGGGATATATCCAACTGCACCTCCCTCCACAGGATATATTTTCCTGTCATTAGTTAAGATGCTAGCTAGCTATACAGAATGTACTTCACTCATATAAAAACATTTCATTCATCAGTAACACCTGTAAACTGTGGGTCATTCCCTAAGCATTGGTTCCTGACCACATAGTAGTTCACCCACATCTTCCCACACAACCCAAATGATCTGCTCTGTTCTGTCTCTTCACAGAGTTCAGGTATTTTCATGAAGGACGGTAAACACAAAACCATCCTTTCCAGGCCAAGGCCATTCTGCATACCTCCCCTGCACTTATCTACATGCTGGCAAGTAGCATGCTGATGACAACAAGAGAGACAGACAACCCACAGAGACCACGTTCAAGCTCTCTGTTAGTTGGGTGAAATTCTCTAAGTCACATGACAGATAAAACAGTAAGTTAAAATACAGTACTTTATGTCATTACTGACACAGGTTTAATCTCATTATTGATCTAACTAATTGATTGTAGCTTAAAATACAATTATTGTAGGCATTCTGGGTTTGTGTCTCAGTAGTAGCTATTCGCAAAGCAGAATAAATGCAGCGAGTCCTGTCACTGTCAATTTGCAACAAGAATATTACAAACAACATCCAGTTAGCAGATATCCTGCTAATAGACATGCAGAGCTCATCTGCAGCCAGCATAATCTCTGTGACTGCATATGTGTGTTTGTACAGGTGTGGGTGCACTAGCACTTGCGTGTTTTGTCAAACCCCTCACACCACTCTCGTTCTGACGGCATAGAGATGCATCGCCTGGAGGTCAGCCACAGGCAGTGTGGCCACCGGACACACTACCTGGTCAGAGCTCAACGTTCCAGGTCACGGAGAGGAGAGAAGCAGGCGTTTCCGGCCCTGTGCTCACCCATGACAGGCTCCATTCATATTTCATTGCCCTGAGTACTGTAATGTTGTTGGAAGTCTGCGCACTTGTATTGGTGCTGTTTACAAGCTCTCTGCCTCGCCACGTGTTAACACATCACACTTTCTGTGTGACTTCGAAGACTGGCATAAAGAGAACTCTCTAAAACCATTTTGTCTCACTCTCTCCCTCTCTCGCTCTCTCACACACACACACACATACACATCCACACACACGCACACATACGCACACACACACACACACTCACTCACAAACACACAAACTTTATCCATTGGTTTCAGGTCACTTTGAGTGATAGTCATAGATGCCCTGCTGAATAACAATCAAAACCATTAGGAGAAGAAGAAAAAAAGATTGTAGCTTAACCAAGGCTCTGATTGACTGCCCCCTGTAGACACACAGTGCTGTAAACAGGGAAGAAAAAAAAAACATATCTGTATCTACGCTGGAACGAGCACCATTAACCAACAAAGATGGTCATACGTTTCAAAGGGCATATAGGGCCTAAACCTGTTCAGGCATTTCTACGTAATTTTAGTGAAAGATAAAATATTAAATGACTGTCACTATGCAAACTGAATTTGAGTCCGGGCTGAACACTATCTTTGTTTCAATGCTCAACTAACCTTTCATTTTAGTTTATTTTCTAAACCTTATTATTTAGCTGCTGATTATCAATGATGGTCTTTTCTCCAGCAAATACATGCAATCAGGAGATACTGTACGATGCAGTCAAGACAGCATTATGCAAACCTCACATACTTTTCAATGAAGTACTGCCATCTGGTGGTTGCAAACTCTGTTACTTAAATGTATTTTAATAAAGACACCCCAAAGGCACACACCCCATCTGAGAGGATTTGACAAGAGTGAGCAATCTGGGAATAGCTCCAGCTTGCCTTCAGATCAGATAGATGTAAGATTGTGCTGCCATAGCTACCTGATAAACACAGATTTGAGTTAGAAACACAATCTTTACCAAGTTGAAAATGAGATGTTTTGAACCCCTAAATTGATAGACCAGTTTGTTGATGCAATATTACAACTACACCCACTCCACAGTGCTGATATTGACTTTGATATTATTGTGTAGATACATTTTCCAGCTAGCTACCCACTGATGTTAAATGTACCCAGTCAGCCAGAGCTTGTCTAGAGAGCATTGCAGTGTGGGTTTTGTAGTTGACACGAGTCTCAACAGATTTCTTCAAACAAATTTCTAATATTGGTTGCTAACTTGTAACTCCAAAATGCAGAATAATGTCAGATCATTTTTCACATTAATGCATTATTTAACAATAGGATTGTGTGGCTTTGGGTAGATAACACCATTAAGAAGAGTCGATAGTTAACCTATCACATCTCTTTAAATTTCAATACTAGGTAAAATGAAGCTACTTACTAAAGTTATGAGCAACCTTTGGGGTAAGCATGATGTGAAGGTTATTGCTGGGCTCTGTGATCCCACCAAATGTTCCCAAATCATGAACTGGAAATTGTTCATTCAAGCGTGACGTGTCAATTTGAATTTCCCCAGGATTTCTCTGTGACCAGAACGATTTCTCTATCTGCCGAGAAAAATAATCACACAAGCACACATTGTATTCTCAATATAATACAATGACTAGGGTAAGTACAGAGAAACAGAAACTGCACTTCACTGTAAGGAAATGATGAAGTGGAATTTTGGTACTTCCTTACATTACAAAATACCATAACATATTATAATACTATAATATAATATGTATACTATGATTGTCAAACTACAAGGGTATAATAGATTATATAAAATGTAGTGGTACCTATATTATATGATTATAAATGAAATGGTACCTTTTTTTCATGATAATACATGTTATGGTACCTATTAAACATTATTTTAAATGATGTGGTACCTGTATGACATAGTTATAAATGTAGTGGTAGCTATATTACATGATTCTAAATGTAGTGGTACCTATATTACATGGTTTTAAATGTAGTGGTGGCTATATTACATGATTCTAAATGTATTGGTACCTATATTATATTATTCTAAATGTAGTGGTGGCTATATTACATGATTCTAAATGTAGTGGTACCTTTATTACATGGTTATAAATGTAGTGGTGGCTATATTACATGATTCTAAATGTAGTGGTACCTATATTACATGGTTATAAATGTAGTGGTGGCTATACTACATGATTCTAAATGTAGTGGTGGCTATATTACATGGTTATAAATGTAGTGGTGGCTATATTACATGATTCTAAATGTAGTGGTACGGGTATTACATGATTCTAAATGTAGTGGTGGCTATATTACATGATTCTAAATATAGTGGTACCTAAATGACATGGTTATAAATGTAGTGGTGGCTATATTACATGATTCTAAATGTAGTGGTACCTTTATTACATGATTCTAAATGTAGTGGTGGCTATATTACATGGTTATAAATGTAGTGGGGTCTATATTACATTATTATAAATGTAGTGGTACCTTTATTACATGATTATAAATGTAGTGGTACCAGTATTACATGGTTATAAATGTAGTGGTGGCTATATTACATGATTATAAATATAGTGGTACCGGTATTACATGGTTATAAATGTAGTGGTGGCTATATTACATGATTATTAATGTAGTGGTACCTTTATTACATGATTATAAATGTAGTGGTACCTATATTACATGGTTATAAATGTAGTGGTGGCTATATTACATGATTCTAAATGTAGTGGTGGCTATATTACATGGTTATAAATGTAGTGGTGGCTAAATTACATGATTCTAAATGTAGTGGTGGCTATATTACATGATTCTAAATGTAGTGTTACCTATATTACATTATTATAAATGTAGTGGTACCTATATTACATGACTATAAATGTAGTGGTACCAGTATTACATGGTTGTAAATGTAGTGGTGGCTATATTACATGATTTTAAATATAGTGGTACCGGTATTACATGATTCTAAATGTAGTGGTACCTATATTACATGGTTATAAATGTAGTGGTGGCTATATTACATTATTATAAATGTAGTGGTACCTTTATTACATGATTATAAATGTAATGGTACCAGTATTACATGGTTATAAATGTAGTGGTGGCTATATTACATGATTATAAATATAGTGGTACCGGTATTACATGGTTATAAATGTAGTGGTGGCTATATTACATGATTCTAAATGTAGTGGTACCTATATTACATGGTTATAAATGTAGTGGTGGCTATATTACATTATTATAAATGTAGTGGTTCCTTTATTACATGATTATAAATATAGTGGTACCGGTATTACATGGTTATAAATGTAGTGGTGGCTATATTACATGATTATAAATGTAGTGGTACCTTATCTCTGCTAACTTCATCCCAGTGGAAGGCCTTGGTCCGCATTGTTGGGCATTTACTACTGAGCTTAAAAGGCAATGGAGGAGCCATAGGAATAGAAGGGGGAACTGGTATCTCTGATGGTATGGGCACAGAGACAGTCGCAGCGACAGGGAAAGACAATGGACTCAGGGGAACAGGGGAACTGGTAGATACAGAATCAGGACTGGATACAGGAACACTAGGGAGGGGTCCCTTCAGAGGGAAAGGGACAGGTGTCAGGACAGGGATGGGGCCTGGACACATTGCAGGACCAGGCCCAAAACCAGAGGAAAAGACAGAGGACAGGGTAGGGCCACTGATGGGGACATTCTCTTGTAACTTTACAGGGCTGCAGGGTGTAAGGGCAGGTGATGTTGGAGTATTTTCAGTATTTTCACCAACCAGCAGATGATCAGCGCTGGAGACAATATCTGTTCTTCTGAGCACTGTGGAATTGTTCTCCTCAGAAATGTATCTGATGTGATCATAAATGGTTATAGCCTTGGGATCCTCATAGAAATGTTCAGACTGAGACCTGTGCTTCCAGTCTAGGCACAGCTCGTCAATCGCCTGGACCCAGGCATCCCTTTCCTTCTGTACTGCTTCTGTGCTCTTTGAATTGTTGGTCACAGGTATCCGGAACCTGCAATACATCAGCATATGTCGTTTTAATTATCATTGCCCAGATAAAATATTACAGTCAGTTATTCAATATTTTTCTGACACAAACTAGTATACTGTGGAATGCTCTACTGCCTTTTGTATGTGGTACGCCTTATAATGATATTGCAAATTGTAGAATATTAAACTACACTCTAGTATCCCTTGACCCTTTTGTGCTTACTTTTTTTTACCATATAATTTTTTGTACACTGTCTAGAATCCAGTGCCAAGGACGGAGACATTTCCAAAAGCTACCCACATTCCTCTCACCCATATCACACTTAGTGCAAGGCTAAGCTCTACACAAAGTAACTATATTCTGACAAATTGTAGAATTTGATATTTAGAAACATTGCTGGTAATATTAGATGTACTGACACTAAGAAATGCTTCATCTTTAAATGGATAATGCATAAATAGAAACGTACTAAGACAATGGCCCTCATTCATGTAAACATCTAAGAAAAGATCTCAGATTTAAGCGTGTGAAGATACGTACGATAATTCCAAGTGCAATTTACAAAACCTTTGCACCTCTTCGAAATGAGCGTAGATGTCTTAACAGATAAATAAATCGGATACAGCCGTGTGCTCGAGAACGCACTGCATCTGTCCTTATTTACATATGACACATCCGTAATTCAACCTATAAATTGACAGCTTTCAGCATAAATTCTATCCTAAAACCGCTAATTAACCATTCGTCATTTTCCGTGAAAAAAAATCACGGAATACTCTTTAACGTGTCCGCCCACAGCCGAGGTCATATAGAACTGTGAGCTCTGACATTATTAGGGTAACTACTCCAGGCGCCACCACTGTTTATTTATATTCTCACCAGTCAATTTAAGACCTGTTAGCTAACTAAGATGCCAGCCCAGAATTATATGACCGTTTGTGATCTCCCACTCTGTCGATATTACAGGCCTGAGTGACTTAAAAAAGGCAAAGCAAGTTTATTTATCTAGCACATTACATAGGCTAAACAAACCTAATTCAAACGTTACAAACGCATGAAAAACTGAAATAATAGATTTTAAAAATGCATCATAAAGTGAATGGAATAAATCAAACATTAGTAATGTCGTGATACATTATTTAACATTTTGGTATGTTTGTATGTGTTATATTCCTTGTCATCTTATTTCATATTACCAATTATTATTATAATTGTAGTTGTTACTGAGACTGTTATGAATGATGATGGTCTTATTGCGAATCAAGCATTACCTTATTTTTTACACGGTCTCCGACCAGACGTGAGTTTGATCGTAAGAATAGAAAAGATAATATTGACAAATTTTAGTTTACTGAAATGATTGTACGACCATTTTAAGATTGGATCTTACGCACGTTTTATGAATGAGGGCCAAAGTCATCTCCCAAAACCCTGGCCCCATGCAACTCCTTTAGAACAGGGTTTTCATGGTCACTTACTGGTACTCATTTTTGTGAGTAAAAAGAGTAAAGGTGTCACAGCTGCGCAGTCTCTCTACACTGGCATCCCCGTCGGACAAATGGATGACAACTGGCAAGAAGGATGGGTTGTCCCCATCTGCACCTACCGCCCGTTGGGTGCTGGGAAGCAGGGTCAGTTGATCAGGGTGAAGGCTAGCTTCGTACCTAACCACATAAACATAACATCATCATGTACATTGTAAATTACACTTACCGTCATTGCAGACTCGACCAATCTTTGTAAATGCTCTGTGCAGTAGTCGTTATACAGCATTGTAGCCATGGTTTTGATAGTATTAGTACCAGTAGTATTAGTGGTAGTAGTAGTAAAGTAGTAGCAGTAGTAGTAGTAATAGTAGTAGTAGTTGTAATAGTAATAGTAGTAGCCATAGCAGTAGTAGTTCTAGTAGCAGTAGTAGTGGTAGTAGTAGTAGTAGTCGTATTAGCAGTAGTTGTAGCAGTAGTCGTATTAGTAGTAGTAGATCTTGTAGCAAGAATCTTAGTAGGAGTAGTAGTAGATGTAGCAGCAGTAGTATCAGTTGTATTACTAGAAGTAGTAGAAGTAGTAGTACAAGCAGTAGTAGTAGTAGTAGTTCTAGTAGCAGTAGTAGTAGTATTAGTAGTAGCAATTAAAGTAGTAGTAGCAGCAGTAGTAGTAGTAGTTATAGTAGCATTAGTAGTAGTAGTAAAGACTTGATCTAATTACACACATACTTCACCCATTTAAATGATGCCAATCCACCTCTCTGCAAAAACAGCAAGCCTTCCTTGAGGCTATTTGGTGGTTCAGGCAGAGGCAGGTCACACGTCTCTTCGCGGCCCTCTACTGGATTGTTGTATATGTTTTTGTAGATTATCTTGTTGACAAGCAACATTATCTACCTCCCCAACACACAACATCAAGGTGAAAAAGTCTCAATCGAAAATAATGTGTCAATTAAAAATAAAGATTCCTCAAAATGTCTCTAACCTTACCTTCTGTTTGTCCTCCATTGAGGTGGCCTCCAATTCATAGTCATGTCTTCCTCTGAAAGATATAGAAAACTTGGTCCCAGCTCCGTCTTGGCAGCTCTTAATGCACAGGAAGTGCAGCTGCCGCTTCACTATGCCTTTTTCTATGCTGCACACCATTTTTGTGTTGAAGTCAATCTGAACAGTGTAGAGAATCACATCAATCTGAAACTGTCACTTCCTTCTTTCAATGATCAATGACAGCATGACAGTGTTGATGGTGTTAACCAACACACTACAGGTTTCATGGTAGCTTAAGAGTTGTTATCACAGTAGTAGAGGTCATTACACCAGTTGTGATGAGTTGTCATGACAGCTAATTAATTGTGGAAAGCGGTTTTATATCAGACTCACCTGAAGAATACGCTTTTGCCACCTACACCGGTTGTACTTGTAAACACTAAAGTTGTACTGGAATGCTTGTTGTTCCTGCCATGGTGACAGACACATCATTGACGATGCAGGAAAAAAGGTTGTGAACACATTAAAGAGCGATAAATCCGGTTCTACATTGCCAGACAAGACACATCTTTTGAATTGGTAGTGAATAATAGGATAGGATACACAACATGTACTGTGTCATGTGTCAACAGTGTCAATTGTGAGAGTGCACAGCGCTTTGTGGTTGCTATGCTTCCCTGTTCTGTGTTTGATGCCCAGTAGTACAACCCTGTGAAATTCAACCACCTCCTCCGCTTTACTTCCCTGTCATCTTCTCTAGCCTTTTCTAATGGTCATGACAATGATTCAATCAAATCCTTACGATATTCGGAAACATGTACACACAGTTCTAGTTGTTTCTGGAATTGACATTCAATTAAATGCATTTCATAAATCTGCTCAGAAGATCCATTGAGATATGTTTGGTCATTCGATAATATTCAAAAAAGCCAAGGTTGTTTCTTGGGACACGATCATTTGCTTGTGTATACCTGTAGTTGTTCCCAGAACTATCTGTACAGTCTGACTAAATCCTGGCCAATGCATGAACACATTGACGAGGCCACACAAACATGTGGAACCATATTGTAAAGATACACCTCTGGAAAGAAATAAGAGACCACTCCTAATTTTTCTTAATTTAGCATCTCTAAATGTATGGCATCCATTCCATTTCAGTGTCTACAAAAAGAATGGCAAACAGCAGCTGGGGTGAAGTGCATGGTGAGGACAGTCCAAAACAGGCTCCTAGGGGCAGGGCTGAAGTCGTGCAAAGCTAGAAAAAAGCCCTTCATCAATGAGAAGCAAAGAAGAGCCAGACTGAAGTTTGCTAAATACTATATACTATATGGATTGGACCGTAGAGGAATGGAGTAAGGCCATCTTCTCTGAGTCAAATTTGCAGCTTTGCCCAACACCTGGGCATCTAATGGTAAGACGGAGACCTGGAGAGGCCTACACGCCTCACAGTGTTTCACACCCACTGTGAAATTTTTCAGCAAGGCTGGAATCAGGCAGATTTCTCTTTGTGAAGGACGAATGATTCAAGCCAAATACAAGGTTATCCTGGAAGAGCACCTGCTTCCTTCTGCTCTGACAATGTTCCCCAACTCTGCCAATTGGTTTTTACCAGCAGGACAACGCTCCATGCCACACAGCCAGGTCAATCAAGGTGTGGATGAAGGACCACCAGATCAAGACCCTGTCATGGCCAGCCCAATCTCCAGACCTGAACCCCATTGAAAACCTCTGGAATTTGATCAAGAGGAAGATGGATAGTCACAAGCCATCAAACAAAGCTGAGTTACTTGAATGTTTGTGCCAGGAGTGGCAAAAAGTCACCCAACAGCAATGTTACAGACTGGTGGAGAGCACGCCAAGATGCATGAAAGCTGTGATTAAAAATCAGGGTCATTCCAAATATTGATTTCTGAACTCTTCTTAAGTTAAAACATTAGTATTTTGTTGTTGAAAAATGAATATATATATTTTTTCTTTGCACTGTTTGAGGTCTGAAAACAATGCATCTTTTTTGGGTTATTTTTCTACAAATAAATACTCTAAATGACAATATTATTATTTGGAATTTGTGAATAATGTTGTCAGTAGTTTACAGAATAAAACAAAACTGTTCATACTCAAACACATACCTATGAATATTAAAACCAGAGAAATTGATAATTTTGCTGCAGTCAAATTTTTTCCCAGAGCTGTATACTGGGTCTCGAGAAGAAAACACACAAAACGATATGTGCCGTGTCTATGAACAATACCTCTGAAGCCAGACTTTGTGTCAGCTGTCTCAGGTTGTCCCTCCTGGCCTGGTTGAGTGCCTCCTCAACGGTCAGCTCACCGCTCTTCACCTTCATCATGATGCTCAGCTGCATCTCGTTGCTCAACTGGAAATATTTCAAAATTATTTTAAACAGAATTGATAGCTTGCGAACAGGGACAAAATGAAATAAATTCATAATAATTAAATAAATAAGGAATCACACTGACATTTTGTAAAAAAAAATGATTAAGAAAACCCAGGTGTAAATAATGTTATAGGCTTAATGATTTTTGTAGAGAGTTTAACATAGTGTTTTTAAGATTTAAAGGATTTGTGCATATAAACTGACTGAGAAGCTGCTGCCGCCATTCCTTTTTCCAAAGGGGATGACATACTAGAAATAAAAGGGGATGACATACAACAAATCTACAGATAAGAATTCAGACTCCTTCACTTCCGCACATTCTCCACATTTGGTTTTGTTGACTTCATTTATAATCAATTAAAAGTGAAAAATAGAAGTTTTTAGAAAATGTTACCAATTTATGGAAAAAAGCTAATATCTCATATTCACATGTATTCAATTTTTCATTTAATACTTTGTAGAAGTGTCTTTGGTAGCGATCACAGCTTTGAGTCTTGGGTATGCCTCCACCAGCTTTCTAAGAAAGTAGGGTTAATGGCCAGACTAATGAACTTTCAATGCTTAAGAATGTATTTATAACCTTCCACAGATTTATGTCTAGACACTATCTTGGAGGTCTACAGAGAGTTGGACTTCATGCCTTGGTTTTTTGTCTAACGTACTCTGTGAAGTGTGGGACCTCATGTAGACGGTGTACCTCTAAA
This sequence comes from Esox lucius, assembly GCF_011004845.1. Lineage (NCBI taxonomy): Eukaryota > Metazoa > Chordata > Actinopteri > Esociformes > Esocidae > Esox > Esox lucius. The sequence goes on along the minus strand of NC_047580.1, from coordinate 27,472,879 downwards.
TTATGTCCAGTCAGTTATATTTGCCACAGGTGAACTCAAACCAGTTGTAGAGACATCTAAAGGATGGTCAGAGGACAGTGGATGCATTTCGGCTCAAACTTGAGTACATGAGATACAGTTGTGCTCAAAGGTTTGCATACCCTTGGGGAATTGGTAATATATGTACAATTTGCAAAGAAAACATTAGTGTGCAGGCAAAATACGTCTTTTTTTCTTATGGGATTCATAGATTCAACTGTAGGTCATAACAGAATGGCACAATCATAAAACAAAACATGGCAACAAAGAAATGTTTTTACTGACCCCTGTTCAAAAGTCTGCATACCCATAACTCTTAATACTGTGTATTGCCACCTTTAGCATCAACGATAGCGTTCAGTCTTTTGTAAAAGTTGTCTATGAGGCCCCACATTCTTGCAGGTGGTACAGCTGCCAATTCGTCTTGGCAATATGCCTCCAGGTCATGCAAAGTCTTTGATCATCTTGCATGAACCACACGTTTGAGATCTCCCCAGGGTGGCTCAATGACATTAAAGTCAGGAGACTTGGATGGCCACTCCAGAACCTTCACCTTTTTCTGCTGTAACCACTGGAGGGTCAACTTGGCCTTGTGTTTAGGGTCATTGACATGTTGAAAAGTCCAAGAGCATCCCATGCGCAGCTTCCGTGTTGGAAATTGTCGGTCAGTATTTTCTGATAACTTGCTGCATTCACCTTGCCAAGGTTCCCCGTGCCTTTAGAGCTCTCACACACCCAAATCATCAGTGAGCCAACTCCATGCTTCACAGTGGGGATGAAATTCTGCTCACTATAAGCCTTGTTGACCCCTCTCCAAACATAGCACTTATGGTTGTGACCATAAGCTCTATTTTGGTCTTGTCACTCCAAATTACAGTGTGCCAGAAGTGGTGAGGCGTGTCAAGGTGTTGTCAGGCATATTGTAACTGGTTTTTTTTTTGGCAATGACGCAGTAAAGGCTTCTTTCTGGCAACTCGACCATGTAGCTTATTTTTGTTCAAGTATCGTCGAATTGTGCTCCTTTTGATCAGGGCCATTTGGGTGATTTCTGTTATCATTATGATTTAAAAAGGAGCCAAACAATTATGTGATAATAAATGGCTTCATATGATCACTATCCTGTTTTGCATGGTCAGTCATATTTTCAAAATCAATGGGCATGCAAACTTATGAGCACAACCTTATTTCAGTTTTTTCAATATTACCTAATGGCATGAACTTCAAGAACTGTGCATTGCTTTGTCATTATGGGGTATTGTGTGTTGATTGGTGGTAAAATAATATATGTAACTTAAAATAACTTGTAAATGTAGTCTAAAACTCAACGACATGTGGTGAAAGCAGTCTGAATACTTCCTGAAGACACGGTATGTCAATTATAATGTGCCTGTCTAAAAGTTTTGAATGTCTTGTTACAAAACAGTTAACCAGCCATCTTGATTCCAGCAGTGTTTTCTCTGCATTTCAGTCAGACTTGAGATCCGGCCTTGATTGTATCTCAGCATCTCCAGAGGCCCTAAACTTCATAATATCTGCTTTACACAACAATCAGCTTTGTGCAGCTGTGTTTATCGGTTAGGTGAAGGTGTTTGACTCCACATATCATCCTCATTAATACACTAAGCAATCAAGGGATCTCAGAGGACTGTATAGCCTGTATAGCCTGGAAAAATAATTCTGATGGTGAATAATGTGTGAAATCGGATGTCCAGCTCCCTACACATCTGCTTGTATCTATGGTTCTTTCTCAAGGTTTGAATCTTGGGCCAACTTTATACTATGTGATATTAATGATTGTTGTGATGGTTGATGCTGGTAACTCCCGCGTTCACCTTTATATAGGTTACACTACCCTGTATCCGACTGCTCCCACACAGGATATTATCCTGTGCATCCTGCATGCCTTTTTAGAACAAGCCTTTTTTGACCTCCATCTAGACAACAACCAACAATGATATGTATACTCAGCAGCTTGCATCAACTTGCCTGCCAGACCCAACATGCTCGCCCTGAATGGATGAAAGTTTGTGGGCATCTACAATCTTTTTGGTATACGGCTTGGCTGCTCTCTCTCTCAATAACCATATCACCCACCTTAAATCTATAGCTACGTAGCGAGGTGGTTTCTTCTTTCACACCATCCGCATTTTTAACCCACGCTGCCAAGTTTATCCTTGTAAAAAGATTTATCCTGTCAACAATTCACTAAGACGATGTAGTTTATATTGTAGGCTTGCTGTTACAAAGTTCCTCACTACTTACTGTTGATGCCACATGATCTCCTGAGATTGGGCTGGACCCTAAGCCCTGGCTCTCATCAACAGGCCATGATTGACAACATGGTTAATGATCTTGGAACAAAATACCTCTGAATCTTTAGTTCATGGTATTCCCCTATGAGTTCCTCCACATCAATTACACCGACCTTGCACCCAAAGGTCCTTTTTCACTTTGATACAGTGGGGAGAACAAGTATTTGATACTGCAGGTTTTCCCACTTACAAAGCATGTTGAAGTCTGTCATTCTTATCATAGGTACTCTTCAACTGTAAAAGATGGAATCTAAAACAAAAATCCAGAAAATAACAATGATTTTTAAGTAATTTATTGCATAACATAAGTATGTGATATATCAGAAAAACAGAACTTAATATTTGGTACAGAAACCTTTGTTTGCAATTACAGAGATCATACGTTTCCTGTAGTTCTTGACCAGGTTTGCACACACTGCAGCAGGGATTTTGACCCACTCCTCCATATAGACCTTCTCCAGATCCTTCAGGTTTCCAGGCTGTCGCTGGGCAGTATGGACTTTCAGCTCCCTCCAAATATTTTCTATTGGGTTCAGGTCTGGAGACTGGCTAGGTCACTCCAGGACCTTGAGATGCTTCTCACGGAGCCACTCCTTAGTTGCCCTGGCTGTGTGTTTTCGGGTCGTTGTCATGCTGGAAGACCCAGCCACGACTCATCTTCAATGCTCTTACTGAGGGAAGGAGGTTGTTGGCCAAGATCTCGCGATACATGGCCCCATCCATTCTCCCCTCAATATGGTGCAGTCATCCTGTCCCCTTTGCAGAAAAGCATCTCCAAAGAATTATGTTTCCACCTCCATGCTTCATGGTTGGGATGGTGTTCTTGAGGTTGTACTCTTCCTTCTTCTTCCTCCAAACACGGCGAGTGGAGTTTCGACCAAAAAGCTCTATTTTTGTCTCATCAGACCACATGACCTTCTCCCATTCCTCCTCTGGATCATCCAGATGGTCATTGGCAAACTTCAGACGGGCCTGGACATGCGCTGGCTTGAGTAGGGGGACCTTGCGTGCGCTGCAGGATTTTAATCCATGACAGCATAGTGTGTTACTAATGGTTTTCTTTGTGGTCTTTGTGGACTGTGGTCCCAGCTCTCTTCAGGTCATTGACCAGGTCCTGCCGTGTAGTTCTGGGCTGATCCCTCACCTTCCTCATGATCATTGATGCCCCACGAGGTGAGATCTTACAAGGTCTACATTTTTATCCCTGATGTCCTTACACAGCTCTCTGGTCTTGGCCATTGTGGAGAGGTTGGAGTCTGTTTGATTGAGTGTGTAGACAGGTGTATTTTATACAGGTAACAAGTTCAAATAGATGCAGTTAATACAGGTAATGAGTGGAGAAAAGGAGGGCTTCTTAAAGAAAAACTAACAGGTCTGTGAGAACCGGAATTCTTACTGGTTGGTAGGTGATCAAATACTTTTGACATGCAATAAAATGAAAATTAATTATTTAAAAATCATACAATGTGATATTCTGGATTTTTGTTCCGTCTCTCACAGTTGAAGTGTACCTATGATAAAAAATTACAGACCTCTACATGCTTTGTAAGTAGGAAAACCTGCAAATACTTCTTCTGCCCACTGTAATCACTCTTTTTTAATTATTATTATTGATGATTATTATCAGGAATACATACAACACCCAGAAATATTATTATTATTATTACTGGCTCACATTCCCCAATCTCCCTCAGATCTCAGTAGTGGAACCAACATATGCATGCATATCACAATAGGGGATGAAACTATTTTGTTTTGGCTTTAAATTAACTTTTAGTTCCTCTTTCAAGTAAGAATAGAAAGGCAGTTTGTCTGTTTTTTAGGGAAGTGAAATAAGTTAATCATTTTAAGTTAGTACAGTACTGTAAGTGTATGTTATTATACACATTTGGATGCTGACCTTTATCTGCATGAAATGACAGCCACACAAAGAATTGAAGCATGAGCATATAGAATAAGTACGGTGGCCCTGAAGTGCAAAACACAACGACAAATCATAAAACACAACGACAAATCATAAAACACAACAGCAAATCATAAAACACAACAACAAATCATAAAACACAACAACAAATCATGAAACACAACGACAAATCATAAAACACAACAACAAATACGTCTTTTTTTTTTTTAACTAACAGCTTTCATCAAAATGTAATTGGTTAGAATGAGAATGTTGTTCTGTTGCATTGGTTAAAATTTCAGAATCTTACCTGTGGCACGACTACAGAATCTTTTTTTTCTATTAAAAGGTTTTCGTTCCTGGCCCCTACCCATGGCAACATCATGTAGGCCTGTGGAGTTTTACAATAAAATCCCAACAAAAAATGTCTGTCTAGAAATCCCTAGAGTTTTATTCTGCCTCATTTACAGTAATGCTTCCTTTAAAGGAAATCTGAAAAGGAAGAGGATTTACCTGGCTTTATACACCACCCACTTATCAAATTTCACTTCTCTGCTGTCTAGCACATTGATCAACAAACGTTGCATGTCAGTTCTTGACGTAGTTCATGGTCTGACTTGCCCTATTACAATAGTTTTTTTTGTAGGTCATCAAACAATCAATTAAATCAGCAGTTGTCACAAGATATGTTCCCAGATCCCCAACCTAGATCTCTAAGGAGAAAAATACAAACAAGTAATTACTTACACAATGTCCAGAGTACTAAGGGGACTTTATTTTCTTTATTACAATTACATGGAAATTATTTTTATTTGAAAGAGGTGTGTTGCCCTTTTTACCTACCTGTGGGGTTGATTTTGAAACATTGAGATGCCATCTGGTGTTATACTGGTGCAGTCCAGGTGGAAGGATATAAAGGGTAATTCTCTATCTAATTTCAGCATTTGCCCCACCCCATCATATTAAAAAAAACTTCAGTAAAACAATTTGGGGTTGGGGAAATTCATTTTGTGAGTTAAACACGTTGATAGGACCAGGGGCTCGATTCTGAGAGGAGTTGACTCATTTTCGAATGGAAATGAGCCATGGATTGACATTTAATTGTGAAAGGAGAAACACAACCAGCATCTTGCTGTTTGACTTTTGAGATCACGATGAAGCACCCTTGCAAGATGCCTCAGAGACAGTTCAAGAACTTTGTTTTACTTTGTTTAGACGGTTTGTTTTACTTGGTTTAACTTGCATTTGTACCGACTAATATGATTGCCTCTTATTGACTGTAATTTAATAAGCCACTGAAAGCTACAGCAGCCAAATAATTTTTTTCATTAATAGCATTTGAGTGTTTTTTCAATTGTAATTAGGAAAGCAAAAAAAGGGTTAAAAAATAATCATACAGGAAGTATAGACACTGGTTTAGCAGGAACTAATGGGGATCCAAAAAGTGAAATATAATACTTGTGTTTCATATCTCTTTTCATATCTAATTCTCCACGCCACTGTGTCCTACCCACTGCTCTGTGACAATGAACAGCAGATGTGTTAATTTGTGCTATCGGTGGTGGCGAATATATGACCACTAAAGGAGTTTTATTTGGCACTCCTAAATGGTGCTGTGGTAAATGTACTACGTGGCAGTTTAGTTTGGTTATTGTGACAATGGCTCCAATCCTGGTCAGGGTAAACCAAAAGTGTGCAGTTACGGTGACCAGATTCATTAGGCTGAAATACGGGACAGTCAGACACAACCTCCCCACCCCACCCTGCGCACACACCCACCACCTACACACAACAAACAACAAATTTGGGCCTGCTATTTTACAGTATATTAAATTATATAATGAAATGGACAAATACAGTTAATTGTGCTTTTAGAGAATGAATTAGGCAAAAGAGCATTTCACAAATAACAACACTTTATGCGTTTCTCTGCAAAAGGCAAAGATTAACAGTTTCCACTCTAAAAGCTATGCTATAATATTTTTTTTTGCATATGTGACAAATTTATGAATTCATTCTGGCATAATATTCTTGGCAAAAATTTGTATAGTAGGACATACAGTATCTCACAAAAGTGAGTACACCCCTCACATTTTTGCAAATATTTGATTATATCTGTTCATGTGACAACACTGAAGAAATGACACTTTGATAAAATGTAAAGTAGTGAGTGAGCTTGTATAACAGTGTAAATTTGCTGTCCCCTCAAAATAACAACACACTGCCATTAAGGTCTTAACCGCTGGCAACAAAAGTGTGTACACCCCTAAGTGAAAATGGTTAATTGGGCCCAATTTGGTGTACTCACTTTTGTTGTCAACGGTTTAGACATTAATGGCTGTGTGTTGAGTTATTTTGAGGAGAAAGCAAATTAACACTGTTATTGTCACGGCCCCATCCCCGTGAGCCGGTTTTTCCTGTCTGTCTGTTTTGCGTTTGTGTTCCGGTTGCCCGGCAACGAGTGCAAGGCAAGAAATCCAGGAGCACTTGAGCCAGCCCTCACCTGTTCCTCGTCAGGAATCAGCGCACCTGGTCCTGATCAGCCCTACGCCACCATTTAAGCTGGGACCTGACAGCCAGTCCATGTCGGATCGTTAGTCCACACTTGTATGCTGTGCTCGCGCTTCTGACCGTACTCCTTTCATGCCTGTTTGCTTGGTCTTTCTTTCTCTGCCTGCTCGTCTCCCTCTGCTTCTAGGATTCACGCCCTGGACTACCCTCCACTCCTGCCAGGCTACTGGAACCGTCTACCTCCCCCCTCACTGGAACAGGCTACCACTCCATCTAGCCTCCCGTCCACATCGGCCTGCACGCCTGCCATAACCCATTTCATCACCGGACTGCACTCAATAAACACTTGTTTTTCCCTCATCACCTACCTTGTCTGGGTCTGCGTGTGGGTTCGGCACCTGGGGTTCCTGACAGTTAGATTTACAGTTTACATTTTAGCAAAGTGTCATTTCTTCAGTGTTGTCACATGAAAAGATAGAAACCAAAATTTGCACAAATGTGAGGGATGTACTCATTTTTGTGAGATACTGTATGTCTCAGTGGTTTGTTGTCTCATGTCCACACTGAAATGCTGCAACAAAACAAGGCCTTATTGCACACTGACATAAAACTGGGACGGGTAAAAACAGAGTGAAATTGCTTTTCCAGCATCATTTTCATTATTATTATTTTTATTTCTCTTCAAGTGGTAAAGGTTTCAGATGGGGTTGTAGTGGATTTACAGGCTTTTGGATTGGCAGCATACCACCACTGACTCCTATACAGTATTTAGAATATATGCAACATATTTTCAGGTTCCTTTTACAAATTCACCACAAACCAATAGGGAACCTATGCTTTCATAAAGTTACTAGCTTTGAGTCCTTAAAAATCATGGTGTGTCAAGGTTGAACAAAGTTGCTTTGCGTTAATATTAGATGGCTTAACAATACTGCTGGGGCTGATTACATTTCTGAATAGCAAGCAGGCTTGTTAGCTCACACCACCTGGTTATTGACTAAGGTCATGACTTATATTAACTCTTAGTTACTACTGGAAATAAATTAGTCACTCAAACTGCAACAAAATGAAGCTGCAGGAATTATTATTCAGTGTTTGTATCCAACAGAAGGTTTTTGTCAAATTTAGCAATCTAGCATTGAATGTATTCCAATCCCACCATGACAATGCTTACTCTAATCAGTTAAATGCTCATTGTTGCATTTAGATCACCACCCTATCTAACTTATGTTTTCGTCTGTGTCCCATGAAAGCGCTAGTATATGGACTTATGGCCTACAGCATATGTGAGCAGGGCTGTAGATAACGTGGGGAAAAGTGGATATAACTCACTGGGCCTGTGGGGTGGCAGGGCCCACTGATTTTATACCCTCAATGATGTGAGGGGGCCCAGGCATATGTCTTTTCAGGGAGTTTCCCAGGATGTCAGGCCTCAGCCCTGCTTGTAAGCAGCTGTGCTCCGGACCACACATGCCCCATGGAAAGGGGTTTGAGCCAGCTCAGCTGACTGTACCCTTCATCTCTGCCATCTCTACATTCCTGTGTCCCTGGCATCTCCAATTCCTATTGTCCTGTCATTCATATAATAAAATACCGCCCCCCCCCCACCCACCCACACACCCACACACATTAATTTGCTTCATTAGCCAGTAAGAAAGCTACTCTTAAAGCTTTACAAAATGTAAGGTGTTTACAGGCGAGGCATTTAATCGGCTTCAGTCTTTACTTGTAGATTGTCAGTATTGTTTGAATGGATTACCTTAGCAACCGCGTGACGCAACATTGAAACCTCAGTATGATTGGCTGACTGTCAGCTGCGGGAGTTTCTGTACCCTTGGAGAATTGGTAATATATGTACCATTTGTAAAGAAAGCATGAGTGAACAGGCAAAACACGTATTTTATTTCTTATGGGATTCACATTCAACTGTAGGCCATAACAGAATCGCACAATCATAAAACCAAACATGACTTCACAGAAATAAATGAACTGACCCCTGTTCAAAAGTCTACATACCCTTAGTTCTTAATACTGTGTATTGCCCTCTTAATCAATGACAGTGTGCAGTCTTTTGTAATAGTTGTCAATGAGGCCCCGAATTCTTGCAGGTGGTATAGCTGCCCATTCATCTTGGCAAAATGCCTCCAGTTCATGCAAAGTCTTTGGTCATCTTGCATGAACCGCATGTTTGAGGTCTCCCCAGAGGGTCTTGATGATATTAAGGCCACTCCAGAACCTTCCCTTTTTCTGCTGTAACCATTGGAGGGTCAACTTGGCCTTGTCCTTAGGGTCATTGTCGTGCTGGAAAGTCAAAGAGTGTCCCAAGCGTAGCTTTCGTTCAGAAGAATGCAAATTGTCTGCCAGTAACATGCTGCATTAATCTTGCCATACATTTTCACAAGATTCCCCGTGCCTTTAGAGCTCATACCCCCCCCCCCAAAACATCAGTCAGACCCCACCATGCTTCACAGTGGGTATTCTGATGGTATTCTGTTCACTATAGGCCTTGTTGACCCCTCTCCAAACATAGCGCTCATGGTTGTGACCATAAAGCTCTATTTTAGCCCTATTTGTGAGGCGTGTCAAGGTGTTGTCGGGCATATTGTAACCAAGCTTTTTTATGGAATTGGCGCAGTAAAGGCTTCTTTCTCGCAACTCGACCATGCAGCTAATTGTTGTTCAAGTATCGTCGTATTGTGCTTCTTGAAACAACCACTCCGTCTTTTTCCAGAGCAGCCTGTATTTCTCCTGAGGTTACTTGTGGGTTTTTCTTTGTATCCCGAACCAATCAATCAATCAATCAAAATTTATTTATAAAGCGCTTTTTACAACAGCAGTTGTCACAAAGTGCTTTACAGAGACACCCGGCCTTAAACCCCAAGGAGCAAACAACAGCAGTGTTGAATTTCAGTGGCTAGGAAAAACTCCCTAAGAAGGTCGAATTTTAGGAAGAAACCTAGAGAGGACCCAGGCTCAGAGGGGTGACCAGTCCTCTTCTGGCTGTGCCGGGTGAGATATTAAGAGTCCAATTGGAATAATAAATACATTTCTCTTGGCTAAATCCAGAGTATATTTGATTTTAGACTAGGTCAGAAGTATGACCAGGTGGACAAGGACAGGAACAGCAACGGTCCCCCAAACCAGGTAATCCGCAGGTGTGGACCAGGACCTCATTCTTCTGGCAGTTTTGGCTGAAATCTTTCTTAGTATACCTGACCTTGGCTTAGTATCAAGAGATCCCAAAATGTCCCACTTCTTAATTAGTGACTGACTGGCATTTGCAAGGTTTTGGATATCTGTTTATATCCTTTTCCATCTTTACAAAGTTCTGTTACCTTGTTATGCAGGTCTTTTGACAGTTATTTTCTGCTCCCCATGGCTCAGTGTCTAGTCTGCTCAGTGCAGCCATGTGAAAGCTAACAAACTCACTGACTATTTATACACAGACACTAATAGCAATTTAAAAAGCCCCAGGTGTGTGAAATTCACCTTTATTTGCCATTTTCACCTGTATGTCTCACCTTGTGTGTCTGTAACAAGGCCAAACATTCAAGGGTATGTAAACTTTTGATCAGAGCCATTTGGGTGATTTCTTTTAACATTATGATTTCAACAGGAATCAACCAACTGTGATAATAAATGGCTTCATATGATCACTATCCTTTTTTTTGCATGGTCAGTCATATTTTGTAAATCATTGTCAAAATTTTACAATTTCTGCCAGGGTATGCAAACATATGAACACAGCTGTATAAACCTGCAATAACTGACCCATGTGTTCCAGTCTCTTTTTCTGCTAATTTCATCTGGCTTTTTTAATCTTTTCTGCAAACCCCCATGATGCTTGCTACACATGTTTTAGTGTATTCTTTGAGAAAATCTTTCCTTTTGGTTGGTTCCTTCAATCAAAGGTTTATTTCTTGTCCAATAAGGTTAACCAAGAAAATAGGGCATACATTTAAACTTGAAAAGAAACAGGCAAGCCTATTTCAGCTGGCCCGCGATCAAAAGGGATAGATGTTGTTGCTCTCACTGAATTCAAACCTGGGTCTCCCATGTGACAGACGGTATCTTTAACCGTTACGCCACTAAGCTATACTTGTGCTGAGTGTCGTATTGTGTCTCAACATTAGATCGTTTTTTACAATTTGAATATTTCGCTAGACACAAGTAAGCATGTTAAACTGACATTTCTTATTAAGTTTGTATCCACCACAAATAGCGTCTATGAATTGTATGGCTTTTGCCACTGGACATTTCAACAGCTTATAAGCCAGTAATAGGCTTACTGGTATCTACTAACTTACTACTTTGAAAATCATAAGATTTGAGCAATTGCTGGAGATGAACTTTACACTGGCAAAGCTATTTCATTTCATGGCACAACAATGTAAAATAAAATATTTTAGGCTTACTATAACATTGCCACAAAATGTTGTAGCCAGTGAAGATTTTGTCTATCCTGAACATGTCTTAATGCATAATTTGTTCTGACTATGGCGAAGCTCAAACATAGGTCCATTGCATGGCAGTCCGCATCTCTAACCACTAAGCTATTTAACAAGAGGGAGTCAATCAGTAAGAGACATTCGTACATTTATAGATCCCACCTATAACATGTATGGTTCTTAATTGTTTCACTTGTACATTTTCTGCAATCTTCTATTTGCACGTCAGGTTAAATTCTAACTGCATTTCTTTGTACTGTACATGTTCAATGACAATAAAGTTGTATCTAATCGAATGTAATCTAATGTGAAGCGTCAGAAGTGTATTTTGCCCCTCCCCTCTCCCCCCGAGAGAGCTGGGTCTTTACAAGAAGTGACCACGTGTGTTTTGGAAAAAAATCCCTAATATAGCCTTATATAGATAGCATAGACCCACTTTAAGCCACAGTCTCGCTCACTGTTGATGGACTCGTTTTGGCAGTGTTATACTAGGTTGAGTGTAGTACTAGGCGGTACTGTAGCTACGGATTGAGTTATAGCAAATAACGGAGAAGTTTCGAAAACGTCTCGTTGTTTCAAGGCGAAAAGGATGGAAGTGGTTACGTTTTTCGTCATGATTTCGGTAAGTATACTCCTAGTTTATGAATAATAATACTATTGTATTTTGTATTCACCATTCATGCGTCAGATATCCATAGCTATAGGTGTACTGTACATTTATATGAACGCATTATTTTCAAATACATGTTGGTGGGTTTGATAGAACGAATACAACAACGTAGTTTCGGTTTCATTTAAGAAGCATTATATAAAGCTGTATATATTTCGAGCTATAATCCCTCACTGTGTAGTTAATTTACTAGCTACCGTAGCATTATCGGCTTTGTGACGTTGGGGGTACAGTACTGGATACGAAAGTGAAAGTGAAAATTTGTCTGAGATGGTAAAACTAGGTACTTTCCGTGCCGTTTGTGGTTGAGTTATTTTTTTCTTTACAGATTGTTCCCGTAGTTTATTCCTGTGATCCAGAAACACAGTATGAGAAAGATAACACATGTTGTAAGATGTGTATGCCAGGTAAGGAAGATATAATTATTCGATATCTGAACTTCCACTACAAGCCTACCCATTAGGGAAAAACGTTGAATTACCCTATTTGCTATAACGTTAAAACCACATTTTCTTAATAGGGACAAGGATGACATTAAACGAAAGAAGTTGTCTTGAACCAACTTGCCTTTCCTGCGAAGAAGGTGAATACCAGCCAGTATTCACACAGAAGACTAAATGCGAACTACAACCATTCTGTGATCAAAGTAAGACATTTGATGAATTTTATGTAATAAAAATACATTACTGTTGATCTGCATTATTGGTTTGTAATAATTCTTATCTCCTTCCTGTCACAGATAAAAATTTTCAGGTCATAGCCAATAGGAACAAGACTATCCGGATTGAATGCAGATGCAAGGCAGGACACTACTGCTCCACTAAAGAGTGCCTGACATGTGTACCACACACACAATGTGGACCTGGGCAGGACGTAGTCTCCAGAGGTAAAAAAAAAACAAGTACACTCAGCAACAGATGACCTTTTAAAAAAAAAAATTATTGACATAACAATTGACCAATCAGCACTTGGCACTCATAACTGTAAAAACTTGTTTAAGCATTGTTACTTTCCCCGGAAATGAGCTCACTAGAGCATACGTTTACTACCTCTGACATCAATGCAATTCCATGTTATTTCCATGACTAGAAGAGTGTGTTTAATTGTTTGTAATAGCACACAAATTACCGAAAGAAGTTCATTCTTTGACACTGTCAAACTGAGATAAATGTTCTTGTCGAGAATGCAGCCCAGAATTAAGACAGGAAACAGATTCCAGGCCATATATTAGGACAAACCGTTAATGATCATTGATGTTTTACTAAGCTGGCAACATTAACCGAGGAGGATAGGACTTATGGATATTGAGCCAACAGAATTCTACGTTAGGGAGCCTTCTACATATTGAATGATGGTCTTCTTCATTAAGTTTTGTGGTCATTGATACACTGTAAATGTTCTCAGGTGACCACATCCAAGATACAGTGTGTCGGGCCTGTCCTGCAAATACCTTCTCCAGTGGCAGCTCTGCAGAGAGTAAGTGCAAGCCATGGACAAAGTGAGTACTCATTCCAAGCATTAAAACGAGATGCATGTTAACGTGTAATTTTAACAATTTTAATTGTAGCCACCATTAACCTAATTGTTGGTTTATTTGACTGATTCGCTTTTTGGGGGTTATTTACCTGTTTTCCATACTTTTTGTCATCTGTTATTTTCATAAACTGCCTTGTAAACATAATATATATTTGAACCCCAATTATGTTTTTCAGATGTGAGCCTGCATTAATCACAAAAACGGATGGAACAGCAATCTCAGACGTGGTATGTGGTAAGTACAGGGTCCTTACGATAACCTCAGCACAAACTTAACATACACCACTACATTTTCATTCAAACATATTCATATATTAATAAGTGGAGTGGATTCAGGTGTTTCTGAAGTCTATGTTTTTGTAGCTATTTATTCAGACATTTCCGCAAGATCCACCACCGGCCTTTATCCCCTCAAAGTTTCTTGAGCTGCTGCTCCACTGCTGCTTGTAGATGACATAGTTCTTTCTCTCAAAACAAATCTATTGCAAACATAAGCAAACACAACTATCAGTTTAGGGATTTTATGTTTATTTTTCAGGAGGGGAAGGGCATTCATGCAGCTTTTTCTTAGGCTTAACATATCCAGCAACCAAGTACAGAATGTGTCCCAGATCCTTAGCTCTGAGAGAGAGGTTTCTGGGGGGGCATTCCGTCAATGCCGCTAATGAAATCTGCACCTGATTGAAAAAGCCCAGCTTGAGTGAACACCAACTTCCACTTAAGGCTCAAGTCGTTCCATGAACAACAATCTAGCTCTGTCTTGTCAACGTTAACTCAAACCAGGCTTGAACAAGCTTGCATTGTGTACGCGCACAGAGTCCATAAGCTGTCCAGAAAAAGCGATTATCGAAATGAAGATACTACATCGCAAAAAAGAAGCAAAAACTAGAGCAGTGTTCTTCTCAACAGCGGAAACAAACCTTGCTGAAGGGACTTCATAAAGAATTGTAAGGAGACATCACTAAAAAGGGCAATACTGCCGCAACTGACAAGGCGAAAGACATAGCTGTATTGCTGACAGATTAAATGTGTAAGTCATACTAGCCTACTTATTGTTTAATTTTATCTTTTTAATAAATGAATATCAGGCCAGATGATATCTGATTTATGATCAATTAAAATTATGTTGTAGGCTACCTTACATAACTGACATAACTACAATGCATTTACTGTTAATTAGCCTAATTTGGTGAGGATTGAAGCCTTTCTGACCTAGTAACCCTTGGCCAATATTAATTCTCTGCGATTACATCAAAACGGGCCAACAGAATAGCCAAAAAAGAATGTGGCAACAGCTTCGATATTGGATATCACGCAACTTCCATCGCAGATCAACTGACAGCAGATAGAGGGTATCGTGACATAGAATGATGTGGCACACTTTGCTTGGCAGAGCCTTCCTTTTTAATTGCTCAGCAAGACTAAGAAGATTAGATGCAGTGGTGTCTTTCAAAATGTTAATTCCAGTTCCAAATTATTCCAGTTCCGAGCATTTCTCACATTCCAGAATTATATTTGTAACTTCGGGTCTGACATTGTGTGAGGTTTCAAATCTGGTTTTGCGTAGGCCTCCAGCAGCTACATGTTTGTGCAATGACATACTTGGTTAGGAAAGGAAATACCAGATTTTTTCTGATTTATCTGTGCTGATAAGGTAAAGTGAAACATTATCTCTGTACAGCACAGTTACTACTTTGTATGAGGCAGACATTGAAATGTAAATTTCTGTGAGCAAATGCAAAGGTAACAGGATTTAAATCCACAGAAGTGTTGACATCAAAACGGATTTGATCTATTTTCACAGATGTGCACATTTTATCCAAATCCAATTACTACTATTGTGCCTGACAGTATGTAGACAGATGCCCCCAGCAGGTGCCTGTACGTTTGGGCTATGGAAAGATTTTCAATTGACATAGTCTGCATCCTCAGGTCCAGATGGTGACTGGCATGCACATGGGTACTGTCCATTGCGCCTATAACATTGGGGAAGCATGAAAAAGACGATTACGTTAATACAGAGGCTTGTCAACCTGTAGGCTACTTTACATTTATTTTAATGGTCACATACCTGCGATTGAACAAAAAACCTTGATTCTTTGTGTTTCAAGATGACCAGGGAAAGTAATGACAAAATGCCTCCTGGTCATGCAAAGTCTTTGGTTGTCTTTGGTGAACCGCACGTTTGATATCTCATCGAGTTGCTCGATGATATTAAGGTCAGGAGACTGTTATGGCCACTCCAGAACCTTCACCTTTTTCTGCTGTAACCACTGGAGGGTCAACTTGGCCTTGTGCTTAGGGTTATTGTCATGCCGGAAAGTCCAAGAGCGTCCCATGCGCAGCTTTTGTGTAGAAGAATGCAAATTGTCTGCCAGTATTTCCTTATAACATGCTGCATTAATCTTGCCATAAATTTTCACAAGATTCCCCGTGCCTTTAGAGCTCACACACCCCCAAAACATCAGTGGGCCACCACCATGCTTCACAGTGGGGATGGTATTCTGTTCACTATAGGCCTTGTTAACCCCTTTCTGAACATAGCACTTATGGTTGTGACAATAAAGCTCTATTTTGGTCTCGTCAGTCCAAATTACAGTGTTCAAGAGGCTGTGAGGCGTGTCAAGGTGTTGTCAGGCATATTGTAACTAGGCTTTTTTGTGGCATTGGCGCAGTAAAGGTTTCTTTCTGGCAACTCGACCATGCAGCTCATTTTTGTTCAAGTATCGTCGAATTGTGCTCCTTGAAACAATCCCCGAATGTATTTTTAATAAGTGATTGAACAGCACTGACTGGCATTTTCAAGGCTTTTGATATCTTTTGATATCCTTTTCCATCTTTATAAAGTTCCATTACTTTGTTACGCAGGTCTTTTGACTGTCTCTTTCTGCTCCCCATAGCTCAGTATCTAGCCTGCTCAGTGCATCCACGTGAGAGCTAACAAACTCAATGGCTATTTATACACAGACACTAATTGCAATTGAAAAAGCAACAGGTGTTGGAAATTCACCTTTAATTGCCATTTTCACCTGTGTGTCTGTAACAAGGCCAAACATTCAAGGGTATGTAAACTTTTGATCAGAGCCATTTGGGTGATTTCTGTTAACATTATGATTTCAACAGGAATCAAACAACTATGTGATAATAAATGGCTTCATATGATCACTATCCTTAAATAAAAAGAAAAAATTTTTTTGCATGATCTGTCAGTCTGATATTTTCAAAATCAGTGCCAAAACTTCACAATTTCTGCCAGGGTATGCAAACTTATGAGCAAAACTTTAGGTCCCAATACTGACATACTACCTTACTATATACTAAACAGTACATACTTTACCATCATCTGCGAAGTATGTAGCCAGGAAGCAAGCACGTTTATTTATATAGCACAATTCATACATAGAAGCAATTCAATGTGCTTAAAAAAAAATACAAATGCATTAAAAACAAATACTCAAATGAAAACATCAAAACAACATCATAATAATAAAGCATAGAATAAGAAAATATAAATCGAATAAAAACAGGATAAAAACATAGGAAGCTATAAAAGCTGTAAGCCGGTAAGTTTAAGTCCTCAGTTGTAGGCGTGTGAAAAGAGAGGTTTTTTTTAACATGTATCTAAAAATGTATATGTTTGATGCATGTCTAAGATCTTGTAGTTTATTTCAGTTGTGTGCAGCATAACTGCTAAATGCAGCTTGACCATGTTTAGTTTTGACTCTGGGCTCTATTAGCTGACCTGTGTTCATGTATCTGAGAGCCCTGTTCCATTTATATTCTTCAAACATATCAGTAATTTATTCGGGGCCTAAACCATTCAGTGATTTATAAACTAAAAGCACCACTTTAAAATCTATTCTGTAACTGACTAGAAGCCAATGCAAAGATTTAAGAACCGGAGTGTGATGTTCTCTTGGTCCCGGTTAACATTCTAGCAGAAGAATTCTGAATGAGCTGCAGCTGTTTTACAATCTTTTTGGGGAGTAAAGTTAAGAGGCCATTACAGAAGTCAAACCTACTAGAGATAAAAGCATAGATGAGCTTCTCTTGCTCTTTTTGGGACACCAAGACCTTGATTCTGGCTATATTTTTAAGATGATAGAATGCTGTTTTGGTGACCGCTTTGATTTGACTGTTAAATGTAAGGTCTGAGTAATTGTAGACAATTTTGGTTAATCCAGGTATTTATGTGCTGTATACAGTGACACAGTGAGTCTACTGAGCTGTTGTCATATGGTTCGAGAGACATTTATATTTGAGTATCATCTGCATAGCTATGATAGTTAATGATGTTGTTCTGTAGAATTTGGCACAGAGGTAGCATAGAGATTGAACAGAAGTGATCCAAGAACTGATCCCTGGGTAACTCTGCATGTCATAGCCACCCTATCAGATTCATGATTACCAAGGGTGACAAAGTAACTCCGGCCATCAAGATCTAAACCAATTAAGGATTGTCCTGGAGAGTCCTACCCAATTTTCCAGACTATCTAGAAGTGTTCTGTGATCTACAGTGTCAAATTCCGCACTGAGATCTAATAGAACCAGCACTGTTATTTTATCAGAATCAGTATTCAGCCGTATATTATTTAAAACTTTTATCGTGGCCATTTCAGTACTGTGGTGAGGTCGGAAGCCTGCCTGACATTTAGAGACCGCTTGAGTTCAAAAAATTGCTGAGTTGATTGAAGACTACCGTCTCAATGATCTTGACTATAAAAGGGAGATTTGATACAGGTCTATAGTTGTTCATTATAGATGCATCCAGTGTTCTCTTTTTTTAATAGGGTTTTAATGGCAGCTGTTTTTAGAGACATTAGGAAAACGCCTGATTGCAGTGAGCTATTAACTATTTCCTGTAGGTCCATCGTTATAGAGTTAATAAAAGTGTGAAATGTAATCCAGTGCAGAGAAAATGAAGGCTGGATTTATTGTATTGAGTGGTAGAAGTAAAGAAATGTCTAACATATCCTTTGTTAAATCTACTTACTTAAAGTCTGCCACAAACGACAGACTCTGTCAGATTCCCATTACCTGCACGATGTGCCACTGCTGAGGGCTGGGGGAGGATGGGGGGGGGCAGTGCATCAAACCATTGTGAGGCAAAAGGTTGGGTGCTGCAATCTTTTGAAACTTAAAAACGTGCTATAATGTCTATAATGTGCACAATTGCTTTCACTGCGTATTATTAATAATCTAAAAATGTAATAGTTATGCTCACAGTGATATATTGGGGGGGACAAGTCATAGGTCTTGTCCCCCAGGATTTCGGCCTATGCAATTAACTATTGGCTTTTGAAGACAGTGAAAGTGGTAAGACATGCTTTTCTTAGCTTGTTCCTTTTTATAGTTATGTTCTTTGGAACTAAATTAAACATGTCAATTCATGCTTGGTTGCAATGACAAAAAAAAAGTTTCTGAACACGGGACAGGACAAAAGTGATGCAAGCGAGAAAATACACAAAACGTCTTTTGGGTTTCTGTTTCCGCCTGTTGGACATTCTTTGAAACACAGCTAAATTAAGCTTGACAGTTAGCCTGCAAGGGAGCAGGCTAGTTCAGAGGTATAAGTTACTTTGGTTTCTGAGCAGTGACTCCTATAAGCCACAGTAATGGAACGGAATTCTAACTTAAATTAGCCAGACTTATCGAAATGAGCCTGGATTTTCCTTTATCTGCCTTGATGGAATATCCCCCAGGGGGCAGGTCAGAACGACTCTGTATCTGTAGCCCAAGGCTGTTTACTGTCTAAATGTGTGAACTGTAAAATCTACTCCATTATTGTTATTTGACCATCAGTTCCACAAAGTAATGCATTCTGTTGAATTCCACCCCATGGTTTACTGTAGAACTGTAGTTCAGCTAGGTGTTGAAACCGCATTACTCAAACCGAAACCTGTTGTGTCGGCTGGCTCTAACCAAAGGTTGGTTTTGGTGGGTTGGTTAAACTTTTTGTGATGTTCTTTTGATTTATTTTTCAGAGCAAGCACCCATTTCCTCTGGAGTCATAGTAGGAGCTGTAATTGCTGTTATTATTCCATTGGTCCTATTCATCATTTGGAAATATAAAGGTATATATATATATATATATATATATCACTGCTTTAATCTTTTTATTTTAGTGAACTTTACATTGGATCTTTGGTTAACTTTTTTTTATGTTGTTGCAGGTAGACTTGGAGATGCCTTCCATAAAGCAATGGTACGTAATTTCTGTCCCTTGTATCAGCCAAGAATGTAATTTTGCTATGCTGTACAATGTAGACACACTTATGAACAGATACATTGTCTTTCCCCTTAGGGATGCTGTATGGTCTGTCTTCGTTCTAACTGCTTGCCTGGACAACCAGAACACAAAGAAGGAAAAGTATTTGAAAAGCAATTGGAACAAAATGAAGCTTTGATCCAAGTTGGAGAGCTACAACCACAACACCCATGTCCTCAAACCCCAGTTGAGGATGATGTTAATGATTCCCAAGCTGAGTCCTACACTGTGGCTCAAGACATGACAGAGAATGGACATGTGGTGGCACAGGAGGAGGGTAAAGCTCACCATACCTCGGTCTGCGATTCACAAATGTCAGTTGTCATCTCTTTATAAGCTATATCACTACCTGGAATCACCTGTTGTCTGACATGACTGTTTTAAGTTACAAACTGGGACAATGGCCCTTGAAGAGCTGCCGGAGTTCATTCGATTTATGTGGAGTTTGTCCCCACGGCAATAGAAGACATGTTGCTGGTTTGTTTTTGTACATCTTTAACTGTCCTAAAATGTATTGATTTGTTGCTGTGTCATGTTTGCATGTTTCTTTTGTTTTAATTCTTGTAACTGAACTTTGGTTTTTGCATTAAACATGATATCATAACCATATAAGTGTAATGGTTACATATCCACCGATCATAACATTGTGACCACTGACAGGTGGAGTGAATAACACCGATAATCTCATTATCATGGCACCTGTCAGTGGGTGGGATATATTAGGCAGCGAGTGAACATTCCGTCCTCAAAGTTGATGTGTCAGAAGCAGGAAAAATGGGCAAGCATAAGGATCTGAGCGACTTTGACGAGGGACAAATTGTGATGGCTAGATGACTGGGTCAGAGCATCTCCAAAACTGCAGTGCTTGTTTGGGTGTTACCAGTCTGCAGTGGTCAGTACCTATCAATAGTGGTCCAAGGAAGGAAAAGCGGTGATCCAGCGACAGGGTCATGGGCGGCCAAGGCTCACTGATGCATGTGGGGAGCAAAGGCTGGCCCGTGTGGTCCGATCCAACAGACGGGCTACTATAGCTCATTGCTGAAAAAGTGAATGCTGGTACTGATAGAAAGGTATCAGAAAACAGTGCATCGCAGTTTGTTGCGTATGGGGCCGGGTAGCCACAGACCAGTGAGGATGCCATGCTGACCCCTGTCCACAGTTGAAACCACCTACAATGGGCACGTGAGGATCAGAACTGGACCACGGAGCACTGGAGGAAGGTGGCCTGGTCTGATGAATCATGTTCCCTTTTACATCATGTGGACGGCTGGGTGCGTTTGCGTCACTTACCTGGAGGAACACATGGCAGCAGGATGCACTATGGGAAGAAGGCAAGCCGGTTGAGGCAGTGTGATGCTTTGGGCAATGTACTTCTAGGATTCCTTGGGTCCTGCCATTCATGTGGATGTTACTTTGATACCTAAGCGTTGTTGCACAATCAAGCATTTGTGGGATGTGCTGGACAAACAAGTCCGATCCATGGAGGCCACACCTCGTGACTTACAGGACTTAAAGGATCTGCTGCTAACGTCTTGGTGCCAGATACCACAGAACACCTTCAGAGGTCTAGTGGAGTCCATGCCTTGACAGGTCAGGGCTGTTTTGGTGGCAAAAAGGGGAGCTACACAGTATTAGACAGGTGGTCAAAATGTTATAGCTGATCGGTATGTAAGTACAGTTGCACCAGACCCCTCAGTCTTATGATTTACATTTTTGTTATCAGTCGACTGCTATTTCCACAAGAGGGAGGTAGTGCTTTACTGAAGCCAGCGCCATATGAATTGCTTTGACTGGATCTTGGTGTTTCAGTATCAGTCATAGGGTGGAATTTACCTTGTGGTGCTTTGTTTTTTAATTTTATTACTTTTTACACATTTGTATAATAAAAACATGTATGTTCTTAAGATAACCTACAATTTATATAGCTTATAATTCCTTTATAGAAAATAAGTTGATTAGTTTGTGACACCATATAGTTCCTGTCATTATCTGTCAATCTATTCAACACTTTTTGCAATGAATGAGTGTGTGTTTAAAGTGTGGTTAAGAAGGAAAAACTGCATTTATGGCTAATCAGGGTTTCTCATTATCCCTGGATTAATAAAACAGCTCTTGAAAATTACATGGAAACCTGGGTGAGGCTGTGATTAGTCGCCCAGGTTGCCCCCCTCCCCCCAAACACACAAACACACTCATCTTTGATTTGATCTTCTGACTGGGCATAGTTCTATTTTGGAGGAAAGGACCGAATACAACACGCCGTATCCCTGTTTGAAGTGTTGTTAGGTCCTCGCAGCGTCCCAGCTCCACCCACTCGCACCCTCTACCCGGTACCGCTACGCACTCACGACGTAGTGGACCTGAACGCAGCTCTCGCTCAAGATCACAATCTCACCGGAATACTAAAACCTGCGTCTCATTGGCTCCCCCTATTTAAGACAGTCCTCCGCCACCACTCGGTGGTGAGGTATTGTTTGTTGTTAACGTGACAAGCCGTTGACTAGCTACCTGTTGTGGTTCTCTACCCTTGCCCTGTTCCCGTCTGTCCCCGTCTTTAGTAGCCTCCCTCCTGACCTGCCTGCCCTGTGGATTATTCTGCCAACCTGCCTTTACCAGTACCGTCGCTTTCTCGTTTTGTCCACCGTTTCCGAACCCACCTGCTTGCCTCTCTTGTTGTGAATCTTGCCTCTGCCCTTTTGTGCCTTGGTTAATAAACTGACAGTTGCGTTCCGCAATTGGAACCTCTATCCCTTGGTCCGAGTGTTCATTACAAGTATGAGAAATTATTTCCTGCTGTCTGTGTGTGTGATCCTCAACACACAAACTCTCTCCACTATGCAGGTTAGGAGTTTTAGTGAACATAATTCATAAAGATAATAGACACTTTTGAATCATGAATCATAAATACTTTTATGAAGTTCAGTCAGTTTTAATTTTATATTCTTGTGGCCAAAGGGGTCAGTAGCATAAGTTGGCCATTGGTTTACCAAGAGAGGTCCTTGTTTTGTCGATACATTTTTTAAAACAACTATTTTATATAGTTATTACAATTGTTTTTTAACAATTTTGTCTTTTAGCATCCGTGTATCCAGAACAACGTTAAACTGTCATCAGCTGAAATAATCTTGCTTAAACGTACACTTTCATGCAATGGCGTAGGTTTGTGTTGTAAATTAGGGCGGTCTGGATCAATGAATCCCAGGGTGTTCACTCTTTTCCAGGGGGGTCACATTGATATGTCTGTAATATTGGGGGGGGGGGATCATGACCCCCTGTTCCCCCCAATTCTACACCCCTGCTTACATGAGACATTTCTCGGAGTATATCCTTTACATTGAAACAGTGGGTGAAACCTAGTAAGTTCCTCAAAATAAATTGTAAATAACTATTTATATTTGTTACTCAAAGAACCACATAATAAACATACCTCCTCAAACATCTACCCCAGAAAGTTGTTTAAATGGTGGAATTGGGGAATCATTTAAAATGTGTTTTTAAGTGTTCTTGGAAAATCATTGGGGTTTTCCCACAGTTTCAATATAAAGTAAGCCTCCCCACCTTTAAGATGCGGTAATTCTGGCGTAAATAACCCCACAGCAGACTTCTGACTGTGATAACCACATAGATAATAATATTTATTATAGAGGCCAAGCACGGCCCCCTACCCACCGCAGTGCAGCCGCACCCCCTGCACCCAGCTACTCCTGGCGTTAAATTATAGTAGTCTTATTCAATAAAATTACAAATGTATGTTAATTGCCTTGTTCACGTAGAGATGATAGACAAACTCCTTACCCGCTCGGGAATTCAATCAACTTTTACCAACTTTTCTAGTCTTGTAGATGCTTCAACCTACCACCTGGAATTGGTCAATGAAAACAGTAAAAACGCATACAAAAAATCAATACTTTTTCGGGATTTTATTTTACCAAAATATGTTTTCGTGATAAGACAAAAGAAATTATAATTTACAAAGTGTTCATTGAAAATATATTTAATCTAAATGACATAACATGTTCTGTAAAGTAACACACCTAGGCGTGTATACGTGAAAAAGTAGACCCACTCCAATCCATAGAGTTTGGCATTTTAAAGTGCAAAATAGGCAAACATGTGTCCTTGACCATTTTAAATATGTTATAAAATGTCGTGAGCAGGGTATGCTGGAATATACAGTCCGTTCCTTGATGCCCATTCTGCCCAGAACTTGTCAACTTTTGTGCCAGGGTGGCAGGCACTGTCCTGGGGCTTTCTCACCGTTTCCGATGTTGCGGTTTCTGCCAAAGACCATATTTTAGGCTTTTGACACTCAACTTTAACTTTCAGTCGAGATGGAGAAGTGTCACTCTGTACGACATTTAAGTCGTTCGTGGCACGCTCATTGTCTTTTTGGTCCTCCTTTGATAGTTTTCCCAGACGCGCATCCACCGGTTCGGGCGTTGAGTTATCATCTAAGCTTTGAGGATCTATCTCATCTTCGTCATCCAAACGGCTTTTCTGCAGAGAGCCTTCTACATCCTCTTCGTCGCTCTCGCCCTCCTCCTCGTCAGATTTATCCTTTGACGCCCAGCTCACCCTATTCTCCTTCTTCAGTCTTCGCCTAGCATTGGCAAACCAAGTGGACACTTGCGTGAGGCTCATCTTAGTAACAATGGCAAGCATGATCTTCTCACCCTTTGTGGGATATGGGTTCTTGAGATGCTCATTTAGCCAGGCCTTGAGCGCGCTGGTGCTTTCTCGCGTTGCCACCTTGGCGACTCTGCTCGGGTCCTCTGTCGCGCCTAGTCGATATTGTGGGAAAAACGGAGCACCTCGGCCGAGAAGTGCTTGATGATACGAAGACACCGCTTTGAGGTCGAAAGAGTTGTTCTGAAAATATAATGGCAATGTTTAGATTCAACGTTTAAATGTGTCACCAACCACAATGACTTGCGTAATTACGCATTACATTTATTGGCGTGTACAATTGGTGTTTTTCCGACAATAATATCATAAATGATAGGTGCATTTAGACCTTAAACTTTAAATGTTATCGGTTAGATATAGAAAACATATGATAAAATTACTTACAATGTGCGCAACGTGTCTGTGGGGTGGATAAGGGATGAAGTTGTATCCCTGTAGTCCTGAATATGCCAAAGGTATCCCAGCCATCGCAGCGAGATGAGGGGCTTGTTGCTGTTGCATGCCAGGTGGACATCCCAAAACTGGTATCTGATATCCAGGGCGCATGTTGATGTTTCTCTCAAAGAAGAAGTTTCCGAGTCCAGTTTGTGACGCAGGCATCCTTACGTCCAGAACATCAGGGCTTGAATGACATGCTGTCCACCCTCGCTGGCTCTTCATATACCCCTATCCAGTCATGGGCGGTCCTTAGTTGCAGTGACTGACAGTTACGTTCAAAAGACATCGCTTTCACTCACACTTAATCCCATCAAAGGAGAACTCCTCTGTTCCTTTTAACGGTTTCTTAAAGGCGCTAAATTACCTATCTCAATTCACAAACCAATAATTTCTATGGTGAGAGACAAATAATGAAACTTAATTTGAAATCCACCGTTTTCTATTTGATGCGGACGACAGGCTACTGATCTAGAAACTCCTAACTAACTTTTGCCATTTGTTGTCACAACATGATCGATAACAATGGATTCTTAATAGATCCCAAAAGATATTCAAAGCCTTCAAGGATCCAGAAATCCACATTTTAATGAGCAAATGTATAAATGTAATCAGCTGTCCTCATCATTTTACCTGATGTCAAAAAAATGAAACCTTCCTGAATTTAAGTTATTAGCAAAACCTATACAACTGTATTTCTCAAAATGTAAAATTGGACCTGGAAAACGTCAACTGTCCCAACACAGTTTAATATAGGCGGGTTTCGATACCATGTTGTATTTTAATATCGATTGTTTCCCTAAATCACTTTAATTGGATCAACTGGCAGATGCATGCTTATATCTCGTCTGACGGTCAGATTTTTATTGAAACTAAAGTCTAAACATAGAGCTGTTAATTTAATTAGCCAACTGAATTAGTATAATTTTGTTAACACATTTTAGACCATTGACTGAAACTTTGATCTTTAATAGCGTTAAATCCATGTTTCTGAGGGTTCTTCTAATATTTGTCGTTTGAACTATAGAATTATAGACAATAGGTTTCTGCAACGAAAACATTAGCTTTGTGCAGATGTTCCAGTATTTAACCATTGCAGTAATATCCATAAAAATACATAATTCGTAAGATACCACTTTATTATTAATTGACTATTTATGTTTAACAAATAAATGTTTTTGGTGTCAGTGCCACACCGAGGACTATTTTGTTAATTTAATGAGATTGAAAAATAACAGACGGCCAGTTACATGCTGGATAGTTTTGTTTTGACTTCAGCATATCATTTCAATGGGGCTAATTAAAAGTGGTTAAGTGAAACAGGTGTTGACTAATGTATATGATAATTGTGCGATAACAAATGGTAATTTGGAGACGTCGAGTGATTGTTAAAGATACGTGAAGAAGATTACAATACTTATTCCACTCCGCCCTTTCATGTACTCCAAAAGGAGTTAAGGGAGACGTTTTTACATTACCTGGTTTAGTTTTTAAGCTATTGGCGTTTCAAATAAGTTGATAAAATAATAAATTGTTAAAGATGGTATCCTTATTTGTAACAATATTAAAGTGGTCTTCCCACCACTATTTCGGTAGAAAGCTGAAGGATAGGTCTGGAGAAATCTAATCTTCGAAAGCCTGATCCTCCAATGTATCAACATTCTAGATATAAACCAGGGGCGTAGGTTTGATTTCAAATGTGAGGGGGACAAACACAGGCGTAGAGTGGTGACAGCGGGCCGGGGTGCAATCTGTCCTTACATGGACCCCCTGGAAAAAACATTGTAAAGCGGTATATATGCATGGAATGCTGATCCTGAGGTCTGACAGTGATAACCACATAAAAACACACAATTTAAAATAAAATATATATATTTTTTTTTATAGAGGTCAAGCCCGGGCCCCCCACCCACTGCGGGCCCTAGTGCAAACGCACCCCGGATAGCTACGTCAGTGGGGACAAATATGTTTTTGCAATCGCCCATGGTTTTGGAATGGGATGGCCAACAAGCTCATATAGGTGTGATGTTCGGGTGTCCACAAACCTTTTGCCATATGCTGTATGCGCACTGATGGACACATCTCCTCATTAATTCTGCTACAACAAACTTGCAAAATACAGCTTTCAGCCATTTCATTTAATGTTACTTAGTTTACATATTGTCTATGATGTGTGCTCTTAGTGAAGAGCTACTACAGACCTCTATATTTCAATGTGTGTGGCTGATCTGTGATCTACATTTTGCCAGTACTGTACTTGAATTTCAAAACCTCACCTCCTAAACTCCACCACTCTCTTGCACGAATACACTGGTTGACTCAACACCCTTCTGGTTCTGCTAATAAATATGAATATTCAAGATATGGGCTACACATAACATAGCTCATTTTCTTTAAGTTATCCACCTTAAAATACAACATTTCACCTCAGCTCGCCAGTTGACCTTTTCTCCCTGGCTGTCTGATCCTGCTGTGACAAGGACCTTCTCATGGTCACCATCTGATCCTGCTAAAATGCAGGACATATCATTGACATGAACAACTTGAGCTACATTGACGCCTGCAGAACCAGGTGGCATTGTTTGATCTATAAGACCAACATTAGGTTGAAATGTAAAATGCAACTACTTATGTAGGGAACTACAACATTAGCCAACTTTTCAAGAGATCAACTATTAAGCTAGTTAGTTAGCTATATCTTCTGTCTCATAGCTAGCTAGCTATACCACTCACTTTGCCTTTGCATTAAAAAATACCTGTTTGTCTAACTTCAGTCTTTTCATTGCTGGGGTCATACGTTGCTAGTTTTGAGTGAGGTGAACCCAGGGTAATGTAGACTGTTTCCTAGCTAGTGAAATAACGTTAGCTAGCAAGCTGATATATATTTTGTATATATATAACGTTAGTCTATACTATACCTTATCGGTTTTAGAAAAACACTGATAAGATAAATAGCTACCTCATTCATACGTTACGGGAGGCAATTAGCTTGACGTAATGTCAGCTAGGTTACCAAACTTTCATGAGCCAGAGATCGCAGCCGCTAGTTGCAACCGTAGCCTCTACCCTACTAACCTAACCAGACCTGTTTGATTTAAATTACACAATAGCGTAATAAGAGATGTGTTGGTAAAAAGTGATTGGGGGACAACAAAATGCCATTTTCAAAAAGTGGGGGGGGGGACATGTCCCACTCATGTATAATGAAACCTACGCCTCTGATATTAATATGTTTTTAGGATAGATGGATACCCCCTATTAAATGAACCAACAAAAGTTCTTCAGAGTGTTCTTTGAGGAACCATTAAAAAGGTGTTATTTGAACTTATAGTGGAGTTTCAAATTGAATAACTCCTAAATAATCATTGAGGAATCTTTCCTTTAAGCATGCATAAAAGTATCAAAGAAAATAACATTGTTCTTTGTAAAATACTAACTAATATCCTATAATATATGTATTAGTTCCAACAAAAATGTAGAAATACTATAACTAAGTTGTGTGTGTGTGTTCAAAGGGGGGTATGGGGAGGATGAGAAAGAGATTAAGCATGTGGTAGATGCAGAGAGAAATGGAAAGAAATGGAGGGGAGCAGGTATTTGGTCTCAGTCTTTTGGCCCTAGAGATTTTTTTTTACAACTGGTACAATGGATTGACGGAAGAGCAAAGAGTCAGAGGCTTAGCTAATGCCATCAGTACATCTTGGGACACAAACAGCTCAGGGCAATGGCTTTTGTCTGACTTGTCAACTCTCCTTTCAATTGTTTTCCACTTTTGCAGCTCAGCTACAAAGTAGGTTCTGGTCTTGTTCTGACAGGTTGTAGGTGTA
This sequence comes from Esox lucius, assembly GCF_011004845.1. NCBI lineage: Eukaryota > Metazoa > Chordata > Actinopteri > Esociformes > Esocidae > Esox > Esox lucius. The sequence continues at coordinate 27,444,265 of NC_047580.1, read as the reverse complement.
CTTTCGGCACTCAGGACTTCCCTCATTTGTGCAGAGAAGTGGCCAAAAGTATGAGGATGGTCCCCATAGGTTGGTTCCCAGACAAGATGCAGTGAAAAGTTGTCACTCCTGTCCTGGGTGAACCTTTAAGACTCATACCCGTGTTGGTTTGTATAGTGAGTATTTAGTCTGTAAGTGTTGGTTTGTGTTATACATACACGTTTCTGTAGCTATGTTCGAGCTATAGTTTATAACATGGGGCCTCTGACTGAAGAGAAGGTCCAGCCCCATGAGTCCTAATGATCTGGTAATTACGCCGGCCATCACCTGCCACTGAGCTGACACAACAAAAGGCCTAAGTATGTAATTGGAATAGCTTATGAAAAGGTGTGAGCAACTCAACAAAAGCTTGAGTGGAATCCACAGAGCATTCAACACCTATTCTGTGTTAGTTTTCTTTAAACCCCCGTAACACACTCTCATGCACTTCTCCTAATCGAGTGAGAAGCCTAAAGTAAATCTGAATAATTGTTGTAACAGAATACCATCGTTAAGTATTTCTCCTGTTAATATAATTCACCCAACCAATCACTAATGATGTATAATCAGGCAAGATACACTTCCTTTTCCTTTATATCAAATAAGAAAGTCAATGTATCAGCAGACACATTCCACTACCAGCGAAATGACGCGAATGTCAATTCAAAACATGAAGAAATCTCAGAATCACTAACACAAGTAATCTCAAATCCCAAGTTTTGAAATCAACTGTTGCCTGCTGGTGTGAAAAATCACAAAGCACCAATGCCAGGAAAAACACTGGAGTTAATTGACAACAAACGCATAACCCTCTCCTACTGAGCTCCTATTCTTCCCCTCCTAATGGGATTCACCAAGACATGACTCCAAATAGAGAGATGCAAGCAAAGCGTGAATGTTATCAAGCTCCCCCCACCCACTCCCTGCTATCACCCCTCACCGACGTTGACCCCCGTCCCTCCCAACTCTTTGTCCTTTGTCATTACTCTTATCAGATCCACTCTATCATTCTTTTTACAAGGAAGTGGCGCTGAAACCGCTTGCGGATCTGAATGTGTCTTTGTTAGTGTCTTTGCGGTGGTCCGGAGCCCCGCCCCTCCGCCGCCTCCTGGGTGTGCTCTGACTGATGGCCCTCTGCTGGGTGAGTGACAGGCTGCGTTCGTTAGGCTGTGACGGACAGGCCAGGGCCACCGGATGACTGCTGGTGGAGGCTAGCTGCGTCAGATAAGTTTTGACTTTCGGGGGGTGGGGGGGCAAACGGGCCCGCTCCAACCACCACCACTCCCCCTGTGGATCCTCGGTGGGCGCCCCCCAGACCCACAGGGGGGGCTTGCAGCGGCACAGCAGCTCGTTAGCTGATGGCTGGCAGCACCCTGCCTTCTCTGCTCCTCCATGACAGGAGGACCGTGCTGACCTCACCTACGCATGCGGTTTATTAACGGAGGTCAGGAACAGCACCCGAAGTCATGGAAATAGAAAAGGTGATCGTTAACTACCACAGAGGCATCTTGCACTATATACAACGCATACCTTGTGCGATTAGAATAATGTGGGAACGTAAAATAAATAAATAGGCAATGGAGACAGTGAAAGAAAGCAAGTATGCAACCAACTGAAGCTTATGCAGCCAGAGTATTTTTATTTATAGCCTCACAGCCAGCATCTAATGAGCTTGTAAGGCATCTGATACGTGACATCTACATTTCGGCCCATTTGTAAAACAAAGGCTACAAGGAAGCCGGGGGCTGTGGTTCTCTGTTTCAGCCCCCTGATAACAATGGCAAGCAGGCACTGGTGGGAGGCAGCGCTCTCATGGAAATGAGCAACCAAACCAACAATGTAACTCCTAATCTCCTCAGAGAGGGGAATCGGTTACGCAGCGGTATGCACCCCTCCATGCTTTTCATTAGAGCCAGCATGCTATTGAATCGCTAAACCCCACCTACTAACCCTCCCCCACCCACCCCACACACACATACACTCACCCTCTGACCCCCCCGGGTGTGTAGCCACAGGCTCTACTCCTACACGGGCCAGCTACAAGGCAGCCACTACAACAGAAGGGCTGAGGTAAAGTGGGGCAGGGGATGGTTATGGGGCGCTAGGCAGCGGGCTGGGGAGGTGGTGGGGACAAGGCCTCAAAGCATGGGATTAGAGTTAATGTGCCCTCCCCGGGTTTAAATCTCTTCAGAGGGGGGGACTTTGTTTGATGGCTCGAGGGCAGTAAGATAAGTATCTATTACAGAAACTCAGCTCTTATCCCACACCCCAACAACCTCCCCCTATTCAAAAATGAAGCACAAAAACACTTGCCTCTGTTCCCTGTGTCTTCTGATATCCAAAACCCCAAAAGCAAGTGCTGCTGCCCTTTTCGACTAAGCTGGAATTAAGGGCTAAAGCCTTATGGAGAGTAACCAGGACCCATATTAACTCCATCTGTAGCCTGCAAAGTGAGGAGGTTGATGTAGATCAAAGTAGGCTTAGGAAATAAGTGAGGATATTACACGCAAAGAAGAAAAATTGCATTCTCGCAAGTTACATTTCTTGTTGTTGGGGAGGATGAGTCATAATGTGAGAGGATTTAATAAAGTGTAATCTTGTTAAGATTACCCGTGTATAAGGACAATAGACTCTAGATTATATTATCCATCAGCTATATTTTAACGACATCCCTAGAGAGGATACAGACGCCCATTTATTAATCAAGTCAACATGGGAAAACTTACCCTACTGTGAGTTACACAAATTAAAAAGACAAAAGGAGTAGCACAAGGCAGTTTAATTTTAAAACATAAATAATGTGCAAAGCAATTCATACCTGAAGAGAGGAATGTTCAGACTGAAACAATACAGGCCACTGGGTAAAAAAACAATATGAAAAACCATAGCAAATAAATTACAACTGGAATAAGGTACTTCAAGAACTCTACTTTATTCCGATACTTTTAATGTTTTCTCCTTCAATAAAATACTGAGTGTCAACCTATAGGTAGACAAAACAACATCCCTTTTTTAACCAACTGACAAGAACAACATAGTGCAATCATCAACATGTAAACAATGCACTTCAAATCTGGTGTGTCACAACATCTTGGCAACAAGAAATAATGTCTGCATTCCACATGTATGTCACATTTGTTCATTTTCTAAATTAAACTTGGGGTAAAATAAAATAAAGTAGAATTCTAATATAAAATACATCATAAAAACACAATATGATATAGATATGCAGCATGCAAAGTATGTGGGATATTTGGTTGGTTCCTTAGCGTGAGAATTTCCTGGGTCTGAATGCAGGGACCAGGAGTTGATGGGGTGCTGTGGCCAGCCTCTCCTCTTCTACAGGGGCCAGGTCCTCTGCTGAGCCCCACTTCTTCTTGGACTGAAACAATGAGGGCAACTTTCTGTTCCGGCTACGTTCTCTGGCCTGGGCCACATGGAGCTCTGCAAACTCTAATGGAACAACAACAAAGACCATCATAGTCATAGAGTATATTTAATTTCTGGCGGAAATCTAATTGATATAATGGATATCTTTTTTTGGTGCCTGTTTCGATCTTAGAAGAGACGTTTTCTCTGTATCAGACTGGGAAGTGAAATATTTGGGTCTTAAGTGTATTGAAACAACGTGTCAGAGTCACTGACAGAGTCCCAAAGAAGAGAGTAAGACACTTACCCATGTCCTCCGGAGCTTCTCTGATGTTCAGGTAATGGCAGGCCAGATGGCCACTGTAATCCCGGACGTTCTCCTTTGCACCTGAGAGGAAGGGATGGATATGTCAAACACGGTCTGTGAGGTCAAATAGTTTCCTGGAAAGAAGAGTCAATCAAATACAGAAAAGGCCATTCCACAATCAAATAAAGCAAGTGAATCTATTTTCCCAAGTCATTCACCATATGTTCCAATGAGAAGCTCCAGAATGTGTCGATGGCCATGCAATGCTGCGATATGGAGGGGTGTATAGCCCTGGAAAAATAAAAGTGGAAAATCATACAAATATGTCCGTACTGCACCAACCAAAAACACTGGGAAATAATGCAAAAGGTATAACTATGTTTTGACCAAGAACATAACAGGCTGTCCAATACAGCTATTTGAACACAACCTATGACATCCACTGTTTGCAGAGTTCAAGGTTCAGCCCTGGAAGAATGTACAAGGCGTTTTAATACCTACCCCCTAGAGTTTCCCATGGCCCAAACACAGCCAAAGAAAACATGAAAGAAGAGAATATAAAAATTACCATAGGTTATGGCAACAAAATGTAATGGCCAAATACATAATTGGCTAGTAATTCTCAGAAAATTGCCATAGTTTAACACAGTAATACATTCAGACAGTGTTTTGGGGAAACAATTAACATGACGTGACATGATTTATTAGCAGACAGTGTGTGCGTGTGTGTGTGTGTGTGCGTGCGTGTGTGTGTGTGTGCACGGAGGGGGCACTGTTGTAATGCATTTGCACAGCTGGACGTTCATTGGGACCATTACGATGCAGTATTACATCACCATCTCCATGGAACACAGCAGAACTCACCGGGCTTGTTACCTTGGTAACCAACCTGCCTGGCTGGCCTTCAATTATACACACAACAAAATACCTATTTTACCTCTTCAGTTTCAGTGCACTTAGATGAAAGAGGTGATACTCACATGCTGGAAGAAAATAAAAATAGGAGTAATGTCACCCATACAGTCCTATGGTATTTTTTTAGCAAAACATTCCAATAGCAGAAGAAATTACACATACAGTACATTCCAATAGCATAATAACATACAGGATAATATAAAGTGTGCCCCCAAAATTCACAAAAGACAGAAGTATACTGACAGACTTAGTGTTGACATCTGCCCCAGCATTGGCCATCATGGTTGCCATGTCCTCTTTGCCATGTTTGGCTGCCCAGTGGAGAGCTGTCTGTATTCCAAACAAGGAGAGGGAAATTCAAGTTATTTACCAAATACAACCGAACTAAACTAGTTCCCCATACCTGGCCGAGGCTCTTAACATCCAGATACTACTATCGAAATGCATATACGAACACCGCGCGTGACCCGCGTTGACGTACAGACAGACACTTGAATATGCATTCCCAGTGGCGGCTGGTTGGTAGATAGTAATTAGCGTAGCACCTCTAATGAGGACTTTAAACAGCGTGGATCGGTCCAGGTTAAGAGGTCTCATGAGCCCACTGTGCACAGGAGGAGCGGAGAGATGCAGGGAAAGGCGGAGGGAGGGAAGGAGGGATGGTTTCCAGCCATCTAACAGAGCCTAATTACAAAACAACACGGCGCTGTGTGCACGGGGAGGGGGGGGGGCGGGGGGGCGGGGTGGGGGGGGGGGCAGCTGCCTGTCATGGGAGGGAAGATTGATGATGTTGGTATGACCCACAGAGGGGATAGAGGAGAGACCCACCCAAGAATGGCCCGACGTTCAGCACCCGGGCCGTCGGGAGAAACAGCGCCGGGGCCCCTTTGTGCTGAGTGCCCACCACGCACGCTCAAGGACACACACATGCACCATCAAAGACACTCGCGCACACAAAACACATCTCAAGCAGAACCAAATTCACCTGTCTGACAAAGTGCTGCGGCGGTGATTAACTGTGTTACTCTTGTCAGGGGGGTCTCCGACCACTGAGCACTTCATGCTGTATAATTACAGACTGTTGAGCAGGTGAAAACACCGCCTGCTACAGATGTCAGCCTGTTAACTACAACCTGTGTTTCTGGGTCCCGACACGGAACGGGAAACCCAGATGCATGTTTCCCATGTCAATCAAGAACAGGCAGGGTATTTCAACCACCGTCTGATCTGCAGTTCGTTAGAAAGCGTGAGCCCTGGCACAAACAGCCTTCTGTGATTAACATTCGGGCTTGTTTTGTGACAATATAGGTTATACTCCGTCGCCTGCATTGTGGATCGTACAGCGCAGCTTCAGTGAACCACACTAAGACCTGAATGTCAGGCTTCATAGAAGTCTGGAGGAAGACACAGCAGTGGCTTTCCATGGCAAGTCGGGAGACAGATTTTGACGGATGAATTCGAGCTCTGAGGACCTCTATTGTCTCCTCTGTCAGACGGTCAAGACGGATTGGTCGGTTGGGCCGTTTGAGTGGCTGCTTGCCGGGTGTCCTGGGGTGAAGGAGTGACGGACGAGTTCGGGCAGGAAGTGGCGTCATCCCCTCCTCGTGCCTCTCGTTCCTGTCCCGAACCCCCCGTATGCCTACATGACTGGCAATCCACACAGTGTGTGTGTGTGTGTGTGTGTGTGATTGTGTGTGCGTGCGCGTGTGTCATTCGCCCAATGTGGAAGTAGGTAGCGGTCGAAGGGCCGACAGTTGGTCAACAGGAGACATATCTGACACAATGACCTATGACCTACGGGACACCTTCCTGTTCAGTGGAAGCACAGAGGAGTGATTGGAGAATGATGTACTTACAAACTGCAGGGCAGGGTGAGGGGAAGTGCGTCACAGTCCAGCACAGCAGGAAGGGGGAGCCCCACGTCAGGGAGATGATGAGCAATGGAGACAGAGAGACACCATGAATGTATATAACATGATTGACATACAGTACATGGGTCTATGAATTAGCCAGTCTTAGTCACTCAGTCGTTTGCTATTATGAAAGTCAACATTAATGAAAGGACTTGGATTTTCTTCTGAGATCATTCAGTCAGCCACAAGGCCAGAGGTTGAAATCAGGCCAATTGCCACTTCAGGCCCTAGGTGAGAGGGACTTCACTGCTGAAGAGTGCTGGTCCAGTTGGGCCGGGGATGGGAGTTGGGTGGGGGCATCAAAGCTGCCCGAGGGAGATTTAGCACCTTCCCTGGGACACGGCCAACATTGTTCTTCAATTAATCCCAGCCTGCTCTATTACTTTCAGATTATCTTTAAGTGGTTGAAGTCTTTGTGTAGCATTAAGAGTCTCTCTTTAATCCCCCCCCCCCATCTCCTTGCACTTCAATGGCAGCACTGGTTTCTTGTCCTGGTGGAGATGGTGATGGCAGGGGCTTAGGGTTAGGTCTTAGAAGGTGGTCTGACACAGGACAGTGTGAGAACCCCACACAGAGGAGGGACAACAAACATGAACCCAAATCTCCTGAGCGCACAGGAGACCAATAAAGGGATTTGGGTTGTCAGGAGGGGCGGAGGGGGGGGGTAAAAACTAGGAGCTAAAAAGCTATCTTTCATAATCCTTTTGATAGTAGCACCTTTGAAATGCATGATCTTGACGTTTTAACATCACAGGGTTTTTAAGGACACAATTAAGTAGAGAGTAACTTTGGAATGTGAACTAAGACTTTGGAGTTACACATTTTTAACGGTTGATATTCTCATTTTGTTAAGTACGACAAGAGATTATAACACGTCATTTACACTATTGTTGTTCGGCACTTTTAAGTGAGCATCAATTCTAAGGAAGGACATACAGCATGAACACCAGTGAACAATTCAATAGTCAGTGGACTTACCCCCTGAGAGAGACAAGGTGCCAGTCAGGAACAACACAGCAGATACCAACCAGAAAAGAAACAATATCACACAAACTACTTAGTCCATATTATCCAGGCCATGCCATACACACATCATGTCAGGATCTGTAACTTGCACGATAAAATAACTGCACAGTGAGTATACTCATGCACAAAACCTAGAAGAAAAATCTACTCACTGAAGTGAAGTCCTTGAAGTGAAGTCGACATGAAGGAAAGAAGGTACAAACTGTAATGTTAGTGTCTCATATCAAATTCAGAATATTTCTGAAAAATACAAGGCTACTTATTAATCCACATTCACCATATATTGCAATGCTGTAACAGAAAACCACTTGTCATTTGGGTCATTGTTACGGACGGGGGCATTGAGGGGTGGGGCTACCTTCTTGTTGGCCAGGGAGGGCTCCTGTTTTAGTAGTTGGGTGAGGTCAGAGAGACAGCCACATGCAGCAGAGTAGATCCATTCCTTCTCCACAGGGTCCAGCTGTAGGACCGGACAGCCAGTGGTTGAGATTAGTAAACGGCCAGCGCAGACATCAAGGTACTGTATGTGTGAATGTGTAGTGTGTATAAATGCTATGTATATTAACGTGGGAACTCACAGCCACTGGGGTAGATCCCATACTGCCAGTACATTCCTCTTCCTGCTCTTCTGACTCTGACTGAGACACAGACAGGAATGAGAATTTAGTTTGATTTCCACTCTAGTATGAATGGTAGTCATAAACACACAATAAAACTACCAACACAACAGGACTGTGTTGGGGCGGGAAGCTGCCTGTTGTAGAGGTGGGATAAAATGATCAACCCAAAGAACAACATCTGGCTAAAGGTTACGTACACAAGAAGAAGGTCATATCAGGGCTTTGTTTAAACAGGGAGCCCAGGTCTGATCGCTTTTTAAATAACTGTCCATCTACTCCAAAACATATCTGAAATCTATTTAATTCTTATATAATATTACATTCAATTAAGGGATTGAAATATTACAAATGTACTTAACATCCTGACACCGCGGTGGACAATAAAACACCTCCACACTGCCAGGTTGCCCATAATGGCTGAGATGGAATAGCACCTAACCAGTTGTTTTGTTATCTCTAGTCAGACCTGCCATTTAAAAACGACGCACTGAGCCTTTGGCTGTGGCTGAGAACGCCAAATATCACGCCGCCAATCTGCATTTATAGCCCAGGGTGCAAAAGGACGGTACAAGGGGCTTGTGTTTATGGGGCAAGTAGTTGTGGGCAGCCCAATGTCAAAACGACATGACCTAACTGTTAAGTGTCGAAATTCTGCTCGTAACCAGTAACAGCAATAAGGGGTGTGTGGTTTATTGCCAATATAGCACGGCTAAGTGTTGTATCCATGGACTCGCCATCAACATCAAATTAGGCTAAATCAGATGAAGTTCTGTTGGTAACATCACTTGTTTCACCTCAGCAGCAACCAGGTTGACAAGCTAGTCCTGTCTGGCAATGTAGTGGCAACCATTAACAACAGACTCTGTTACATTTAGTATAAAATACAGAGCGGATGATGGTTTGCAGGGTAGAGGGCTAGTTCGTACTTGCCGGTAGAACTCGTAACCTTGCCTTGGTAAAGGTTGGGAGTGTTCTTGACAACAGCAGCATTTGCCACACAGTCCAGAGGAGCGAGTTTCCACCAAAGATACACTCCCTCGCACACGCACACTCAAACTCCTTCTCACAATCACACCGTTTGTGTCTATCACCTTATACTGCACTTCAGATGTGACCCAGCGCCAGCGTCAGACCGACAGGTAAGATGGCGGCCATCATTGCCCCAGTGCAAACAGGGACGTTCACACCGAGGGTACAATGTAATAACAACTGTGAACAGTTAACGGTCGTGGCTAGCAGGGACACAACTGATGTCAAAGTGGCATCACACTCTTGGCAGACAGGCTGTGTGACAACAGCTAATGTCAGAGTGTGAATTCGTCCCTTATACAAAACTGCAGACCAAAATACATTTCTGTCTGTCGACTTCCTCGTTGGGTCACGGAACCATCCCACCGTCTGCGCCCTCCCCCGGTTTGACACAGCGTCAAAAGAGCTCTAATAACTAAAGCACAGAATTCTCTTTGCATAAAAGTGTCATGCTGGCTGATTAATGTGGGGAAATAATTGTTTTGTTTGGTCAATCGCTTGATTGCTAATTGTTCTCATATCATACAGGCATATGGTGTAAAAACACACAAGTCTTTCATGTCACTGCCATGCATGCCTTGTCTAACACGAAAAGTGGAGGCCTATTTATCCAGCCAAGTCCATACTGGCACATGTCCACTTTCTCTCTGCTGGAAAGAAAAATAACAGGGGAAGAAAAATATTGTTGGGTAGAAAAAAAATGGATAGTTGAGTTCTGAATTGTTACAATAATTTTGTCAAGTGGAGCTCTCGGCAGTTTTCCTCTCAAGTGTAATCACTTTTTTTTTTGCGTAGAGGTTCAGAACCAGGGATTAAAACAGTTCAGAACATAGTGATAAGTCAGGATGCCAAGCATTTCAACAGAAGGGCAGTACAGTCTGTTTTTAAAGGAAGTTTTACCAGCCACAGTGTAACAACTGCTTTTAAATAGAATTTGCTGACAAGCGTTTTTTCCCCCACGCAGTCTATGACTCTCTGATCCAACATCCACTTTTTTAAAGAGTCAAAATGTAAATTCTGAAGGGCCCTTTTAGATTGTGATCCATGCTCTATCTTTCTGTGGTTGTCAAGGAAATCTGTCTTTCCAGATGTTTTATATTTTTATGAGGCACAGGTTCTATTTAAGCTGCGCATGGTTTACCCACAGCAAATGCAACACAACAGTGTAGAACAGTCAAATGAAACTGGATTTGAACAGTAAAACGGTAAGTAGAAGTGGTTACGTATCATACGTAATGTTCTTTTCAGGGAGGCCTGTGTTTTTTTTTTCCATCTCCAAGGTCACCCAGTTTGAAATCCCCTGAAATTGCAGACATACCGCATGTAATACACACACTTTAGAATGTTGGTCTTCCATGGGAATCAAACCCTGAATCCTGGCAATGCATGCGCCATGCTCCACCAACCGAGCCTCACAGGACCATAGATGAATCTCAGTCTGATTAATGGCAACAAATCATAATTATCTTTCTAATGAGTTCAAGCATATTGCTGCTTTACTAATGGCAAAACAAAGGGCAGCATTCAAATGCTAATGAACCCCCCCTCACCCCCTCCAATGTTTTCCCCACTTAAACATGTAGGGGTGGGTTTTAAATCCAGCTAATTAGCTACCGCCATCTGGTGGTGATTTCCAGAAACAGCCCCAGAAGCAGTGGAACACAGGCAGCAGAACCTAACCCATATGTGTCTTTATTTTCTGTCCGTTAACAGGCAGTGCTCTGCTAAAGAGAAGTACAGGATGACATATTCAAATATGATGAATTATCAATAGTAGAAAGTTTAATCTCAAAAGTATCTTCCACATTCTGCAAGATCTTTGGCTCCAGTATGCTGACTTTTGATGGGAGTTGAGGAGGGTATGAGAGCATTGGTCCTTTCTGCTTTTCGTTCCAAAAGATGATTGGAGCCAAAAGCAGCACACAAGTGGATATTTAGAAAATACTACCACCAACCTCTCACCTTTGACCCTGATTCCTTTTCTAGCTCATCCTCCCTGTTGCTTTGCAGGTGGGGTTCCTCCGAAAAAGACGGTGAGGGGGTAATTTCAGATGGTGATGGGGTCATTTCAGACAGTGATGGGGTCATTTCAGCACACTGGTCCTGGTGGAACAGACACATGAAATAAAGAATGATGCAATCAATATATTTTACATGTCCAATATGTCATTAATCAGACACTCTTACCCAGAGCAAGTTGCGGTGGAAAATGCATAAATTTTAACATGTTGTCCGTGCGTTAAGAACATTCTGGATTTCTGCCAGTTCTGGGTGCTGTTTAAAAGGAGCTCTGTTAACTGCTTTTAGAGGTTATCGGCTTTTTCACACACCAAAACCACTTGGTGCAGTGGCCCTTTTCCTGCCTTCAACAGCTGGGTGCATAGATATGGTTAAAAAGTTCAAACGTGATGCTTTACACACACATTTCTGTGGACTTAAAAAGCAATGCTCCTGGGCTCACTACTGCCGAGAGATTTCACTATGTATCATTATAATCAGAATTATTACAAATGACTACAATTATTATTATTACATTACCTTGTATGCTGAGTAGTAGGTTATACTGTGGTCAAACATATGTTTGTCAGTTAGGCTTACACCAGTTATATATATTAGAAAATACAAAAGGAATTCAGTAGCTCAACCACAATTGGAACAACAAACAGAAGACTGTGGCAGTTACACCCTTTGATCAAAGTCTTTTGTTTGATTTACCTTTTCTTATCAATAAACCTGTCTGTACTCTATCACATTTGCCCAGAATGACATCTGTTGCTAGAATGAGAGAGCAGTTATATTTTACTCTATTCCATACAAGTACCCATTAGGAATGGGTCAGAGTGATATTAGGGGTAGGTCTGTGTTTTATCCATTCTCGCCAATTCCGTCATGGAATATCTATGTTATTATATGTACGAAAATTCATTAACGCATATTAATGGACACACAGGTATCAATTAAATCCCCTTTAATAACAGCTTAGAATCTATACTTCAACCTCAGAGTGACTGCTTGATTTTAAATAAGCATATAGTCGAAATACTAAAAAATGCTTCCCAGTTCCAATACTAATGGAGGACACTGTATGTTCAGACTCAAACCAACTGATAGGCATGTAAAAGAATTGAGGGCCACCTCTTGCTCCTGCTCAGGTGCCTCCGTAACAGTAATGCTGGGGCTCCTGGCCTCCCTGGCCGGGTCAAGCTGCAGGTCTGGTTCACTCTGGGGACGGGAGAGACTCACAAAACCCGGCCCATCCCACTGGGCTGAAGATGAGGGTCTGTCTATCCGCTGATCAGGCTCGCTGTCCTGCTTCTGCTGTCGGTACCTCTTCTTCAGAACTAGATATTTTTCACCCTAATTGAAAGGAAGAGCATGCAGACATGGGAAGATTAGCGGGTTACAAGCCTACTATAAGTCAGAGGTCAACTTGAACGTAAAAGTCAAGTCATTATGGTAGTCTAATGGAAATCAAGGAAATCAAAGGAATGCCAAGACAGGGTAGGGGAATGATGACCTGTTGGAAAGATTCAGAATCTCCTCACAGTTAAATGAACATACACTGAAGACGTTTATGAAAGAATATTTCAGTATGTTGAGGTATATTGCTTGTATGGATGTCAACCCCAAACATTAATGTCATTGTCACCAATTCACTGCATTGCAGTTGAAATCCAGTTAGGCTGTTACTACTGATTGGTTGAATTTTGCTATAAATATTCCTATTTGTTATATTAATCTAGGTAGAGAGAGTCCATAACTGCATTAGTTACGCTGAAACTGCACCTGACTAAGTTCAAAGTAGGGGAAAGTCAGAGACAGTTTAACACATTGAGGATAACATGCTGCACGACTTCAGACTTTGGTCGTCACTAGCTTATGCAGCCGCAAACCTTGACTTTAGCCTGAATTTCTCATACTCAATTGTGATTTTAAACACATCCATAGGATTGTGTTTATGAGGCCCTTATCTGCAGTTTAAGGATTTCATATCCTTCACCAGAGTCGAACTTGTGGATACCAATTTTATGCCTCTGAGTCCAGTATGAAGACAGTTTAAAGCTGCTACGCAAGTCGATGCTTAACTGGAAGACTGTAGTACCTGCCCATACCGTTGATTTCCAGTCAAAGCCCCTACAGTGGTTAGCAGTTAGCAGCATAGAGCCCTCGATCATATCTACATCTAACATTGACTGCTTTACTCTAATATACACTCACCTCAAGCCTAATCTTAACCCCTTGAAATGGAGGACCATTTGCCATGTAAATTTAATACATCTGTAATATTATATGTTACCAACTCAAAGAAGACTTAACAGACACTACACCCAAGGCATAGAGATACCTGAGGCATACAGACACTACACCCAAGGCATACAGACACTAAACCCAAGGCATAGAGAGATACCTGAGGCATACAGACACTACACCCAAGGCATAGAGAGATACCTGAGGCATACAGACACTACATCCAAGGCATACAGACACTACACCCAAGGCATAGAGAGATACCTGAGGCATACAGACACTACATCCAAGGCATAGAGAGATACCTGAGGCATACAGACACTACACCCAAGGCATAGAGAGATACCTGAGGCATACAGACACTACACCCAAGGCATAGAGAGATACCCGAGGCATACAGACACTACACCCAAGGCTTAGAGAGATACCTGAGGCATACAGACACTACACCCAAGGCATAGAGAGACATCTGAGGCATACAGACACTACACCCAAGGCTTACAGACACTTTTTATATTACCATCGTTGTATTTAGGTGAACGACACTGGTTGCCAGGTTTGACTGCAGATTATTCAAAAGTAAATACGTCTTAAAATTTAAATTGCTGCACGTCAGATTTCAGAGTGACGTTTCCAACAGATGCCGTAATGCTGTAGTCTGGGTGAATACTGCATTAAGACGACGTCTCGCTCAACGTCTTGTTTGATTGTAATATGTGGTGATATAAGAAGTCTGGGTCTGTATGTCCTTCCAGCTCCGTAAGCAAAATGGGGGAAAAAAATGTAAATAGTTGGAATGCAACTAAAAACATCTCACACGGGCACAGAAACATTTCTACGATTACCAGTAGCACCACTTGTTTGACAGAGAGCGCCACATTAGTTTCCAGGTAAATAACATTGAAAGTAAGTTTATAAACCTGCCAGGTCATTGGTCTGGCCAAAGCGCTGCGCACACCTTAAGCTGCAGCCACAGTTTCCCGTTGCTAGTGTGAATAGAAAAATAGCAGCCAACACTTCTAAAACTAAGAAGGAACAATGTCTAAATGTTATTCAGCAAAAACAGCCAATCACATTAAAAACAGACTTCTTTAATCACATTGGGGGGGTGTACAATACATAAATCTCTACTAACTGGACGGATTGGATCTCAATACTTTCATTGTGACGCCCTGTTGTTGTTGCAGCTTTCTACATTTCACTGACCTTTGAACTGCCTCTAATACTATGTAACAAAAATGTATAACAGCATACAACTAATAATACAGGGCTGGGGTTGACAACAAATAAAAGCATTTGTCTGTGTTGGAATGGTGTATACATATCCCAACAACAGAATTATCTGGGCCTATACCAGTCAATAAAAAGTAAGATTACCAGGAAATGCTGACTGGCCAGCTCATTCTTCTCCACATGGACAACAATTTGGGCCTATGTCCACAATGTTTGAAGTATGTTGCGTAGCAAGACTTGAGTGGGGACCAAGGGGTTCAGGGCTGTTGCACTGATTAAATCACAGCTTTTCACAGCACAATTTCCACATGGTTCTCCTACTTACGTTCTCTGATTTCACAACAGCAATCCTGTCGATGATCTGTTTGAACTCCTCTCTGTATTTGGCTGGGGAAAAGAAACATATCAACTTTCAAAAACATATCGCTTTTTGTTCTCTCCTAAAACCCCAAACTCTAATTTTCTCTGTGGGTTAGGGGAGAGAAAATACAAAAGTGAAAAGGAATAAATATAATATGGCCTATAAATATCTTCTCTAAATAAGGTTGTTGCAGCACTCTGGCATTCCAAAAAGTAGATAAATGGATCATGAAGAATGCATAATAGCTTTTTGAGATTCTTGACCAGCAAAGTAGTGAGAGGGAAGCAAAAGATACAGATACATGCTGGTATATACAGCAACCAAGGCCCCATTCGTCAATAAATCAATAAAATAACAATATACTGAGTAATATGTTTTATAATATCTAATCATATTAAATCAGGAGAAGAACTCTTTACATTGAATTGTCAGATATGGTATTATGACAGTATCACTGAGGTTACTGTGACTGTTTTGTGTCATGAGATCCCGGCTGTCTGCAAAGGCTTGTGACTGATGTGTCATTTCTGTTGTCATTGTCCCTGTATCAGGGCTGGCCCTAGCCTACTTTTTGGGAGCCCCTGGCAAGATATGGTTTGGGGGCTCCCTACCTCGCAGCCACTGAATGTTGTGGCTCAGATCTTGAGGGTCAGGGGGTTAAACTTGGGGGGTCAAACCCCAGGGCCTCCTGGAGAGAGGGGCTTTACTTTTCCATTCCCTTGAAGGACAAACACAGCTCGAGTTGCAAAACAGTAATCTCAGAACAGTGACTGACTGGGAAAAAGGACAAAAAGGAAACCAGACCTCTGCCGACATAAGGAGCAGGCAGAGATAAAAACAACTCATGCATCATCTCCAAAAAACCCAACCCCAACCTAACTATCAACTATTTCCTTTGAATTAAAGCTTTTCTATGGGAACCCAAACAAACTGCTGATGGGCAGCTATGATAACGTGAACTGTTTAACTCCCTCTGTCACAGACCACTCCCACATACAGAATACTAATGGCTGAATCCCTGTGTTTGAAAGAAGGCTTATGTATATAAGAAAACAGGCCTGGATTGAGCTCTTTCCCTTTTCCTGACAGCAGGGAGAGGATATAACAGATTAGAATTCACAAAAACAGGAAATACACAGGAAATGGACACTCACATTGGAATGTCTGGTTTAGAAGAAAGGTGCCAAGTTAATATCCTTGGCTATTCATTAGCTTAAAGGTAGATAGGTATCCATAGCAACAGGACATAAACAGCAGCTTTAGCTATGACTTTGCAAAAATAATTGTTTGTGCTTTTAAAATATGATTAAAACACTATTATAATGCAACCATGCCCATTAAAACAGAGAACACGTCGTCGTGCACTGGAAGTCATTTTCATAATTGGACCACTCCAGCCAAGTCAGATGGCACAATATCAAAGCAGCTTTGGTTGGAAACCTCTGTCTGACAGCAACTGTTGCACTGAGATAGCATCTGTAGAGTACAACTGGTACAAATGTAATACAAGGTGACATTGGATAATCGTTTATCTAGAGATGGTCAAACATGTTCAGGCCTAGTTATTTTATCCAGTACCAAGCAGGGATAATGCTAAGCGGGATTGCATGGCAACAATATTGTAATTTTAGGTAGGACTATCAGTTCCCAATTTGAAGGAGTCGGCCTACAGTGGAGATACGGTACAAATTAAATTCAGCACACTACGGTTTCAGGATAGTAAGTTGTGTTCAAGAACCAGGGGCTGAGTGTTATCAATTATATAAATTGAATACAGTGAAGTGAATAAATATATTTGATTAAACGGGTTATCGATGGTGAATTACTGCTATAACGTCACAACAATACGGACCAATGTAGAAATGGTTGGCATGGTCCAAGGTAAGCCTTGAGTAGCGGCACAGAAGAATGCAGCAAAGCTACAGCTGCTCTGAAAGGAAACGTCTAAATTCCTGGTGTAATTGTATTTGTTTAGAGGACCTTTAATGTAAAGCAGATGTTTAGATAAGAAAAGCGACTGGGAATAGGTAACAAAGAGAAACGACTGGATTTACATGGTAGATAGTCTCGATTAATTTGGAAAACGTCGAATATGATAATATACTGTATAGACAACACCGACAATGTTGTGACAGGCAGCTATATAACAGATGTCGCAGTGTAGGCGATCAACCGTACCATCAGTGACATCGCCCGTCAAGGCATCCATCACTACTCACGTGAAACTGTGGAGCAACTATTTTGGTTTGTTAGCGATTTCGGTTAAAATCATCACGCAATTTTAAATGTTAGGTACAGCTGCACCAATACTCACCACGAAGCTGCATGTCGTTGTGACCAATAAAAGGCTTGTATGTTTTCATTAACTCTGCATTTTTCACTTTCCCTCCGGCCGAATAGAAATAATCCAGCAACGATTCTTCACTTACATCACCCATCATAAACTTATTTGCTCGTTTTCTAGGATAAAAACGTAGGTTTCTTTCAGAATTATTATGGCCTTGCTGCTAAGACATCGTATAGTTCCCTGGCTAATTTGGATGAAAAAAAATGTGTAGTACACATCCAACTTTACTCCACCCGAAACCAACCACTCATTGCGCCTCCTGTGGTTAACTCTTTGAGTACTGAAAGATAGCAGACAGACTGAGAAAACGTTTAAATTGGATTATAATTGTCCATCTATCTAACTCATAAAACAATGTGGTATGGGCTGCTATTACAATATCAAAGTCTTTGAAATACCACTGAGGTCAGAAAAGTTCGTTTACACACGAAAGGTACATAGCAAGCCACCCATTTTCAAATAATTATATCATATTGGCTATTGTGAGTGATTGTAAGTACTGAAAGTACTTTTCTTAATGTGCCTCTTCCACCAGGTCTAGAATTCAAAGGCCTATGTTTCTAAATCAACAATGCATCCTTTTCAAAATGTAATCTAACTTTAAAACCTCTTTAATGGTTTAGAATACAATATTTTCATTGGAGTTTAGTTGTGTTGCCGTCTAAAATCAGTCACCGTTGGCATAATAATTAAAATGCAACAGAACTGAGTTTTTGGGTTTACATAACTGAAAGAAATGTACCCACAGCACCAGGCCGGATGGTGCTTTGACAGAGCCCAGTTCACTGGGTGCCTTGTGTCAGTTAAGGTATTATTACAACACAATGTCAGATTAATTGTGTCAATGCGCTCTGAATATTAAATGTGTTCGGTTTACCTCAGTAATCTCACTCTCTTTCGGTCTACGCTTGTAGCTATTGCTACTCTTTAAATGAGTTTCCATTTAATTAAGAAATATGCTTGTGATTTCAATTTCATATGTTTTACTATCCTAAAAAAGTACAATATTGAGATGACAGTAAGCTTCTTATGAGCTGATACAATTATAGTGGGGAGTGGGCCCTAGTAATCTTGCAGGTCATTTAAAAAATTGAACCTTATGCTCTGCCGTTTTGAAAAAACAGTGTACATTTTATTTTGAGGTTAAAGAATGATGATCCATTGACCTATGACCTGTCTGTGTATTGCAAAATGCCAGACAGAAGTTTAGAACATATTTAATTACATTGCAGTTTATAAACAAACAAGCAAACAAACAAGCAACAACTTTGCGCAATGTACAGTATTGAGCAATTTCAGGAAAAAAGTACTTACATTAAGCAATTTCAGGAAAAAAGAATGTAAAATAATTATTTACAAACATATAAAGCAAGTTGGATATGTCTGCACATGTGAAATTGACATATGCCCATTGAGAAATAATCAAAATCTTTTAAATTAAAGTCAATAATTATACATCCCCCAAAATGTACTTTTGTATTCATTGCTCTGCGTCTTACTTCCTTGCGCGGACGTGATTTAGTGAGACGAAAGATCCCAACATGAACACGGAGGGAGACGTCATCCAATCCCCAGTCTGCTGAAACACTCAAGGCCCAGGCTACATTTGGGGCCCTATAAGAGGCCTCTTGGTGCCAGATGTTCTGAGAGCCGCGGTCCTCAGACGACGCAAAGGTCAGTCAGTCGCCAGCTGAATGCAGCTTGTGATGGCGGA
This sequence comes from Esox lucius, assembly GCF_011004845.1. NCBI lineage: Eukaryota > Metazoa > Chordata > Actinopteri > Esociformes > Esocidae > Esox > Esox lucius. Next base: position 27,425,165 of record NC_047580.1, on the reverse strand, counting down.
CTGGGGCAGCACTGATGAAGGACAGCTGTTCACATGATCCAGTCCATATGGCTCCCACTTGTTCAGGGGCCTTTTCACAGCACAGACCATGTAAACACCATTCAGTTATCTGCACTATTTTTCCCCCCTCTATAAAAACATGTCCTAAATCCAATCACAGAGCTCTTCTAAAGGGGATGATGTTGATTAATGGGAATATGTGGTGGTGGTAGCAAGCAGGCTACCCATAAGCGCCTGCTGCCAGTACCTCCAACCAGCTAGTCCCAGGCCCATCTAGGCTCCAAACTGCAGAGTAAATGAGTTGAGGGAGGGAGATCTTAGATTAGAGAGGGGATTGTTTAGACAGACAATGGTGTCTACCTGATTTTAATCCTGGCTCGAAAAAAACACAGGGATTGGTAGAGTTTAATAAATGAAAGTGCTCTCTGTAATCGGGATTTGTGCAAAGTGCCCCTTTGTGTTAATCTGACATTTCTACAGCATGCTTTCTGACATCTGTCACAGGGACTAGTGTTAACCCTGACATGCCACAGCTGTTTGCAATGGAATGGAAAAACCAGGGTGACACCATTGTTCATTCAGAAGGGTCTTTCTCACATCACAGACAAAGCATCCACAACCACATGAACAGCAAGAATGACCACCACCATTTGCTACAATAGGAATCAACATTCCAACACTGAGGAAAAACAAAATGAAGGAGTGTATAATAAAGATGCACTTTTGCAAAAGCATTTTTTTTAAACATTGAAGGTTGGATATGTATTTAGATTGATCGTATGTGTATAATCTTTAAGCAGAATAACATACCTCCGCTAGCCATGACATTTTTGTGACACAGCACAAATCCATTCATAAATACCATAGTGCACACTTTTTGGGGATACATTTTGGTGGCCAGAATTGTCTTCTTTCATACTTGGACTAAAGACATTTGTTTCAACAGTACGACTGAACACAATCTGATACAGTTCATTTATTTGCAATGCTTTTCACCCTAAATTATGAACATTTATACCAGAGTAGTGTGTCCACCCAGCCACCATTGAGTGGTGTACCACAACCAAATGTTGCATATTAGGAGGAGCTAATATAGCTGGGGCTATATAATTATTTTGTGATTTAAAATGAAAGCTACATTATTATAATTAAAGTCCAGCATATCAGCGTTAAAGCATAATAAAAAAGGATTACAACATTAAATCCCACTGGGCCAGATGTGAGCATGGGAGGGGGGACAGCCCACCGACCGGATTCTGGATCAGATTAAGACTAGGGACAATCCCAAAGGGGCAGCGCTGCTTTTTCCGTGCGGATTAGGGGCTTGTGTGGATTCAACATGCTGTAATCCAACGATTAGCTGATATAATCACCTGTAAATACACCTTGGCCAGCACACTGCAACCAAGAGAGGACCAGCACTTCCTGGATGTGTGTGTGTGTGTGTGTCTACCCTTATGTGCATTCATGTTCCTGCAATTCCTCTAGAAAACGGGTAGCGGAAGTGGCAGTTATAAGCCAGCCCCCCCCCCCCCCCCCCCACACACACACACACACACACACACAAATTTTTTTGAGGATTGTACAGTCAACAAAGTAAAAACTGACAATAATAAAACTTCACTTTTTCACATTTTTTTTTTACAAAAACACATCTATGTTATTTGTTTATTGAAGAACAGACTAACTACTGAAATGCTCTTCTATCCGATAATAAGAATTATCGGATAGAATTATGAAATTTGCTAACCTCTCTTCACTGCTGTCTAGGGCAGATTCTAAGTATTTACTTCTAACCTCCTAAATATTATATTGAATTGTTCCTACTTTTCTCTCAGAACTGGACCTGCCGTCCACATCTATAAGTACACTGAAGTGACAAGAGGCTTGCCTCCGTGTTGTTGGTTGGTTTGGGGCTATGCTTGGCAAAATGGGAGAAGCCATTTCCTGCCTAGTCAGCACTGTTTTAAGAATATTGCTGGAACCCACCCCTTTTTAAGTCCCCAGTATCTGCATTGCCATAGTCTATGTGCTGGGGGACTAGGATCAGTTGGTCCCATCTGGTGTCATTTATCCTGTTAGATCTTATGTATGTTAGGGCCACACAACTGGTTTTCAGACCGATGTAAAAAGGGCTTCATAAGAAAATTTGTATTGAGTCAATAATTGAGCCCCAATTCTTTAAGTCACTATGATGAGGACCATCTGCTAAATGCCAAATGAGATCTCTCTACACTGGCAAATAATCGCAATATACCTCCTTGTTGAGGGGTTGTGCAGATGAGCAGGCAGAGAAAACATTTTTCTGATGACAAGGAGGGAGAATCCAATCAGCCAAAGACTTACTGCCCAGATACATCCAGTAGCTTTGAACTATTTTGTCAGATGGCCTAAGGTTACATACCCTTTTTTTTTTTTTTACCAGGTAGGTTGACTAAGAAAACATTTTTATTTACAGTTAAGGTTAACTGTCTTGCTCAGGAACAGAAAGACATTCCTCAGCTCAGGGGTTAACCCTAGCAGCCCCCTGATAAGATGTTCAAATCGCTACACTCCATTCCTTCATCATCCAGGGACCCAAAGGATACGTTGCCTTAATCACCCAGGGACTCAACAAAGATATGCTGCCTTCATCACCCAGGGACTCAACAAAGATATGCTGCCTTCATCACCCAGGGACTCAATATAGGATACGCAGCCTTCAAAAATACAAAACAACTCCACTACACAGCATGTACATTTTTTATTCAGTAAGACACTTAAGAGACATTCCTGAAAAGGAAAACAAATTACTTTGGTTCATAGCAGATTCATGAAACCTGATATGATAAACAAGAAACAAAATATTAAGACTACACAGACAAAATTTACAAGTCATAAAATCAAACAATATAAACAATATTTTATATATAAAACATAGCAAGCTTAATAAATATTACAAATCAACAAAAACTAGAAATAAACAAATGTTAAACAATTTGGTATGGGTAACAATTGAGGAGGGTTTTAAAACAAGCTGAATGTCAGTTGGACCATGTTAGTCTGCTATGCTGGTCAAAGCTCCGGCCAAGTCACTTTTCCTATTAGTGTGGATAGAAATTCATCCAAAGAAAACAACTGATTCACAAATAATATGCAACCCTCCAAACCAATGTTTAGTCTCTTAAAGAAACACAAAATATGAAATGTCTCAAAAGGTGCTCCAAGCTCACCATAACATGAAATTCTTGAAATACTTAGCTCTCACAATCACCACATTCAGCCTGTTGCTATTGTTTTTGTTCTACAGAGGCAGCAGGTTAGGAGTGTATGCTGTTATCTTTCTACATGAGTGCAGTAATGTTTCCTCAAGACAACGCCAGTCCACCCAAGGGTTGCTAAGGGTTTGCCTTTTCTGAGAATGAAAAACCAGTTAATCTTCTCATAGATAAATAATACCTCCACTATTGGGAAAAAAAATTGCTTCTGCACAGTAGAAAATACAAAGCCCAGAGGTGACATCATGTGTATGCAAATCTTAAACAGAATTTTGAAAATGGAATGTTGGCAGTCCATAACAAAATACAGTATGTTCTGTTTGTTAATAGAACACTTTTAGGTACACATTTTAGTTTAGAACCTTCTGCTTATTAAGTTTTTCAGATCTTTTGGCATTGTTACTGATACTCAGTCATGGATGGACTTCTTGATGGAAATTACTTTGGTTCAGTCAGGATTTTAGGACAATATATCAGTCAAAGCACACACACACATTCCTGGTACACACACACACACACACACAACCATCTATCAAACCACCCATCCACACACCCACCCACCCATACCACACACACACACACACACACGCACGCACAAGCGCACACACACACACACCAAATTTCTAAATATACACTTTGAATGTAAAGTAGTGATTCTTCTATTTAACAAAGATACCATTGTGCAATATTTGTTGTTTTGTTTAATCATAGCAAACCAGGAGTAGTACAAACACCAGGACATGCTGGGTGCCGTATCATTTCATCAACCACATTTTTGAGGGCAGGTGTTGTGCCCACTTTCTTTCCATTACTTAAGACTCCGAAAGTGTTTGGCCCACCCAGCTCTTTCCTATACCTTCTCCAGTACACTGTTCCATAGCAGAGTGAAGCAGACCAATACATGCCTGGAAGACCCTTAATTCAGTCTCTATTAAGGGGGCAGGTAACCTCACACAGGTTACCTCACACAGGTAACATTCCAGTCCACCCAAAGGACCCAGGCTCAGCTCCCCCCAACGCTATGTTCCATTGTCACAAAGTGCAAGCAGTTGAATGTCTCTCTGCCTTCTGCCTCCCATTCCATGCAATAAACAGAAACCAAATGCAACAGCAAAGAAGATTCTCATTGTCTGACTGCAGAAGGGCGCAGCAGACACTGTCCGAAAGGCAACGGAAAGGCAGAAAGCAGCTTGACAGAGTGCATTTGTGTCCCAAGGAATTTGGTCCCCTCCGTGCAGATCCCCGGGTAGTGAGGTTCCCTCTTTGCGGTCAGGTGCCACTAGCTGAATAACCGACCGCAGGTATTTACACCTCCCTAGAAAAACAAAAAGCACACAACAGAGATTGATTACAACAAGGCTTTTTACTGTTGAACATTCATTATCCCAAACAATATCTTTGTAAGTGTTCCCCTAGTGGTTGACCTTTGGCATCGGTTTCAGTTTAAACAAGCACATCCTACGCTGCGTTAAACTTGCACGAACATCAGAGAATAATGTGTGAAGGCTGACATTTATTATGACAAAATGAAAGCCCAGAGAACATAACCCAGGTGTACAAGAGATGGCACGGAAAAAAAGACTCACGAAGCAGTGAGGGTGGAGTTGAGAACTAGGGTGGTGCGGATTCGATAAAGCTGGGCTAGGGTCAGCTTTTTGTGCTGCGGGGTCAGTGACTTCCTGTTTTTGGGCACCGACTGATCCTCCAAACCGCCGGCAGTCAACGACGAGCCCCCGTCCCGGCCCTCGGTGTGCCTTGCCTTCTTCCCCCAGTCACTGCTGTTGGACAGGCTGCCTTTGCCTTCGCAGGACTTCGCTGACCTCAGCCTCAGCTCCAGGTCCAAAGCCCTTTGCCAGGACTGAGACTTCCTCAGGGCGTCGGTCATTTTACCAGAGGGCATGGACATGCTGAGAACCTCCTTATCCTCAGGTTCCAGCTCCGTGAGGTCCTGTGCTTGGCGTAGTTCGGATAGGCTCTTACTGTGGACAAGACACTCCTCCCTCTCAATCCTGCCTGCTGACTGGTCCTGGACCGGAGAGCTGCGTGCGTGTATCTGGGAGACGGGGTCAGTGTCACGGAAGTGCTGCAGGAGGTTGTCCTCTGAGCGGGACTTGATGTCCAGTCTCTGGAGGCAGTGCAGACGGGCTGTCACTGGGGGTCGTCGTCGGGGCTTCATAGACTGAACAACGGACAGCTGGGAACCGATAGAGGTTGAGTCTTCCTCCTCCTCCTCCTCCTCTTCCTCCTCCTCCTCTTCTTCTTCTTCTTCTTTTTGTTCTTCCTCCTCCTCCACCAATTCCATTTTAATCTTCTCCTTCTCCACCTCAACCTGGTGGCACTCTAGTTCTCCCTCTTCTTCGGTCTCCTCTTCCTCACTGTGGCCTTGTCGTGTCTGCAGGTCTAGCTCTCTCAGGAGGGACTCTGGGGAGAGGGTTCCATAGGCACTGTCCAAGGACAGCGAGCGATACTGAGAGTCCAGCTCCCCCTCCCCTCCTTCCAGGCCCCCCTGCTCTGGCTCAGGGTGCCGGTCGGTGTGGTTCCCCTGGGGGCTGGTAGAGGGGCAGTTCATGGGTCCAGTGGGGGGGGTGACTATGCCAGAGTCCTGGCTTTTCTCTAAGGGATCCCCTGGGTCAGTATGTGGAGCAGACGGGTCTGCATTCTCTCCCGAGTCCTCCCCTATTTCCATGACTGACAGGGTCTCTGTGGAGCCATCCGAATGACTGGGCAATAAAGAGGACAAAACGTTAGAAGGGGACGAGAACAATAATAGAACTCCTAACAGAATTAGCAATCAAGTATGCTATTGATACTGAATAATGCCTGAAGAGTGAAGCACTGCCACATCAAAAGAAGGGTTTGGGTTCTACCTTGGCCCTTGACGGTGTTTGTGCCTCATACTGGGAGAACTGGCTGTGGAGTTGCTGCTCTCGTCTTCCTCTTCATCTACCTCACCATCTAGCCGGCGCTGTAGCGTGACCTGCTGCCTGCGAAGCTCCTCGGTCCGTAGCCTCTGGAGCTGATTCTGGACATTGCAGATGGCATCTACCCAGCTTCGCCCCTGGGTGGCGCTGTTGGCCTGGAAATTGTAGGCGGCCACAGCGCTCTTGAACTCATTGAGGTAGATGAGAATGAATGAGCCTTAAAGAAGTGGAAACAGGGGGTTGAACATTTTATTTCTTAAAGGAATATAGTCGGTTTGGGTTGAAATCGATTAAAATAGAGCCCGTCTGAAGTGCCAAATGGGTAAGATTTGGACTTCCCCGGGGTTTTTTCAATGAGATATTGCTCATCGTGTTTAATGACTCACCAGGGTCTTTGAGCTCTTTGCAGACGACATTGTGGATGAGGAGGGGCTGTCTGATCACCTTGACCTTCTCAACTCTCTTCACTGGCTTGGTGATGAGCAACAGGTCCGTGAACAGGAAACAGTATACATCCATCTGAGAGGGAAGAAACCCTTCCAGTTTAATTTCAGGTAAACCTATTCTATTGCATACTACTAGAATAACTAGGCTTAGTCAAACAAGTAAACACAAATTATGAAAGGAATTTGCACCCGTCGCGCTACTAGTTAAAATATCACAATGATGGAGTCAAATGCAGTGTTGAGTAGTTCTCAGTCTGCAACAGTTACATGACGATATCATCAGTTAAAAGCAGCTGCAAGCAGCCCAGACAGTATTTTACCCTGCTCTCTTTGCCCTCCTTCATACGCAGAGTCCCCTCCAGGTGGAGCTGCCGGGTCTCTTCCCGTGATGTGCCTTTCATGGGAGCCATTAGGTCAAAGCGATTGTACTCGCGCAGGATCTGGGGAGAGACGGGAGGGGGAGGGAAAAAGTTACAAACCTCTTGGCAACACAAAGCGCAATTTCCGCACGGCCTAAACGCGCATCTCCAATGGAGATTTCCCCGCTGAACAATGGCCTCAGTCGGGTGGCGGACCCGCGGTGCTCACCTTCTCCACTTCCTCGCTGCTCCCCTCCACTGCTTCATAGGAGTCGATGCGTCCGGAGATGGTGGCAAGTTTCTGCTGCTCCTCCCGCTGGCGCATCTGCGCGTCCACGCCATTAATGAAGCCCTCTACAAAAGCCACCATGCTGTTGACAGCGTCGCGGGATGGTGAGTCGTCGGTCTTCTTGAGGACAGCCTTCAGTAGTAGGGGGTACTTGGTGAGCCTTTGGTGGGGCTTAGCAAGCATGTCGGCCAGCTTCAGGCGATTGCACTGCTTATGGGTCTCGGCCCACTGCGCAGGCAGAGAGAGAGGAAACGCAGGGGTTTGACCATGAGTAACAGTAGTTTGCACAATGCTAACAGTAGTTTGCACAATGCTAAAAGTAGTTTGCACAATGCTAAAAGTAGTTTGCACAATGCTAAAAGTAGTTTGCACAATGCTAAAAGTAGTTTGCACAATGCTAACAGTAGTTTGCACGATGCTAAAAGTAGTTTGCACAATGCTAAAAGTAGTTTGCAAGTGCACAAATCCTAGAGGGTAACTTCCTTCAAAATGCATAAAAATGGTATCAACCTGTTCATCTGAACATCTGCCAATGTCTTAAAAAGAAATTGCTTTAACTTTACATTAAGTACTTAGCAAGGGTTGAGAGGACAGCCAGACGGCAACTCACAGTGACGTAGATCCTGAAGAGCTCGTTGTCCCTGAGTAGTGACCTCATGTACTCCAGACTGCCCTCCTCCTCCATGCAGTAACGGATGTAGGGCTTGAAGCGGGAGCCGAAGGTCCTGAAGCCCTGCTCGAGATCAATGGGGTTCAGGAGGGTCCTGGCCTGCCGGGCGATCTCCAGGGCTGGCAGCATCACCTGGTTCCACAGGGATGTATGCAGACGCACAATGTCTTGGATGTTACTAAAGAGGCGTGCCGGCTCCACCTCCGTCAGCAGGCCACTTTCCTGCAAGTTCAACAGCCCACACAGGAACAACTAGACAAAGGGAGGAGAAATGTTTAGATTTAGATACAGCACACATTCGCCTAACAGGACAATTAGATACAGAACACATTCGCCTAACAGGACAATTAGATACAGAACACATTCGCCTAACAGGACATTTAGATACAGCACACATTCGCCTAAAAGGACATGTTCATGAGATTCCAGTAGAAGCAATAGTGGGAATACGGTCACTGTTGTCTACAGTGTGCTTACATCTGTGATGACCCGTAGTTTCTTGATGTAGGTGGCCTCAGTGTGCAGAAGCTCCCAGATGGCCTCCTGCTGGTGGAACTGGCGCCTGGTCAATGCCTGTTACACACACACACGCGCGCACACACACATTAGATAACAGCTCCTACACACAAAAACACGGTCACCCACTTATGAGCTACAAGGGTCCCAGAACTGAACTGGCAGTCGGGGGTTCTGAAGCACTTGAACGTTTGTAACATTGTTCACATTCTTAACATGATACGAGAACTGCACACACAAACAAATGGTGCTTGTGAGGCCTGCTGGCTGAGGTTATCCAACGGCTCTGTAGGAATCTTGATCCCAGTCACACAGTATCTTGTATCACACACACACACACACACACACACACACACACAAGTAAGTCATTGGAGAGACTAAAACAACAGGCCACATATGGACAGGTGGGCTTATGTCTCGACTATTGCTCCGGAGTTCATACTCATGTCTTTGAAGAGACGACTGCCATAACTCTGCTAACGTCTATAAAACACCACCTTTCTATCAGCCCTGTAATGACGCCTGGAGCCGTTATCAACCATGCACACTGTACCGACACAGCGATAGTGTACCATTAATGACTAGAAGAAGATTTCTGCATTCCGACTGATGCAAGGATCTATGGTTTATACACGCAGGAGAATGACGGTTTTGGGAGGCCTCGATTTGTATTCACACGTGTCCATGGGTTCCTGTCCTCTCACCTCAGGGTCGTCCAGTAGCCGTGTCCAGCTGTCCTCGAGGGCAAAGCTGGTCTCATCCTCCTCTTCCTCCTCCCAGGAGTCATGGTGGAAGGAGAGTTGAGGCGGCACCTTGGGAAGGCCAAACAGCGTGTACGACTGCAGCTTGCTTTGGAGCTGCTCCATGCGGTCCACCTCCTGACAGGGTGGAAACAAACACACGTTTTGTATCTCGGAGAACACACACTTCACTGCTACAAAAATCAGTAGCTCAAGTCAATAAAAAAGGTCAGCAATAAAGAGCAAGCAAGAAGTAACACCACATTTTCAACACAATACCCCAAAATGTTGCGTAAAATTGTACCCCCGAAATAGTTCATTGAATTCCTAAATCTTTTAACAGCTCTACAGTCCATTGTCTGGCCACGGAGGCCATATGTACTTATGAAAATGAGCCCTGTGTATGGAGATCACTAGGACAAAAGGGGGAGGTGAGGGAGGGGGTAAGAGAGGGAGGAGGAGGTGAGGGGGGGGGGGGTGACGCAAACTGTGTCTTTAGTGGTCTTTCCTCTTGAGGGGTACAGGATATTGTCGTCTGGCTCTGTTTCACCCCGGCTATTTGGGCAGGAGAGGGACCAGGTTTTGTGGTCGACCTATACCCTACCATAGACAGGGTTAAAGATGCCGCCGCCCCCCCCCCCCCCCCCCCTTAACGGCGATAGAGGGGATGTTCAGTGGCCTGGGTGAATAGAGATGAACCAGGGGACTGACAGACACTGTCTCCATCTGACATCTGCTACTGTGCAGGATGTGACCTCAGAAGAGTGGAAACAATGGTGTGTGTGTATATATATATATATATATATATATATATATACACACACACACACACACATACACATACACATATATATATATATATATATATATATGTGCGCGTGTTTGTGAGAATGTATGTGGATCTGTCCAAAGACATCAACAATAATGATTATTGCTCATTCAGATCCATGAGTCTAATGTTTGCAATAGTATTATCACCCCAGGGACATGAACAGGTTTCAGTGAAACGGGGTAGACATTTGTATAACCTCTTCTTCCAGGCCACTTCCACCACAGCTACTAGGCATATTTGTTGGTTGGAAAATTGCTGTGTGAGTAAACTGCATAGCTTCGGAGGGAAAGGAAGTGATCTCACTGGGAGTTGATGTCTATGTCCATCAACCACACACACACACACGCACGCACGCACGCACAGACACACAAGTTTGTACAGCTATCCTCATGGGGACCAGAAAATAGAAATTGCATGCTCCCTTGTCCTAATCTTAACCCTAAACCTAATCCTAAACCTAACCCTAAACCTAACCCTAAACCTAACCCTAAACCTAACCTCAATAAAGTAACATTTATCCCAAAACTTTATCTAGATGTAATGCCTAACCTTAACCCTAAACTTAACCAACAACGCCTGGACCTTAAAGAAACCCCATCTCTAACTATAAAATAAATGGTAAGTTTGACCCTAAACCTAAATCCTGAGCCGGAAATTGACTTTTGCCTCACAGGGACCAGCAAAAGATCCCAATGAGTCAAATTATTTCTGGTTTTGCTATACTCATTGGGACATTTGGTCCCCATGAGTTTATTAAGACCTAAAACACACACACACAGCCACCACTCGCCCCGTCCTTCTACATGCCCGCAGACCTTCCTACTGGTAGTTCTCATCTCACCTTGCCGAAGGGCCCTGCACCAGGGCCAGAGCTGAAGAAACCTGAGAAGCGGCTGGCAGCACGGTTCTTCCAGCTGTCCGGTCCAGGGCCTACGCCTGGAAGAGAACCACTCAGCCCGGCCAAGGAGTCTGGGGACGGGATGTTGGCGTCCCCAAGGAACTCTGTTATGTTCTTCCTGCGACGCGCCTGACCCTGGAAGACCAGAGAAAGCAAGAGAGATGGAGAAGAAATCCGGTTTTATATTTATATATTTATATTGAGACACCATGAGAGGGAGTAAACAAAATGAGACAAAGAAAATACTTCAAGTGATGACATCACCTGCAGAGAAGAGCAACTCATCAGCAAAGTCTAATACCCACAGAAGGATAAACAGGAAATCAGAGGGGTTTTTTGAAGTGAAGGATGACATCATCAGGAGAGCTGTTTAAGCCATCCTCACATCCTAACTGTCGTTCAGACACAAACAGGATCAGAGGGAAGGAATGCCACTTCCTGATGAGGAACATTCAGAACACCACAGAGGGAAAGGGACCTGGCCAGCGGGACAAAGACCTCGTTCCACAACAACCCCGCTCCATTGTTCAAACGCCATTGTCCAGCTGTCAGCAAGCATGCTCTTCCGCCAGCATGTGCATCTTGAAGACATGTAATCTCAGTCCACTTTACGAGCCCCAAACAAACACGGGCCTCCTCAGGCATTATAGTATCTAAGGAAGCAGTTGCTTTTGCCATCAGAGAGAGTGGGTCAGTGCAGAGTGATTTGTGGCGACCAGGGAGTCGCTGGGCCATTGACCCCTGCTAAGGACACATTAGAGGAACGTGATTTCCAGGGCCTTATCCACTGCTCCCAATCGCAAATATTTTCCTTCCCACAGTGGACCACGTCATTAGATAAGTACAACAGTGGGGACTGCCACCCAGCTCGGAGCTGGGGAATTTCTGGGGAATCTCGACCAAGGACACAGGTGAAGGAAGTGGAAAGGACAGGGGATCCACATCACCCCCCCCCTTCCCGTCCAAGCTTCTCATTTAGCTATTATAGAGGAGCTAAACTGTTATTAGCTTAGCACAGGAATGCTTGGGCAACTGATACAAACTACAACATACATGGCAGTTGAGAACATTTCGATAGTTGATTTGCAATGCGTCTTTTTGAAGAAGAATATGGCAAAAACTACACAGTAACAACACTGGCAGGGCATTTCAGAAATCTGGAATGTCAATACACTGCAGTCAAAAACAAAGTCCTGGCACTTTGCCCTCGACCCCACAGAGAAGTACTGTAGGGTAAACTATCAATTAACAAACTATCAAACAGGGAAAGTCTCCCAAAGGTGTTTGACAAAGTATGAAGGTCACTCACCATTAATGTCAGTGGCATGTCAAAGATGAGAAAAAACATCCTATGCCTTTCAGTCAGAGACTACTTGATTGTAGCCCATATCGGACCCAGCTGCTGTGTTCGAAGTCTCTTATATTTCCCTTCTCCCCTCCTCGGCTTCCACACCACAGACACCCACGCATGCCACAGTCCTCAGACAGAAAAAGCGACAGCTGCAGCAATAAGTAGTTCCCTATCAAAAAAAAGTGCTTCTAAAGTCCAGTTAGGACTTGGGATGAGATGCCCTGCCAAGGCTGTAAAAGTCAAATTCTTGCTGTTTGACGGAGTGACTCCTGCATCCTCGCCCCCTCCGTGAATCCAACATTACCACTACCGCAGTTCTCGTCTTTGAACTCTCCGTCCCTGTCCCGCTGTCCTAACTCTGAGAGGTGAAGCCCGCTGTGCTGACGGAGCCTGCTGCCTGCCTAGCATTTCACACAGCCACTGTCCTGGAGTCATAGCAACCAGGAGGATCCTACACCCCCCCCCCCACTGTGTTGAGGAGGAAAAGAGGAGGCGGGACTACGGGAAAAGTGTGTGTTTGTGTGTCTGAGCGGAGAGATCTGCATAGAAAGAGGTGTGGCTAAAGCAACAGCTTGCAGGGCTCCAAGAGAAACGACCAGACATCCTGGTGCTGCTGAGGACATGCCAACTGTTCATAGTGACTCCAATTCCAGAGCCTTTGTTTGGCACTGCCTTTGACGTTCAGTTTTTGGGCCCCTATAATTTCCGAGTTGCGGAGATTGCGGACAGAATCACAGAATGCAGACAATAACTGAACAAAGTAAAGAAAGTATTTTCAGATACAAAATATAAATTACTTTATATGGTACGGTAATATTATTAATTACCACTGCATTTTGCCAGCTCTATAGATATATGTGGTTCCTTACAGCTCAGCGGTTGTCTGACAGCGTCACATAAATCTTGATGTGGAAATTTTGTCACTTAGTGTATAACTTTACTATTGTGAAAAATATTAAAGCGCCCTTACATGGAATCTATTTTAACAGCAGAGTTTATATTTGAATCATTATTATTAATTCGTTATGATGTGTACAGAGCCCCTAGTGTGTTTCACTACAATTTCTTTGTTCTGAATCCTAAAAACATCCCTGCCTCTGGGATTTTCCAGGTAGTTTCTCTATTAAGTGATCTTAACGTCATTGTGACAACTTAACGTCAAATATGGCATGCATCCAAATTCGCTCCCTGCCTGGAAATGAAACACAATCTATTGCTGTACAGAACGAAAGTTGTTTGAACTGTGGACAGGCATATAGAAACTTGCAAAATTAAACAAAACTGATTGCCATACATACGCTTAAGTAATTTAGGAACTTTGAGAGAAAAATAATGGGGTAAGCAAATTTGACCAAAGCTGTGCATGTCTCACTGAATTAGGGAGAACATTTATTATGCCTTTAACACAGTGACATGACGACAATCCTCATATATAGAGGTTTGAACTGAAGGTGCCCAACCCATTGTTTCCTTCCATCAACTGTTTATCTATTAGCCTGTGTACACAAAACATTCAACAACACTTCCTGGTTGACAAATGCCAAGTACAGACATGAAGGGAAAAATAGCCTATTTGAATGCATTAAAAAAAAAGAAATTCAGGGGACTATGTGAAACCGTCGTCAATGTGCTGTCGCTAACAGTATTGCTTAATCCCCAATAGTTAGCCTCATCCCACAATGGACGCAAACTTGGGTCCTACGCTTTACAACACATGTGACCGTCCTCCTTGACAACGTCCAACCGTCATCACCATACAAATAGTACCAACTGTATAGCAATATTGGTGACAATGCAAAGAGCCCTTTCCCCAAGATACAACCACACAGCATTACATTCAGAAACTATCATTTCAGCAGGGATTACATGTTTCAGCATTGATCTCCTGTATTTCAACGAACCATTGGAAATGATACTCTACTTAGGAAAACAACAGCAGCATGTCCAGCAGTAAACAGCTGGCTAAGTGTTTACAGCCACTTCACCCGTGACTACGTGTGGGCCTGTTGATCCAAACCATTAACATAGGTTTCACCTGGCCTTTGCATAGACACTTCTCAGTCTCACTCCATTAATAACAGACTGGACTCTGACCAACTACCCCACTGACAGGTCTGGGAACTGGGGCTAGTGGCCTTCAGTACATCCCAGTACGCTCCAGGCAGGTTAATGATATCAAGTGCTGTCGGGTCCTTATCATCTCACAAAAGCAAACCCCTCGGTGGGCTGGAAGGATGATTGTATTGTATTGTAAGCAGCTAAACAAGCAGTATCATATACTGTCATGACGTTAAACACAGAACCGTTGAGATAAGAAGGGAAGATATTAATTTAATCGTCCATGACAGTAATGGGCACCCAGGATAGCACCAAGATAGTTACAGAGATCACTAATGATACTGGCCATAGGTCAGCACTGGATCCCACATGAGTGGAAGAATTCACGGGGACATGTATTGCCGGATATGTATCTCACAGTTCAATTTGCATTGCGTTCGGTTGCTGTGATTCAATGTTCTAAATCTATTGCTCACCACACTAATGCACATGGAGTGGATATAAAAAGTCTACACACCCCTGTGAAAACGCCAGGTTCTTGTGATGTTAAAGAACGAAACAAAGATAAATCATGTCAGAACTTTTTCCAACTTTGATGTGACCTATAACATGAATAATTCAATTGAAAAACAAATTGAAATCTTTGAGGGGGGAAATTTAAACTCACAATAACCTGGTTGCGTAAGTGTGCAAACCCTTAAACTAATACTTGGTTGAAGCACCTTTTGATTTTATTACGGCACTCAGTCTTCTTGGGGAGGAGTCTATTAGCATGGCACATCTTGACGTGGCAATATTTGCACACTCTTCTTTGCAAAAGCGCTCCAAATCTGTCAGTTTGCGAGGACATCTCCTGTGCACAGCCCTCTTCAGATCACCCCACAGATGTTCAATTGGATTCAGGTCTGGGCTCTGGCTGGGACATTCCAAAACCTTAACCTTCTTCTGGTGAAGCCATGCTTTTGTGGATTTGGATGTGTGCTTTGGGTCGTTGTCATGCTGAAAGGTGAACTTCCTCTTCATCTTTCTAACGGACACCTGAAGGTTATGTGCCAAAATTGCCTGGTATTTGGAACTGTTCATAATTCACAATTGAATTGTTCTCATTTTAGGCCATATGAAAAGTGGAAAAAGTTCTGACATGATTTATCTTTGTCTCATTCATTTACATCACAAAAACCTGCCATTTTCACAGGGTTATTTAGACTTCTATATCCACTGTAGGTAAGAAAGAGCTGTGAAGATTAGTTTTGATCATTCATGGAAATAAAAGTGCTGTAAAAAGAAACTGGCTCAAATTTTTCTTTTTTTAGAAAAAGGTATGAAGGAATAATTATGGAATTCTTTGCACAGTTAGCACCAAAACTGCACAAAATAATATGACAATTGTATCAAATCATGATATCTATACCTTCACATTATATGTTGCATTTCCTCGTCTTAATAATAATGCAACCAGAGAAGCAGAAAGACCCAGTTCTTCTGTCTCACCTGATGTTTTGGTGCCATTGGGCTCCGAAGGCAGTCGGATTTAGGGAGGTCCTCAGGAATCCCCTCCACATGCAGCAGATCCCAGCTACGCCAGGCAGAGAGGCGATATAAACGTACCATTCTCAAACTAGTTCAACAAAAGCTAATATGTTGCTTTAACGTGGGAAGTCAACCAAAACCCCTAAATCCAAAAGTCTTGATGACATCCAAAAACAAACCATGACAGCTCACAAGAAAATAAAATAATCCAACCAGGCCACCAAAAGCGGAAGAGTTCAAAGCTCAGTCAAGTGCTGATGTGAAGGACGTTTGGTGGCTATTTCCTTCTCTCTGCCACCAGAACATTTGCGCTGAGTCTCCAAACCTCATGGGCATGACAATGACCATGCAGGCTTCATAAAGTATCCTCCCTCCTCTTCCCAGCCTCCATACCTCACACTACCGTGAGAATGTGACAAACAGACACACACCACTTATACGGCAGTCCAACTGGCTCCTAGCTCCTCCCAGCCAAAGCTGAACTCCTGTGATAAACCATAAACAGCAGACATCAGGGCAAATTTTTACTTTGCAAATAAGCCCCACCCCATGTAAAAACAATCACCTCCATTCACACTGGAGAAACAAAAGGTTCTATTAGACAAGAATATGCCAGGTAAGGAGAGGTTATAATGTGGGGTTCCACTGAAGACAGTTCAGCATTGCAATATTTAATAAGCAATTGTTAGAAATGTAACCTAAATGGGGATTTCTTTTATGACCGATGGGTCAAATAGGTTGTAAAAACATGTATATTTTCATATCAGAGTTCTCCTGACCAATACCAATTAATCCAGTGTCTATTTGTGCTTCTGTGGTTGTGCGGCCATCTGTACTTCATCTTAATTAAATGACGTGTGAATATTCGTTAAAGTGAAAAGGACTGCAGGTCCTAATCAAAGAGGATCCCACGTCACATGTCTGTAACCACACCCCAATCGCCATTGTCATTTAAATGATCACTATGCAGATTGCCGACTGTCATCACTGTGTATTTCACAAAGTGATTTGATGGCTGAAAATGAATGAGCCGTTAATGTTGTTAGCCCATCTAAGAACTACAATCGCCACTGTAGTCTAGTGGTAAATACATGCAAATGAGCACTGTGCTTACTGTAAGAAATGACACTGGAAGAAACTATGAAACTTTTTTTCTTTTTCTATGGGGCTTCTGAGATACCAGGGTACACTTTTGTCCTCTGACATAGTACAGGCACGTATGGACATGTGAGAGAGAGGAGGGATTCCCGAAAGGGGGCACAACACAAGAAACTATTTCTATTAAAAGCGACTGTTAAAAATAGAAAGTTATTCTATCCAAACCCAGGTCCGACCAGTTGTTGAAATAATGCCTGGCTGATTCATTCTGATAAGGGGAATCTGATTTGCTGAAGGCAATGGGTAACCCGCTTGGACAATGTTTTATTGTTTTCTATGGCAACCAAATGGTGTATATTACACAAAGGCCTTATTAAGTTCATAGGTCACTTTTATAGATGAGATCTAGCTTCAGTAGACCACATGACGACCAATGTTCTACGGGGTTCTGTGTCTTTATAGATGAGATCTAGCTTCAGTAGACCACATGACGACCAATGTTCCACGGCGTTCTGTGTCTTTATAGATGAAATCTAGCTTCAGTAGACCACATGACGACCAATGTTCTACGGTATTCTGGGTCTTTATAGGATGAGATCTAGCTTCAGTAAACCACATGACGACCAATGTTCCACGGTGTTCTGTGTCTTTATAGATGAGATCTAGCTTCAGTAGACCACATGACGACCAATG
Organism: Esox lucius; assembly: GCF_011004845.1. Classification (NCBI taxonomy): domain Eukaryota; kingdom Metazoa; phylum Chordata; class Actinopteri; order Esociformes; family Esocidae; genus Esox; species Esox lucius. Next base: position 27,407,507 of record NC_047580.1, on the reverse strand, counting down.
TTCCACGGGCATTCTGTGTCTTTATAGTTGAGATCCAGCTTCAGTAGACCACATGACGGCCAATGTTCCACGGCGTTCTGTGTGAAGTACTTCCATAAAGATATAATGGGATTCCAGTGGCCACAAGTTTCGATTGTCTCTGAATGAGGGGGTCATCCCAGTTAATTGTAATCAATTCCTGAAGTCACCAGTTTTAATTTTAACTAAATCTTCCATGAGTTTGCCCATGCTGGAAGTGGTCGAAAAGGGCCTTTTAGGACCTGAATATGCAGGACATCAAGGCACACAAATCTGAAAATCTAAAACTTTTTACTTGTAATGAATGTATATATAAATTACATACATATTTAAAATTAAACTTTCACATTGTGCAGATATGATATGTATTGTGATTCTCAATACGGTCTTTCTGTGTGGCAGTTTGAGGCTGGAACGCAAATATTAGACCATATCTCCCACAAAAGGATGAAAGAGAACCATGCAGAAATGTTGTATTGATTTGTCATGGAAATAAAAGTGCTAAAGGTCTTAAATATAAGTTATGAAGGAAAATGACTGGAGTTCTCTTAAAGGTACAGCAAACTAGCGCAGAAATGATATTTGCTGTCATCAAAACATACATTGTGATTCATAACCAAATATCCTGTTATGTAACTGCATCCATCTCGACCAACACCACTACTGTTTTAATACATTTTGATTTCTGATCAATAGTATTGTGTGTCTATGTGAGCAGTACGCAGTTAACAGAAGTGGAATTTGTATGTCCTACTTTGAAACCTGCCCAGCACAATTTACTGCTGTGTCACCCTCTATCCCGTTGCTAGATGACTATCTAAACTACCTGGGGCAAAGTCCTCAGTACAGAGTAGACAGGTCCTGAAGGGGCAGTTTGTCATATAAGAGCTGCAGTCAGCACCCAGTTAGCCAACCGTGTCTTACGCTTCCTGGTCCATTTTGACCAGACTCTCTGCTGGCACGCTGCTGTAGGTCTGGCCATGAGGCTCAATGCCCTGAAACCTAAGCATTAAAATGTACCGCTTCTCGTTTCTTTATCGCCCCCGTGAGGACACATTGAGAACTGACGCTCTTGCTTAGAAACCTAAAGAGTACATGGGTTTGAGTGATACAGCAGGGGCCCAAGCTTTTCTCTGTAATGAAGCGGTTTTGTATCTCATGCCTTAACTGCCATCTGGGACTGAAACTAACTCCACTTACTAAACACAATGCAGGAGTGGAATGGAACAACTTCAGCTGTCCTGGTAAAACTATCAAAATAAAGCAATTACCAAACTCCTGACTAATCAGACATAGCCGTGTTTAATGCCTGGTGCAGGTGACTGACCCACCCGCAGACAGAAAGACAGACACCTAAGCCCTCTCTCACATTACCCGCAACCTCAGCTCTCCTCCCAGGCTCTAACCATTTTCTAGCCCCGGGGCATGGCCCGATGACATCACACCTGGGTTTCCAGCGCATGCGATGCTGCCCGGTCCCACAGAAATGTGAATGCCGAGTCGGTCTAGACTTGCCTGCGGGGTGCTGCTCAACTGTTCACACCCAACGACTTGTTTTTCCCTCGGTAATCTGAAAGGGCTAGTCCACACAAGCCAGTTACCAATCCCTTCAAGCGCTGTGCTGGGACAGAGACAGAGCACAGCACCGATGTTGACAACAGACCTGTCATACCGTGTTTAGTCTCTGGTGACTTAACACAAATTCAGTTGCTGGCCTTCACAATGAGCCTCACACATTTTGAGATTTTATGACAACAAAAAAATAAAAGCTTGTTCCCAGCAAATTGCACAAAATGACAACATTTTAGAAAGTAGATTTCAGTTGGTTAGATAACGACGGCAGATCTGACGGGACAGCGAGACGGAGGGTTACAGCTTCGCTCTGGCCAGTATTTAACACAGTTGCAACGTGGTGAAAACGCCCTGACCTGGACCAGCAGGACAAACCGTCTCTCAGCACCTCCCCTTTCAGGCCAAAGCCAACACTTCCTGGTCACGCCTATAAGCCACAGGAAACAGTTAGTGGCAAAGCCTCTTCCTGTATGAGGTCACCTGTCTACCCGGCAGGCCCAGAGAGCTGCTGTGTGGTCTGGCTAAGTGGAGGCTGCCGCAGAGCACGGGGGTTAACTCATGAGGAAACTGACGAGCAGGGTTTTTAGTGTTCTGACGGGATGAAAGACAGATGAGGTAATGATCGGATTAGCATCCACCAGAGAGCAGAAGGCGTCGTCACGAGATCACCGATGAGATTATGGAAAGGAGAGTGAAGAGACGAGAAAAACTTCCAAGGGGTTTTTAAAGATTTATAGATATATTGCGTGGGGATAGTGAGTAATGTGTGTGGGTGTGGGGTTCATGAGAGAGAATTGACATATACTGTCTGTGACAGAGAACCTACTGTGGAGGGTGTACTGACCAGCAGGTCGACGTTGCTCTCCTTGCGACCCAGGGAGCCGTGCTCAACCTTCTCACTGCCCGGGGCGAGGATATAGGGGCTCTGCACCCCCGACGAGGGCTTCAAGTTGGGCAGGCTGAGTGACCGCAGGTCCTTCACCCCCTGCTCCACCTTCAGCTCATCACCCGGCCGAGCTGAGGAGGAACCTGAGGGTTAGCTTTCACCTCCCTACCTCCCCAGGACCCCAAACAGGAGGCGTGGTACACAATTTCACAGAGAAACCATTTCACCACATGGATCAACCACAGACTAGAAGAGTTAACCGTGGATAGGGTGGAGATAGCAGAACACATGATGTAACCCCTATTTATCATACCACTGGGCATTGGAAATGAATAGGCCTTTGATCCAAAGGCTGCTGTTGGAAATATAGTCTCCTGCAAAGATCCAAGATGGGGGACGCCCTGTCCAGTTTCCTCTGACTCAAGGGAGAGACAGGAAACAAAAGCCCCGCCATCTGTCCCGCCCAAGCACCGTTTATGTAAGGGGGCACAAAATCAACCCAAATATAGGACAAATGGATAGAATAAGGTGTTTTCCGGCGGATGCTGTCCGGTCCTCTGAAGAAGTTGACTCTTACCTTTGACCTTGAGATAGTGGCCCCCGAAGCGGTAGGCTTCAAAGTTGAGGGACAGCGGGGTATTGGACTGGTCTAGGAACAGGTCTACCCGGGACAACTCTATACCCTTCCGCTCAAACACAGGGCCCAGCACCTCCCTGGCACAGAGAAACAGGTAGGACACAAAGGAGAGAGGCAACCAGCCGTTCAGTCAGTACAGTCATGCAAACTAGTGAGCAGACAGTCCACTGAGGCCATTCACGCCACGAGTGAAATCCAATGCAGTGCCCCTCATAATAATTAAATGGAAAAGTGGTATATTAAGCAACCTCCGTTATTACTCTGTTGTCTTTGAGAAGTGGCAAATATTAACACGACTACTTGTGCCAATCAGTTTTGCTTCTGGACAACTTGTATCAAGCTAATGTGAGACGTGATGTCAGAAGGACGGGGCGACGAAAAGGATTTTGATCCAGATGTTTGCCAAAGTCAGACAGATGACATTAGTGTCACGATCACTCCCGTTCATTCGGTGCACAACCAGCTGTCCATATTCACCTCAGGGTCTTCTTTTTCACAGCCGGGACAATCTCGGTGTCAATGTCCACATTCAGATCAAACTTGAGGCTGAAGCACTCCTTGCTTGGGTCCTGTAGGGGGCGATAGACAGTATAAGTTACTGGATGTACGGCACAACTGAGACCAGAGATCTATGATTAAGGCACATCTCCATAGTGGATACAGAGCAGTTGTCAACGTCAGGTAGATTTTGTGTATTCTGCCCTCATTATGTCCTCCACCAATAGCAACACTATTAAACCAGGTAAAAATCGGGGTGTGTGTGTAAATGTTTTGTGACCAAAGGTAATTCTGGGGTCAACACCTTTCTGCTCTCATTTACATAACAACGGCTAACTGTGAATGCAAACACATTCTCAAAAAGCAACTGTTTGGACAGACGCAGAAGTTGTTAATTCGGCACACCCAAAGGCCTGGTATAACACTCTCGATGGAAACATGGGAGACACAGACCAGGCGTGCCCTGACAGACACACAGCAGATTCAACCCAAAACCACAGGACCAAGGTAGAGTGGTGTGGATTCCTGAGGGCCGCCTGTCACGTCCCTTGACGACTGAACCAACACTCACATCAGTGTGACGTCGCCGTGGTTTCTTCTTCACCAGCTTAAGCCCCCCAGCTTTACGCTCCCTGAAATAAGGAAAAACGAATAAGTTCATCCTTCAGATACGAACCCCCAGTACGTAATGAAACATCCATGGAAGAACAGGCGAACACGCACGTCAGAACTCTGTCAGGACAGCTTTGTGTGTGAACTGAGCAGTGGTGTCAGAGACTGTACATGTGGAAAAACTAATAGATGACTGACAAAAAAAAAAGCGACAAACCCTCGGTCGTTGCCCCCCTCGTCCTCCTCCTCCAGGTCAGAGGGGGGGCTGGTGCGGGGGGGACAGGAGCGCGTCGACACGTTCCGGGCCAGGATAGAGCCTTATAGGGTGGTTACACAGAACATCTGTTAGACACTTTCATTATTAACACAAATAATCCAGTTTAATCTGGCCAGGCTAAATGTTAACAGGAAACTCTAAACCGCGATCAATTCTTGTATCTGCGGAGGACAGCCGCGATGGATGATGCACACAGGATGATGCTGTCTAGCCGACAAAAATAACACATTCGTTAACTATCGCATATCCTAAAGGTAGTGAACCCAGCCGAAGATAAAAATCACATGTTGATAGAAGTTAATGCTTGAATGGGAAGATATTCTGTATTTTCTTTACTCATAAAGTTTGGGGGTTTCGCTATAGTGGGGGACACAATGTTGCTTGTGGGTGGCAGACAGCCTTGTGGTTAGAGCACCTGACCAGTAACCAGAAGGCTGCTTGACCAAATCCCAGAAACAGCAAGGAGGTGATCGAAGCTGTTGTTCTGTCCTTGAATAAGACCGGCAACCTCAAACACTCATGTAAATCACTCTGGATGAATAACACAATAAGACATAGCGATGTTAAATGGGTACCTTGGGGTTGCAGGTCAAAACGGGGGTGCCGGTCAAAGTGCATGTTGCCTGTGTCTTCCGGGTGGCAGCGGGAGTCACATGACTCACACAGGTGTAGGGGACTCTTGTTGTTCAGGTCCTGGCAGTCTGGGTGGTGGCACACCTGGAGACAGATGGAAGGAGATCAGTGTGGCTGAGAGGGCGGTCTCTCACACCAGACACCATCTCTCCAGGCCACGAATCACCCCAGGGACGAGGTTTGGTGTGCCTGTAGAGGGCCACTATAGCCTGGGAACAGACAGGTCAGGCCGTAATGCCAGACACAGATCCGCGTGCTTGCAGGACGGACAGCGACATGCTCCAGGGCCAAAGCCTTTGTTTACACCATCACATGGGCATGGAGGCAGCAGGCATGGTTGGGTGTCATACATACCGCTGTCTTATGACCAGAGCCAGCCAACCACACGGCTAACCAGGCAGCCAAATAGCCAACCACACGGCTAACCAGGCAGCCAAATAGCCAACCACACGGCTAACCAGGCAGCCAAATAGCCAACCACACGGCTAACCAGGCAGCCAAATAGCCAACCACACGGCTAACCAGGCAGCCAAATAGCCAACCACACGGCTAACCAGGCAGCCAAATAGCCAACCACACGGCTAAACAGGCAGCCAAATAGCCAACCACACGGCTAACCAGGCAGCCAAATAGCCAACCACACGGCTAACCAGGCAGCCAAATAGCCAACCACACGGCTAACCAGGCAGCCAAATAGCCAACCACACGGCTAACCAGGCAGCCAAATAGCCAACCACACGGCTAACCAGGCAGCCAAATAGCCAACCACACGGCTAACCAGGCAGCCAAATAGCCAACCACACGGCTAACCAGGCAGCCAAATAGCCAACCACACGGCTAACCAGGCAGCCAAATAGCCAACCACACGGCTAACTAGGCAGCCAAATAGCCAACCACACGGCTAACCAGGCAGCCAAATAGCCAACCACACGGCTAACCAGGCAGCCAAATAGCCAACCACACGGCTAACCAGGCAGCCAAATAGCCAACCACACGGCTAACCAGGCAGCCAAATAGCCAACCACACGGCTAACCAGGCAGCCAAATAGTCAACCACACGGCTAAACAGGCAGCCAAATAGTTAACCACACGGCTAACTAGGCAGCCAAATGGCCAACCACATGGCTAACCAGGCAGCTATATGACCAGACAACTATCAAGTCAGTCAGGCAGGCCGACCGGCAGCAGAAGGGAGTTGGATTAGGCCCCCATGCCTTGGACCAGACCCAGACAGACACGCCCCTCCTCTAGACCCTCCAGAGGACAGCAGCTCCAGGGGGTGTAAAGGAAGACAGTGGTAGGGGTATTACCCCCACTAACCAGACCAGCTCCTATAAAGGAAATATAATCTCCTATAGGAGATTAATCGGGAGATAGAATGGAGCTCCTGTTAATGTACAGTGCCAGTAAAATGTTTGGACACACCTACTCAATCAACGGTATTCCTTTAGTTTTACTATTTTTCATATTGCGGAATAGTTAAGACATAAACTATGAAGTAAAACATATGGAATTATGCAGCAACCAAAAAAGTGTTGATCAGATCAAAGTCCATTTCATACTGTAGCTATTACAAAGTATCCACCGTTTGCCTTGATAATAGCTTTGTACACTCTTTGCATTCTCTCAACTAGCTTGATGAGGTAGTCACCTGGAATGCTTTTTCAAAAGTCTAGGAGTTCCCACATATGCTTGAGAGTGTGCAAAGCTGTCATCATTGTAAAGGGTGGCTACTTTGAAGAAACCAAAATATACAAATTTTGTTTTGTTTAACACTGTTTTGGTTACTACATGATTCCACGTGTTATTTCATAGTTTTGATGTCTTTACGATTATTCAACAATTTGGAAAATAATCAAACAAAAGAAATACTCTTGAATGAATGGGTGTGTCAAAAACTGACTGGTACTGTATTTCCTGTTATTGTCTCTGTATGCAATGATTGGAACTTGATGGGTGTGTCTGTCTGTCTGTATTTGTGTGCGCGCTCGCGATGCGTGTGTGTGTGTGTGTGTGTGGCAGGGGGTCTAAGGGTGGCCACACATGTGTGTGTGCACACAGACACATGAGCAGAACATAGGATAACTGTAACCCAGGTTGAAAAGAAACAGCACACAGCCTTTCCTAATGTTTCCTAACACTGACAAGCCTACAGGCCACATACCTCTATACTACATGCATGGACATCAGCTACACATCAATACAAGAATGCAGCAGGTTAACTGAAGCGATCCACAAACGTACATGCGCACCATCATGTTCTCCCAGTGTCATTAAGCTGACTCCAAATCCCTGTAAAACAGGAAAGAGCTTTGGTTTAATCAACTGAAGCGTACAGGCATGCGGCCCTCATCCTCCTCCTATCATCCAGCTGAGTGGATGAGAGCGGCGCTGTCCCCAAGCCAAACAGTCTGACTCCATCACCACAGCAACAGGCACCCAAGTCCTCAGCTCCAAGACCCATCATCTTCCACAGTCACCACACAGCTAAATTGGTCCCTTTCCCAGGAAACAACTGCAAGCAGCCTAATTAAGCCAGGTTAACTAAAAGTACATCTTTTTAGACACTGGTTAGCAATGGGCAAGTCAAATATGGAAGCCCATAATAGAAAGGACCCTGACAAAGGAGGTGAAATATTAAGCAAGCAGCTTTCAGAAGTCCAAAGCCCCCTTAATCTAGAGCTTTAAGTGCTGCCTGGCTGGTCTGTCTTGGTTAGAGCCACCTGACGTGACCGCGCAGGCAGGCACAGCAGAGATTAAAGCAGGGGCCTCTCATTTAGCCAGAACAACCAAGGCCTCTCCAACACCCTCTCCTCATGTTCTACCTTTAGCCTACACACTGAACCAGCCACAGGGCTGGGATAAATCCCTCTCTCTCTCTTTCTCTCTCTCAAAATAGAATTAAGAGAGGAGGTGGGAGGGGGAGATGGAGAAGAAGAATGGCCCCTGTTTATTGAATTGGCATGAAATACTCTTTTCCAATAACCACAATTAGGTTAAGTGTGTGCTGTCATGTTATATTTACCATGGCAGGTTCTAGTCAGCAGAGTGCCTGTACAGGGCACTTGGTATGCTATAATGACCATGTATCACAAACCCCCAGAGTTGTTTAGTGTTATGACAGCGTTACCAACCGGATAACAGAAGTAATTTTTTTTGTCTTGAGTATTTTCAGCCAATCAGCCTTCACGACCCCAACTTTCCAGTTAAAGTAAGCAGTAAGATATGAGGGGGCATGGTATACAGCAAATGCACCATGGTTAAGAGCTGTTCTCTGGACACAGCCACAAACCACTATGATGACTTATTGTGATTATAAACCTGATACCAATTACTTTATAACAATAAAAACACGTTTTGTCATACCCCCGGGTATATGGTCTCATATAGCACAAGCTTTCAACTAATCAGCATTCAGGATTCTAACCACCCAGTTGATAATGTCTGATATGTAGGCACAACCTAGTATAGTTCTGTACAGTACAACAGAGATGCTCAAAACAGCATGTTCAGTACACCCCATAAAAATATCAATTCAGTGGTCACTTTCTTTTTTAGATACACCCATCTATTATAGAGTTGGACACCCTTTTGCCTCCATCCACTTAAAAGTTTGGTGTTGTGCATTCTGACACCCCCTTCTGCACACCACTGTTTTAAATAGTGGTCAACTTGAGTATTTTGTGGCATTTCTGTCAGCTTGAATGAGTCTGGACATTCCCAACTCACTTTTCATTAAAAAGGTGTTTTCGCCCACAGAACTGCCACTTACTGGAGGTTTTGGTTTATCACACTATTCTCTGTTAACTTGAGGCCGTGGTGTGTTAAATCCCAGTAGGTCAGTCATTTGGGAGATTCCCAGGATTCATGTCTGGCACCAACAGTCAAAGACGCTTAGATCGCACGTCTCCCCCATTCAAATGTTTGGTTGAACAACGGCTAAAGATCTCGACCATGTCTGCATGCTTCATACAGAGTTGCTACCACATGATGCGCTGTTCAGCTGTTTGCAATAATGAACAGGTGTACCCCAATGAGCGGGGTGACAGTTTGGTTCAACGTATTGTACAGACCTGCACTTTCCTTTACTGGATGTTTCTACAGTAATCTGTCCTGTATGAGACTCTACCGAACCCACTATTAGTTAATACTCGAATAGCATACCAACAAGTGACTGTCTAAATAGATCTTTCTTGGCAAATGTTGATGGAGGCTGCCCAGAAACAACAAATCGTACTTGACATTAAGACAGCCTGCATTGAAAAAAGGATATGGCTGTTCTAATACAGGGAGCGTGACTCACAGCTTTCAGCCCAAAACATCTCAATGTAGCGTCAAGCTAAGTTAGAACACAAGCATATCAAGAGAAATCAAAAGAGCGCCGCTTTCAATTTGTCTTTAGAAACAACAATGAAACCTGTCAGAAGTCGTATCACACATAAACCAGTCGACAAGAAGCCCCTTGTATCACCTGAATGCCTGCCTCCACACAGCCAGATAACTAATGGAGAGACGTGACATGATCTTAATAAAACACGTGTGTAGGCGGGAGAAACAAAGCAAATCAGATTCCAGATAATGACAGGATCGGCCTCAGCCAGGTAACGAAGCAGACAAGCATGGACCGGGAGTCCATGCAGCTGCATTCCTGCTGGGACTGAAGTTCTGGAAATATCTGCCGCCTGGCAGAGCCAACACAAATGAACGTGTTAGATCTCGAATAAGTGGAGCTCCTCTCTCCTGGACCTCAAGACACAAGGTCCGACTAAAACCAGACCATAAGACTAATACACTCCGAGGATGAGACTGAAACCAGACTCTCAGGATAATATGAACACACTGAGGATAACAATAAACCAGACTCTCAGACTAAATACAGTGTGAAAACACTCTGAGGATAGCACTCAAGACTGTCACTGAATGTTCTGTTAACATTTTATCGCAGCAATGAATACTTTGTTTGAAGGAATTTCCATCAACAGGCCGACAAAGAGCGCAGACAAAAACATGCGCGCGCGCGTGTGTGTGTGTGTGTGTGTGTGCAACGTTTAAGAATGTCTGTGTGCATGCGGACGCGTGCGCTCAAGCCAAGGGGATTAGCTCCGGTTTAGGTGGATGAACAGTTACCGGGGCCAGAGTGACACGCACAACAGACATTCAGAGCCCCCCGTAACAGCTGTGAACAAACGCAGCCCCTTCTGCCCCCCCCCCCCCCCCCACCTCAGGTCTAGCACACGCAACGCCACACGGCATCTGCTCCCACAGGCTCGTTTCCAGGCGCACAAAACACGCGGCGAGGGGCCGTCACACACACACACACACACACACACACACACACACACGACCGCGGCGCCATCTCAAGCCATCCAGGAACGCCAGCGTGCCAACGTAATTCCGACCTGTTCCACCAAGGGACAGGATATCACTAGGGCATGAAAGGGTTAACCGTCCCCACCGTGACCAATACTTCTTCATTAGGGATGACTCACTCTCCCGAGGTGACACAAACGCCTGACTGAGGGAGCAGGGATGAAGTCAGATGCTCCCCTAAACAGCTCTGGAGGACACAATCATATATTGATCGGCGGGAACATGGTTTGATCGCACTCCAGCTTCCAGCCCATTAGGAAAATGCCGAGAAAAATGCAGGAATGAGCTGCCAACAGCACCGGATCAAAACAGACCCCAGTCTGCAACCTGGCTGGTTTCCCCCAGACTGACTGGCTTTAATCTGAACAGTCTGTCCTGCCAGAGCACATCTACCGCTTATATAACACCCATCCCAGTCTGTGTGTGTGTGTGTGTGTGTGTGTGTGTGTGCGCACGCATTCATGGCCACATTTCAATTAATTAACTAAGTGATCATTAATTACGGAGCATGACAAAGCTGTTCATTGTGAATGAACATGCCTACAGCACATGAGCAGCTTGGTGTGAGTGAACACTGGAATGATGCTTACAGGTAAAACTCTGTCAGACAAAGAAGTTAAAGGAGATTATTGAGGGACAAAATGAAAAGGGCACAGCCCCTGGTTTTTAATAGAACAGTTGTTTGCTATACTGCCGCGCACGCACGCGCACGCACACACACCTAATTAAATTCCTTACTTCCCATTCTTTAGTGGGTCATCCATAAACAGTGTTTCTCCAGCAGCCAGATCCCACGCTTTCACAACACACACACCATGAACAGTCCTAAAGAACATTCGGACTCCAGACAATAGACAATTATGTTGAGCCATGTCCGGCCCAAATCTGGATGTCATTTGGATATGGCTACTTGTTCATAGCGCTCCCAATAAAGGCTTCATTTCAGTTCTTCGCCGTCGGCGTCGTTTAACACTTCAGCCAAATGACGTTGTGCTGCTTGCCTTCTTTTTTTTTTTTTTTTTTTTTAAACACAGCATTTCTGTCATACAGCAGACGCTTTTATCCAGAACAACTTACAACAACAACTAGGGTTAACCGTCTTGCACAAGTACAGAACAATAGATTTCTTTTCCATTTCACCAGTTCTGGCAATTCGATTCCAATCGGCCACCCACATACAACCCTAACACACCTAGAATTCCTCCACTTCCTCCTAGCATCACTAACCAGCCACGTCCCATCCCCACACGGAGGAAGCCTGAGACCAGGCCCTAACATGTTAGTTGTTCTGGATTGGCCAAGTTGAAGCGTAGATCCCAGAGCCTGGTTGACATGGAACAGTGCAAGGACAGAGCTGTGACACGCTGGTTTGGACAGGATACCGTCTGTCGGAGCCATATTCACAAAAAGAAAATGGTCCGCGGTATGAATGTTCCTTGGGATTGGCACTCAAACATTTGAGACCTCTAACAGTTAGGGTCCAGGCGAGGCTGAGTGGCTAGGCGTTTGAGTGAGAAAGACACCAAAAAAAAAAAAAAAAGAAGCCCGGCCCCCTTCATTATGGCCGCATGAAGCCAGCAAACAAGGCGTCAGGGAGGGTGAGTTAATCTTCAGCCAGTCTGAGATTCCCCTCTAGCGGAACCTCTGTTAACAGAGAAGGCCTCCTCATTACCAGTTATTTGAATGTGTAAGACTCAGCTGTGACTACATGGCTGGAAGTAAACAAGAGTACTGAATCACACTGCAGCTTCTGGCTTTGACCATAATGAGGCTCGTCTGGTGTCTACAGACTATGACCGACACGTCATCACACACACACACACACACACAGTTTGAAAGTCATGTACGGTCTTGTACACATAATGAGAATATTGTGCAACACACCCTCCACTGACGCAGATTAACAGTCATACCCTGGTTCAGACTCAACCCAGTTAAACTAATGCAATATACTCCAATCAACAGCACAGATTTCCTTGTAATCATTCCCTGAAACGCACATGCTAAAACTAAAATCACAACCCTCTTTCCCTCTCAAAACACAATTCAGGCCTCCTTAAGCTTTTCCCTTTAAAGCAAGTGTATACAGACAAAACCACACACCGAGATATCCAGACATGTAGACAAATGGAAGACATAAACACACCAACTCCTCAGCTGACACTATATTCATTGGAACCTAAACGTATTGGGCCCACAGCTGAGGTTTCGGGCCTGGAAGGCTCCTCTGCTTTCTGACCCGTGCCAGTCTTTTCTATCCTGGTCCACTCTGGTCTGTTACTACATATTCACCCTTCACTTAAGCGTCGTCATCGACCTCAACAACTCATCAGTGGGCTGCCAGGGAGATTCTCTTGACAGAAGCCCAGGTGATCAGCACCTCCGGCAGCGATAGGGCAAAATAACTGTGCACTTACTGAAAGAGATTGGAATGACGGTTTTACGGTTTTCAGAATAATGGATTGGAGGGATGAGCGCTAAGCACTGAATATCCAGAGTGTGCTTTAAATCAAATCCAAAACACAGTATTTATTTTTGGTCCGGCCGTCTAGTTTCTAACACTTCTGGGAGCACACTCCGAAGCCCTTATTCGAAGTTGATTACATGATTGGGGAACATCCCAGGGATCCGGAACCTGACACACAGCGTAGGCCACTTGGTTTCCCGGCCGTTCGGTGGCTGAAACAGGCGGTGGGGGTTGGAGGTGACGGTTAAGATCACAGGGATGGATCAGAGCCTCGGGTCAGGGTTTGGCCCGGTTTGGAGGATCCATTTTTTCAACAGAGAAAATGTAGACACGGCTGCGAGTGAGGAGCCATACCCTTCCTCTTTCTTCTACCGCCATCTGTCCATTCCGCTAGCAGGGCCCTGACAGACTGCCAGGACCAGACCCAGGCTTTCCGAACACAGGAGGCCTTACGCAATGCCAGCCCGCTAAGTCTGCTTCTTATTACACACACCCCCCCACACTATACTCTGGATTGATTTCTCTTCAAACACATATGGATCTCAGCAAACAGAGGCACTTGTTGTGTCAGAGCTGAAGGCCAAGGCAGAGAGGCTGCGCATGTGTTTCAGCGGCATGTAACAAAGGCCCATACTGTAGGCAGGCACTTGCAATGAGGAGATTGACTGTTGGGGTGAGATGTCCAAGCCCTCAGCCGAGGCGGAACCGCTGGTCACTGCCTGGTTGACAGGAAATGATGTCATTCCGGCCAACGCTGCTAATTGGGTAATCTGTCCAGTGTTGTCTGAGAAGGCCTGCGGCTTGTCAGTTTAAATTAGTCAAATAATGTTGACCTACACGGAGACACATATTCACAGGATCGTTTGAACACTCCGAACCGAACAGCCTTCAGCCTGAAAAGCTTGTGAACCATCTCGTTCCAAACCAGGTCCAAACTGGGTGATTCATCAACTGTTTACTATCAGGCAGACTTTGTGGGAAACCACATGGAGTTTCATAATGATACCGATCCTGCACGTCTCTGTGACACATCCCCTGGTGAAAGTGGCAGGAAAGGGCGGGCATTTCTTTGAGATGGGGAGTATACTGGGGAAACGGGTCATGACGCGGCATGAGAGGGGAACCTAAACAAGATCAGTCACCAAACAGAAAAGAGCCTCACAGCTAATCTCTTAACGCAAAGTGAAAATGACATCAAACATCTGCGTCAACATGAGCATAGAATGTTCCACCTCTCACAAAAACGCAGAGGGGACTCGCACCTAAAAAACAGGCTAATACAGTCAAGAGACTAAGACCACCCTGAAGTCAAATTTTTTTTCTCCCTAAAAAGGTATAGTCAGGCCTTTAGCCCTATAGCCACATCATATGATATACCACAAACAGTCAGGGTCATTTTTAAACAAACAATCCTAAAACTGATTTGCAGTCGGCCTTTCGTCACGCCGAAGAACCAACGGACGGGAAAGAAAGTCAGGTGACTGTTCTTCCAAACAAACACGAGCACAAAACAACTGAAGCCCAACTCACCGCCGACGGGTCTGTCTTGGCTCCAGCACACCGAGATAGAGTGAGAGTGTTGTCTCAGGCTGTGCCACTGGACAATGACGCAACCAGGCTTCCTACCCATAGCTTTGGGGAAGGAAAAGAGACAGATAGACAGAAAGGCGGTGTGCACGACCAAAAAAGGAAGAAGTGAGAAGAAAAAAAAAAAAAAGGATTTTGGGAACCGCTAGAAAGTCCGAGAGACAAAGTAGGCCTTCATCTAGGGCTAACAGCAGACTGGGACACAAGCGGTTCTACTTTTGCCTGGAAATTGATAGTTTGGAAGCCACTCCAAATTTGATATAAAGAAAATGGAGGGGGACACTTGTCGGGCTGGGCTGGTGGGTACAGCTGAAGACCTTGGGTTATTGATATAAGAACCAGATGTTAAATATGCAGACGTCTGAGGAAAAACAGACTAAGTCTGCATTTGACTTGAGCGTGTTCACCATCATCACTAGCATACAGTGTGGAACAGCGAGGAAACATGAGACAACACAAATAGAAACGGGCATGGAGAAAAATACTAAGAAAGACAACACAACAGCTGGTTGATGACTTATACTCCCCAAGGACCAAATAACAACAGAACTAGAGTGTACATAGCATTAGCACTCCTAGCAAAAGCATACAAATATATAATGATATTGTTTTACCTAACCATTTTCCTCATTCCCCATAGTTTTGAATAAGTCAGGAAAAACATATATATAAAACATACACACACATACGAAAAAGTATATTTTTTTGTTTTTCTCTGTATGTAGAAATCACAAATATTATATATTTATATCCTCCGGGGAGCCAAGCAATACTTCTGGGCAAAATGTGTAGAATAGCAAAAAAATTGCTTTACAAATAAAAAGAAATTCTGGCATACTTACACGACATGGAAAACAGCAAGACCAATGGTATTTGTCACAGAGATTGCAAGATAAATGCTGCTCTAAAGAAGCTTATTTACAGTTCATGTATTTTCTAATCCAAAACATTTGAAGGCACAGAATCACCACCTAAACTGAAAAACCTTGTGACACTATGTGGACACAGAGAGAATTTGTTAGGTAGTGCGATCACTCACCTCCAGTGTGTGAACAATATGTGTGTGGAAAAGGCGCGCCGCAAAAAAAACAACCAAAAATGTTCTCAGATTCTATGGGAAAGGGACAAATAGTTCCAAGGTCCAACGGTCAGTAGGCTGGTGGCAGCCAGACCCTAAAATCCAACAGTGGATCCAAGCTCCTCACTAACCCTGTCTGTCCATCAAGCGTGGGAGAGTGACAGAATGTGTTGCGAGTACCCACAGCGTTGTGAGCAGGAGGAGCTCCCAGGTAAGGAGAATCTGGCGGGGCGGGAGACTAGACTGAGCATGAACATGTGTGAGCTGATGGTCTCTCCTGTGTTCACGAAATCCGCCCCCCCCTCCCCGCACACAACCGCGCCGCTCCCACACAGACCTACCGGAGCGTGCACACAACCTGGCCCGGCTGACTCACCGACATATGTAGAAACCAGTCCAAACCCTGGGTTGACTCCTCGTCCCCGCTCGGAAAGCCCATTCATAGAAGACCGGCAGCATTGTCTCCATTGTTCAGTGAGCCGTTGTTGTCCCCCCCCCGGAAAACGAATTACTACCATAGGCTCTGCCACTATTTCCATGGTTCTCTCTAGCCTTGACCATCTTGCTCCGTATTCAACGCTGCCATTTGTTCTTGTGTTTGACCTCTAACCCCTCAGTGACACAAGGTCAGAGAGCAGCACACAGGACAGGGTTGACGTGCTTTAAAAAGCGCTGACAGGAAAAGTGGGGGAGGTGTTTTAGAGTTTCAGTCCAATGTAAAAAACACAAACCAAAAGTGTCTGTCCAATGCAGTAAAATCGGTTGTATTGAATGGTTGGAAACGAGGGAGAACTGTTGGAGATCTGCACAAGTGTATACTGTCTGTAATCCACCTTGATTGCATAACAATTGGCTATGGTAATCCTGTTATGTTACTGTACATGGAAGTTAACCTCATCACTGTTGTAACCGCTTGAGGCTATAATATGAAACACAACCATCTCCCCTCCTGCTTCCCATCGCTACGACAACACTGACCCATCCACAAACACTGCCCAGAACACTGCTCTTGGTTCTTCTGCCATTCGACGTAAACCTTTCCCAAGCCCTCTACAATTAGCCATCTTGGGAAAAACGCGCTGTTTTGACCCCATGGCTACAGGAGGAAGGTGAGTTCAAGACACAGACAAAATCAAAACCATGAGAAATACAAAAATTTTTAGATAGTAGTGCATAAACAAGAAGGGTGGGTAAAAAAGCAGACCTATATGTGAGTCCAGAATATAAATGAGTCCAGACACGAGTTGTGAGACCATTCCGCTGATTTACAGGGTTGCATACCATTACTCATCATATACGCAATAACAACATGTTTTGGATTAAGGAGATCATCTAGAGAACCGTTTGTCCGTGTAATTCAAGACACCAATGATTCTTAAACAATTCTTAAACAGTTCATTAGCTTCAGCGCCTTTGATGGCACCTACCCTCGTACACAGACTCAAACAGCATGTACACAGACTTTTGCTTGGTCGGAAATGAAGAGCAAAAGTGGGATTGGGGTTATTTTCTTTCAGAATATAATGTCGCCACTGGTTTTAAAGTCCTCGAGGAACCAAATGTATTCCAATCGAGAGTAGTGGCTCGAAAGGAATAATAAATGTCACACTAGTGGCCATTTAAATATACATTGGTTATTCCGCTCTCCCTTTCATCTCGCGGCCTACGTTACTAGAGTGTCAACTGGTCACTGGAGTCTCTCGGTCAGGTACCCTCTTCCTGTTATTGCTCCGTCTGCATCCTGTCAAAAAGGCTCATGAAGCTTAGGTTTGGCGTCAGGGGGACCTCCTGGCTTTCAATACCTTCCTGACAAGACATTCCTCTGATTGACACTCGTCACAGAACATCCACGCTCGCTATTATTGGACGCGCGTCAAACGCTTGGGTTAGTTTCTAGACACTAAAAGAAAGGGGCACCCCTTTTTCTTTCCCACATTGAAATTTAATTGTGTGACATTGTTTCATTGTGATATTGTTTCTGCGTTTGCAAGGGAAATATACCCGGGAAGCAGATTACTCACTCTAATAACAGTCCAGTGGGCTTCATTACTCTGCCATTTTAATGGTTAAGGAAGTCAGAAATACTTCAGGTAAATGGTAAAACACACTTCAATAGAAATAATGAGAATGAAAGTACTGGCCAAAAATGTTGCGTCTCTAATTACTTTGGATACTCCTTTATTCACTATAACATAATGTGGGAAAGTACAGTATGACGTACGACTGTCGATTGGCCCATAGGTGAAGCTGACGTAGGCTTTCTGTGAAGTGAAATGCTTGTTGTAGCTTGCCTCTGAGGCACCATCATCACCTCACCAGGGGCTGGCACATATTTCCTATTTCAAGCCTGGTACAATATATATTCTAATTTGAACTCGGTGTGAATAACCATGGTTGTGTGGGAGTGACTAGTTGAGTAATGCATTTTAACAAATTTAATGTCAGCACGTTTTTATTTTTTTATTGGCACCCTCTTCTGAGTGAATTCATCTGTGTATTTCTCAGCAGCAATGTTGCCCTAAAAAAGGATAACATTAAAAATAAAAAGAACATTTAAATTCAAGATTTGCAAAAGATGGTCCGATGCTAAATTAGGTTTGGGGTCCATGCTTTAAGACATCAGTACCGGAACCAAGCACACCACGCCTCCATAAAAGCAAATCCATTGCTTATATACATTGCTTACATCTGCTAGATTGGGAGTTGTCCAAAGCATTGTAAGTACTGCCATTTGCTAATCTCACGTTGTTTCATTGTAGATCTATGCTACCATTTGTTTACATGGTCTTTCTTCGAGAAATAAGTTGAGAACTAACAGTCCCTGAAAATGGCAACGTGCTGCCACACCATTAATCATATAAGGGATTATATAAGGCTTTTTAGGATGGAATCCCCTCACAGATTACTAATGCATGCTTTTAGGTCCTAAACCAATTCACTTGTACTCATAAAAGTGCCAATGCCATAAATGCGTACATTTTGCTGCTCCACTAGTTTCCAAATTCCTATTAAGAATTAAACATATTAATTCATTTTAAAGCTATATCATTAGCATTATTGTTTTTCCATAAAGACTATTGAGGTCAGAGACATTTTTAACTTTCTGTGTGCGGGCTACTTCAGATTGCCTAGCAATGCCAGTGCCCAAATCATCCTAGTAAGTCCAACACCATAGCACTGCCACAGCAATGGGCCAACACAATGCTAGAGGGGCTTATCTAGGCATCCTAAATGGAACCCTAGGTCCCATGTAGGGATCCACTGTGGGCCCTTGTTAAAAATTGAAAAGCAGGGAAATGTGGTGCCAGTAAGGAAGAAACCGGACTTATCATACAAGGACAACTTTCCTCTGGGCTCTAAAACAGAAAGTGAGGTCATCCCTCCTAACTTCTCCTGGCCAGACACCACAATCAGAGACTGTGCTTTATCATTTATCCTCACCACTCATTAACTTGTCTACTTACACTGTATTTATTTTGGTTCTTGTAATATAACAGCAATACAAGCTGTGAAGAAATCGGCTGAATGACAATCAAGTGTGAGTTATGCAAATAGTTTACTGCTCTAAGCTATTTTAATGACCGTAACTGAGTGACATGCAGGACTGCAGAATTCTCTTCACAAATCATCAGCCAAAGACAACTATGACTTAATGCTCAACCACAAACACACAGACAGACGATTCTACCTCAACATTTTCAAAAATGGTGCTCCAATTTAGGCCACACAGAGGTCAAATTTTAAAAGAATGCATGTTATTGATTGGCCTGGACAAAAATAAATATGTGAAAAGGTTGAAAGAACAGGAAGAAAATGTTAAGGATGTGCACATCTGCTTTAAATAGTCCTCTAATCTGTCCATGCCAGTGTTTCCTGCAGTGTTATTCTTCAGTGGAGGTACGTCACTGTTGAATCTACACCGCCACGGGAAAACAATTTGATCATTTGTCTGAGGTGCAAGCCGCCACATTTGGCTCCTCAGCAATGTTACAAGCTGAGGCAAAAAAGAAAAGTAGCTAGGCTACCAGGCTCCGCCTTCAAACACTTCTATATGGTTTTATGACTAAGACATTCATCCATATAGTTTTTCTTGTTACCAAGTAATTGATCTCCCCAAGTAAACCTGTTAAGATAAATGATGATTTCAAGCACGAGCAACAGCCAAACTTGGGTGGTCATACAAGCTTAAGATGGATTTATTAGCTTTTAAACCAAACAACATTGCAAACATGGTTTTCTGCACAGATATACTGAGACAGGAAGAACAGGATATTAGTTAAGTTAAAAACTAGTTACATCTTTTCACAATTTTTTTAATTTAATTTCTGGTTGTCTGGTAATACCCCACCACTTGTTTATTTATTTGTTATTCCTTCATCAAGCAGTAGGTTAAAGCATAAAACAATTTGTTTTTATTACAGTGGGGCAAAAAAGTATTTAGTCAGCCACCAATTGTGCAAGTTCTCCCACTTAAAAAGATGAGAGTAATTTTCATCATAGGTACACTTCAACTATGAGAGACAAAATGAGAAAAAGAAATCCAGAAGATCACATTGTAGGATTTTTTATGAATTTATAGGTAAATTCCTCTGTAAAATAAGTATTTGGTCACCTACAAACAAGCAAGTTTCCTGGCTCTCACAGACCTGTAACAACTTCTTTAAGAGGCTCCTCTGTCCTCCACTCGTTACCTGTATTAATGGCACCTGTTTGAACTTATCAGTATAAAAGACACCTGTCCACAACCTCAAACAGTCACACTCCAAACTCCACTATGGCCAAGCCCAAAGAGCTGTCAAAAGACACCAGAAACAAAATTGTAGACCTGCACCAGGCTGGGAAGACTGAATCTGCAATAGGTAAGCAGCTTGGTGTGAAGAAATCAACTGTGGGAGCAATTGACAATGGAAGACAAACAAGACCACTGAATCTCCCTCGATCCGGGGCTCCACGCAAGATCTCACCCCGTGGGGTCAAAATGATCACAAGAACGGTGAGCAAAAATCCCAGAAACACGGGGGGGACCTAGTGAATGACCTGCAGAGAGCTGGGACTAAAGTAACAAAGGCTGCCATCAGTAATAACCTACGCCGCCAGGGACTCAAATCCTGTAGTACCAGACGTGTCCCCCTGCTTAAGCTAGTACATGTCCAGGCCCATCTGAGGCTTACTAGAGAGCATTTGGATGGTCCAGAAGAGGATTGGGAGAATGTCATATGGTCAGATGAAACCAAAATATAACTTTTTGGTAAAAACTCAATTTGTCGTGTTTGGAGGAGAAAGAATGCTGAGTTGCATCCAAAGAACACCATACCTACTGTGAAGCATGGTGGTGGAAACATCATGCTTTGGGGCTGTTTTTCTGCAAAGGGACAGGACGACTGATCCGTGTAAAGCAAAGAATGGATGGGGCCATGTATCGTGAGATTTTGAGTGAAAACCTCCTTCCATCAGCATGGGCATTGAAGATGAAACGTGGCTGGGTCTTTCAGCATGACAATGATCCCAAACACACCGCCCGGGCAATGAAGGAGTGGCTTCGTAAGAAGCATTTCAAGGTCCTGGAGTGGCCTAGCCAGTCACCTGATCTCAACCCCATAGAAAATCTTTGGAGGGAGTTGAAAGTCTGTGTTGCCCAGCGACAGCCCCAAAACATCACTGCTCTAGAGGAGATCTGCATGAAGGAATGGGCCAAAATACCAGCAACAGTGTGTGAAAACCTTGTGAAGACTTGGTGGCTAACTAAATACTTTTGTGCCCCACTGTACATCAGAGTGCATTTAAAGTTTGACACGTTGAGAGATCAGTTGACCCGAACATATCTATGTAGGGGACAGCCAACCTGCCAAAGTGGCTGGTTAACCAAAAAGCAGTCAATGTTTTGGTGTTCACTATAGCACTTTTATTCTAATAAATGTTATGTTTATTGGTTACTTAGATTTCTTTACCAAGTTGATAAACCAGAAACCTGCAAAGATTCATCTTCATTTTGTTGTCAGAGTAGAGAAAAGAAAAGGCTGAACTGTCTTGCTTGTGTCAAAAAAGTATCCAAAAGCAAATCTGACAGCTGTTCAACAAAAAACAATGGCCTCCGAACCCCCACCTTGGATAATCCATACCCCCACTGGGAACACAGAATCCTGTAGGAAACACTGGTCCACACAAATGGGAGTAGAGACAGAATCTGTCGAAGGACAGACAATCACAGAGTGGGATTCGATATGGGCAGCACGATAAGGGCAAAATAAATCTAATTACCATTTTTCTCAACAAATGGAGATTGTGATTTGACAAAATATATGTGTTGGAATCATGAAAATATAAATATTTTACTAAAATGTCAAAGTGGAATGCATTGCGGATGTTTGGAACAATGATTACGTTATTTCTATTTTTTCTTTTGGGGTATCTTTTATGCTTTATTGAGGAAAGCGACAGTGGGGAAAGAGGTCTGGATTCAAACCCGTGCTGCAGTAATTTATGTGGCCCACAGACAGACCGCTGGACCAAAGTAAGCCACAAAATAGCATTTTTTTTTTCATACTTTACTAAATTGTACATCCTCCCATTGACTCCCATACAAAACTCCTTATCAGCTTAATATTTATGTAACTGCTAAATGTGGACAGATTATTGAGCGTTATTCCTCTCGCTTCATTTCCTCCTCTTTGAGTGAATCTAGCGGGGTACGAGGATTTAGTCTACAATGGCAGGGAGTCCTGTGTTTGGTGTGTGTGTGTGTGTGTGTTTAGCAGCCGGAAGTGGCAAACATCCCTCTGGGAACTCTACCAGCTAGACGTTAATATAAAATGCTAATTATTTAGTGTGATGTAAAACAATTTGCCTTTGCAACAATTATTTTGATGATTCAATTGATCTTTTGAACACAATGATTCTGTATCCTTTGATAATCCTTGAGATGTCTCTACAATTTGACTGAACTCCACCTGAGACAAATTCAATTGATTGGATATGATTTTAAATACAACAACTTGTTGCACCACAGCTGATCCAGGAGTGTGATAGCAAAGGGGGTGAATACTTATGCAATCAATTATTTTCTATCTTAATTTTTTATTAACTTTGTGTTGATCAGTGGCAAAAATTGATTTCATGTTTTCACAGAAAACGCGAGGAAGTCCAAGGGGGGTGAATACTTTTGAGAAGCACTGTCATCAAATGAATATTTCACTGAGGAAGAAAGAGTGAATCCTACTGAAATGAAAGGCCCATTGTTAATTAAAGTTTTCTTTTTGCCCCACCTCTCCTCCTTTCCATTCAGCCATCCACATTTCCGAACCTTATCCCCTCCCTCCAGCTGTTTGTACAGGGATGGGCGTGTTCCCGTGGAAACCCACACCTTTTAGAACCCTGTCTGGTCCTGTCCTTTCCCGTAGTGATGGAGGGGGAGGGTAAAGGTATACGCGAAAGATCTGTGTCCAAGAGCGAGCTCAGACTGGCCTCGTCATCAACTCACTGTGCCAAGACTTCTGCTCATCCCCAAAAACAGTCAGTCAGAATTTACTCAGGATTAAACGATCAGGCAGAAAAAACGGTCACCGATCACAGAACTCACAAAGATCCAATTAATAATGCTTACATTTTTTTTTTAAACAGTCCAAACCCTGTGAAAATATCAAAGCATCATCAAAGGAATGGGTAAGCAACAGTGTTTCTGGTCGACAACAGAGCACACCCACCTCATGTTTTCAGAAGACCAGGTGTGCTGAAGTAAGGCAAGTAGCTTAGTGTGGTGCCTAGTCGGGGAGCAATCAGCACTTCCGGAATGGGGTTGCCTATCCCTGTGCTGAGCCTAACCTCCGTACGGGAGAATGGAACAGCGAATGGATAACACGCGACAGTATGGAGAATCATCAGCAGCAGGGCTATACTTGGGGGAACGGAGACATTATGGGAGCTGGGAGACCCAGCAGTGTAACCCCACGGTGAGGTTATATTATACATCCACTCCAAGTCACTGTCTGTTTGTCCCATGTCCTGATGCCACTCCATCTAATTAGGTCTGTTCAAGTTTCATAACAACACTCCTGACATTCAATTTAAAAAGTCACTTTCTTTAAAATAGGAAATAATTCAAAGCACATATGTTTAAAAATGGCTTAGTTCATCTGCAGTCGGAGCTGGTAAAGGCTGGGTGACTGTAGGAGCTGGTTGGGACTGGGTGACTGGCCTGCTTCACTGGTGCCCCCTGGTGACTAAGGCTGGAGCGGTCCTGTCACAGCCAGGAGACATCCTAGTGATGGATCGGTCTTTGCTGCTCTGCCAACTGAAGACAAATTAAGCACGTCAAGGCTCTGCTGTGCCATTCTTTTAAAACTGCAGTTTGTCAACTGACAGGAGAGAGATAACAAAATGAAGAAAGAAAATGAAGGAAAAATGTTGAGACTGACTGAATGGTTGCTTGCAGATGAGAACAAGCCTTCCCTCCCTGCCTCCCTGTTCTGGTCCAGTCTCCAGCAAGCTTCTCTATCCTCCTCGCCCCCAACACCCCAGTCTGGTCGCCATTACTAAGAGGCCGTGGCCAAATATCCTTACATAACATTCGCCCATGACCTTGACCACGGAGACAGGTGGCGTCGGTCCGACAGCCCCCCGCCAACACACAGACACACACACAGGCACACACATACACACCACCCACTGTGTACATTAAACGTCCCATTCCCATGCTCACAGTTTACATGAAAATCCTAAAACAAGTAGACGCTTGCCTGTTGGAACTGGGGGAGGAGAAGAGTGCTTGTGGGGTTCAGGGTCTGTTCAATAACATGGGAGCTGGAGAGAAGCTGGGAGGCTACTGAAGGTCAAGCACCCAAGCTCTCCTGGCGCTTTCACTTTATTGTACACTGCTGCTATTTAACGAATTGCTTTAACTGGTCTGGTTGTCTGTGACTATGCTAGCCTGTGTTGTCATCTTTATTCCCGATCATTGCGATCTTTCTATATGTTTGTCCACATATTCACTCGAGCTCAACCTCCATATTTTGTGAAATGCGCGGCATCGTGGCAAGCAGCTTATCGGTGTCCACTGTCCAAACGTTTTCTAACGGGTTACATCATATTGCCGTTGTGCATTTAACTGCACGAAGCAGAATAGCCACTTGCCATTTTCTTCATCCACCACAATCATTCTCGATAATTAGGCCATGTATAAAAGAACCTGTGTCAACGCCCCAATCTGACTGCCGAGACGATTTGAGGTCCCTGGCGAAAATGCAGTTCTTTTGTTTTTCTTTGCTACACTGATTATGGCCTGTATTTTATGTTTTTATTCAAAATTCTATTAAATATTTGTACATCTGAGCCATAGTTTTGGTCCTTATTTCAGAAGTGTGCAGGTTTCTATTCTCTGTAAGCACAGTGGACTGCAGCCATGTTTTGTTTGAGGTAAGTAGTCATTCTGGGGCCACAGCCTCCATTTTGGTGACCTGGCCCCGGCTACAGCCGTGGTCACACAATGGTCCTGGTTAGCCATCAGAAAGAAGAAAAAAAAGAACTCTATAGTTACATTGCAGTAAATCTTTCAATAGTGTGCAGAGTACTAGTACTACTAAAAAGCGTTAGTTATTACTTCAGAAGGTCAGTTAATCTGGTGGCGTTAGTTATTACTTCAGAAGGTCAGTTAATCTGGTGGCGTTAGTTATTACTTCAGAATGTCAGTTAATCTGGTGGCGTTAGTTATTACTTCAGAATGTCAGTTAATCTGGTGGCGTTAGTTATTACTTCAGAAGGTCAGTTAATCTGGTGGCGTTAGTTATTACTTCAGAATGTCAGTTAATCTGGTGGCTGGGCTGATTTGGATAGGCTAGGTTTCTTCCAAACTACCGCATTATAATTCATTTTTCTCACCCAAAAACTTGCTTGTTATGAAATCAGTATGGAGTTTTTCACTTTTTGTGCTGTGAATGTTTCATCTTGAAATCTGGAAATTGATAACTGCAAACGACACTGAATTTCAGATTGGCTCCCATAATGTATTTTAACTGTATTACTAATTATTATTTCAGAAACACACACTACACCTAAATGCCCCCCTCCCAGCCTTCTAATGTGAGAAGCATACGTGAGATGCATTTTTAGACTATGGATGAGAAAATAAACTTATTTCCTAACCTGCTAAATCGGATTCTCGCTTAGCAACCGATTATCTAACAAAGGTTTCAATAACACAGTTATCTTTACTGATGCATTTGATGATGTTTAGAAAACGTATAAAAAGGTACGTCATAAAGAAAATATTCAGTTCACTTTCAGTTGGTTTCAAGCATGAATGTTTTGAATCGGTTATTGTTTTATTGCTCAACCCGAGAGCAAAACATGTCATCCTCTGACTTTTTCCATTTAAATCTGCAGCAATATCTCCAGGGGGCTTCTTGGAAAAACGGGCGTGTGCTACCTCAGAAGGTACATAGTGGTTCAAGAGAGTTCACACAAAATAACCTAGCGGCTTGCCTATTCTTCGATTGCATTAGGGAAATACATTGTGGTGCAAAATGGTCAAAGGGCATACAGAGCTGGTGTCAGCCAGAATAGGAATCGTGTGCTTTCAGTCACAAAAACTATGAGGAAAATGAATCTTGTAACACAGATAAACAGAAAGTGCTCTGGTGAAGTGGATCTTTTTGGGCTGGGCTTAGTGACCAGACAGAGACAGACACTGCTTTGGTCTCGCAGCGGCTTCAAAGGCATCATTAATTTCACAGTCTAGTGGCCAGACACACAACTTCATGGCTTCTATCCTTTTAACACCTAGCACAAGAAAGGGAATCTCTCTGCTCCTCTTAACATGTTGCATGTAGCCTGACACTGGGGACATGGACTCAGGGTTCGAAGCCAGAGAGTTCCGACCAAACTGACAACCCAATTGAAATAAAGTTACACACTGATCTCCTTTTGTTTCTATGCTTTTGGTTCAAGGTTCCAGTCAGGGTCATACAGACAGTCCTCTACTGACCGACTCTCAGTGTGAAAGGCTTACTTTCAAGGCTCCAGTCAGGGTCATACAGACAGTCCTCTACTGACAGACTCTCAGTGTGAAAGGCTTACCTTCAAGGCTCGCCGACGGTCAGGGCATTGCAGATGCTGGCACACCACCCAGTCTTCCTCCTGAACAGGCTTTTCATCTGGAACACACAGCAAAGGACGGACCGTGTGAAATGCAGTCCTATTCAGTAGGTCAAATACACCCACACAAATGTATTAAAATGTGTAAAAATATATTTTGAAGCCATCAGTCCTAAGAATGCCCTGTTTACTTGAAGGTGGACTAATACAGTCAGAGTGAGTCAGTGAAAGAAACGCACAGACTTGATTATTTCACTTCTGTAGGATTTTTTTTCTCATGTTTCCACAAGAAAATCCCATACTAATAAAACTTCTTTGAAATGGAGAGAGTGAGAGAGACAAACACAGAAAAATAAACTGAGTTATAGACAGGCAGACACACACACACACACACACACACACACACACACACACACACACACACACACACACACACACACACACACACACACACACACACACACACACACACACACACACACACACACACACACACACACACACACACACACACACACACACACACACACACACACACACACACACACACACACACACACACACACACAGAAACAGAAGTTGCCATGCCAATGAAGCCCTGTGTTGAGCTACAGACAGAAAGAGAGACAGGGAGAAATAGACTGAGAAACAGATCAGAGATACATCGTTGCCAAACGTCTCCACCTCCTAGAAATGAAAAGGCTGTGCAGGATTTACATTGGGTTAAAAGACCACAACGACAGCTATACATCCTTACATACAGTATATTGTCCTCCATCTTGATAATACAGTCACATTTTAAACAACAATCAACAATGTAAAAAGAAAAAAAAAAATGATGGTGCTTGCCAATGAGCACACAGATTCAAAATATATACGGATTCATTTCAAGGAATCCTAAAAACAGTGTCAGTGCCTTTGGAAACCAGGAAGTCACCTTCAGTGGGGGACACAGGGAGGTCAGGGGCTAATAGAGTGCAGGCAGTAACTATGCAATTTAGCCATGACCTATTCCTTGGATACCACAGAGTCCCAACCAACCGCTCTACGGGAGGCGTCACTCAACTTCCAAGATCAAAAGTACCAAGGCCGACAGTACGTATTAACCCCCTTAATGAGACAACAGCCTTAAACCTCGCCCACTCGCACCCTTCACAATAATCATGGAAAGACATAGATTTTAGATCAAGGTAAATTTGACAGAAATCCCCCAAAAACACAACTTATCTTCCACCACAGGCACGGCACACGGCCGGGATGGAAGCCCTGGTCGGGAGCAGGTTAAGACACGCTTCCACTCACTCTGGGCCAGACTCAGCAGACTCTCTGGCCTTTTACATCTGTTGGACTTCGGTCTTTATTGCTTCTTCATATTATGATCTTCACCATTAAACTGGGGGGGGGGGGGCGCTGTGAGTGTCCTTTCAAAAATCAGAAAGATAAAAGCACCAACAAGAGGCTCATAGAGGCAGCCAGCCACAGACACGAGACAACCACCAAGTAACAATTGAGCCGGGAGGCTTCCGGATCTCTGACTCAGCACCCCGAAGCCCATTAGAACCTGTGAAGTCAAAGTTCATGTACAGTGTATCTGACATCGCTAGCTGCCCATCCCTCTGCCCCCCCATACCATGGGACTGACTTCCTCTCTCCTACTAGCAGCACATTGTGTGGTGATGGGTGAAATATGAAAGCCTGCTCTCTAACTCAATTGCTTTCATTTGCCTCACTCTGAAAGTCTCTTTCACTCTGACTCCTCTCTCGCTTCCTCTCTCTCACTCCTTCTCTCTCGCTGTCTCTTTATCATTCTCTTTCTCTCCCTCTCTTTATCTCTCTCTCTCGCTCTCTGATGAACAGGAATTCCCGAACTCAGCACTGCTGATTAAGCCGAACGCAAACAAACATTAGCACACACACACACACACACACACACACACACACACACACACACACACACACACACACACACACACACACAACACAAGCATACACCAGCACACACTCAACACAAGCATACACGTGACAGCAGACAATGAATTGAGCGTGCAAACTAACGAGACAACAGTCTCAGATAACGCCAGGGCGGCAGTGCCGTTTCGCCTCGCCCCCCCCCAGTGGTGTGCTGCCGGGGGCCTAAATCCTCATTAGACATCCTCAATAAACAAGACGCCGGCACTGAGCGGCTGGCATCCATTGTGCAAAAAAGAATAAAAAAAAGAATAAAAAGAAGAGCATTCAATGGGTGTGGGTGAACAAATGGATTGTGTGCGCTGTATGGTCACGACTGGCTGAGGAACCACCAGCCGGTTGACACTGTGCGCTCAGACCAAGCCTTTTGTCATTGTCACATGGTGGGTCTACATCATGGCCTGAAGGAATGGGCTACAAGCCTAAGACTAAACCACCCGGCTACTAGCACATCTCATCACCTCATCATCTGGTAATGTTTGTCCCCCCCCCCCCACATCCACCTCCTCACACCCCATCACATCCTCCACCAGCACAGCTCCATGTTTAGGCAGAGAGAAGCCATTAGAGGTAGGGCCAAGCACACTTTTAGCCGTGAGCCTTAAGCATGCATGAGGAATGTTAAGAATGCCTCGACCCTGCCTTCAATTTGGTGAGCTCTGCCATGGCACATTGGGGGTCTGAGGCGTCGCTGCTCTTCGCCTGTTCCGTTTCGTTCCTTGTCTTTTCATTTGAAGCTGATGGAGGGAGGCCAAGTGTCTGAAACGGCCAACCTCATATCGCAGTGGACCAGGAGGAGGAGGGGCTTATTACGCAAGGCCGCCGTTGGCTGGCTCCTGGTAGACAAAAGACATATGGCAGACGAGGAGAGTGGAGGGAAGGTGTTTCCTATAGGCCTGGGGCTAGTGGACTTGACTTGCACTGTGTCACGTGGCACCTTTCAGTAGCCAAGCTTGTCCATCTCTGTAAGCGCGGGAGGCTGCTACAGAGCACGGCAGCACTGCGGACACAACCCATTTCCAGACCTGTTTCACTGACAGGAGTGGAGTTGGAAAGACCAAACTGATCTAGGATCACGCAGGCTGCAACAATGCGTAACAGGGCATCAGAGGGCTGTAAACAGACAGTGACCTCCAGGTCAGGGCATGCTCCGAGGGACCTTTGGATCAGGGTACTGCCAAACTGTCCCCGCAAGATGTCTTCTTACAGAGGTCTAAGTTGTAAAGAAGGCTCTGTAAAAACACAATAGACACATTTTCCAGGCACTAGCCCAGTTAGTGTAATGTAACAGGGTAATTTGAGTAGGGGATATGATTACATCAAGCAAGTGAAGGCCGATTCCAAGCGACGGTCAACCTTTTCACACACGCACGCACGCACGCCTCCCAACAACCATGGTTGAGCTTGCAGGAACCCAACATGCCGTAACGTAGCCCCGTCCAAAATCCAACCAACCCCGGCCCAGATGGTGCCGAGCCAAATGTCACCTCCCTCTGAAGGACCCCCCAGGCACTGTCGAAATGGAGTAGGGATCTCTGAACTTTTTACACATCATAGCTACATACTGCATGCTACCAAATGCTTGCATTCATTTGGTACATTAACCTCTGCCCTGCGACGATTCCCTAGGTCCCAAGTGCCCAAGAGAAAGTATTTCCCGGGGCCTTCTGTCAATGTAACTGGTAAAATAAAGGTTAGTAAACAACTGGGGGAGGAGGGGGCGGGGGGGCTAGCTTCAAGGGACTGTCTCCTTATTAGATACCGGATATTTAGTAGTCGATATCCTCATTTGCACATTTTTACATAAATATAGACTATAGACTCATAAACATAGTCAAATGCATTTCTCGACCACAGTGGCAACAAGCCTGGCCCCGGGACGGAGTCATGCGAGGGGGCACCACCCAGGGAAAGACTCGAATCCTAATCACAATCAGCTGAAATGGTGGCCTGTGTGTCTGTCTGGGTTTTGTTATTCCAGTGCAACAGACCAGCTGTTATTAATGTAGCAGCATTTTCCGTGGCAGTCAGTAGGGCCTGAACAAAGCCACCCTCTGGATGTTATTGTACCCCCGTAGTGACACACACACACACACACACACACACACACACACACACACACAGACAGACATACACAGACAGACATACACAGACAGACATACACAGACAGACATACACAGACAGACAGACATACACGCACAGACATACACGCACAGACATACACGCACAGACATACACGCACAGACATACACGCACAGACATACACGCACAGACATACACGCACAGACATACACGCACAGACATACACGCACATACACACCTAAATATGGCCACATAGTGCTTCCTCCACTACTAATGTCAACAGCGGCGGACAACAACAAGCGGGACAGAAGAGTGCTTTACAGTGCTGTGAATGAGTATTCAGCCACTGATTAATGCATACGTTTCACAGTGAAATGTATCTGACCTTCAACCAAAGCCAAATACTAGATAAAGATAATCGGACTGAACAAATAGCACGATACGTTGACTTTTGAGACACTTGATGAATTTAATGAACACGCAAGCTACGCAGCACACAACGCAAAAGGTAAACACCCCCTCACAACCAAAAGCTTTCTGTAGTAGTTGATTAATCTGTCTCATCGCTGTGAAGGAATCCGGGCCAACTTTCATGCACACAACTGCTTTAATGCAAGGACATGTGTAGGATTCTGAGCATGAACTACTCTTCTCAGATCCTGACACATCATAGGGTTTAGACCTGAACATTCATTGGGCCATTTGAAAACTTCTTAAGTGTTGCTTTTCAGCTATTCTGGTTTAGACTTGCTTGGGTTTTGGATGGGTTTAAGCTCTCGGGCAGATGGCCCAACATTCTCCTGTAGAATTCTTAAATACAGAGCAAAACACACTATAATGTAATTAGTGTTTTTGCACTGTATTGAAAATGCTCATAGATGTCTCGTTTGACACCAAATCCCAATAGTGATGTGTCAGGAATAAAATTATATTCTGCCTGGAAGAGTAGGCCAAAATATCTCCAAAGCGGTGTGAGAAACTGATTAACAGCTACTGGAAGCATTTGGGTACTTTATTTGCAACTAATGGTGGCACAAGCACAAGTGTTGCATAACTTTAAATTAAATTCGAATTAAAAGTGTTACTTGTTCACCTTAATTTAATATTAAGTTTTGGTTCAAAACACTCAATGTAAAAAATACATAAATAAAAGAACCAGAAAGGCGGAAAATACTTATGGTACTTTACAGTGGATTACCTAATGTGTAATGAGAAAAACAATACATTTAATTTTACTTCCCTTGCTTCTTCGTGTCAGCTTCAGGCTATGGCTGGGCAACAGTGTGCAAAGGCCAAAATAAATAATCTGTTCAATCAGATGTTGCAAGAGGCAAAGCCATGAAGTCCAACACCAGTGAAAGTACCAGACATCAGAAATCTGAAAGCATAATTCTCTCCAAAATAAGAGTATGAGCACACTAATGCAGTTTAAACTACTTTAATAACCATATTTAATACAGTATAGACTATTGTAATAACTACATTTAATACAGTTTAGACTATTGTAATAACTATATTTAATGCAGCTTATACTACTGTAATAACCATATTTAAGAGTCATGTGCAGGTCATTACATAAGCAGAACGCTTAAGAGCTTAATGCCTGACTGAGCAGCATCTAATGGTAATGTGCCAATATGTTCCCTCACTATAAGAGCCTATGGCCTGATTATAGCAAAGGGAATTATAGAAGTTTATACCTCTGCTGCTCAGGGTTAAGGGGTCATGGACAGGGCTGCCTAAGCACCCTAGCCCAAACCCTCCAGCCCCACGCACTCAGGCAAAAGGGCTACCTTAAACCATAAAAGCAGTGGTACTCAACCCGGCCTCAGCCGTCAGTGTATTTGATTAGACTAGTCTAATCTCATTATGCTAGGCTAATCATCAAGCTATTGATCATCTGACGACAAAACTGTGAAAGGTCCGGGGGTGCTTGAGTCCAGTCCCTGAGCCCGGCAGACACAGCAAACCCAAGCAGGCATATCCCCAGCGTGGCTGAGAAGTGTTTTCAGTAGCAGTCGTGGCGTAATTACAGGGACAGGGGTTCTAGGTGGGGATCAAAGACCCGTCGTTTTGTTCCCTTTGCGGCAGTCAGACGCTCAACTTATCCCTCTTGAACCCAGGGGTCTACTCGGCACGGCATACACCTTAAGCAGCCCGGCAACCCGGCAGACAGAGCAGGCAGACCTCCAAGGCACTGCAGTCTGGCAGGGGCTGCGTGGACCGGATAAAAGCATTCCGGTCTCCAGCCTCAGCCCAATGTTATCACTTTCCTTTTCCCTGTCACTAATGGCACAGAGGGCACTGTATGGCATACAGCGCAAGCCTGTGTTGCTTCAAGCTTCAACTAGCAGGAGCAAGTGGAGAGAGACAGTAACGCAATTTAGCTTCCCGTAGGCCTACAGAGTCCACTCGCTCCTGCAGCTGTAAATATTTCATCGCCACAGCAGCAACTTCTCCTATCCCAAAGCACATCCCAGATCCTCTCTTCCGAAGGGTTCACCTTGCCAGGTCACTGAATGTCGAGAGCTCAAAAAGGGGGGGGGGGGGGGTCCACGATGGTGCTAAAGTGCTGAGGTCAGAATTACTGATGAACGAGAGCAACCCAGCATCCCATCGAAACTCTGTTCACAGAGATCCTGGCTACAGTTCATTCTTCAAGTCTGTCACTTACCCAGCATCATAAAACTAACGTTGAACCCGAGGCACCGTAGAGTCAGTTTCCAAGATCACCTTACAATGGAATCATATTGCCACTTGCCCAGTGCATTGTAGGACATCAGTCCAAATGGATTTAAGCAGAAAATGAACATGTTATTACTTATATGCCACATAAGGTTCTTAAATATACTGTATCAGATTCATGTATTTTTATTCCATTACATAGATCCTGAAGCTTACCGCACATGCCATGGATGATGTCAAGAGAGGATGACCAGGAATATCGTTCCGCACGCTGTTCGTTAAGATTGGATGGGATGGCCTCCAGCTCATAGGCACCCCGCTTCTTCCAATACAGAAACATGGCTGGGGACTAAACCCGGTCTCCTTCAAATCCAACACTAACTCTGCACATTAGCGCCTCAACTTTAATGAGACAACCTTCAAATCACTGTAGTAGAATTGATCCTAGTGCCACACCACGACACTTCCCACTAGTCAACCATCAACCACCTACATCTTCCCTTCTATCATACATCAAACCCGTCTCTGAACACCTCTCAACAGACTGAAACTACTTACCACAGACCAACCTGTAAACTACGTCAATAGCTTATTCATTCAACTTTATTCAAAAACTGCACCTGCAAAAATAGACTACATTACATCATTCAACTCAATCACTAAACAATGGCTTTGAACTTTCTCTCTAAGCCACGCACCAGCGATATTCACTCCAGGTCCAACTGGGCATGAATTACTCAACATTTCCTTCTAACTGGGTTTTAATTACCTCAGAAGAAACCAAACCACAGGCTTGGTTTTAAACAGACTGTTACTCATATCACTAATATTAAACAGACAGCTTTGACACCTGATTCATCAGTGACCCCCCCCCCCCGCCAGGATCTGTATTTTAGATTCAATCCAGCAGAAGAAGACTGGAACAAAGCCCAACCTAAACAGTGCAGTGGGTTCTAACCCCTTGAAGAACCTGGCATCAACTTCAAATAGTCCAAAGCCATCAACAAAGAAATATCCCATGGCCTTGCCTCTCTTCCTGATGCTCCTTCTGTCCGTCAAGAGGAAAGATGCTACAAGTTTCCAAACAGAGGGAAGTCCCCTGCCATCGTACCCTTCCAAGCCATTCGCTTGACCTACTCTTGACTTTACTGAGGACTTCCAAACATGCCCTAAAATTCTCTCTAGATCATGTAGCTGTCTTCCCAAGGTCCAACCACTTTGTTATTGCCACCTAGGCTAGTACATATTCCAGTGCCATAATCCAACCATAGATTTAACTTTTACATCCATGATCCTGTAATCCCAACTTTCTCAAACTTCTCCTGCGTATTAAACCGTCAAGCTGTGGAGTGTCATAGACCGTGTAGAGCATTCGACCCACTCCACTCCATCAAACAAGTGATGTATTCATACAGAGGTGAGTTGCAGTGCATGCTGGGATTGTAAGTCTGGGCCAATGGCTTTATAACCGAATGACACAAAGATCTCTTTTAGACCCACTCCTACATGGAGAGCAAAACTTTCTTTATGTTTTGCACGAACTGTAAAAGCCTGACATTTTTCAGCATTAATTTGGCTCACTAATGTCTTGCTCTTTCTGTCTCCGGAAAGATTTATTCTTGTTTTATGAATGGAACAAGTCTGTGATGGCTGTGCTCAGCTATTTCTGCGGAGGTACAGTAGTACAATACAGACATTGGGAGAGAGTTTCTCAGGGAGATAGGGGCAGATTTAATATGACCACCGCCCTTTTCTAGAGGCTACAGACAGAAGACAGAACATTTCCGCTCCACTAACTGAGGACGGGTTAAAACCACACCAGTAAGTCGTCAATCTATTGGCATGACAATTTCCAAACATTGCTGAAAGATTGATTCACTGTTATTATACATCTATAATAGGAGAAAGAAGAAATACTGTGAGAGCGCACCACGCCAGCCATGGTAGGGAGGGACAACGTCACACAGAGACCCGAATGTCCAATTTTGGGATGAGAAATTAGAGGGTAGGATGGGAGCCGGTCTGCTGCTCCACTCTGGGCTTTTGCAGACATATGGAAATAATCTGGAACAGCTTTGAGCGCACTGCTGCTCACTTTTTAATGAAGAGACCAGTCACGGGCAACAGCATGAGAACGAGGAACTGCTACAGAGGCAGGGGACTAATTCCACCCACTTCGTGCAGAAACAAAGAGGGGAAGTAGACTCAGGAGATGGCAATATTGTATAGTAGTCTCGTGTCCCTCTCATCACATCCCAAATCTGGTCATTAACTGCGATTAAAATATATTTTGGTCTTTTGAAAACATGTCATTATACGGCAAATGACGTCCAATCAAACGGCCCATCCAGTCTG
The DNA here is from genome assembly GCF_011004845.1 of Esox lucius. Classification (NCBI taxonomy): domain Eukaryota; kingdom Metazoa; phylum Chordata; class Actinopteri; order Esociformes; family Esocidae; genus Esox; species Esox lucius. The sequence goes on along the minus strand of NC_047580.1, from coordinate 27,371,697 downwards.
CTGGTAGTTGGGAAACAATACACTGTTAAATATGACCTTTTGTCTGTCAGCTGCACTTCTCATCTCATTCATTACAGTGTATCTGTTTGACCACGGCAGATTCCTCACGCTAACTATCACATCGCTATAGTCTTTCTGAATTATCTCGTCTGTAAACAATGAGGTATTAATGGGGAGTTTAAGGAGGAATGAGTGTCTGACTGAGTGCAGGTACAAAATGGTAACTGTGTTTGCAGGAGTCAGAGTGTTGACAGAGGGAGTGCAGTCAAGCCGAAGGGCTTGTGCATGCCCATGTGGAGGAGTTCTATGGTTATATTTAGAAAGGTGGTCCATCTTACAGGGACTGGTTAACCCTACGCTACCCAGGTCAGCTGCATGGAGCAGCACCAAAGAAGTGAAAGGAGGCCTTTGGGCAGATAGTCTGATACTGAAAAAGACCACTGATGGCAAATGGGAAGAAAAGAAAACTGAAAACAACACAATGCATAAAGACACCTTTTCTTGGTTTTTATTTCACTTTTACTTAAACAGATGGTACAGTCAATAAGTGTTTTTTAACTGTGATCTTAAAACTTAAAAATATACTTTAAAATATACTCCAAATTTAGATTCAAATATGTCTGCATGGAGAATATGCTGTCAGCTATGATACAAAACCTGCAGTTTAAATACAAAAGAAATACAAAAACACAACAAAGATGTATGGAGCAACAAGGATCAGGTAGAGATACTGTATCTTACAGATAGTGTGTGGTATTTTGGTAACAGAATAACAAGGCACTGTGCCATTTGTCTTAAACGTACATCACGGCAAAACAAAATATAATGATTGATGTTCATTGGTAGAAATGTTTCCAATTCCTTTACAGCTAGATGTTTTCTATGACCCCTTTTCCATTTGCTCAATGAGAAAACAAATGTTCCAAAGTGTTGAGATTTGGAAATTGTTGTTATAAATGTTATACATTTGCCACCTAATTCCCCATGCTCCTATGAACTTCACAAGCTGTTGCTCGAGGGGACTTTTACATCGATTGCAGCATTTGGTCACTATAGAATACACTACAAAAAATATTAAATATCCAATCATTTTTACAGTCAGCGACAAAAAAAAAGGTTTTAAGTATAGTATTAAGAAAATGATTTGGATCCAAAAAGGGCTCTGTACTGACTGAATATGGAAAATCATTGTGGTGAACTTCCACACACCAAGAAAAGGGAAGCATGTCTGTCCTGAAGAAAGTACTCAGACAGCTGCTTGCAGAGACAGGCCTATATTGACTTCTATTGACTCTGCTTACAGAGCATCCACTAACTCTGATGAGAACGTCGAACCCTGGTCTTTGTTGTGCTTCTAAATCAATGAGCATGTGCTGTGGAGTTCAGACAACACAACAGACCTTGGCACAGGCGGCCTTTTCCACTGGATGCGCTTTGAAGAGAAACCCGCCCCTTACAAATTACCCCAAAAAATGATTAAATCTTCTCAAACATTTACGAGAGAAGCTATTTGTAAACTGAGGTCTCTTGAAAGCACATTCATTCCAATCCACGCATCAGGAGAGCTTCTTGCCATCCATGTGCTGCTAAAAAGGGTGTGACTGTGTGTGCCTTTATCCCCATAGAGAAAATTGCTATCAGACATAATAGTAGACATTTAAATGGCCATCTTTTAACCACCAGTTAAGAGGGACAAACAACTGGTATTGCAGTCTTCAGCTTGTTGATATGAAGAATCCTTTAATGGAAACGGCATGGCTGAAATTGCAGTGGGTCTACACTCACAGAATCCTCACAGAAATCAAAACACTCATTCGCTGACTGAAAATATGGTTATTGTCAGCAGAAGGCCTCTAAAGTTTATAAACAGTCATTTGGAAGGTGTGTGTGTGTGTTTGTTTGTGTGTGTGTGTGTGTGTGTGGGGGGGGGGGGGGTGTTTAGAGAGATACCCTCAGAGGTGAACATTAACTCCAATATCTACTAACCTAAAAAGAGGCACAATCTGTATGACCTCAGAAAATTCCCTTGTAATTATCCACTATGTTCTAAAATGCAGAGAGAACACAGATCCAATTTAAAAAGGCGTGGTTCTCAGCAAGAGCAAAAAAGAATGACGGTGGATTCGAATTAATAGCCACCATCGTGACCACCAACTTGTTTGAAAGACCTTGCTTAAATTGCGTGATTAAAACTATTTCTGTCAAACCGAATCCAGATCAAACCATGTAATCTATAGACTGTACCAAACTAAGAGAGAACAGCCAACTGGACTCAGCGCGCAGGCCCAAATCCACACATCAGTTGGGTCAATCCAACATGCTTTTCTAGTCAGCTGGATATTTGCATTACTGAATAAACAGGTGTAATCTGTATCCAAAACTCCAACACAGACAACAGCAGTGTCAGATCACTATAATGTAAAACACAGTTGTATTGTCCACGCTATGCTGTCAAGTGACACATCCCAGCTGACTGAAAGAGCCATAAGTTATGTTTTTTAACTGTTATTTTACCATTGCAGAGCTGTGGTCCGGTGGTAGCAATGCATATATGCATATATCCTAGCCGGAGAACAGGGTTCAACTCTCTCCACCTTTCACCTGTCTCCCTCTGATTACCACTGTCAATCCTTTCAAGCACCCAGCTAAAATGAGATCAATGTCCCAACAAACAAGGTGAGACCTAACGATAGAATCAGGATGACTGGACTGCGTTGAAGTACTATGCGATTTGGTTGCCATTCCCTCCCATGGGCTCTGAGGAGACCTTTGTAAAAGCGTGAGGGATAAGAGGAGTGGGCTCCCGATGGCAGAGCGCATTCAGGGCCACGACTTCCTATGTATTTGACAGAGCTGGGAAAGATAACACGGTCACATAAAGAAAGGTGAAGGGCTTTCAGGTTCCTAGCGTGTAACTATCGCAACCGTACCACAGCACATCAGTAAACACAATCTTATCGGTGTTCTGATACATTCAACTTCAGATTGAAGATATCCATAATATGTTGTTTTTCCCAGATTAGTGGGAAAGTGTTCGTATACTAAGATTGCAATCCAAACTAAACAAATTGTTTTAAATTGGCAGAACTTTCTCCATAGAGTTTGACATGATCTATCGTCCATAGGAAATGGACAGACTGTTGGTCACAACATAGTCTGGAGGCTCTGGAACAGACATAAAAAGAAAGAAAAAATGGGAAATGGGTTTAAAAAGTCACACAAAGAAGGAAAGTAAAATGAGGGAAACACTAACGGAATCTCTGGAGAAAAGCCAGAACTAGACACGAGCTAAAGGCCAGAGACCCCTAAACACATCTTAGTAGACAGACCAGACATCTGCTCCCAGATTAAACTAGGCAGTGTATTTAAAGACCGGCTTAAGAAAGACCCATGGCCTGGAACACTGACAACATCCCAATGTATAGTCCAGACTTTAGCCTACATCCCACATTAAACAAAACACAGAGTTGTTGGCGACTAAACAAGCAAACCACAGTCAATCACACACGCAGGTATCATGAAGAATGACAGCTATAACGCTGTCCATAACATCCTGCAGCCTGTGGGTACATTCACCACTCTACACATAAGGCTGATTAGCCATGTACAGTATGTTTCTTGTTGTGCTCGTGCACAGCGAGCCCAGACAAGACATCTGGTCCCAGATTAGGCCAGTGTGTTTAAAAGCAGAGGCTTAAGACCTGTGACACTGAAGGTTTCCAGACTCAACCAATTAGGCTACTAAACTTCAAACCCATGGCGTAGAGGCCGTACACCCTATAAGATGAAGGGTGAACAAGAGGGCACTGTTGCAAAATAACAAGCGACCGTGCTAAATGCCATAGAGTTAGAATTTGCTTGTCACAAATGTAATGAATGAAAGTGGCTAGACGTCCAGGACGTGAATGTTTTCCCATGCAACCTTAACTTGCCCTCTGATGTGTGCTTGGGAAAAGGTGCGCTGGCAAGCCACAGCAAAAAGATTTGGAAAATTCCAATAAATAATGTTGTTGGAGATATTACAACCAGATTCCGATTCCTCTTTCAAGAGTGCCGTTTCTCGGCAGACTTATCATCTGGGTTCTTTCAAGTTCTCCTTAGCTAAAGTCTGAGACAAAAATACTTAGCCAATAGGTCTCCGACTGTGAGGATTTTGTCTCTGGGCATTTGCCAAGAGATGTTGGCCTGCCGGGCTTGGTAAATTGGTCAGCTTCTTGCCTGATAATCCGATAACTGAACAGTGTGAAACATATATACATATATGGACAATCACTGAAGTGTCCCTTGCAAGTCAACATTTTTTAAATAATTATATTTCATGTTGTGTTGACCCTTTAGCTGCTCAAAGTTTAATACAAAAAAACCCATTGGAAACTACAGAAAATGCCAGCTAATATCTTTATGACATCCTAAAAAGCAATTATTTCCCATGGATGTATTTGCTCAACTTTTGAGCAGCTGAAGTACCAATCACACAGAGAACTGGATTAAGTTCAAATATAATTTCACGCAACATTCTGCCTTTTTGGGAAAATATTAAAGATTTTCCATGGACAAGTGTCAGACTGTACCATTAACATTGTCTAGTAGAGTCCGATTAGTTAGCTCAAAGACTGACCTGTCAAAACACTGGTCGGGGGACACAGACAATGTGACAATTTGTCAAAGCTTTGCAACAAAGTCTGGCCTGCATGTATGTGCAGGTACTTAAATATATTTTCTATTTTAGTAATTAAGCACTCTTATACAGGGCAATAAGGTGAATTGCCTTGCTCAAGGGTACAACGGTCATCTAAAATGGCCATAGCATGCATGGCAATCCTTTCAGATGATCCCGTATAGATTCTTGGAGACAATGTGATAGCAACGATGTGTATTGCATGCGATTATGAATTATGTAGAAATTTGAGAATGAGGGGGGAAAAGGTAAATGTAGGACACTTACTGAGTCGTAGTCGGAGACCAAGCCAACTCCTTGGTGGTGACTTGTGTTGTAGAACTGAATTCATGGTCCACTTGTTTGGTACCATTTAGGTCCTATTTTGGTTCTTCTAATGAAAACTCCAAAACAACACACCCGGAACTATTGGAAGTTTATCTAGTTTACATGTGCCATTTTACCACTCTCCATTTCGCCTAAAGGCCATTATAATCATCGCTCCCGCAAATTAGACCACGTTATGTCGTTTTAAGCTATATCCGAACGTAGCGCGTGCTCGTGCAAGACGTCCTCTGTAGCTCACCTTGCTTGAGCAGTCAACCTGTTCAAAAACAATGCATCAAAATAAAATTACAACCGTGTCCCAGTCTCCGATCGAAAACGAATAGGCTAACGGCTGATTGGTTTAGATTTGATGCCAATCTGGTGATAAACACTGCCTAAAGGTAAATTCTGACAAATAGGCCACGCTGTTTTTGTTTACTCCATTACGCAGCAGTAACCTGTTGCTCCACAATGCATTATCCCTACGTCCGGATCGGTCTGAAATAGCATTAAACTATCCAACCATAGTAGCGTTCCTCCCTACCCTACCCCTCACCGGCTCACGACGAGAAAATATGGTTCTTTGTTTAAAATGTCCGTTATTCCATAGGTAATGCACTACTCTGTTGCAATTTTCAGACACTGCTTCTCCGTTGCTTTCGACAAGTCGCCACGAAAGTCGCCAATGTAATTCCCCGCCTAGTCTCGCCGTCTGTACCTCGGATATCAACCATCAAAAGCCTTTTCCATTCATTCAATTCAAGCTACCTTCCTGGCACTGTGTTGCCGCTAGGGACGCAAAAGAGACCATTTGTCTTCTAACTCAATGCCTGAAAAAAACGAATACAATGTAAACACAATGTTTAAGCAATAAGGCAGTCGTGTTGAGATATATGGTTTCTGGTATATGGCCAATGTAGCACGACTGAAAGCTGTTCTCAGCTACGACACGGCGCTTAGCCGTGGTGGCAATATACCACGAACCACATACCTTATTGCTAGTTAAACGGGTTACCAACGCAATTAGGGCAAAAGTGATTTTATGTCATACCCGTGGTAAAAGGTCAAATATACATGATTATCAGAGAATCTCAAATACCATGTCGATCAGCCAATCAGCATTCAGGATTCGAAGCAGCCTGTGTATAATTTACTTTGTGTCAAATTCACGTCCTTGTACTAATTTATTAGAGAAACGAAATCCAATATATGGATAAGTACTTTCCCTGTTAAAATTGAACAAGCAGTAAAGAGGAACAAGGTTGGTTATTTTGTTTATTTTAAGGGGAAAAAAAACTGATGTTTTCAATTTTTGTTTTTGTCTTGTTTTTACAAATAAACCCCAAAACAACTTGATATTTACATTTTCACATGTGGGTGGGGCTAAATATGGAATGTCTGTCATTGGTCAAATGCACAGCCAATGATGTTTGTCTCTTCAAAATAACAGTTCAACCCGAATTATATTCAACTACTACTTTTCTATCAATTCAATTACATTCAAGGTGACAAAATAGCCACAATAGCCACAAACTATCTGTTGTTTTTTTGACTAATTAATAAACAGTTTTTACTGTAAATAGTTTTAAATGTAAAACTATTTACTATTTTTAGTATTAACTCTGAGTTTGAAGGAGCAGGGCACCAGGGTGAAATGTAAAAATTATATGTATCCACTATGTATTATTCATGTATTAATCCCAAACAATTTTATTTTGAAGCTATGACAGAATAATATTCCTTAATTAATATTTAAGGGTATAATGACAGTATATATTGACCAATTAATGTAATGCTGTTGCTGTAAATTATTTGCTTTTCACAAAATGTATTTCACTCATCTACACACCATACTGCAAAACTTAAATATCTGTTGGATAAGTCTTCATCCCCTGAGATAATACTCTAGCAGTAATTACAGCAGTCAGTCTGTAGGCAGAGGCATCTCCCAGCTATCCACAATGTCAATGGACAGCAGTATTCAAGTCATGCCACAAATCCTTTTTTTTATGGATATAACCTTGGTTACTTGAGTGAGGGAGTGAGTTACCACAACTAAGGGAGCACACACACATGCACAAGAACCAAACAGAAGATCAAATCACGCTTTTTAAGGCCAAACTGGTGCTGAAGCAGCCAGGAGCCCCATCTGGCACTGCCATGCGGTGAGCCACCCGATGGATCTAAAACTGAGCTTTTGGAGATGGGCCAGAGCCATTGTGCCGCCAAAATGCAACTTTCTCTCAGGAGCACAAATAGCTGGAGTGGGTACTGCATTTTGCACCTGTCAAGCTCAATTAGGGAGAGAGGAATTGTCTGGTGAGGACGCTTTTGGCATGCTTTCTCTTGACGCCCCAACCATGTACACCTGGAGGAGGATACACCTTCAGAGTGATCATAGGGCATCTGTAGTCTGTTGAGCTTTGTTGCCCCCACCTGGTCATGTTCTGCAGGTGCACAACGGCCCACCTAATCTTCTAGGACGGGTCATGTGAATAAATACACCTGACATGTAGTTTATTCATGGGACTCTGTTCTGTTGATCGCCGAGTGGGTTGCGGGGGTTCTGAACAGATATCTCAAACGCTTTTTTCGTGAGCGCAACACACCTGTTCCGGCAACATGACTCGCCAAAGGACCAAATCGATAACGCAAATAACGTACAATCCAAAAATAGTGGCTTTCAGAATCTTGTCAGGGGGTGCTAAGGCTACACCTGGGGGGCTCCGCATCTACATCCTGTGGGTATGGATGTGTTCCTCTTGCGGTGTCAATCCTTGCTGTCTCAGCCGGAAAGCTGTTCGTCTGCAGATGGGATCATTCGTCTTTGCAACGCTCTCTCGTATTCAGTTTTTGGGGTTCGAATGATTTGCGGGAACTTGGCCGTACTCCGTCTCAGCTGGATTTGCTTGTACTGTAGGCCTGGTTTTCAGGAGCAGGTCATTTTTTAATATAGTGTATGTTATGCTTTTTTTTCGCTGTAAAATGTTCACGAAAAGTGAGGTGTGTACGGTGTGTAGATGGGGGGAGCATTATTTTAATTAATGACTTTCATTCTCAGGCATTTGCATAACTACATAAGAAAATATTGAATGTCTATGGGCACTTTATGCTAACCATCTGCAGCAACAAGAGTCCATGTATAGGTCAATAAACACTATTATTATTAGTAACTATTTTATAATGTTGAATATAATGTTGAGGATAAGCTTGGCATAGCTGTAGTCTGTCCGAAAAACGGAATACTGAACACATTAGCGTTACCCTTGTTCTCGCTTATCCATGTAAAACCTCTCATCAGTTTTAAAATAGTCGTGCATTCCCCCACGAAGCATCATCATCTAGAGGAGGAGCACCTAGTTTAGATTAAACATGTTTACTTACCCCTTCAGAATTCTCAAACCCATCCATTGTTGAACATGAAAAAAAAACGTATAGAAGATAGTTTTCCGGCATTTTATGCTTTATTAAGTAGAGACAACGGGAACCATAGTTTATTTTTGTTGAATGAGCTGTGGGGCCAGATTCTAACACATGTAGGATAGAGGCAGCGGCCTAGACAACTGAAAAACCCTAGGCCACGTTATTTGACGAATTAATAAACATTTCTTTATTTTCTGTGTTATGTTTAACTCGAGCGTTTAAATTTGGAGAGGAATGTAAAATAAATCCAAAATGTATTTGTTTACAAGTAACTCATATCATTCCCAAGATTAGTCCAGGATTCCCATGGGCTTTGGTATTTTTCTGGCAGGAGTTGACATTTTGGGCCATGACGTGGACCCTTACCATTGTCTCTGTGTTTATTATGCACTTTCAAACTAACAATAATTACTTGTTGTGCTTGTCTGTTTGTATTGAAAGCCAGTTAGTTGACACAGTCACAAGTTATTCAGATTCAAGCAGATTGGTTTGGGAAAACTTTCTGCCCAAAAACTGCTTATGGCTACCAAACAAAAAACGAGTCTAGAAACACTAAAGAGGGCCTCTTAGTTGTTGGTTACACAGTATTAGAGCTTGTTGAAAGGGATTCGATGCAGAGCAATTTGTCAAAAGCAAAGACAAGATCAAGCAAAATCAAGTTTTTACTATAAACTCATTATTTCAAAGGTACCAATCACACAAGACCAGAAGGCAAAACCTAATTTAGGACAAACTGTGTTGGATTAACTACTGGACAAAATTAAAATTCCCTCACACAACATGTCATTGTTGATGTTGGTTTTGTTAAGCTTGTGGCATTGGTGCCTTGGAAGTCATGCATTTTTGAAACAAGATCAATGTTAATACACTTGAAATATAAATCTGAACAACAGTGCCCCCATCAGGTGACAAAGCCTCCACACACCTCAGAATCCTCAGGGTATTTTCTGCTTTTAATGTATGATCCCATCTTGTACTACATTAAAAACTAAGACTTAATGAGTAAATCAGGAGACAAAAACATCCTACACAGTCATGTAACAAAAAACTGAAAGGACATTTTATTTAGACCTACAATTTCTCAATTTTGTCAAAAACAACTTGGAATGAGAAAAAGGTGGGGAAATAGAATGGAGAATTGGTAACAATCATTGCTTTGAGTTCTTAATGTGTTTGTAGGTATAATTTTAACCTCGTATGGACATTCTGCATGAAAAACATCTGCACGATTATTTTACTTCTGAATAACAGAAGAAATTCTAGAAAATGTACTGGTCAGATGAATAAATAGGTACTGTAAATCAATGTCCAGTTACCTCAAAAATGAAAGTGATGTTCATTCAATCCTAAATTGTCATTGTAGGTAAAGAAAAATGTTGAGTGATGTAACACTCCATACTGCACTAACATTCAAAACAATATTTGCACACCAACAGTTTTCCATGCTCTAAAATGGGATTTATAGAAAAGTGGTAGATTAAAATGAATAAAAGGAGTTGGACTTTGTCCTACTCTTTATATCATCTCTTAGAAAGAGTTAATCTACCATGGCCAATTAATGTTTTTTTTGTTTTACAGTCATAAAAAAAAAAGATATAAACAAAGGAAATGTTGACATTGAAATTCCAAATATTTCTGTTATGGACAAAAAAATAATCTAAAGATGAGCCAGATTATAAAAGGTACACACACAGATATACAACATTTTGACTATGAAAAGAAATGCTCGGCTCTTCAACAAAAAAAAAAAGTATACAAATATTTTTTTTAAGTTTTGACAAAGGGTACAATCTTGGCATTGGAATGTCACCCACAAGAAATTGACACAAAAAACAGTCCGTGTCCAAAATGACACCCTACACACTAAGTAGAACTCTACATTTGACCAGTGCAATAAGGTGCCATTTCAGATGCATACGGGACTTAACTTTAAGTAGTGATATTGTCCATGGGATAAAAACACTTTGTTACAGTCATCCAACACTACATTATATCCAGGACTAAAAGGTTTCTCTTGATTGAAGGGCCAAGGTCAACCCAATTGACCTATAGAAAAGAGCGGTGGCCTCCACAGCCTGGGTCAGGTGTCTGAAGTGGAGCAAAAGAACACAGTGCCATTGAATGCTGACACCGCGATACTCCTGTCTCAGGAACCTTCTTTGTTTTACATTCAAAAAGGCCTTTGCGTTTGAAGTCGGCAAACAAGAAAGGTAAAAAAATATTATATCCAGCTGTGGAACCATATTCTCCGCTCACAAAAAGAAAATCACTTTGAGTTTCTCATCTGGCCGGGTCGTGCAAGACCCTTGAAGACTCTGAACTTCCCTGCCCCAGACAGCTCAAAGCTGTAGTCCATTGTGACGTAGGGTGGGTCTCCCACAATTCCTGTCTGTAACAGAAACAGGATATGGAAGTCAGGCAAAGCAAGGCTAAACAAAAAAATAACTCAACAGCTAAAGGCTGAAATTGATCAGGGTATGATAGGTCAGTCTGGCTAAGAAACATCTATATATTAAACGGTGATACTTGTGTGTAGATGTCAAACAACAACGACAGGCGGGAGGAGATGAGAGTTCAACTCTGTGGAATGTTTCCTGTGGTCTCACCTGCCCTGTGAAGAGGACATTGGGCAGTGAGACAGCCCCCAACAACAGACAGTTGACCTGACGGAGGACAGAGGGAGCTACAGGGGTGACCAGGAAGTACAGGCCCCTGATCATGTCCACTCCTCGAAGGACACCTGCAGAGAGAAATCACACCGGACAATTACTCCACACCGTAGCTTGTCATCCCTTCAGCTGTCCAAACCATCCATTCAGAGAGCTGGTTGTCCACGAGGAGGAGATGCCAAACGTGATGACTGTTCTGGTGTTAGACGGAGAAGGTTCCCAGATAGAACAGCAACACGCCGTAACGCGTGCATGTATGGCAAATGGGTACGGGACTACTGACGTACCGAGGCCCACACAGGGACAGACGGGGGTTTGGGAGAGCAGCACCGGGCCTCCCCTGCCTGACACCTTCTCATTGAGGCAGCACAATCCCACCAGACTGGCATTGGCAGCATAGAGCATGTGGGTCGGAGCCACCTCACAGTGTGTCACTCGCACAGCCACCGCTGAATGGGCAACCTGCATGGAGAGAACAATTATTCTCTTATATTCTTATAATCACACACATATCATTATATTGCTATCCTCCATGAAGGGTTCTTATGATGTCTGACCTGGTAGGGGGTGAAGCAGTGTAGCGGTCTGACTGGGCCTGGTTCAGGAGACTGCATCTGGCTGAAGTAGCCCAGCAAAGCCAGGTCACGTAGTTCATTACTACGCTGGTGTCTCCTGTGAGGAGAACGTACACCAGCAGAGGAGAGGGTGAGGTGAGCTCGGAGCTAGACTCAATAACCAGCGCTGGGCAAGGGATGCGTTGTGTCGTTAAAACTCTTACATTTCACCCTGGCGCCCTGCTCCTTCAAACTCAGAGTTAACACTGAACAGAGTGTGGCTGTGCTGGGTCGAGTGGCCCCCACAGCCGTCCTCCACCAGAGCTGACTGGGCAGGTGGGTGAGTATGCCAGCCGTGGGAGGACCTCAGGAAGTCCGTGGTGAGCTGGGGGCATATTTCTTTATCCCCGCTGCTGAGCTGAACGACGTGAGAGACGCTGAACAGGCGAATGATGTCCACCAGCAGCTGAAAGCCAAAATCTTCAGAGGCAGACACGCGTTAAACATGGCAGAACGGAACAAATGTCTCAAAAACACTTTGGAAACTAGAACCGTCTTTTCTTTACCAAAGCATGAACCCGGCAGTTGGGGAGAAATGTAGAACGCCTGTCACTGACCTTTGACCCAGCCCATTGTGTTGATGATGATGGGGGTCTCTCTCTTGTACAAGCGCCACAGGAACTTGAGGGACTCCAGATAGCGGTCCAGGTCTGTTTCACAGGACGTCTGGCCGTAGAAGATCATGTGTTCTGGAGTCCACTGGTGTGTGAAGGGGGGACCTGGAAACCACAAGACAGACCAGGCTTAATAAAAAAAACTGGAAATGGTGTATTCAACCTGTAATAAAGAAAATGTTCCATAGGATTGACTGTATTGGACATGTGATGGTATTTGAAAGCTGTACATACCTAGCAGTGGCTCTCTGACAGTACACAAGGAGAGACAACCCGATGGAGTGAACTCTGTCTGGCCCAGGTCACAATCCAGGTAATCTACACACGCAGTGCTACAAACACACCACACACACCTTAACAGCATTGTTTATAACTCCAGAATCTTTCAGATTAGATTCAATTTTGGCACTAGATGTGGTTGTTTTGGGGTAACTCTATGATTAAGCAGCAACCAATAAAATGTTCATGTCATTTAGCAGACGGTCAAATCTCGAATGACTTCCAGGAGCAAGTGTCACAACAGTACGATTTCTCAGGTTGTCGGCTCAGGCTACTCGTCAGGTGCCTATAAACGTGAAGTTTATTTAAATACTCAACTTAGAGTCGTGTAAAGCCGGAGTGATTCATCCAATATTTTCTGCTAAACAGTTTCCAGCTGAACTGGCTTTCCAAAGCATTACTCACTGGTTCAGTAAGGTATTGATGAGGTGTCGGTTGAAGGTTGACTTCCCAACATTCTTAGCACCACATACTATAATAACTGGACAGCCATCTAACTCTTCTGTAGATTGAAAAACAAACAGTCAATAACTCATAGGAATATAGAAAAAAATGCAAGATACATGGGTTAGCTAGCTTTAAAAAAATAAATAAAGAGACACTATTTTCAGTTGAACGCTGAATCCATTTCAAATGGATGAAATGTCAAGTTATTTCTGAATATTTGGTAAATTTACCTGGCTAAATAAATTGCCTTGCTTTACGGTATACCTGTCACATTAAAACATCTTCCTACAGATACAACTGAGGCATAACACTAGAACATAACACCACATTCCACAGCAGATTAAAAACTCAAAGGAAGGTTTATGAATGTTTTTTTTCAGTGGCAATAGACTACTAACAGAATGAACCCCCCCCCCAGGCTGGGTCTGTTTACCTGCACATGCGTTAACCAGGCCGTTGAGAGCTTCCCTGTAGCTCTGCGACATGAACATGCCTTCAGATGACTTACGCAGAGGAATCACACCAATGCCAGAGAGTGGAGTGTCCAGAATGGCTGAATTGTCTCGTATCTCTCTCTATCGATCAAATAACCCAAATGTATTCACAGTCATTTTCACATCAGTAGTTGTCACTAAGTGTGTCAAAGTAACTACAAAAAAAATTAAATACACGTATAATATACATTTATGAAAAGGCCAGTTGTTCAGGAGAATTTGGGAATGTAATTGTCAACCCACCGAATTGAGTCCAAACAGCTCGTTGAGGTCTGGGAAGCTGGTGAGGAAACGTGTTAGAGGTGTGTCCAGTGGCTCCAGTAAGATTATACAGGAGTCTAAATATACTTCGCTCAACAGTCTCTTATGAGTGTCTAATGAGGAAAAAAAAGAATCAAAATTGGAGCAGCCTTATAAAAGTGACAGAATGGGGTCAGTCCTATTGGAAACAGTCAATCAAAGAAAGCAATCAAGGAAATCATCATGCAAATCATTGTAAGGATAGATAGCATCATTCAAAAGCCCATCTTACCTGTAGAAAGGTACTTGCGGACAATCGCTTTGACCACTAAACGGCCCTCTTTCTCGGTCTTACTGGGGTTAGAGGAGTCCCCCAGGGCTGTGACCGTGAGGGGGCAATGTGAGGAGGGGGAGAAAAGCGGGTAGGACTGCTGACCCTCCTCAATAGTGAAACCATGCACCTCCACCCGACCATAGAGACATGACAAAAGGCACTTCCCTCTAAAACACAGGGTCTGGAGGAGATCATGTTAATGAGTAACTTTAATCCACACATCTCCGACAATTCATAAAACCATATACGACAAAACACAACAACCCTGACAACATGATACATTTATGAAAAATACGGAGTAGCGTATAGCAGTGAGTGTGTGCGCTAATTGAAATGTAAAAAGTGTAGTCTAAAAGCATACAAACGCACCTGACCCGGTTGCATGACCAGTACTGTCCGGTTATGGACATGATCCCTCTCAGCACAGTGAAAAAAAGCCTCCTCCTCCATCCTGCCAGGTGATACTTCGGCTGACAATGAACTATCCTTGCCTTCTGTGCGCTTTCCACTAAAATACTGATGTAGAACAGACTTTGCAAGGGAGCACCAGTCCTGGGACTCGTCTGAGTCACTGACCTGCTCTTTTCCACCAGCTCCCCCATTAGTTAGTGAGGGGTGGGTAGTGGTCCTTTCTAAAGCCAGTGGGTTAAACGGTCTGAAGCACACAGCCTTGGCTCCCTTCTTCAGTCTCTTCAGGTTATGCTTGTCCTTTCTAACATTAGACACATATTTCTCTATCTTAGCCACGTCAGATCTGAGGCTGGAGCAGTCTGAGATGTTGGAAACTCTGTTGAGCTTGTACCACTTGTCCTTGCAGTGTGGTCTCTTGGACATGTGCTCAGGTTTAGATGGAGCCTTGTGTACCTTCATGGTTGTTTATGGCTTTCCAGATGCGAGTAACATAAAAGGGGGAACCCTGAATACAGAACGGTAAAACAATTAACACAACTGCTCTAATAATGGGCCAGCAAATACACCTACTCTAAGCTAGCTAAATGGCGAGCGTTGTTTGCTAACGTTAGCTAGGTAGCAAACGTTACTGCAAATATGTTAAAAAAGCAGGCAACGACTTTCCTCGTTACGTTAGCTAACAAAACCATTAACAGGGCTTATTCAGTTCGCTAAATTAACACAAATCAGTACTTGCGGTAACATCTACAGTAATATTTGGCCATTTAACTAGCTGCTGTACAACTAACTGTATAACAACGTTAGCCAGCTACGGAAAAGACGTTGAGTTAGCTCCCATATTGTTTCGCAGGAACTTCCCCCTGATCAACAAGACGGAAGGTTGGATATTAAGCAGCCAGTACCTGTCCTTAATTATCGGGGGAAACTTTGATAGAATGCCCTATACAATACAGTAGTTACCAATTACAATTCGGGTCGATGCACCGCTTTATACTGCTAACTGTTTTAACATGTGAGCCAGTCAGACGCCATCTTGAGCCAATTATTTGGCCAACCGGTATCTCACCGTAAACACTGGCGGCTACAGCGGTTACTTCCAAGTTAGAAAGTTCGTTTAGTAATGTTACATATACAATAGTTAGCTATAATACCTCGCTAGAAATACGTACAATATGCATAATCTATTACATTAAGGCAATCTGCAGAGAAAATATCTAAGCTCGTATTAGACAGCCAAACAAAAACGAATATCACAAAAACGTAAAATATGTTATGGCCAAAAAGTTATTTCACGGAGTTCACGCATGCGCTCAGATTTTCACTTTGCTTGACGTTAAACTCTGTATGGAGTGAAAATTCGTTCGAGAGTATTCGCTTCTCATTCCTAAAGTATTATATGAGTACACAATCTTGTTAGTTAAAAGCGATGTTTATATCCTACCTATTGACGATTTTAATTTAACTTCCCAATTCGTTAGCTTCCCAATTCGCTAGCATGATGCCATTCGAAACGTCACATCCGATCCCTACCGCCTAGGAAATAAAGCAATCCATGTTCCTGAGACGTTAGTCAAAATAACTTTTTTTAAATTATATTAAATTCAGTGCACCATTCCGACAACTGATAGCTGAGAAACGATTGTTAGCATCCTCCATCAAAGGTAGGAAGCATCTCTGTCGTTTCTGATGGACACAGCGCTTAGGGAGCGTCTGTATAATGTCGAAAACGTCGAGGTGCCTGGTTTGTTACTTAGGGGTTAGGGGCCTACACCTGTCTGAGTACTGCATCTGTCTTATCTTAAATCAATTATTTCAAAATGTTAAATGTACAATTTAATCATTTAGCGTATTTTATAGCCACGTGGTCTGGTATATCTGAAATTACTCAAACTCTTGTGCAAATGTCTCAGCAGTTAAAAAAAGAAAAAGTGTATAATTGACTTCCTATGTGGTTTGTAATACTGTACGCAATTAGGCTACTGATTATGATGCCATTACATTTGCAAGAACACTAGCTAATACTATAATAATAGTAACCAAGGTTACATATTCTCAATCAGTTATTGTCCCCTTTTTATCTGTTTTCAGATCCGGTGTCCCTTGCGTAGCAACTATCGACAGTCAGTGGCGGGAGATGCTTTTAAAGGTGAGCAGCACTCACGCCCAACGGGTGTTGGCCTTTCTGAATGAGCAGAGGGCTCTTGGCTGGTTCTGTGATGCTAAGCTGACTGTAGGTGAAGGTGGGAGGGCGTACAATGCCCATCGCAATATCCTGGCCTGCTTCAGTGATTGGTTCAAGGAGTCGGAGTCCTCTACCGTGGTGGAGGAGGTTTCCCTTCCTGAGGAGTGCCCCACAGACGGCCTGGAACTGCTTCTGGACTTTTTATACACAGGGGAGTTGAAGCTCGACTCTCTGAATCTGGAACATGTAAAAAAGGCTGCAGACAGCTTACGTGTGCCTGATGCTCTCGCACTCTGTCATCAGTTCGCCACGGAAAGGACAATCTCCCTAGAAGGAGCTCAGTCTGCAGATCTTTTGGCTGAGGACAACGGGTCCATCCCAGCTGTGAATTATTCAGAAACCAAGGTCACCCTAAAACGGGGGAGGCCCCCCAAAAAAAGAGGGAGGCCCAAAAAATCCAAAACCCCTAGTAGTGGCTTAACTAAGAAGGATCCTACAGAGCTGACCACAACTGACACACCTGCCACCACAACTCGCTCTGGGCGTAGGGTGAAGGCCTCTAGAAAACTACTTGGAGAGGGCCTTAGCACACAGATCCTGCCCCAAGAAAGGACCATCAGCCAGGGGACACTGCCATTAGTAATAAGCCCTAAGCATGGAAGTGATGGATCTGAGGATGAGGGACATGGCCTCCTCCAGCCTATAGATACAGCAGAGGTAACCTACGATAGACATGCTTGCAATACATACAGTACCTCACAAAAGTGAGTACACCCCTCACATATTTGTTAATATTTGTTTATATCTTTTCATGTGACAACACTGAAGAAACGGCACTTAGCTATAATGTAAAGTAGTGAGTGTACAGCTTGTATAACAGTGTACATTTGCTGTCCCCTCTAAATATCACAACACACAGCCATTAATGTCTAAACAGCTGGCAACAAAAGTGAGTACACCCCTAAGTGCAAATGTCCAAACTGGGCCCAAGGTGTCAACATTTTGTGTGGCCACCATTATATTCCAGCACTGCCTTAACCCTCTTGGGCATGGAGTTCACCAGAGCTTCACAGGTTGCCACTGGAGTCCTCTTCCACTCCTCCATGACGACATCACAGAGCTGATGGATGTTAGAGACCTTGCGTTCACCCACCTTCCATTTGAGGATGCCCCACAGATGCTCAATAGGGTTAGGGTCTGGAGACATGCTTGGCCAGTCCATCGCCTTTACCCTCAACTTCTTTAGCAAAGCAGTGGTCATCTTGGATGTGTGTTTGGGGTTGTTATCATGTTGGAATACTGCCCTGCGGCCCAGTCTCCGAAGGGAGGGGATCATGCTCTGCTTCAGTATGTCACAGTACATGTTGGCATTCATGGTTCCCTCAATGAACTGTAGCTCCCCAGTGCCGGCAGCACTCATGCAGCCCCAGACCATGATACTCCCACCACCATGCTTGACTTTAGGCAAGACACACTTGTCTTTGTACTCCTCACCTGGTTGCCACCACACATGCTTGACACCATCTGAACCAAAGAAGTGTATCTTGGTCTCATCAGACCACAGGATATGGTTCCAGTAATCCATGTCCTTAGTCTGCTTGTCTTCAGCAAACTCGATTCAAAACAGTTTTCTTGTGCATCATCTTTAGAAGAGGCTTCCTTCTGGGACGACAGCCTTGCAGACCAATTTGATGCAGTGTGGGGTATATGGTCTGAGCACTGACAGGGTGACCCCCACCCCTTCAATCTCTACAGCAATGCTGGCAGCACTCATACGTCTATTTCCCAAAGACAACCTCTGGATATAACGCTGAGCACATGCACTCAACTTCTTTGGTTGACCATGGTGAGGTCTGTTCAGAGTGTAACCTGTCCTGTTAAACCGCTGTATGGTCTTGGCCACCGTGTGGCAGCTCAGTTTCAGCGATCTTCTTATAGCCTAGGCCATCTTTATGTAGAGCAACAATTCTCTTTTTCAGATCCTCAGAGAGTTCTTTGTCATGAGGTGCCATGTTGAACTTCCAGTGACCAGTGTGAGGGAGTGTGAGAGCGATTACACCAAATTTAAAACACCTGCTCCACATTCACACCTGAGACCTTTTAACACTAACGAGTCACATGACAGGAAAATGGCTATTTGGGCCCAATTTGGACATTTTCACTTAGGGGTGTACTCACTTTTGTTGCCAGCGGTTTACACATTAATGGCTGTGTGTTGAGTTATTTTGAGGGCACAGCAAATTTACACTGTTATACAAGCTGTATAATTACTACTTTACATTGTAGCAAAGTGTCATTTCTTCAGTGATATAAAAGATATAATCAAATTTTTGCAAAAATGTGAGGGGTGTACTCACTTTTGTGAGATACTGTGCTTGTGGACAACTTGCAAATATCTTTGATATGTTGGAAATAGGAGATTATTGCATTTTAGCTAGATAGATGCTTGTTAATGCATTTCATATTTTATTTTAAACTTGTGTCTTTAGGTTGTTTTGCATATGTGTTTGGCCCATCTCTGAAAATACATGACCATATCTTAAATTGTTAGTGAGTTTGTGCGTATGGATTTGTAGTTTCTTTACTTGAACTACATTCAAAATGTTACTATAGAAGTATAAAATGTCTCCAATTTACTGGTGGATGAATGTTAATAGAGATTTAATGGTTTACTTGACAGATAACAGATATAGTCAGCCCAGATTTAAGCTCCGAAGGTAATTCTCATCTGCGGCCCAATGACGGCGATGATGAAGACGATGGAGGTGATATGATTGAGGGGTCAGATGAGGAAACTGATGAAGAGTATGTGCCACATGACCTGTTGTCCACCACCTCCAGTCCCAAAGGCAGACGTAAAGGACCAGGCACAACTGTCAACAAAGAAAATGGTGAAGGGGCACCCGATGGCTCTAAAAAGGGCTCTGTTCAGTGTCCCACCTGCAATAAGACCTTCCTCAGCAAGTACTACCTCAAAGTCCACAATAGGTAGCCAATGGATTGTTGCTGTTTTACAGGTTTCTCCTATTTAGATGCAAATGCATTTTGAACGATGAATCATGAAGACGACTGGCATTGATTAGGGTGAGCAACTAGTGTGAACAGTGTTTTTTTACTTTATGGTGTTCCCGTTGTTCAACAGGCGTCACACGGGTGAGAAGCCCTTTGGGTGCTCCAAGTGTGGGAAGCGATACTACAGGAAGGAGAATCTGACTGACCACCAGGCCAGAAACTGCAACTGTGGTGAAAAGATAAAAGCAGTGAGTGATCAGTAGGAACTGAGCTATGTTTACTGTGCAGAAAAACGAGGGGGGAGCTGGGAGGGGACTATGTTGACCTGTTCAGTAAAATTTTCTGTTGAGAAACTTTTAGCTAAGGTCAGGGTGTGCCCTAAATTCTGTAATAGCTTATATTTTCCTTCATGCACAATTTTTTTATTCTCATTGTTGCTACAGGTACACACCTGTCTTCAGTGCCCCATGTCATTTGATAGAGTGGTGGATCTACGTCTTCACACTGTCTCCCATACAGGGGAAATGCCCAATAAGGTCCAACACCGCCGCACTCCCTTGAACAAGCGCACAGTTTCTGTGAACATATCGTTTATTCACATATATCACACTCATACTGACTTCTCATTACTGGGTCTGGGTCTGTTCTAGTGTGCTTCATGTCTGGAACAGTTCATGCGTAAAAAAGACCTGCGAAATCATGAAATCAAGATCCACGGCGCACCGAAACCACATGCGGTAAGTCTGGCGTTTCGTGTTCGTTTATTCAGAACACTGTACCCTTTAGAACCCTTTTCCTCAAGCGCCCCGATCACCTGTACAAAAACAATTCTCCCACAGTGCTCTCTGTGCACCAAAGCCTACCTGTCTAGAACGGAGCTGCGACTGCACGAGGCGTCCAAGCATCGCGGCGAGAAGCTCTTTGTGTGTGAGGAGTGCGGACATCCGGCCTCCAGCCGCAACGGCCTGCAGATGCACATCAAGGCCATTCACAGGTGGGATGGGTCTCTGAGCTTCGCTGTGGGTCAGGGCTTTGTTAGACGCGGAGGAGCGCAACGGTTTCGCCCCGATGTGGCTGTAAACATGCTGTGAGAATGTGACTTAAACGGTGCCTCTGTTCCTCAGAAATGAGCGTCCGTTTGTGTGCGAGTACTGCAACCACGCGTTCACCCAGAAGGCCAACCTGAACATGCATCTTCGGGTTCACACCGGAGAAAAGCCCTATCAGTGCCACCTCTGTGGGAAGACCTTCCGGACACAGGGTAACAACCACTTCCGTACTCCTTTCGTACAGCAGACATGGACACACGAATCACGTAGTCTGATAGACCCATGGCCGTTGTGTTTACAACATTCATTTCAATTGCAGTTTGGTTAATCGGAGTTCCGACACCTAGCACGATTCCAGCCGTGGCGGGGTCAACCTCTTTACCTGCTGTAGAAACATGTTTGCGATGGTCACACTGTTGTGTGCATGTAACTGTACGCATCTTGTGTCATTACAGCCAGTCTCGATAAGCACAATCGCACCCACACGGGAGAGCGTCCTTACAGCTGCGAGTTCTGTAACCAGCGCTTCACAGAGAAGGGCCCGATGCTTCGACACGTCGCGAGCAAGCACCAGGACGGCCGCCCGCATTGTTGTAAGATATGTAGCAAGACCTTCAAGGGTAAGAATGGCCACGGAGTTTGTGGCACCACACCGTCGACGGACACTTTTACATTCCATCTGTACATGTCGAGTTCCCATGAAACCTTTCGCAGAACTACGACGGTCATTCATCCATCGGCTAACACACACATTCATATTGTGGCGCTGCAACACCTTAGGGGGATTTCGCCCCCCCTCAGTACACCTGAAGGGATTCCGTCCTAACGTAGTTTCACTTGTCACTGCCTAAATCCTCCAGCCATCGAGCAGCTTCGTGTCCACGTGCGCCGCCATCAGGGCATGAGGAAGTTTGAGTGCGAAAAATGTGGCTACAAGTTCACCAGACAGGTAGGCCAGTGGACCAGCTTGGTTACCTCAGTATCCATACATGTTTGTTGCTTGCCGAGCCACAGAAGGGAGAAATAAAGCATTAAAGTCCCTCTGTTTCTTCAGGCCCACTTACGGCGTCATATTCAGGTCCACAACCGCACGGAAAACTACAGCCCGCGGGAGAGAAAGCTCCGGAACCTAATTGTGAAGGAGGTGGGGTCGCAGGATGAGACAAACCCCTCACAGACACCGCCCACTGAGAACGAGAACCCAGAGGAGCCAGGTGTAGGTCCAGATGCCTCTGGACCTACACCTGGATTCGGCGTGTCTCCTCTTAGGGCTGTACCAGGAGCCGGTGACCTAGCCCAAGGTGTGATCCAGCCCAAGGTGGAGTCCAGCCAGGGGACTGAGGTTGGGTCCGGCCAGACGGAGGTGATGTCCACGCAGGATTTGGGGTTGTCGGAGATCAAAGACGTGATGGACCAGGAGGCAGGAGACAACGCAGTCGCTGAGACCACTGTGGAGCTGGAAGACACCGAGGATGATCCTGCCTCCAAGGGAAAGGCTTGAGGATGGGGAGGACGGGTCCGTGCCTCCCACTGTTAGACACTTTGACTCACCATGGGAAGGGAAGCCCTGAGCAGCGGGAGTGAAACCTACTGCAAGACTTCAAGAGCTCCCACAGGGACCACTTGTTCAGCAGTCGAAGCACCCCTTTAATTTCTGTCACCATGTGTTCTGTCTACATAAATGGCACGCTTGGGGAGTTGCACTGGAAAACCTTACCCACTGGAAGTTCCCACCCAGCCCGATAGGCTATGAAAACCCCTACACTGTGGACATTATTCATTTGGCCTGTTCATGGGGACTAACAATGAACTACTGTACAACTTGGCATGGAGCACTGAAGTTATTTCATGGTGTTTCTGTGTTTTACACTGTAGATCTAGTGAATGTACATCTGTCAGAGAGTCTTGCATCGTCTAGCCAAATGGTATATAGAATAAAGTGAGTCCTGCCTGCAGTTTTATTCAGATCATACTGAAATGGCCTTATTACCAGAGTATACGAACCAAAACACAATGCAGATATGATTAAAAAAGAAAAATGATTTGAACAACACAACTTGCATGAAAACAAAAAAAACTGAGGATTATTGATGTAAACACAAAACGCAAAAATAATCTATTGTTCACACAAAATGTTACACAAATAGGCTGAGAACTTTTACTACTTCCAGTTACCATCAAAGAAGTTGGTTAACTATTGTCTATATTCATAGATACCTGTGTCTCCAATTGCAAAGGGGAGAAAAGTAACATTAACTGAACTAACCCTATATAAACATTTTCATAAATAAAACCATTTAATAAAATATGAAAGCATCTGTAATCTTCAAATAACCAGTACTTCATGCAGGCTAAATTGGTTGTCACATCAACAAGATCTGTAATAGACTCATTCCTGCAAGGAGAGGAAAATAGTTAGAAGCATCTGATAGATACAGAATTATAACACACCTACATAGAATCTATCACTGTCATGTGGTTCTAACTACACAGTCCCAGTTGCATTTAATGAAACCACACTCTGATCCCATCCACAAACATCCGGATACAGTTAGTGGATGTTTTAGCTGTAGGAATGTCTATAGTCATGCAGTTAAATCTGAAGGGATGACGCTGGGTCTCCTAACAACCGGAAAGTGTAAAACAGCTCCACAGTTAATGTAAAAAAAAAAAAAGCATACTCGAGACAAATCCACTTCCACTGCCTGCCACAGATGTTCCTGTCAGGACAGCCGCTGCTTCACCCAACACAAGAGCTTCACGACCAGCCACTCTATTAGTAAATAACAGGCACACTGACTGCAATCTACGGCATTCAAATAAACGGGGGGGGGGGGACATTACACTGCACACACGATCAGTAATTACAGTCAACTTGTGATCACATCCGCCGAGGACATTTTCATCACGAGAAGCGCATGAACTATAATGGAAGTGCACTGTAACACCTTTCCACCAGTAAGGCGTGTGCTTTCACAGTAAATCTAAAATGTCTGGAACAGGCCAGGGTGACATCCCCTGACCTCAGTCCATGTAGTGTGTTAAACAGGGTCGATGTCGTGGTTCAGATTCAGGTTGTTGTTGTGCAGGGCCTGGTTGCGGTGGTGCCGGTGCAGGTGAATGGAGTTGGCCTCGGGCAGGTCCATGGGCTCAAAAGCGTTGGATACGGCGGGCATGAACTGGCGGAAGATGCTGACGCTGCCGTGCCAGAAGGTGGGCTGTGGGAGGCGGCCCACGAGGGCCCAGGTACGGGTGCAGGGGTCATAGGCCTCCACCACGTCAGACAGCTCGAATGTGTTGTCGTAGCCGCCGGACACGAACAGACGGCCGCCCAGGGCTGCCACGCTGCCTCCTACGTGAACCTGACGGAAGCGTCGATAAAATCAGCTCCGAAAGCCCAAATCTTCGAAATCCCGACTGGGAAGCCGGAAGGGGAAATGTGGGAGGGTTTCAGACCGGCACCTGGCATGTGTAACTTACCTGTGTCATGGGGTTGATCTTATCCCATTCATTCTTCTGAGGGTTATAGACGTCAACCTCGGCTGAGTCATCCCTAGAACGCAAGAATCTACAGTGAGAAAATCGAGCCAAAACCACAGCCCGTCCTTCCCGTTATGACAGCTACTGCCACAGATCAGGTGACACTGATGATAAATGTTAGGAGAGATGGTGTTTTTAAACATTAGGACTACAAGAATTAACCTCTGCCCGTGAAAACCTTTGTGGAGTCCATTTCATCACATCCAACTCAGTTGATCCCATTGAGACACCGAAGACTTTATCAGTGTCCTTGATCCCTGTCAATATTCTCACCTGACAAAGTAGATCAGTCCGTTGAGGGTGACCGTCTTGGGGGCGAAGGACCACGGTGGCAGCTCGCCACAGTTAACCAGGGTCCAGCGGTTGGTGTCGGCATCGTAGCACTGTATGGCCATGTTGTCCTCCCCGGTGGTGGTCATGGAGCCGATGGCGTAGAGACGCCCCCTGCAGGTGGTGGTGGAGCAGTTGTCCATGGCGTGCAGCATAGGGGGCAGGGCTTCCCAGCAATCCAGCGCGTGGTCATAGCGTTCGGTGCTGTCCGGCGCCACCACGTACAGCTGTCCCTTGAGGACGCAGGAGCTGTGGTACTCCCGGGGCTTGAGCATGGGCGACACCTCGGTCCACTCGTTGACGCTGGAGTTGTAGCGCCACACTCCGTCATAGAGGCGCGAACCGTCGGATCCCCCTGGGGTGTGAAATGCAGGAGAGAGAGGTCGGTCGGAGGTGGAAGGTCACCTCTGGAAGGTCACGCTACATCTTATCGTGGCACAATAACCCTTGAATTAGCCATGGCTGTTGTAGGGAATGACAACAGGGGAAAATTCCGCTGTGTGTGGACGAGGACCTCTGCGACAGCACGCAGCTTCACCGTGTAGGTGTTACGCCAATTTTGCCAGAAGGTGGTTTAATCAAAGGTACCCTATTAATCAGCCTGTCAGCATGTAGTCTCCTTTCAACGTCAGCCCATTCCCCACCTGTGTGCTTGGTGCCGGAACCCTGTGCCCTGGCTGTCAGGGGCTGTATGGTAGGAAATTACTGCTTATGTTCCTGCCAGAATTACCGGCAACCTTTGACGGCCTGGGATGTTTCCTTAATAGAAACCCTGTGTTTTCCTGAACCTGAGGCCACTCGCTGATGGCGATGATGGCCTCTCAGGCAGACCTGGGTTCAGATCTTATTATTTGTGTTTGAACCCAGGTCTGTCCTTCAGTGATGAGCTCAACAACCTCTGCTAAGATCTTGGCAGGACACAATGTCCCGCGCCGAGCTGGCTCATCTCCCACACCTATAGCCAGAGTGGCTGGCTGCAGCTGTTTATTTATACTCACATTGCCTGTCCTCGTGCTGTTTTATAAGATGCAGCACTGACTGGAAAACAACAGAGGATTCTGGTAACTGGGTGACTAAGAACCCATCAAATGTAACTAGTGTTATGTAAACTGCTGTCCTTTGTGGAAAGTTACACAATAGACTAGATGTAGGCTATATTATCTGTTAAAAACATATACAGCTCCGGAAAACATTAAGAGACCACTGCACCTTTTCCGAAAAAGTTGAAAAGGAAGGTTTTGAGTGAGGAACAGCAGGGTTAAAATTAAGAGACCACTGCAAATTGAACACTTGTGTTCCTCATTCAAAACTTACCTTTTCAACTTTTTTGGAAAAGGTGCAGTGGTCTCTTAATGTTTTCTGGAGCTGTATACATAATACTTGTACATTTTCTGCCCTCCTCTATTTGCTCTTCTGGTCAGACGCAAACTGCATGTCTGTACTTGTACTTGTTCAATGACAATAAAGTTGAATCTAAAGAAAATCTAAAAACATATAGCCTAGCATACAGCATAAACAAAGATGATATGCTGCTGTATCCAGTAAAATCTTTACTTTTCCCATTTATTTCACAACTACATCACAACTTTTACAGCCACTTATTACCGTATGAATCTAAATCAAAAGCATACATTAAGAACAAGTGTGACCAATCATATACAGTAGTGCAACAGTGTCAAACTACTGTCAACCTACCTGTGACGTACATATCGTTGCCCAGGGCAGCTATACTGTAGCCCCCTCCCAGGTGGTCGGGGAACTCGGCCAGGTAGCGCCACTGTCCGGTCTGAGGGTTGTAACAGTCCACAGTGACCAGCTCGTCGCAGTCCTGGTCACAGCCGCCCACCACCACCAGGATCTCCGCCAGGCCGGTGGAGGGGCGTGGCCGCATGCGGTGGCAGGGCCTGTCGTGCCGGTCATACTCACACGACTGGAAGCTCCGGGCTTCGCTGACCATCCTCAGGCAGGAGGGGGACAGGTAGACCAGGGGGTCGCTCTCCACATGGGCCAGTAGATAGAACCGGCGCACGAAGGGCAGCCTGACCTGCTGCAGCAGCTCGGGCCAGTAGTGCATCCGCCGCTGGAGGTCCGCCTTGACCCAGCGCACCGCGATCTGATAGGCCGTCTCCTCCTTGTCGACGCAAAGCGCGTCGTCCGACACAAACTCCAGCAGCCGCTTCCATGGCAAACGCTCAAAGTCCTTGCCTTTGGCCAGGTCCACAATGTTCTTGAGGACGAAGCGGCGGGCGCTGAGGGCCAGGTCATGGCAGGCGTAGGCCTCTGCGAAGTCCTGTATCTCCAGGCAGTTGGACACGTCCAGCCTCTGCTCCAGGAAGGCGCAGCAGGCCTCTTTCACCGACGGGAACTGGAACAGGTCGGCCGTCTTCAGCAGGAGGTCCACGTTGTCCTGGGTGACCGTGACCCGGCCTGTGTAACAGAAGTCCACCAGCAGGCCCAGAAGCTCAGCGGAGACCTCGTGGAGGACCACCCGGTCCATGGCGCTCTCCCTCAGCGTGCCGGCGAACATGGCCCTGAAGTAGGTGCTGGCGGCGGCCAACACAGTGCGGTGGCAGTGGAACTCCCGGCCCTCCGCGCACAGAGTGACGTCGAAGAACTTGCGCTCGGCTCGGAGCTCGTGTATCCCCCTCAGCAGATTGAAGGCGTGGGCCGTGTCGAAGAAGGGAAGCGTGGACGGTTGTGTCTGCATGGCCGGCTTGTCAGACGCCACACCTCCATCCATCACCCCTCTCTCGATCACTCCTCTCTCGATCACTCCTCTTTCCAACCCTCCTCCCTCCATCTTCTCACTCTCTGTTATCTCTCAAAGAGGTTATACTCAAGAAGACTGGGTTTATCTGAGAACGGAAACAGCATGACAATTTCGGTTACAACCAGTTCTTGATGGGTTCAGGTTCACATAATCTCCAAACGCGGCTTACAAAGCGAAATCATGAATACATGAGTCAGCAGCGGCGTCAAGGCGAGCTACTCACAGACCCGAAGAGCCTTATTTGGGGAGCCGGGGCGGCAAAACTACACAAACAAACGGTAGCCTGACTTCTCTTAAGTATGACAGCACAGCTTCAGTGACTATTCGCAGCACCCCTGTCCGTATTTAAGAGGGAAAGCTTGCATGTGCTCTGGGTCTATTAATACACCATCAGGCAGTGTCCTTTTCCAATGTCTGGGGAGTAAGGGGGGGGGGGGGGGCGGGTGGATTCACATTGTGGACTACATGACCTCCCCTTCCCTAGTCAGTCTGCCCATTTAGTCAGACTAGAGCCGGGCCTGCCAGTCAGTCACAGTCATCTTCAGACCCACACGCTGACACTTCCGGTCATATACCCACAAATCAGCTTGTTAAAAACACCAGCTAAACTAAACCGTCTGTTCTTATTATGCACATTGACGAGAAAAACCACAGATTCATGAAAATAAAGTCTCAAAGTTTGCTTCCAAAAGCAAAGGTGTCAAGCACTGTGTCGCCCCACAACAAAGAGGGCTCTCTGGTTTCTTACTGAGGATTTAACCACCTCTAATAGGGTGTTACGCAGAGCGAGTCTCAAAGTTTCTAATCCTTTTTTTTTGTTACAATGAGTCAGCTTTTCATTGCACAAGATTTCACTCCTTTGAATTTCTTCATCATGTCGTCTTTAAATCTCTCATCTTCCAGAATATTACCTGATCAATTGTATAACTGATATTGTTCATCATCAACACTGAAATCATATTCATCCTCGCTGTTATTCTACGAGACGGCTTATGTCCCTCAAACTCAACTCTGGACCTTGAGGCCAGTTCCACGTTTTTCATTTCAATCCTCTAATCATGAACTGATTGAGACCTGGGACACCTGATGGGTGCAATTAATAATGAGGCAGAATAGAAAACCAGCAGGCCCCTTTTAGGGTACGAGCAGAACATCCCTGGCAGTCATTGGGGAGCTTCAAAAACAACTAAGAGGAAATAAAAACTTGGGGATGGGTTAATGGCTATATGTAGGCCTGCTCTCTAACAAGATTCTAGTTGGGACTATGGGATATTCATGCCTGCTTAAAATACACAGGTATGTCTTTATAGAGAGGAAGCTCATGAAGGGCAACACAACCATCAATCTCCCAGCCTTCCACGGTAGAAAAAACAAGATGCCTAGTGTAAAGCCACAGCTCACATTCCACCCCTGGATTCAACAACGTAGCCAGCCGTTGGTCGGTCGATAGAACTCCGTGAGTGATGAGCCAACTTCCCCCAAGGACAGAGTGGAACTCGAAAGGTTAGCATTCTACAGAGACCCTGAAACCTGCTCTGAGTACATTCTGGGTAAGAGAATTTTTTACGTTCAAAGAGGTAATTGGTTTTCCTTGTACAGTACAGAGATCTGGTTAAACAATACTACACAAGTCTTGGAGGTATAGTTTTTTTGCATTCATACTTGGGATATCGGTTTTCAACAAGAAACATCTACAAAAGAGCGGAGCGTGTCTTAAACAGCCCACTTTGAGCAAATTCTGAATATGTAAACTTTCAGAATTATTTAAATTAACCCAATTGAATTTTTTCTTTGAGTAACTTTGCAATATCCTACCATAGTACTTTAAATTGGATAATAAATTATGTATATCTCTTGTGTGAGTATATTTTGTAAATGTGCTTTAAATGACTGTCAAAAAATAAACACACTTTTCAGAACTATACGGTTCACAACATAGTAGGTAAGTGATTCCCCAAGAACTGTATTGAGCTTGAATGTTAGTATGTGTGTTTTTATCAACCTAGAATAACCTACAGATAGACCGTGAATAGCCCCACTGTGAAGAGGGAGATAGAGCAGAGGTGGGTGGACTAAATGGTTGGAATGTCAGGGCTGGAAAACAGAGGGTATTGTGAACGTCCATGAGACTGCCACCTACCGACCAACCCACCAGAACAGAAAGCATATTATGTCTATTTGAACGTGGATCAATGACGGCCATTATGCTCACTCACCACATTTTGCAACAGTCGCACCCTGTGTTATTTGCCCGGCATCTAGGAACCTGACTCATGCTTTATCATTTGGGAGTATGACCTCATTGGAGAAATCCCCAAAGATAGGGCTGACACAGTCATAGTTCTTAATAAAGACAGTCATCATCCAACAAGCAGTTTTGGTGGGAATGCGGAATGGCTGATGAGTTTGGTAACAGAGGTAATTGATTTGTTACTAGCTGTCGTTTCAATCCAATTGCACTGCTTGACAGTCATTTTTGGACTGACATCCTTGTCCTGTGTGACTTGGGATTGAGGCTCCTGGTAATGCTTCTGTGTATATAATGGTGGTGCCATCTGACATGAGATAATGGGTTTGACAGTATAAATCACCGGCAGGGGAAATCTCAGGCCACATGGTCCCAGCCGTTTCCACACAAAGAAATAAATAAGCACAAGGACTCACTTTCAGCTTAAAGATCTTTGTCAGGCTATTTGTTTTTATAGAAACATAATATGACACACATGCTGAAGGCACAGGGTAAAAATATACACAACTCTATTTAAACCCTATAATGTTGTGCAAAACCCCCAGTGATTCTGGAAAGGAGTAAACTGTTCTTCATGGATGCATATCCTACAGCCAAAAGTGTTGTTACGTTATGGAATGTGGTTTCAGAAATTCTTTTAATCCCATTATGAAAAGTTTGTTTGAAGCTAATTCTTTTTAGTGCTAATTAAAAGCAGACCGAAGTGTTTTGTTTCACAACTGCTAACACACATTCCCTGAATATGCACTACATTTAGACCAAACCTCAGTCTTCTCATACAAAATTCAACATAATACTCAACACAATATTTTTTGTTGTATAAACAAAACTTTGCCCTACAAAAGGCATTAAAAAGATTTTAATGGATCAATAAACAATGTGTTGCAGAATTCCCCCTATTAATTTTACACTTTGCATGATATTATAGACTGTAAATTATGCATAGAGTCTCGAATTCTTCTTCTTAACTGGATTTCTTTAAATGTATACGGTTGTTTTTGACAACCATCTTTTCAATGGCTAGTTCTGTGCCTCAGACATCATGCATGGTCAACCACCATCAGCTGGTGTCATTCAACTGTACCCAAAAAGTGCATGTACCCCGCTAAAACAGGCAGAAAAAGTGCATGCAATTTTCCTGTACTGTCTGGTACGTGCTAATGCATAAACATCCAGAGTACAGAAAACAGGGTGGTCAGAACAGTGGTCCGACAGGTTTATAGTGAGTAACCTATTTTCATTTCTGAACATCCTGGCAATACTGAAATGGCTCAGGTTTGCCTGTACTCTTAGCCCATCTTAACTCATTGCCATGATCAAGAACATGGTCAAGTACACTGTTAAAAATTTGTGCTCATTGTTCATCAATCCCTCTAATTTGCAAAAGTTTGTGCTAATGGGTTAGGGTAAAAGGTCTTTCTTCTGTAATTTAGCAAAATGGTTTTGTGTATATCGTTCATAGAACCAGTTTTAGTGTGTTAGCAATTGTGACCCAAAACAACTGTTGGTAGGCCCTGGTATATACTTAAAATAAGAAACATCATATAGCGCCTCACTCTCAGTTCAAAACCAACCCCAAAGTAAAGGCTCCATAAAGTGCTGAGTCATGACTTAAACTGAACTCCTACAGAAACACGAATCCCCATTAAAAAAAGAACAAGAATTATTTAAAAACAGGATGGTTTCTAATAAAGCAATAGAAGGCCAATATGTGCTGGTCACAGATCTGTTTGTGCTCTTCTGCCAAATGACATCTTCATTGTCACAGTGGACAACATTAAAATACAACACCAATGGAGCTGGGACCAAGCTATATCCATGAAAACACAGCTGTCACAGGGCCTGCATACCAGGGGCTGTGAGGATCAATGGAGTGGATCGAGCTGCAGCTCCGAGGTCTCCGCGGCTGAGTCCCCAACAGCCTGGCTTGGTCATAAAAAGGCAACAAACCAAGTCAACCAGTCGTCACATTCCGTCTGAAGAGAACTGGGACGGTCTGAGACCTGAATATGGAGCTACTCAGATAAGAGCATCATGAGTGGATGATTGGATGCGATGGGCCTGGTGAGCTGACACATGGGCCATTGTCTTCACAAACGCCAATTCATAACCTGAAAGTACTATTCCACAAAGCTTAGAGACAAGAATAATTTATTTCTAATTAGATGACGGGTGGTTTGAATCCTGAATACTTACTGCCTGAAAGCTGTGGTATATTAGACCGTATGCCTCAGGTCTGACACATCGCATTACTTTTTAATGTTCTAATTGCTAAGTTAAAAGAGTTGATATTCGCAATAAAGAAAACTTGGGAGTTTGTGGTATGCTGCCAATATACCAGAAAAGTCCTGTCTCAAGGCTGAGTGATGTTTTACCCAAGAGAGCAGGTCTTAGCCTACTGGCCATACACACAGCCTCATGCCTTATGGCTTAAGGCTCACAAATCCTATTCAATTAAAATGTACCTGGTACAATACTGTTACACAAGGATCAATTGCATGTTTTCCCTCCACACTTTAGTGAATCTCTTCATGTTTACAATCTAGTTCACAGTCTATATTAAAAGTTAATGTGTGCATCCTTAACTATGGTAGTGTGTATCATTCATAATAGTAATTCATCAAGTCCACATTAATGCAATAACATAACCCATTCAATGTTTATCTACTTCCTCTGTCCAGTAGCCCAGGCCTAATCTGCCTTAGATTGTTCATAAACAAGAAAACTATTATGTTTTGACGGGTGTGTCTAAGTAGAAACAATAGTTGCCTTTTGCAATTGTCTAACACTGGATACGACTGCAGTACATGGGTGAAACAAAGGGAATATAAAATAGAGAAGTCCGTTATTATTTCATATCAGACATACGTAGATACCTGTGTCAAATGACGATGTCTGCCTCCTTTTCCATCGAGGAAAAACAAAACCTTCGCAGATCATCAACTAAATATAAATATCTATTCAAATATACTTACCAAATGGAACGTGCTGTAGTAAACAAAAGGGTTATAACTTCAAACGCTTGAAAGTTGTTTGCATATTCTTTCTGAAAATAAACTTTGTCGCTTGTCTTCCCCAGTCATCTGCGCCATGATTATCCGCCGCGTCGTCTGAAAGATTGGTACAGCCTCCAACTGTTCCTCATTGGATACAGTAGCTGACACAGTGTGACGTTGTTACAATGTAGATACAATATGCAATAACTTGTTCCCAGAATATTCTGCAAAGCAATTAATATTTTTAATTGTACATGCTTTTTATGTTCTTTATCTTTTTGTTTGCTTCTGTTTGTTTGAGTTTGATCCAATAAATAGGCTACATTTCTGTCTGAAAAAATGTGTTGGGAATTCATTGCACCCAGTGCGAACCCCCTTCATCTGGACCATCATACACAATTCGTATTGTTGTTTTCATACTGGATTCTGTAAGATCTTTTTTTTATCAATTGTTTACAATTCATTTTTGGCTTTTCTTGTATATGAAACTTTTTGGAACCAAACTTTTAAGATGTTAACTTGACTTTCGTTTCCTGGATTTTCATATGACATAAAATGTTATATGATGGTTCTTAATCATGATAGAAAAACTGCTATTGGTCATTTGACCGTTAGCGCATTGCAGTGTCCCAAGGACAGAACAAATAAGAGCATTTCCATAGCTAATTACAACATAATTAATTGTCCGATCCCTCGATCCTGATGACTTGGTAAGTCACCAGCCAATGATGTTGGAAGTTTAAGCCTTTTGCCAACATTAAAATGGTGAAAAACCTTAACAAAAATATCGCGGTCAGAGTGCTGTATAACTTCCGTGTTTTGCAAATACTGCATCTAAAAAAACACAGTTGATTGTAGTGCTTTTACCGCGGTTTCAAAACCGCTATATTGCTTTGTAAGGGTGCCTTTGTAGCCTATGCTATTATACATAATCAGCCATAACATTATGACCACCTGCCTAACATTGTGTAGGTCCACCTTTTGCACTAAAACAGCCCTGACCCATCGAGGCATGGACTCCACTAGACCTCTGAAGGTGTGCTGTGGTATCTGACACCAAGAAGTTAGCTGCAGATCCTTTAAGTCCTGTAAGATGCGAGGTGGGGCCCTGATGGATCAGACTTTGTCCAGCACATCCCACAGATGCTCAATTAGATTGAGATCTTGGGAATTTCGTGGCCAAATCAACACCTTGAACTCCTTGTTGTGTTCCTCAAACCATTCCTGAACCATTTTTGCATTGTGTGAGGGCGCATTATCCTGCTGAAAGAGGCCAGTGCCATCAGGGAATACCGTTGCCATGAAGGGGTGCACATGGTCTTCAACAATGCTTAGGTAGGTGGTACGTGTCAAAGTAACATCCACATGAATGGCAGGACCCAAGGTTTGCCAGCAGAACATTGCCCAAAGCGTCACACTGCCTCCACCGGCTTGCCTCCCATAGTGCATCCTGGTGCCATGTGTTCTCCAGGTAAGCGACGCATACGCACCCAGCCAACCACATGATGTAAGAGGGAACGTGATTCACCAGTCCAGGCCATCTTCTTCCATTGCTCCGTGGTCCAGTTCTGATGCTCACATGCCTATTGTAGGCACTTTCGGCAGTGTACAGGGGTCAGCATGGGCACCCTGACTGGTCTGTGGCTACGCAGCCCCATATGCAACAAACTGCAATGCACTGTGTTCTGACACCTTTCTAACAGAACCAGCATTAACATTTTTCAGCAATTTGAACTACAGTAGCTTGTCTGTTGAAACTGACCACACGGCCCAGCCTCCACTCCCCACCTGCATCAATGAGCCTTGGCCTCCCATAACCCTGTTCCTTGGACCACTTTTGTTAGGTACTGACCACTGCAGACCGGAAACACCCCACAAGGGCTGCAGTTTTGGAGAGGCTCTGACCCAATCATCTAGCCATCACAATTTGTCCCTTGTCAAAGTCGCTCAGATCCTTATGCTTGCCCGTTTTTCCTGCTTCTGACACATCAACTTTGAGGACAGAATGTTCACTCGCTGCCTAATATATCCCACCCACTGACAGGTGCCATGATAATGAGATTATCAATGTTATTCATTTCACCTGTCAGAGGTTATGATGTTATGGCTGATCGGTGTAGTTTGTCAAAACTACTCACACAAATTTGCTGAGTTTGTACTAGGCCTACATTTTCGCAAAACACACTTGTCAAAACTCACACCATACTGACCAAATGGCAGACTTCTCAAAATTAAATATTATACAAAAAAAAATTATCTGGCATATGAATTGAACTTAAAAGTCACAAACAAATACAATGGCACTACTGAACACTCATTGCACACTGGTGAGAAGAATTGAAAATTACAAATGGTATTAATGAATCAATAAACATGTGTTCCATAATTCCCCCTATGAGCTTTTCACTTTGCATTCCATTATATGGACTTTAAATTAGGTCTGGAGAGTATATTCAAGTGTATAGAAAATACACAAATACTATAAATAGTTAATTTTGTGGAGGCTGTTTGCACTGTAATTCACCAACACTTGAAATACAGCCCAAAAACACAAGAGGGAAAATGTGTTTTTAGAGAGTTTCGGTTCACAATGAATTACTCCCTTGATGCTGAATTAATTCTCTATATCAGTTAGGACATTGGACATTGAACATTGAATTTTGAGCAATCATACTTAAAATAGACTTTTAAAGCACACTAATACTCTAGTAATCTTTTAATAATGTATTCATTTCTATGGAAGCGTAATCTCCATTCATGGAATCAATAAGATTTTGACTGCTTGAATGCTATAATATCTCTCTGAGGAATACGAGAAATAATTTGAACCCTAAAGAGTGGTAAGGCTCCTGGGAGTGGCTTACTCTCAAAGGTTACTTAGGTCCGACCTCTGAATGTGTTAATATGTAGTTGGATTAGCTGACTATGTTGTTAACAAGCTACCTTCCATGATTGTCGAATGTAAGAAATTCTGCTCGCTGGTCCAGAAAACACTGCTGCTATGGAATGTGTGTAACACTTTAGTGGTGTAGCGTTGGAGGAACCAGGCACAGGCAGAGATCACGTTCATTGGTTTTAATGAACAACAAACAAACCGAACACGAATGGAAAACAATAAGTACTCTACTGAATGAAAATAAAGTGCGCAACAATGCGACTTAACAACTAACATACAAACAACACTCACCATCATACAGACAGCGACAGCAACAATGATCCACAATGTGGGGAGCAGAGGGGAAACATTTAAACACATACAAACGATACAAATTGGGACCTGGTGTGAAAGATGGGAAACATGTGACAGTCCGGGATGTGTTCGTGAGATATGGGAACTAAAGAATATATGGCACGGTGGCGCTGCTGCTCACCGCACCATGACAGTACCCCCCCCCCCCCAAAGGCCCGGCCACCAGACGGGCCAAGATGAACCCCAGCCCGAGGGAGGGGGGGCGGGGCAGCGCAGAACCCCCATCGGCACACACCCGCCGAGGGGGCGGAACAGCCGAAACTAACCAGGGCAGCGGAGCCGTCGGGTCAGGCCGGGGAGGCAGAACCGGCGTAAGATCAGGAACCGGCGGAGGATCAGGGGCCGGGAGAGCCGACGGAGGGTCGGCGGCCGGGAGAGCCGGCAGCCGGCGGAGGGGAGAGCCGACAGAGGGTCGGCGGCCGGGACAGGAGAGGGCGCCGGGGTGGCCGGGACAGGAGAGGGCGCCGGGGCGGCCGGGACAGGAGAGGGCGCCGGGGAGGCCGGGACAGGAGAGGGCGCCGGGGCGGCCGGGACAGGAGAGGGCGCCGGGGTGGCCGGGACAGGAGAGGGCGCCGGGGAGGCCGGGACAGGAGAGGGCGCCGGGGAGGCCGGGCACCTTACCTCTGGCAGCGAGAACCGGTAAGGCGGGTCCTTGAAGCCCCACCAGTTCTCGCTCTGCCCAAAGACCGGGGAGGCCTCCGGACGTAGAGGGGGTGCCCACGCCAAGCTGGTCGGGGACTTTTTGTCAGGCCCAAATGCCTTTAGAAATCACTTTATAGTTGTCATCCTATCATAGCGTTAGTCACATAATCTGCATTTGGGAGCAAATGAAAGTACACATTGACCTAAGACTAGTGTCAATCCTAAAACCAATAGCAAGAGACCCATCCTCGCTCCCTTCCAACCCAGATATTGCTTTCAATTGATGGAGAGACATGGGGATCGCACCATGGGTGATCTGTCCCTAGAAGGGGACTTTTGCCTACTTTGATAAACTGAGGGAAAACTATGACCCCACTAAGAATAACTCCTTCTAAATACTTGCAGATTAAAAATAAATAAACACACTATTAAAGATAATTTTCCTACTAAAATTCTCCATGGCTAATGTCCGTAGCATATTTCCTGATATATCTCCCATGTCTGACGAATGTTCTTTTTTCGATGGCTTCACAATTTAGTAATTTTGCCCAAACAGATTTGGGTCTTAAATATTCTCAGATCCTCTCTGAGGTCCTGGAGATTCTGATAGAGGCAGAGCCCCAGTTAATTATGCTGGGAGACATAGAGGATCTGGGAACACTGATTCTGCCCTCTGTATCATTGGGTCTTTTTACAAATGCAATGCTGTTGAAACTCATCAGAGGTTTTAACTTTGGTTAAAACTAATTATATCATGATCAGTGGCACGGCTAAAGAGCTCTTTAGTGCAAGAAAAGCAAGCAATGTTCGTTTTTTTTAACAGGTTTTAAACTGTAGTTCTCAGTAGTCTGGAAATGGAGTGTATTAAAGCTTAAATATTCACTGTATGCATTTTAAAGCACATGAAACACAACCATCCGATCATCATAACTTGTATGTTGAATTTACAGATCTGCTTAAATTATTATAATTTTTTAAATGTTTGTAGCACTCATTCAGAAGAAAGCAAAAAGGGATAATGAGCGAAGAAAAGGGGGTGTTGAATTTAAAACAATTATAATTGGCCTCTCCATGAACTTATCCCGGCCTTATTGTTTAAGGGTCCCTCAGGCCATGCGGGAAGGGAAATGCTGACAGCACATTACGAGCCTTACATGTAGAAGAGATATGACTGCATTATCATTACATTTCTCATTGTCTACTATTAAGGTGATGAATATATCAAGATAATGACAAAACAATGGAACTTCATAGATTCTCTTGGTTTATTGCTTCTGTTATTTTTCAGATTTCTTAGTAAACCCATTTGTTTAAAGCCTTTCATTGTTTTCTTAAAACATGCCATTATCTTCCAATTATAATAAACCTTTGCATATTATTATATATACAATTATTATATTATCTTGTATATTGACTAACAATGTATATTGTGAATGTGATGAAAATGTGATGAAAATATTCTGAATAAAAACTGTTACAACTTGAAGACACCAGATGGAGATATTCTTCACTTGTAATTTTCGTTACCTTTAGGATTGAACCAGGAGCTATAGGAGAGGCATTGGAAGGTTATAAGTATGTAATAATTAATAAGTTAGATTTTTCATGAGAAAATCTTAGTGATACCTGTTTTAAAATGGATCAGAATGTTTTGTAGTGCTAATTATTATTATTATTCTGATTGTTATTATTATTATTATTATCATTAATACATAACCATTCATTTCAATGAGTGTTGACATCTTGTGATCACACATTTACATACTTATTTCAAACATTTGGCTTACAAGTACTCAGTCAATTGTATACATTTTATCATTTATCATTTAACAAAATGATGTATTTCTCTTCATAATAATTTATTCTGATTGGAAGTAAAAATCCTTGACTGATGTCCTTCTGACAAATTATCAGTTTCTTTGGAATGTGTTTCAACTTGATGTAAAAATGTACCAGAAATGTAAAAAGGATAAAAAAGTATGTAATGAAAAGTTAACATTCGGTAACATTTCAAAAAGATAAAGCACTGTCCTTTTTGCTTTATATGTTTGAGTTGACATTGTCATTACTCATTGACATAGCATTATGCATGTTTTAATATGCACATGGGGCTGAGGCTGTAAATCAGCCAAACAGATGTAACATCCTGTGTGCTGTAACAAAAGAGCACCGCCAGCAGTGGGAGGGGACTGCAGGACTGATTATTGTAAGGCTGGTTCGACATCGCTTCTCATGACATTGGTTTGAGGACGTTGAGTCCATACGTTTAAGGATTCAGCACAGTCCATGTGTAAATTATTGATATCATGGTTCAAGTATGGGTTTGAATATCAATAAACACCTCTGGCGGGAGAAGTGGGAGAGAGAGGTCGGGGGGGGGGGGGGGTGGGGGGGGGGGGGTGGACCGGAAGACCGGAAGAGAACGACAGAGTAAGAAGGAGGTAGAGACAGACTACGACAAATCCAGTATGGGAAAGGGCAGACAAACATATTTTGCTTGCAGGGTCATACCACTAACAGAGAGCCTTTGTGTCCTTGTAGTGTAATAATGTTTTACATAGCTGCATATACCCATAAGACTATGCGATTTAATGAACGGAGACAGGTTGACAAAATTACCTGTCTAATATCAAGTACTGGTCATGAGCTGACAATATCAAAGCAAGTATTATTTATTAATAACTTAAATATGATTGATTAAAGGCCTACAGCTTAAATTAAATTGCATTACTTGACAAAGGATCAACATAAACACACTAGATTTAGCAGAGACCAGATGCCTGGAAGCACAGGAAAATATAATTTCATACAACACTTCCATGGAGCGCATAACAGGACAGGACAAGGGAAAGGCATTTCATTTTCTTTCAGACCAATTTGAAGGCTTTACTTTTTTTAACAGACTACAGTTAAGTTGGTGTTTTGGGTCATTTGGCCCCAAGGCGACAAAAAGAAAATTTCAAAATTTGCACCTTTTAATATTGTGAACCAGTTTTGAATCTCAAAAACACTTCTTATATTTTATCAAGTGCCCTTTTGATATTGATCACATGGAGAATTAAATATATCATATCAGTCAATCATATCAATATTTCCTAAAGTTCCCCGATTATGCATTTTCAAAATGTCAGCCCTTTTGAATTTTGCAAGGATTCCATTCTTCTAGGAAGATTTTAATTAACGTTTTTGCAAAAATGCCTCCCTTTTCCCAATCATTGTAAAGCCATAGCATTGAGTTTATTTCTGAAATTTCTCATGTGATTAGTGATTCTTTGATGTCATTTTAAGGTCAACCCTTGTTACATTTTAGGGTGAACTTTGTGATGTGTGTAACCTGAGTACACTTTAATTTCAGAAAATTAATAACCATCTCCCTGCGCTCTGCTGTGCTTTGCTTAATTAAATTCCCTGCTAATTGTTTCATAGTTTTGCTCTTCCATGGGGTGAACACTTTGGTTTCCTTATCATGCAGACAAAATAGGTGAATTGGCATAAATCTGTTGGGTAATGCTAATGTATTATCCAATGAAGGGTGCATTTGTATGGCCTCCCACTGGAATTTATGGTTTGTTTTGGATGCTTCATGAGCCTCAGGAATTAAACCTACAGTTTCTATGAGCTCCTAATCTAAATGGAGCACGAATGGATACCTTTCCATAGGAAGACAAATGAACAATGCCTTGTTGAATTGGCAATGTCCTTCCTCCCATTCGAGTGGCACAAGGTATTTTAGTTTAACATAAAAGAGGAATAAGCATTAGTAGATTTTCGCCTAATTGCTTAAGCATCCTCTTGACACAATCTGTGTGTGAGGTCCAAAAGAATTTAGACAGTATGAACATTTGATAGATTATTGTGTTTTGTTTAACATGAAAGCATCGGTAATATTTAAAATTAAATGTTTTTTGCAGAACACGTTATATATCATATAGGATGGATGGTGTACTACACAGATTATAGCTGTTGGGTCCAAGTTCTAAAGTCTCAAAATAACATATTTACCATGAATGTTTAAGAAGCTAGTTCATCTGGGGCTATTGACTATCGCAGTCCTTGTTTCATGTCAGAGAGCGTGCCAGTTCAGGGAAAAAGCACTGAGTTGGAGTCAACACAACCTGTGTATGACAATGACTGTATGTGATGTTAAACTTTTGGGACAGCGGTTTGACCTGCAGAACTTTAGGGACAGTGGGTTGGCCTGTTGAAATTTAGGGACAGCGGGTTCACCTGGTGAACCTTTTGGACAATGGGTTGACCTGTTGAACATTTGTGACAGTGGGTTGACCTGTTGAACTTTTGGGACAGACTGATGATCTGTGTGCTTACATGGATGGTTGCTGTTCCAAGTTGACTCAGCCCATACAGCTAGCTTTCTGACAGCACAAAGAATGTCTTTCATTTAGAGGGCAAATCAACCATGTTTTTTTCCTGTTGCTTTATTTTATGACAGTTATAAGCCAAAAATATTTACCCTTGTGGAAAATTCCTGTCCATCAGTACTTAATTTAAAAGTCTTTAAAATTACACACAGCATATGTGATGAAATCATGTGTGCATTAAAAAAAGACAAATTGTGCACTATAATTTCAAAACACTAATTCACCTAGCCTAACAGAATAATGTTGTTTCAAATAAAACCAGGACACGGGTCTGCCTTATTATTGGGATAAATCATGGCTAACGTCAGATTTTCTGAACTCCGATAGAGCATGAATCATAATCAGGAACCAAATAAGAGCAGGTGAGGTGCTCACTTCTGATATTACCTCTGGAATGTCATGGTACTGATATTCTGTGCTGGCAGCCCCACTCTGTGGAAATAAAGGAATAAACATGGACGGAATTATAACAGATCCTTCCCATTCTCTTCTGCGGTTTGGCAATAAAAATCCTTTTATCTCCCTCTGTCTTTGAAATGTGACTGAAAATGTTTATGCCGTCTATTCTCAACACCATCAAACCGCTCAAAGAGAACATTAGAACTCTTCTATCATTTTAGTCTGTTTTTTATACATTATGCCCAGTCCCTTTATTCTGAAAACTCAGCAAAACGTTTTCTCTTGCTTTATCATCATAGCTGTTGTTTATACTTTAGATGTGGTGAAAAGCTCCCACCCAGCCTCCCGCCAACTGCAGAGACTGAACAGATCCAACAGATCCATCCTTTATCCTTATGTACATTATCTCCTTTCCCACAGTGCTGCACAATTAGACACCTGCCATATATTGTATGCAAATGTAGCTTACGACCCAGGGAAACCATGTTCAGAATGACACCTCAAGCAACAAAGTAAAGGGAGGTCTCACACTATGCTGAGGAAAGTAAAAGTAATTATATGTAATTATTTCTATTTACAATCTACTTAAATCAAATTTGAAACTGCTTTACAATATTCAGAAGAATATCATATATATATATTTTTGCAATTTAACTGTTTGAAAACCGATATAGATATACAGTATACACGACCGTTTAAAGTTTTGGGTCACTTACTGTAAAACATTCCTTGTTATCAAAAAAGAAAGAAAGAATAGAAAGAAAAGCAATTTCTTGTCCATTAAAATAATGTTAGTGTTGTAAATTACTATTTTAGCTGGAGGCAGCTGATTTTCAATGGAATATCTACATTGGCGTACAGAGGCACATAATCATCAACAAACAGTCCTGTGTTTCAATGGCACGTTGTGTTTGCTAATCCAAGTTCATGATTAAAAAGGCTAATTGATCATTATAGCACCCTTTTGCAATTATGTTAGCATAGCTGAAAACTGTTAACTGATTAAAGAATTAATAAAACTAGTTGAGTTTCTGGAGCATCAGCAATTGTGAGTTGATTACATGCTCAAAATGACCCGAAGCAAAGAACGTTCTTCTGAAACTCGTCAGTCTATTCTTGTTCTGAGAAATGAAGGCTATTTAATGCGAGAAATTGCCAAGAAAATTAAGATATTGTAAGATACAGGTCCTCAACTGGCAGCTTCATTAAATAGTACCTGCAAAACACCAGTCTCAACATCAACAGGGAGGAGACTACTCCAGGATGCTGGTCTTCTAGACAGAGTTGTATAGAAAAAGCCATATCTCAGACAGGCCAATCAAAAGTTAAGATGGTCAAAAGAACACAGACACTGGACAGAGGAGGACTGAAAAAAATTGTTATGGACAGACAATTATAAGTTTGAAGTGTTTGGAAACACAAAGAAGAACATTCGTGAGACGCAGAGCAAATTAAAAGAGGCTGGAGGAGTGCTTGATATCAAGGCAATGATGGTCTGGGGGTGCCTTGGTGGTGATGGAGTGGAAGATTTACAGAGTAAAAGGGATCTTGAAGAAGGAAGGCTGTCACTCCATTTTGTAATGCCATGCCATACCCTGTGGACAGTGTTTGAGCCAAGGACCGTCTGCAGTGGAGCCAATTTACTCCCATACAACAGGACAATGACTCAAATCACAGCTCCAAACCATGCAGAAACTATTTAGGGGAGAAGCAGTCAGCTGGTATTCTGTCTATAATGGAGTGGCCGGCACAATCACCGGATCTCAACCCTGTTGAGGTATTGCAGGAGAAGCTTGACCATATGATATGTTAGAAGTGCTCATAAATCCAATCCAACTTGTGGGAGGCGCTTCAGGAATCATGGGGTGAAATCTCTTCAGATTACCTCAACAAATTGACAACTAGAATGCCAAAGGTCTGCAAGGCTGTAACTGCACCAAATGGAGGATTCTTTGACGAATGTTTGAAGGACACAATTATTATTTAAAAAAATATATATTTATAACCTTGTCAGTGACTATATTTCCTATTCAAATTCATCTCATATATATATAGGTTTTCATTGAGAACAAGGGCATTTCTAAGTGACCCCAAACCTTTGAACGGTAATGTATATTATAAACAAAATAAAATGAAAAATTTATTAATTATATTGCCTTCTTATACAATTTCTTATACAATTTGATAATAGAAGACACTTGCGAAAAGCAAAATAGATGCTGAAAATAAAGGTGGAGGAGGGGCTTTCCTATATGTGACACCCATTTTTATATTTTATAATTTGTTTAATGACATGCAAATGATCATGCCAGTTTTAGCTCTGCTACAGCTTCAAACAGCTCTGTGTTCGGAACGATTCACTGTATCCACTGACTGTACCATTTGTTTTGTAGCCAAAACAGTTCAGTCACTACTGCTAGTTTTGTACTGATGAGGACATGCCTGTGATGACATTGGTCACAGGTGAAAACTAACAAATGAATCTTGTACATTAGGCTGTACATTCATTTGTGCCATCTTGTTTTTTAATGATATGGTCGGTGTTAGATTTAGGGTTGGAAACAAAGGGGCAAGGACCAGTGCTATTCTTAGATTTGAAGTGCACCTATACTGTAGCATTGGGATAGATTCAGCGAGTAGTTCAATTTAGGGTGAATTCTGATTGGGTGAAATTGAGTAGTCAGGGAAAT
Source organism: Esox lucius (assembly GCF_011004845.1). NCBI lineage: Eukaryota > Metazoa > Chordata > Actinopteri > Esociformes > Esocidae > Esox > Esox lucius. The sequence goes on along the minus strand of NC_047580.1, from coordinate 27,327,701 downwards.
CCCCAAAAAGCCTGAATAAAGTTTATTCACATTTTTGTGGATGAGAATTTTTGTGTTGCTATGTCCTACACACTCACTTTTACTCTCTTCCACCAAGTGTGCATATTTGTAACTTCGAGCTAAACAATTCATCAGCATCACTGCCTTCGCCATGGTTGCTCTTCAGTGACAATGAAAGGTTGTGGGAATAGTGGCAAGTACTGTAGATTATATTCTTTAAAAGTCATTCATTTGAATGACTAAGTGTCCTTCACATTAGTGTCAGTAAATCATCTGAGCAAGTGAAAGATGACTCTATTTGGACTTTCAGAATTGAGCCTTAGACAACAAAATTGTTGCCCAAAATGTCTGATATACAACACCACTATTAGAGTAGCTAGCAACTTTCATTAAAGTTAACGTATGCTTTGCCCTTGTTACTGAATTAGCTAAAATTGCTTTACAATTGCATTATTTACAGCCAGCTAACCATTTGCATTAGTTATTAGTGTTACCATACATTTTGTTAGGCAGTAGTGGTACAACCTTGCATTTAGCCAACAGTAAGACACACAACCTAATTACACATACAAATATTTTGATTGATATTTAGAGGCAGTGGCAGTGGTTTTGGATACACCTGTTGAGGGCATCCTGGGAGAAAAAGTCCAATGTCAGCCAAATACAGTGTCTGCATGCCGCCTGCTTGCCTTTGGGCGTGCTGTACGATGGGGGCCAGCCGGCTGGGTCTTGCTGTGTGTGACCCAGGCAACTGCAGCCGGGTGAAAGAAAGGACTAACGAAGGCTGTCCGGAGAACAGCATTGCGTGGTGGTGAGTAGTCAAGCGACCGCATGATGAGAAGGAAGCTGACTGCACCAAAGGGACGTGAAAAGGAATCGCTAGGAGACGTCGGAGCTTGTCATGATCACAGATAAACCGGAACAGTAGGGTGCAGTGATGCATGCACTGAGCTCCAGGCCATGCCGTTGCATTGTGACTCACCTGCTGCAGAATAACGTTAAGCCTGCGACAACGGCCACTGGCTAACTCTTACCCGGTCAATGGCCTGCTCAAATGCAGGACCTCAGTAAAGGTCAAAGGGTTAAGGAAAGGGTGAAGCAGAAAGAGAAAATGTCATGGTCTTCATACAATAGGTTATCCTGACACTGTCCAAGTGCTTGTGTAAATCTCCACTGTGAAAAATGACCACGGTATGACTGCGTGGAGATGAAAAAGTAGGCGCGATACAAACAAGCAGCTGGAATTAATAAATTAACTAAAGGGAGTTGGTCTGAAAATGTTTGATCAAAGATTTTCTTCACATTGTATATGAATGATTACATTAAACATGTCATACGTTTTAAATATTTGTGCTTAAGCATAGCTTTTTCAACAAATAATTGAATGCGCATGAATTAGCGGAAGACAGAGACTGGATTTTAGAAAGAGCTGCATATTGCACTCTTTCTGCATAATCCCTTCTTGTCTCGACATTTTAGTCTTTATGAAAATACTAAACTGTAGCGTGTTAGCCATGCACATTCAAACTGAGATCATTTCATAAGCACCTGAGTGGTCTGGATTCAGAATCTAAGTGGTTGACCGGAATCATTACTTTTAAGTTACCTTCCAATCAAAAACCAGTAACTCTGAGATGTCAGCATAAACCGAGCAGGGAGAAAAAAATCATTCTGTGCGTGGCGATGTTGGATAAACTGCTTCCTAGCCAATGAAGTGTCAGCTGTTGGAACCATCTCTCAGAACATTCCAGTCAGGACCGGCACCCTCCCATGCATACCGACAAGGGTTTCTATGAGGAGAATATGGGGCCAGACATTTGACCACCTTCCTTTAATTTACTGGACATTTGAGAGGTTTTGCCTAATGGTCATCCATATGTATTGGTTGAATAACCAATTAGAGTATCCACACATGGTGCTCAGAATGACAAAAATCTCATTTAGATTATGATAATTCTGTGAAGTTGTAATCTGTTGGGCAACCCAAACTACTTTGTCTTGCCCCGCCAGTTATTCAAACATAACCCCGCTACCCCGGTCTTAAATATACATATTTTTTTCTGTATGGCAGCAGGCGCATATACTTTCTCTTTGTGTCCACTACTGTCCCTCCACTTTCCTGGGTCAATTATGTTTTATTAGAAGCAACAAAACAAATAATTGAAAATCAATTAGACACACTGTGTTACTATTTTACTTTGGCATTTCACAATCATTGTCTTTCACTTGTCTTTTGGGCTTCTTATTAAACAGGCATAGGCAACATGCCTGTTAGTAGGCCAAATTAACTATTATTATTGAATAACTATTTTGACTGACTTGAGTTATTCTCGAGTGCTGACTTTTACAGCACAAAATATGCAGGTATTCGTTCTCGTCAGTGTAGCAAGTTCTCATCAGTGTTGCACCCATTTGAATATTGCGAAGGGGGGGCCCCTAGATGTTTCACACTTTTAATTTAGCCCTGAACAGGCACACCTGATTCACTGAGGGTTTGATGAGTAGCAGACCAGTCTATTCAGGTGTGCCATCCCTGGATTAGATCAAATACATGGAACTGCCGGGTGTCCCTAAGGAGAGGATAGAATATACTTTGATGTAGATGGAGACGGGTGGAAAGGGAACAGAGAGTTCAGCGAGGATGGGCTTGAACCCCTGTTGCCAGGGTAATGTGTGGTCCGGAGACGGGAGCGCAGACTGCTACACAAGAATCCAGCACTCAACACAGTTCATAAAAATGTAACTTAAAAAAAGAATGTGCATGATGTATTCTCTATGTGGAGGCTGGGTGAATTGCACCAACAGTCATTTGTGGTAGTGTTTTACTTTCATCTTTGGTTGCCTAGATTAGAAAACAAGGACAGCATAAGCAATATGTTTTGAAATGTCATAGTGATATACAATGCACAATGATACCCTACACAAATCACTGCTTGTTTTCTAATTTGAACCAAATCAAGTGTGGAATGTGTAGAATATTAGCAACCTAGAAATGACAGAGGGACGTTGCTTGCCCCAGTGTAACATGTTGTCAGTGTGCTTCAGGAGATGATCACGTATCTTAGTGACACCAATGGAAGACAGGGCAGCATTTCCATTACAGCAGAAGCCAGTCCAGCTTCTATCATTCAATTTCCAATTAAATAAAAATTTTAGGTGAATGACCACTGTGAAACAGTATTATTTCCTGATTACTGTACATATTTTAGAGACATTTTCCGATATCAGAATGCAAAATTATACATACTGATCTTTAAAGTCATAGTTTATGTTTTAGCATACTATAAATGTACTATAAATGTAATTAAATGAATAATCTACTCTTAAAGTTTCATTTTCCACACTGTTTATTTTTTATCATTAAGCATTGTGTTTAACTGACTAAAGTTTCTTATGAAGTTTATTTCTATCACAAATAGCATCTATGAACTGTATGGCTTCTGCCACTGGCCATTTTAATAGCTTGAAGCCAGTAATACTAGCATCTTACTACTTGGAATAAGAACTGAACCCATGCTAGTAAGACTGAAGACGTACTTTACAATGCCAAAGCTATTTCAGTTCCTGGCACAACAACATTCAGTTTTCTCTTATATGTGAATGTCATTGATGCAATGACTATCAATATAAGTGACGATAACTGAGTTTTCATCAAATGAGAATTGTGGTCTATATTTCCCTAAAAAGCATGGAAGGATGCATACTTTGAAAATCCACCAGAAATGGTAGACCATCCAGGAATTTTGGCATACTATTTTCGGCGTACTATAGTTTAGGACATACAGCTCTGGAAAAATGTACGAGACCACTGCACCTTTTTCTTTCCTTTCCAAAAAAGGTTTTGAGTGAGGAACAGAAGGGTTAAAATTAAGAAACCACTGCAAATTGAATGCTTCTGTTCCTCACACAAAACTTTCCTTTTTAGCTTTTTTGGAAAGGAAAGAAAAAGGTGCAGTGGTCTCTTAATTTTTTCCTGAGCTTTACTTATGTTCTGGCATATAATCTGGGATACTATATAGTATGCAAGTATGCGATTTGGGATTGAGACATTTCCCGCTTTCTACGCTACTGTTGTCTTCATTCAAATCGATTTGGATGCTTCTCTGAATCAAGGACCTTCATACATAAAAAAGATTGCATATAATTCATGAGGTTAGGTCCTGTGTGATTGGGATGTGGTAGTAGCAGTAGTATCAGTATGTAATGAAAGCAGCTATTCATGGACAACAACATCCTGGATGAGCCCCAATATGGATTCACTCTGTAATGATGTTAGTCAACATTATTTGCATCAATTCAATCTACTAATCTCTAATCATAGAAGAAAATATTTATAAAAATCACCTTGTCTCAGAGCTATAGACACAGTTATCCAAACACTGAGGCAGTGTAAGCCTGCACAAAGCACAGACCTTATTTGTATTACATACAAAATCCCACATGGAAGCAATTAACAGTGTAATAATGCAAGGAACCACAGTTTTCTTTTCCACTACATTTGCCCAAAGCCAAAATGAATGTCTTCACCAATTTAGTATAGGTAGGGAAAATTCAAGGGGAGCCAATCAAACAGCATAAACTCTGTTTCAGGTTCAAGTGGAAAAACACAACAAAAAGGGTTGCTCTATCAGCATCTCTGATCCCAGCTGCAGCCCTAAGCCAGCAGCTCTTAAATATAACCAGTCACATTTCAGGTCAAAGATATTGTATCTGGTCTAATGAGGTGACCAGTACATGTGAAATATACTGATTACTTACATTGATTTACTCCAAACAGTGCCAACGCTAATCAGGTTTATTTTCATGCGGATTACCTCCTGCCAAAGAAGCCCCTAAAGGTAACAAAAAACAAAACACTGAAACAAGTTATGTATCTGAAAAACCTAACACATTTAAATAATGTTTGTAGACTGTTTCTGTGGAATTTTGTGTATGTGTGTGTGTGTTTGATGTTTGGTGTGCGTTGATGTGCGTTGTTTATCTCTTCGTATTCCTTGTTGTTACATGATATCTTATTTTAGCCATCTCTTAAAGGTCATTTGGCTGTTTGCTAGAGTAATTCAGGTTGGGAGGGAATTTCTTGTTATCATGGTTTTCCACAATACTTTGTGTTTCTGTGAGTTGGTTTTGAGCCTTTTCTTGTGGAGTATGTATCTTAGCTGTATATATAATTATGTAGACTATTTGAACATTTCCATACAGTGATTTTTCTCATGAGATGTAGAGGGGCAGTGAATATCTCGAGCCAGCTCTATCTTTTCTAGTTCATTCTTTGCCAGATTGGACCATAGTGTTGGACAGTAGTCAAGATGGGAGAAGACCAGAGCCTGAAGAATGCAAACAATTAACCTTTGTGTCAAAAATGCCCATAATATTCTCACAGACATACAGTTCTCCCAATTTACTTGGCCACAACAACAGTTCATCTAAAGGTAGTCCAAGTTTTGTCTCCTTAACACATTTTATGTTTAACTCAAGCTGAGGTTTAGTTCTTAGAGAATGTTTTGAATCATATACAATAGTGCTTAGTTTTCATACACTGACCGCAACTGTTGGTTAGGAATTTCAGTTAACTCAGTGGGTTCTTCTGCTGACATGCAGTATGGAGACATCGGCATATCTAGCTTCTTCTAAGACAAGTGGCAAGTTCTGAACATTTTGCAAACTACTGGCCAAATGCTGCTGCCCTGATGGACCCACGTAAAGGTGAACACTCCAAATATGTGATGGCAGGCAATGAAATGCTATGACACAGGAACTTCCCCAAAAACAATTTATGATCAATAACATCAAAGCCATCTAACAATACAGCTCCAACCACACAGCTCCAACCACACAGTATCATAACAATAATCAGTTTATTTCAACCAATCATCAGAGTGAGTACAAGTGTCCTTCCCTATGTACAAGCAGTACCACAGGTAAGTCGTACACTGAAAAATAAAATTGTGTTTGATGAAAACACCCCAAAAATTATAATTCATTTTCCAAGGGCATCAAGCTGAATCCAAACACAGAATTGGGTGAAAACGTGTTGCCCAAAACACCACGTTAACCATATGAACAACACAGAATCACAAGGCTAATGTGACCCCCATGTTCCAAAAACCGCGCACGAGGAAGACAATTGCAACAACATGTCAGTGGCCCTGCTGCCAAAGTGTTCATTTACGGTTTCATTTACGGAAAATAACAAGAGATTAAACCCCAGGAGGTGTCGAGAGCCGTGTGTTTCTTCATCACAGCCTGTCAATATAGCGCAGCTTTGCCTCTTCTCACTAGAGATGTGAACACACACAGACATGCAAAAACCTAACCATTGTGGCTCCTGCCAAATTGCAGAGACCACTGTGTTATTAGGATGGTGGATGGAGCTGGTTGAGTCTTAGTGGGCTGGAGACTGACTTAGCTGGTCATTAACAAGGAACAAAAGAACACTGCGTATCTAAGTACTGGTGTGTGGTGTGACGATCTGCTGCCTGGGTACAGTTGGTTTTAAGGGCCTTCATGAGAGCCCGTATTCTCTTTGATGTTACAGTGTTTACATATGGTTTATAAATCGTGTCAACAACCTGACTGACTGGACAACAAAATGGCTAGTAACAAAAAAGCTATCACAATGTAAAAAAAATAAAAAAAAACTGTTTTGTAAGTTCAGTAAGCAAATAATGACTCCACTACATTTGTGAATAGCATATGCCATTTATTTTGTCAGAGCCTCAATGCATGCTGGTCCAAGGCACTTGGACAGTTGTTTTTAGATAGATTTTGCATAAATCCTTTTGTATTTTGCCATGAAGTTGTAGGATCACAGACACTTGTTTTGTTGTTAATCGCCCTCACCTGTTGACCTAATCACTGTTCTTATTTAAGTTACTCCTTTCCCAGTGTATCTTGTCGGTCTTTGATGGCGTATGCCTTTTGTTTCAGGTGTTCTGTTATGTCCTTATTTTTTTATAATTCAAGTTCTTTCAATAAATGTCCTCCATTTTCCCTGCTCTTGTGTCCATGCCTCATCAGCAGAAAGACCAAACCAGGACATACAAATATTTGAAACATCTTTCTGACAGGATTGCAAAACATGAGAGCAGAGGGAGTTTTCTGGACAATGCTGTGAAATTGGGCTTACTTGGGAGGGTTAATCTCGCAGCCCAAGTTGGCGCTCCATTGAGCAGCATAACGAACAGGTGGAGGAAAACAGGTACGTTCTCAGTCGGATCATAACATAACATGTATTAAACTGTATGAAAAATGTGAAACTGCACTGCGGGGTACGACGAGTTGGAGGACTCCCTGAATCATGGAATGTGTGAGGGTGATTCAAGACTTGAGAGGCACTATGACGCTCAGCCCATCTTCAAAGGGACATCTAGCACCGTACAAAATGAACTGTTAAACTGTTTGTATGAAGTGCACATGGAGGAGATAGCCAAGCAAGTGGACGAGACGAAAAAAGCTGACTGCTCAGACTTATGATGGTGCGACTGTAATGAGTGGAAACGTCCGAAGGCTACAGACACTAAAGAAAGAGACATACCCACATGCCCAGTTTGTTCACTGCTATGCTCACTGAACCTGACCTTGCAGCAACTTTGTTCAGCAAGGATGGGCACCGTGAAGGTGTTTTTTGCAGATTTAACTGCTTTTGCCACCTTTTTCTCTGGTGCCCCAAAACGTGGTGCCGCACTTGCTGAGGCAACACAGAGACACATTCCAAGGCCACCCGTACGAAGGAACTTTAAAAGTAGAACTGTCAATGCAGTTTGGGAAAACCGCGCTGCGCTGCTTCTGTGTATGGAGGACATACGCACACAACCAGGATGGGATGAGGCCACCATAAGTGAGGCATACGGCCTGTCAAAAAAACTCAGGGACTGAGCCTTTCTGCAGCTGGAATGTTTTTTCTTCCTTATGCCAGAAGTTGATGTTTTATACAACACTGCAAAAACGGAGCATCGATGCATCTGGGATTAGCAGTGCGCTCACCCGTTTCAAGGACAATGTCCAGATTATGCGGAAGCAAACCGATGAATGGGCTGCCACCGTACATGATGGAACACACGAGCCAGGCCGATGAGTAACCAACACAGTGCCGGTGATGAAGGAGGCATGCGACACAGTCATCTACTAGGTGGAGCAGAAGTTTTTACAAAGTGACCACCTGTTCGCTGCCAAGCTGGTTGACAGCTCGCTCTTCCCACAATATGTCCTGTCATTCTCTACATCTGAGCTTGACTGTGCGGTGAAACTATGGCCTCCAGGAAACGAGGAAATTTTGAAGTCTGAGCTGACCACCCTGTACCACCACACTGAGCTTCACGCTGGTGAAACGGCCCTGTCTCTGTTAAGATCCATCCATGAGAACAACCTAAAGGAGTCTTTTGCTGAGACCGTCACTCTGCTGAAAATTATCATAACACCTGTGACGACATCTGAGTCAGAGAGGAACCTTTCGACCTTGAAAAGGGTAAAAACCTTCACTCGCAATACCATGGAACAGCCGCGACTCAACGCATTGGCCATGTTGTCCATTGAAAGCCAGCTGATTCAACAGCTACATCACTTCATGCCCTAAGTAATCGAAATGTTTGCCCAGAGGAAGAACTGCCGTGCCACCTCTCTCTTCAAGTGAGACCTCAGCCTTGGTGAGTGAAACCATATTTTATCATCTGGCCTTTCTGGTGCTGTTCCGTGCATTGGACATATTTTTGTGCTGGATCGATTGATATAGATGGTGATGAGTGTCAGTGTTTCCATGCTTATCTATTAAGGTTGTTGTCATAGAATGGATCTGTACCCCTAAAAAGTTGTCATTCAGCTTTGTTGTGGCCTTCAGTGGTGATGAGCTCATTGCTGTTTGTGTATGGCCCTGTAGGCACATTTGTTCTGAGCTTGGTTGCATTCCTAATTTAGGTCTGTAATTTTACATGTGTGTGAGAGAGAAGGAGAGCAATTACACAAGGTCTCTCTCTCTCTCCAAGTATTGTAGGTTACTATCTCTCTCTTCTTGAATAAATATTTCAATTTTATCCTTTTTTATAAATTAACACATGGCTATCACTGTCCTCTTCCATTTTCAATGGGAACAGTATTTTATGTAATCATCTGTAAAATGTTACATTTAATTACGAAAACACTGGAGACAGGTAGCCTAGAGGCCCTACCTTATAGCAATACCTAAAACAGAGAGAATTATACTTATTTTTTCAGTCTTTGAGGGATCATAACTAGGTAGCTAGTAATAAGACTGTTTTCTCTCATTCTCTCCATGTTAATTTGTTTTTGTCTCAAACGGTGGGAAATTATCTCGGTAGATTGCATGATTGTACATCCATCTGATGTTCGAAGACAATTTGCAAAGGTGGATAAGAAATGTTCATGACCTGATGCTGTCAGACATTTCTAACTTTGCCAGCATGTTCTTTAGAACTCTCCTGTTAGTTGCATGTTATGTCATTTATTTTGGGATTTATGATCATTTCAAACTATAAGTTGTAGGTAGCATCAGATGGACCAAAAATATAGATAATTTTATTATAACCCTTCATCTGTTGTGGGAATTGATTAACTTATTATAGGAAATGAATAGATACAATCCATATTCAATACAAAAAACTGTAGATATTTGTTATATTATGAAAAATATAGTGAAAATAACTAAATTTAGGAAAATAGGGCATCTTGGAGACCATAACCCGAATGCTGTTTTACAAACCCGATTCCAAAAAAGTTGGGACACTGTATAAATTGTGAGTAAAAAGTAAAAAATCTCAAACTTATATTTAATTCACAATAGAATATAGATAACATATCGAATGTTGAAAGTGAGACATTTTGTAATGTCATGCCAAATATTGGCTCATTTTGGATTTCATGAGAGCAACACATTCCAAAAAAGTTGGGACAGGTAGCAATATGAGGCTGGAAAAGTTAAATGTACAGATAAGGAACAGCTGGAGGACCAATTTGCAACTTATTATGTCAATTGGCAACATGATTGTGTATCAAAAGAGCCTCTCAGAGTGGCAGTGTCTCTCAGAAGTCAAGATGGGCAGAGGATCACCAATACCCCCAATGCTGCGGCGAAAAATAGTGGAGCAATATCAGAAAGGAGTATCTCAGAAAAATTGCAAAGAGTTTGAAGTTATCATCATCCACAGTGCATAATATCATCCAAAGATTCAGAGAATCTGGAACAATCTCTGTGCGTAAGGGTCAAGGCTGGAAAACCATACTGGGGGCCTCAGACGGCACTGCATCACATACAGGAATGATACTGTAATGGAAATCACAACATGGGCTCAGGAATACTTCCAGAAAACATTGTCGGTGAACACAATCCACCGTGCCATTTGCCGTTGCCGGCTAAAACTTTATAGGTCAAAAAAGAAGCCGTATCTAAACAGGATCCAGAAATGCAGGCGTTTTCTCTGGGCCAAGGATCATTTAAAATGGACTGTGGCAAAGTGGAAAAGTGTTCTGTGGTCAGACAAATCAAGATTTGAAGTTCATTTTGGAAAACTGGGACACCATGTCATCCGGACTAAAGAGGACAAAGACAACCCAAGTTGTTATCAGTGCTCAGTTCAGAAGCCTGCATCTCTGATGGTATGGGGTTGCATGAGTGTGTGTGGCATGGGCAGCCTACACATCTGGAAAGGCACCATCAATGCTGACAGTCATTTCCAAGTTCTAAAACAACATATGCTCCTATCCAGACGTCATCTCTTTCAGGGAAGACCTTGCATTTTCCAACATGACAATGCCAGACCACATACTGCATCAATCACAATGTCATGGCTGCATAGAAGAAGGATCCGGGTACTGAAATGGCCAGCCTGCAGTCCAGATCTTTCACCCATAGAAAACATTTGGCACATCATAAAGAGGAAGGTGTGACAAAGAAGACCTAAGACAGTTGAGCAACTAGAAGCCTGTATTAGACAAGAATGGGACAACATTCCTTTTTATAAAGTTGAGCAACTTGTCTCCTCAGTCCCCAGACGTTTGCAGTCTGTTATAAAAAGAAGAGGGGATGCCACACAGTGGTAAACATGGCCTTGTCCTTAACTTTTTTGAGATGTGTTGATGCCATGAAATTTAAAATCAACTTATTTTTCCTTTAAAGTGATACATTTTCTCAGTTTAAACATTTGAAATGTCATCTATGTTGTATTCTGAATAAAATATTGAAATTTGAAACTTCCACATCATTGCATTCTGTTTTTATTCACCCACACCATAAATGTCTCTAAATGTACAAAGCAGACAAAGCAGCAAAAACAACAATAGGTAACATTTTCAACCTGGTAACTTATTTACTAGACACTTGTATCTACAAGATATTACAGTGTGAGTGAATATTACTGTGGAATTTTGATGTTTTTGATCCTGCAAATTACCCTTGAAATGGTTCAATTAATTCATATTGAACAACCCCTGACCTCTGTGAAAAATATGAAAGCTTAACTGTTGAGACTGGTGCTTTGGATATGTCAACATTGGGCTGTGTCTGAAGAAATGGGTGAAGTGGCTAAGCTAAAATGTCAATAAATAGTTATCAAGATGTATATACAATGTTGACTAGCTAAGACCGCACCAAACATGCAATCATTAAAATAACAATAGGTAACAGTTCGGAAATGTTATATTGTCAACCACACAGTTGTATCTATAGGTTATAACAAGATGAGACCATTTTCAAGTGGAATTGTTCAGTTATTGATCCTGCAATTTACCCTTTTAAATGCACAATTTATCCTTACGGAATGACCCCTGACCTCTTTGAAAAATATGAACAGTTGAGACTGGTGCTTTGGTTATGTCAACTGGGGGCTAAGACTGAAGGAGTAGCTGAAGTAGCTTGCCTGTGTCTTTATCTAAGGCAAAGATATGGCCAAAAATCTATAAAATTATTGTCGAAATCACCATACAATATTGACCTTTTGTGACTGCACTAAACATGTAACCATACCAAAATCACAATAGGTAACATTTTGGGAGTATTACATCTAGCAACTTCACACTATTATCTGTAGGTTGGAACCAGATCAGACAAATCTACTGTTGAATTCATTAGTTATTGATCCTGAAAATTAACCTGCAAAGCATTCAATTCATCCTTTTGGAACGACTCCTTCATATGAATTTTTGGCCTTATCTTGGGTTTGGATGAAGATACAGGCAAGCTACTTCAGCAACTCCTTCAAGACTAGTTTCTAGGTGACATATTCTAAGCAATAGTCTCAACTCCCAAGCTTTCATATTTTACACAGAGGTCAGGGGTCGTTCCCTAAGGATGAATTGATAGCAAATCTGGTTGATAGCATGACTTGGGCATTTTAGAGCAGAACTGAGCACAACCATGTGTTCCAGAGACTCTCCTGGTTCAAAGGGAGTCCCTTATGAGTTTGTAATTCTAACCATTCGATCATGGCGATTGTTTGTGTGAAAAGACAACTGTCACTGACTACTCTGGATGGATTCGGCTGTAAGACTCAGTGTGCGCCCCCCCAAAACGTAAATGCTCCAGCTGTTTAAGTCATTTTTATTTCTGAGAGGTGCAGATATTAAAAAGCAACTCAACATGACTTGCAAATTGCTTCTCGGAAGTCTGTGGAGCTATGGACAAAGGAAGTGATAACAACATGCCAGACTTATCACAAATTCAGCTCTAGGATTTGAACCCACAACCTTTTAGTTATAGGCCCAGAGCTCTAACCACTAGGCCATCTGCCATTAAAATGCTGTCAAGCCATCTGTACTCTAGGTTGCCCAGGGCACCCATCCCAGAGGAGGGACTCACAGGGCTAGAAAACTCTTATAAAGCTGAGTTAATGTGAGGGCTACGCCTTTGCCCGTGTTGATCGTATCCGTGCTCTGCTAGAGGTAGGACGCTGGATGACTGGTGTTACTCACCGAAGTACTTAACTGTTGTTATGGTTATTATGTATTATGTATGTCAATGCATTCTCCACAGCCAGTTGCACTTTAACATCTTTATTTATCTTATTTATATGCCTAACATAATGTTTATGTGCCTATGGTGGTTAACAGTGCATGAACATATACAATGGGTTTTACAGTAGGCAATGTCCATTGATGACGGTGATCAAACTACTGAATCGATGAATGTATTTTTTATACAGCCATGTGTTTAGGTATTTGTTCAGGTTACGTCAGCTTCCTGCTTTCAGGACAGCAGAGGTGATGGTTATAATATGAAAAATATGGTAAAATGCTGTAAAAGGGTCATTGTATTCTAATATGGCTCATAATTTTCCTTATGATAATTCCTACTTACCAGGCTGTCTTGGTAAAAGGTCATAACAATTCTAATCAATTCTAATCTACAGTTTGCAAACATAAAATAAATCAAAATCAATTTTGATTTGGTATAACACGATTTCAGTTAAAGTATACTTACTATTGCACAATCATATCACCAACTTGTGTATATGAATTTATAAACTTAACAATACTGTCATGAACATTAATATTCTGTTACCAAGCTTCTTACACTATGATAAAGATTAAGGAGTTCTGTTTAGGATGACCAAAGGACTGTGACTAATGTCCTGTGTCTCTTCACACCAGGAGGTAATGAATACCGCATATATCACTGTGTAGAGCCTCAGGATGTCACTGTGTAGAGCCTCAGGCCGTCACTGTGTAGAGCCTCAGGCCGTCACTGTGTAGAGCCTCAGGACGTCACTGTGTAGAGCCTCAGGACGTCACTGTGTAGAGCCTCAGGCCGTCACTGTGTAGAGCCTCAGGACGTCACTTTGTAGAGCCTCAGGAGGTCACTGTGTAGAGCCTCAGGACGTCACTGTGTAGAGCCTCAGGACGTCACTGTGTAGAGCTTCAGGCCGTCACTGTGTAGAGCCTCAGGAGGTCACTGTGTAGAGCCTCAGGAGGTCACTGTGTAGAGCCTCAGGAGGTCACTGTGTAGAGCCTCAGGACGTCACTGTGTAGAGCCTCAGGACGTCACTGTGTAGAGCTTCAGGCCGTCACTGTGTAGAGCATCAGGAGGTCACTGTGTAGAGCCTCAGGACGTCACTGTGTAGAGCTTCAGGACGTCACTGTGTAGAGCTTCAGGACGTCACTGTGTAGAGCCTCAGGCCTTCACTGTGTAGAGCCTCAGGCCTTCACTGTGTAGAGCCTCAGGCCTTCACTGTGTAGAGCCTCAGGAGGTCACTGTGTAGAGCCTCAGGAGGTCACTGTGTAGAGCCTCAGGAGGTCACTGTGTAGAGCCTCAGGAGGTCACTGTGTAGAGCCTCAGGAGGTCACTGTGTAGAGCCTCAGGAGGTCACTGTGTAGAGCCTCAGGAGGTCACTGTGTAGAGCCTCAGGACGTCACTGTGTAGAGCTTCAGGCCGTCACTGTGTAGAGCTTCAGGCCGTCACTGTGTAGAGCCTCAGGAGGTCACTGTGTAGAGCCTCAGGAGGTCACTGTGTAGAGCCTCAGGAGGTCACTGTGTAGAGCCTCAGGACGTCACTGTGTAGAGCTTCAGGCCGTCACTGTGTAGAGCATCAGGAGGTCACTGTGTAGAGCCTCAGGACGTCACTGTGTAGAGCTTCAGGACGTCACTGTGTGCAGTCTTGTATGGCTGTCAGTTCCCTCCATGTAATTGTACTCCTAATGATTTTCTATTTGATAGTGGCTAATAGTTAGAAAATGTTAGCATACACTCTCCAAGGATGTCACTAACCAGCTTTTCCGTAAGTTACAGTTGAAATATTTCCTAATTTCTCAAAAGCTGTTAACAGATGCATGCACACACACACACACACACACACGCTCGTTAACTTAGCTATCCAAATGGGGGCTCCAAAGTTGATTGCTTTTCACTAATGAGCTTACTCAATCAATCAAATGCATTTTTATATCAGCCCTTTTTACATCAGCGGTTGTCACAAAGTGCCTGGCCAGCTAATTGTTAGTCGAAACTGAAATATTATGATGTGACAAACACCCTACTTATACTAACCCTACCCTAACCCTAACATTTATTGATCAACGTTGACTTAAACCCTAGCCTTAAACTAACATTTATGCCTAGCTTTAATTAACCTAGTCCCAATGACTAAACCCTAACCCTAAACCTAACTGGTATTGCCCAACCATAAAACTTACCCCAAATATTATGTTTTTGGAAATGGGGATGGGGAAAAATGCCCGCTCTAGTCACCATTTTCTGATTCAAGCAGTTTGAAGACAATTGTTGTCCCTGTTTTATATAGCTAGTTAAGTCAGAAACAAGAACACACACACATCTCACTTCGCATACAGAAATTGGCACCTCACTGTCCCTCAGGTCAAGTTCTTAAAGTGTTGATGTTGATTAGCATAGCTTTGACTGAGCGGCCCCTTTGTCATGCATTTGCCACTCTGAATCAAGTTCAACACCTGCAGCCACAGGCCTGTCAAAGCGCACATATTTACCAGGGATGATGTTGACACAAAAACCTATTTACATATCAAAAAAAGACTGCATGTTCAACAGCCCTTCTCATTTACTAGGAAGAAACAATGACCCACGCACACCTGCTGCACAATGATCAATATAAGTAATACATCTTGCCATCCTTGTTATTTGTGGATAGCCTAACCGTGGATGTTGCTCACTTGTGTAAGATACAGTATCTTTTTCCCCAATTCCCTAATGTAATGAATTACTTTGGACTTAACCGATGGTTGAAGGTAATGCAGTAGGGCTATAAAGGGACTTGGGTTTCATTTGGGATGCAAATGATGTATGCCAGGAAGTAAACGTTTGATATGCAGGCTAATTGAATTCGCTTTGAGTGTTTTTAATGTTAGAACCTTGCTTCATACTTTAATTCTTCATTAGCATGTGGCATATTTACATCCATTTCCCGTAATGCACTTTTGTAACTAAGTAGTTCTAAATTATTCAGGGAATTTGTCCAACTCGTACTATGTTTTGATCTTAAGTATGCCATTAATGAATAATTAAGACGCTGGGTTATACAGTTAAGCCTGTTATGTTTAATCATTGGTGGATTCAGTTAAACAGGTGGGGGATGGAAAATCTTCCCAGGTCTGCTGGTTCCCAGACGTAGGAGAGGCAATGAGGAGGAAATTGAGAAAGAAATGCATTTGAAATCAAATTTGTAGGGTCTTTGGCAATTTTATTAAATAATGTAATATTGGTCGGTGAAACAAGCCCTAAATGTGTTAAAAGAATATATGTAATGTGCCTATAGTTTACACGCTCTGACTCACTTTGACTTTAGGTATGACCCTAAGAGAAGTGCAGTATTTGACAGCGTTTGCTGAGTTGGATCACATATATGCATTGAAGTGATGTATTGTTTAGATCTTGTGTTCATAGCATACTGCTTTTAGTTATGTATATATGTACATAAATAACACCTTTATATTTAAATTGTTTTTTTTCTGTCCCTGTTTGCATTTTGGTGTAGATAAAGCACAGCTTGCACCCAGAATAATTGCGGACCAAAATGCTCCTCTGAAAACCAGTCACGGTGCGGTGAGGATCAGTGCCACCATCCCGTACACCTCCAGTTCCCCTCACTCCACAAACACATCCTGGACTTGTCTTCGTGTCACACGTCTTCAACTATTCACACCGGGTCCCAATCATCTCGTTAGTATGTGTTTAAATGTTTCCCCTCTGCTCCCCACATTTGTCCATCATAGTTGTTGGTACTGTCTGTCTGTCTGTCTGTCAGTCAGTCAGTCAGTCAGTCAGTCACATGTGACCAGTGAGTGTTTCTGTTTGGCTGTCTAAGGATTCAGCCCCTTTGTTTTCTTTTAGTTTGTTTTTGTGTATGCTCGTGTTTAATTTTCATTAAAAACCCTACACCGAGTGTATGCGCCTGGTTCCTCCGCTACTGCCACCGTTACAGAATGATCGACCAAAAAGGAACCCGCAGGCGTGGGAATAAAACCTGCCATGGTCACAGGGGTAACACCCTGTGGCCGTGGGAGAAGCCAGAGATGCCGGAGGAGGAAGCTCTGCATCTCTGCGCTTATTCCGGCTACTCCCCTCCGATTTATCCTATGAGAGGGGAGTATTCCTGGAGAGGTGATTGGGGGTCTGACTCCCTCTCCTCGGACAATGAGGAGGTGGTGTATGGGAGAGTGGAGGAAGACCCCCTGGGGGAGCAAAGCTGGAGGTCGCCCCAAGAAAATGTTGGCGGGGTGCTATGGGGCGTAGACCAATGGGGAGAGGTCAAGCCCCTCACTCGGCAGGAGGAGGATGTGTTTAAAGGGCTCCTACAGGAGAAGCAGGAGGCGGAGAGGACGGGACGTAAGAGAGGAGGCCGTAGGAGGAAGCGGCAGCCCGTGCCTCCTACCTGCCACGGGTTGGACGGGACGAGTAGTCCCCTGGCCATTCGGCGTGCCCCACTCCCTGCTCTGCGGCCTGCCACCGCCCGGCGGCCCCCTGCTTCCCCAGCTGCTGCTCCGCAGTCGGCCTTACGTCCGGTGCCAACCCCAAGGTGCCGGGTGTTCCCAGCTCCCCCACGCTGCCCAGTGGCCGCAGCCGCCAGCTCCCCCACGCTGCCCAGTGGCCGCCGCCGTCAGTTCCCCTCACTCCACAAACACATCCCGGGCTTGTCTTCGTGTCACATGTCTTCAACTATTTACACCAGGTCCCAATCATCTCGTCAGTATGTGTTTAAATGTTTCCCCTCTGCTCCCCACATTTGTCCATCATTGTTGGTACTGTCTGTATGTCACGCGTAACCGGGGAGTGTTTCTGTTTTGCTGTCTAAGGATTCAGCCCCTTTGTTTTCTTTAAGTTTGTTTTTGTGTAGGTTTAATTTTCATTAAAAACCCTACACCGAGTGTATGCGCCTTGTTCCTCCACTATCGCCACCGTTACAGAATCTCATACATTTTAAATGTCTTACTGCAATGGATTGTCCTGTAGATAGAGTGAGGTTAGGTGTACTTTCTCCATAAAAATAATACCATCTGTCGTCTTCCTACCTGCACCATGCACCAAATATATATATTTGTGCATAATATATTGGAATATTTAGTTTATATCAAATACAATTGACATCACTGATGATCAGTCTTTCAATCCATTGGCTTTGTTTATGAATTTTGAGAGTATGACTTTTGTTACATTTCTCCAGAAAGATCCCTCTGCTTTGCAACTAAAACAGTGGCAGGGATGACATTGTGTTATTGTTCTACCGACAACTGGCTTTACTGTCAATCTGCCATCCAAAAAGCTCTGATGAACAATTGCAAGGCCGCAGGGCTGGCTGGACTGTCACATCTGCATGTCTATTTTTCTCTCAAGTGCATTAGTAGAACACAGCGCCGTCACACTGGGCTATCACCGTGCTCTCTGAGTGTTGGCAGCAGTGGTGTAAAGGACGCTGCTCTGTCCCTGTAGTCATAGTGTCATAACATTTATTTAATACATTCCGCTAATTTCATTCCGCGGTGGAATGTGTACTCTGGCACACTGCACCAACACATTGTAGCGGCTATGTGGAAACGCCACTTGTCCTAAATCACTCAACGCACTGTACAGCGAAGCTCTTTGTCTGTGATATGATTCATTTGTATACGTGCGGTGATCTTCTCTCTTAGCCAATCACAGCTTAGCTGTTCACACATCTTGTTCCCCCGCACACCGATCATAAAATGAATTAGTGTTGGGCTGAATCATTTCTCAAAGTGTCTTAAAATGGCTGTCTATGTGGATGTGAGTTCATATGCTAAATTACAGACGTTATGAGATTTTAATTAAAACAGCAGCCTAACAGCATAATAACTGACAAGTAAGACGCGTCGCTCCATCAAGCAATTTCCAGTTCTTGCCTCACAACCATATGGTTTGTGGCAACAGGTGGTTTGTGATTGACCCTCCAGTAATAGCCAGACAATGCACATGTGAAGAAGGCTAGATCAGCTAGAGTACATGGAGAAAGTAATTGAGTCCTTTGAAGAGGTGCAGACAGTTATAATTTGTTGTCCCCCTGAGCAGATCCATTCCTCATTACCTGGGTACAAGAAAGGATTAAAGGACCTGAGAGTGGGTCCAACCAGGATTTGAGGAGACACTTGCCTGACGACTCAAGGTGAAATCGTCCACAGCATGTTTCATTTTATTTCAGTTTGGGACGCCTTCCATTGCATTTAAGAGAAAATAGTAGATTGCTATAGGAAGTATTCTTCAGTTGGATGGATCATCTCAAACCTATTAGAGCATTGTGACCAATGACTCCTGTTGTACCCATGTGTTTTGGCTCTGGGCCAACCCACGGGTTTCATGGGACCGCTCTGAATGTTTGTTTTTGTGATCTATAGATAGTCCTGATCATGGAGTTTGTGTGGCCAGGCAAGGTGAACACTGACTGAGATTAGAACCCAATTATCTCAGAAACATTCTGAAGACCTACCCCACAAAAAATTTTGATGTCTCTGTTTTTAATGAAGTGGCTCCGTCTTGACTCAATTACACAGTATATGGGAATCCGGGCCTGACTAGCCTCAAAATAATTTTATATGTAGGCTGGAGAGGCATGAAATAAATTTTTTCCACATCTCATTCGTCATTATGTTGATTAAATTAGGGTTGATTAAATAATGTTCCACTCAGTAAGAATGTAATTGAGGCTCAGGGTCAGAAAGTTCACGAAGAGTTTCAATATAACTGTGCACACATGTCAAGTCAATTAAAACAAGTTTGCACCAGTCACATGCCCCAGTCCTGTAGGGACAGACTGTAGATTAATGTAAATTAATGAATTCATCCAAAATATATCTCGGGGGGGTCCAACTTCTATCATAACGATGATCTTAAAGAAAATCTAATATGTGTTCGCTCATGAGTAGAACAAAACATTACCAAGACAATATAACTATTACATTTTATGGAATGCTGACACTGCAAATCACTAGCACCCACGTTTATTGTTTTCTTTTACTTGGCCCTTATATTAAATAACATTCAGGAAAAGAGCATCTTAATGTACACAGACAAACTTGCAAGTTCCTCTCGACGTTGATGCACAAATACGTATCCAAATACACTCAAAAGGCTGTTAAGCCACAGCCCCATACAAAAAATTATTCAGAAGTTGACAACAGGCAGTGATTATGTCAGGTTAGATTATGTCTTCCACACAGAATAACTCTCTCCAACAGTAAGTCTCTTCCTCCTCTTCCCGACTCCTACTAAATACACTTTGGGAAACATTAAGCACATTAAGCGCAGGCAATCACATTTTGGAGGAGGGCGAGGAGGAGGAGGAGGAGGAGGAGGAGGAGGAGGAGGGAGAGGAGCAGTAAGAAGTGTTAGGCACAGGGGGATTATCTTCGCTCGGGGAGGGAGTGATACCTGAGGGGACAAAAACCAAGGGGGGGATCAGCCGACCTGAGAAAAACAAGCAGCCCGCTGGTCTTAACGAGGGACTTTTTGTTATTACACATACAGGCAGATGTATTAGCGTGGAACGGTGGGGGGAGGAGTCCGGTGGGAGGTGGGGGAGAAAAGAGACGGGCATCAACATCCACGCTGACCAACATGAGTTAGGGTGTTGCGTTTTTGGTGGGTTTGGGTTAGACGCAAGCTTTTAGTATCTGTGTGTTCTGTGCAGAGTGCACTCTGTGATCTGCTGCTGTTCACCGTTGGGGGGGGGGGGGGGGGCTGGAACAGGGGACAATGGGAGACAGGAGGGAGAACAAAAGAAACAGGGGCTCTAGCATCCATATTTTGTTTGCCAGCGCATCAGAATAAATGTGATGCAATAATTATATTCTCTAGAATACCTGGGGGCATTAGTGATTCATTAAGCCCCTACACTGTCGTACGCACAAACTGAGGCACAAACACACAGACACACAGTCTTCAAACGTTAGCTGTATATGTACACACACACTTAATAATACAGACACACACACACACACACAAACTTGACCCAGATCATGCAAACTCACATTTAGACATGCACACACACACACACCAACCTCCACACATGGAGACACTTGAGAGACAGTACAAGACAGAATCAGCTGTACGAACGGAGAGAAGTTGAATTTGTCTTCTCTCTACGCCAAGAGGCTGTGTCAGTGTGGGTGCAGTTCCGCATGTGTTACGTTCTGTGAGTCTCCTTGGATGAGCACGTTGCTGAGACACAGTGCGGAGAGAGAGAGAGAGAGAATGCAGCTGGGAGCATGAGTCCTGACGGAGAGGAGTATGACATGTTCTGTCAGAAAGCTGTGACCCTGATTGTTGACCTTTGCCTCCAGAACAACCAGCTACTGGACCAAGACACCTGTCAGGATTTCCTATTTATGCTGTCCAACCAGAATTTGGACCACAAGGAACCAGGTAAGAACATTTTGTAAATACCAACAGAACGTAATGCATGTTATGTTACAATGTCTACAGTCCTGAACGGACCCTGTGTTTCTGCACTTTTACTTGTTATTAGTAATTAGTTTTTCCTTCTGCCACCTCTTGTTTCTCAAAAGCTAAGCTCCCATTTCTGTCATTTTTGCTGAATTTGCTCTACTTCGCGTAATAACCTTTGTGTACCGTTTAAAATATTGTGACTTAAAAACAAGTTGATACATGCCACATGGTATACATCGAATGCATTTTTGCAGAATATTCTAGATTACTACTTATTATGTGTTTCTTTTGTTATCCTCACTGCCCTTGATAACTTGAATGCTTGCATGAGGGTCACATTAGGCCTTGTGCACATCTAATGAGTTTTTGTAACCCATGGGCAGAGCAGCCATAGGTACATAAACCAACCTCAGAGTGACTTTTTTGTTTGTCTGGGTTAGCAGAGCTGCCATAACACTAATAAATCAGCCTTTAGCTGACTAATGTCCGCTAACATTGTAACAGATGGGAACACACCCTTCCCTGCAACTGAAACAAATAATGTGTGAATGGGCAAACTTAATTAGAGGACTCATGAGGAAAGCACAATTTACCTCAGTGAACATTCTTACTAAGTGCTATTTATGGTACAAAATCTGTATGTTTAATTAAAATACCATGAGAAAACATCTAAAGATCTAAAGTTTTTTTTGAAAGGTTTCTTGTTTTTACCTGGTCTATCTGCGCATCGTTCTCTTGCTGCTAGGGTATACAAAACTGTACATAATTTTGTTTTCCTTGTGACTGTGCATGTGCCAACTTCCCTGTCCATCTCAGTCCTTCTCATGTTTGAGGTGCAAGCATGCGTGTTACTCAAGGAGTGCACTTCACTGAAAACAAGATGAGCTGTAGCTAGTAGTTGTATTTACCAATCTAGCTTGTTCTTTTTTCTTTTAAACTATACTGCACTAACACTACCAACTTGTCTTACTACAAATAAGTGGAGTAAATGTGAGAAAGGAGATACTGGGAGAAAAAGTTGGATCATAATCACACAATGCAATAGTAATCAGTAAAAAAAAATACATTTGAAGAAAAACAGACCCCTATTGGACCATCAATGTGAGATTAGAAGAGATTCAAATCAAGGTAAGAGATAAATTATGGTTTAAAGTTCTTATTCAACTGTGTTTTTTTACCACACTTTTATTGAAAGTTAATGAAGCTCTGATGTTTTAGCTTTCTCATCAGAAGAAACCATCCTGTTAGCTAAAGACAGTAATGACTGACTTCAACTCAGAACCTAACTAATATGAGCTAGCAAAACTAGATAGTTCACATATAAATACCAAACAAGTGGAAGCTAGTTCACTTTAAAACCTAACCATCTTTGGCCAAATTGTAACACTGCTACCTTACAATTTATGTTGTGAGTTTTTAGCATAATAGCTAACTAGCTATATATGTTATGATGTAGGTGTAAAATATAGTTGACTAATGGTTCAATTACAGCACCAGTGTAGCAACAGTGTACTTTCATATACCTTAATAGTCTTGCAGGTCTTTTGTAAAGGACAAAGCTGTAGTGGTTGCTACTTAAGACTATAATGGACACTGAATGCCATGGTGAATCTCGCACTCAGCCGAGTTGAAGATCTTCTGTGTCCTGTGACCCCAACAGTGAAACCAACTTCCTCCTGAAGCTTGGATAGCCGAATCCCATTTGGGCTCTCCGTGGCTCAAGAGGTGTGTCTCAGTTTCACTTATGCAGACTCTGCTGGAGGTCCATTTACACGAGCATAGCATGTCCGCTAGATTAAATGCAGATCCGCAAAGGTTGAAGATAGTTTTAGACATGGAGCCCCAGTTAGAGGTTTGCTGACATCTGGGCAGTACAGGGCTTTGTTAGATTTGTTACCTACCCAGCAAAGTTCATGTTATGGATTTCCTGATGTTATTCCTGATCTCAAAAATGGAGGAAAACATATATTCCTGATGACCTATCATCGTTTCACTTTCTCCTCGCTGTCCTTATGTTCCTCAATCATCTGTGAAAGCAGTTTTCCATAAGTCAAGCTTCTTACTCTATGCTCAGGGCATTTTTGCCACCTTCTCTTGTTTCTTTAGTCCTACACCTCACCCCCACTCCAACTTTCCTCTCTGCAGATTACTTCATCCATCATTAGACTAGGACTAGCTGTGTGGGGAGACTCATATGACCGACAATATGAGGAGGAGAATACTATATTTTACACTCAACCAATGTTGCACTGCGCAGCTCAGTCTTCAACATTCAAGACAAATCAGTCTTCTCCTCTGTTTTCCAACTTGAGTTTTCCTACCATTGAATTAAAAACATTGCACTGGTCTGGTTTTGCTGTATGGTTTTCACTGATAGTTTTTTAGCACATTCCCAAGTGCCTTATGATTGGGCTACACACAATTTACAAATATGTGAGGGCACCCTTTTCTGAAACTGATCCCTAGAAGCATTAATGTTGTCGCAAGTCGCATTTCCACAAAAATATATTATAATAGCAGAATCAACAACTTCCCTGTTGTGAATAAATAAATCAATAAATGTTCAATGTTTGTGGATAAATCTCTATTGCTACCTTTTTATGCCTATGCCTAAAAAAAGATCAAAACCAGGAAAAGCATAGGTGTGATTTTGTGTTGGATAACATACCTGCAACTTTCCAGATTGGGGGACTAATATGAGTTTTATCAAACATTTTAAAATAGCTGTTATTGTACTTGGTACCTTGTTCAAGGGCACAATGGTAGGAGATGGTAGAACTAATGGATCAGAGACGACCAGCTTTCTATTTCAATTTACAAATGAAGGTAACACTTTATTTTGAGAGTCCCAAAAGTTTGCCTCTAGGTCCTCTACAGATTGTCTACTGACTACCTGTAACATTTTAACCAGCTATCTACTAACCCTAACACTTATCTATATCCTAACCTTCATTACATCCCTAAACATAGCCCTTAAACCTTTTTCTAACCTTAACCTTAGCAATTAGTTATCAATCAATAGTTTGTTTAAAGTTTCTTGAAAGTTTGTTGACAGTATTTCTATCTGTAGAACATCTACAGATATTGGGACTCTCAAAATAAAGTGTAATCCAAATGGATTCTGCCAGCAAGCATAATAATGTGAGGGGAGACATTGAAGTACCATGATACCCTGTTCTATTGGACCAACTTGGTAAAAGATTGTGCCTGCACTTATAACATTTCATAATAATAATAATAATAAAACACAATACAACTTAAACATAATGCACAGCATTTTAAACAGAAAATTGTTTATATATTCAAAAACACACTCATTTGAACTAAAATTGAGATTAATCACTATTAACTACAGAGGTTTTTGCGATTCATTATTTTAATCGTTTGACAGCTCTGGTAATAATACATGAAATATAAGCCTGTGATAAATAAAAGCCTGTGATATATACATGAAATATAATACATGAAATATAAGCCACAGGATTAAAAATTGCGAAGAATTCTGTGTGGCTAAACTGTGTTTAAATTTATCGGAAGCATCTCCAGTATTCTTCCTATATTACTGATTCTATAAGGAAATACGTGTGCTACAGTCCAGATGATAGTTGCAGACCCATGTCTGTCTGAAGAGACAGATGAGATCATGTGAATCTGTGTCTGGTTCTGTGAGTTATTGAGGGTTGTAGGGTCACACTTTCAAGTCTACAATGCCGTGCAGACCATGAGCCCGGGCCGGTCAAACCTGGATAGGCTGTGAGGTGCGTGCCTTCACTGAATCAAATGTATGGGCTACATTATTTGAATATGGTTTATGTTGAGGTCAATAACTGATAAATGAGTAATTAGCATGTGTAACTGCAAGTTGTAGGAGCTATCCTCCATATGTTGATTTTAGGCTTGAATACTGTCATTCAGTGAAATCCTGAGGTGGTTTCTCCTTTTGCAATAAGGCATCCTTTACTGCAAAGTATACTCTTGTAAAAATGCCATTCCTTGTCTATAACTATGGTGTACTGGCTTGCCACTAAAATGCTCTGTAAATTAGATTTACCTGACTGCCGTCCACTTAAGCATCAACACTTACTAATGTAACTTTAACACCCTGGTTAACTGGCCTTCACTACATACAAAATGCCAGACACACGCCTGATACTAACTTATTTACAAATTTCCCCTCAACATCTGCTATTTTAAAAGTAACTTGCTATTAAAATAGCAGATTTTGATCTTAGATAGTTATGTCACAATCTACTACTGGTTACTCTAAAGAATGATGCCTCAACTAGACACTTTCATCCCTACTCACCCCATCAGAAACAAACTAACCGAGCTGTTACATGAACCAAGCACTTGCTAAGATGCCTATCTGTGTCTCTGCGCCATTAGGCAGGCCCCTGCTTTAATACTTTCTGGGCTAAATAACCCATGGTAGTAGCATCAAATGAGTCTTAGGGATTAAATTGGGGTATATGTAATACACGAACAGACTTCAAAGTCCATCTGTGTATTCCAGATGAAATAATGTGTTGGGGCCTAGAGTTCCATTGTCCTTAGGCATTCTCATCAGAAATACAGTGACATATGAGCTGTGTTTTTATAGTCTTATGAAGCTGTTTGATTTTGTTATGGTAAATAGTGATGGCTTAGCCGTGTGAAAGCTTACATTTCAGTTTCTCTTCTTTGTAAAGAAAACCAGAATCTAATTTGTGATGAATTTCATTATCAAAGATAATTGTTCTTGTACCTTTTGGGGTCTGATTGTGTGGCTGACCAACAGGGCAACCAAAAAGGGGGACCTCCTTTCCATGTTGGCGTCTCTGGTCAATGGTTTTGATCTTAGAAGTTGATTGAAGATGAGGTGTCTTTAAAGATGTAGCATCTCTGCATCTGTAACACCTTTATTGCATGATTTGATTCGGCTTTGTTTGGGTGCCATCGAAGTAACCTCCCTTGTTCTGGGTCCCATCGAGGAAACCACCCTTTGTCTGGGTCCCATCGAGGTAATCTCCTTTAGTCTGGGTGCCATCGAGGTAACCTCCTTTAGTCTGGGTCCCTTTCGAGGTAACCTCCTTTAGTCTGGGTCCCATTGAGGTAACCTCCTTTAGTCTGGGTCCCTTTCGAGGTAACCTCCTTTACTCTGGGTCCCATTGAGGAAACCTCCTTTAGTCTGGGTCCCATCAAGCTAACCTCCCTTTGTCTGGCGTCTCTCACACTCTCTTCAAAGTTGAAATAATGGATCCGGGCCCTGATGGTTCTAACAATTTGTATACAGTACTCTGCCATCTGAGAGAACTTTATTCTAATATATGGGTTGTGTGTATTTGTTTGCAAAACTCTATATAACATTAAGTAATTATAATTTATTGTATTTTCCAAAAGGTAACTGATTTCTTGTGAGATGGGTTGATGGACTGTCATAAAGAAGAAATGTGAAGAAACTGGGATGACAGAAAATGCATTGGAAGGCCCAGAAATATGTCTTTATCTGAACAATGCTTAAAGTTTATTCCCTTCAGGGACAGAAGAAAATCCAGTGCTTGCTCAGCATCTTGTAAGGTGTGTTGTAGCTAAGAAAACATTCATGTGGAAAGGCTACAAGCAGATGGGAATACACAAAAGACCAGAAAGCAAGGAGCCTTAATGCCTGTCTTTCTATGAAGCATGATGGTTTGTAAAGGTCTCAGATGCATTTCAGCCAAAAGTGAAGGGGATCTTGTCAAAAATCACTGGAATTACGAATACATGAGAATTGGTTCTCAGTTGACTTAGCTTGTCAAATAACTGTTGAATAGAGAATTAATGAGTCAGTTGGAAGCTGGTGATGATTAGGTGGCCCTGATGTTCCGGCCCGGACACTGGGATTAACAGCACACTCTAATGATTGGTGACATGGCAGCTCCCAGCACCCAGAGAGGTTGGGTTAAAAGCAGTCACATTTTGATTCGACCTTGTGTTCAACTGATGTCCAGGTGAATTTGCTCTTTTAATTTTAATCTGGAAAATGCCACAGTGCACAGGTCAGTGTGACCCCCCTTCACTGATCTGGAGCAATGGGATTTAATCCCCAGACCTGAGAGAAGTGTTCCCTGCTGGCTCTATAACCTCAGTTCCAGCTACATCTGATCTCCCATCCAGGCAACAACCAGGACCGATTCTGATCAACTTCAGAGGCAAGAAGCGATGGGTTGCAAGGAATCAATAGAGCACGACGGGACGAGGCAGCCCTGTCCGACATCTACCCATCTGCTCTGGCCGGCGAATTTACAATCCCCTCCACAGAACCCCTCGGCACCGTCGGTATACCGTGACCAAGACTCAAAGAACTTAATGCAGTCCAGACATGTGACTTAGACCTCTGTGCCCCTTGGAGGTTCTATCACTTGTATATTTGATATTTAAATTCACTTTTCTTGTGTGACTTAATCTCTGCATGTTGGATATTATTCCTTGCAGCAGTGAACTGACAACTCCTACCCATTTAATCTATTTGTTTCAATAGAGTTTTATTTTGTTCTTAAAGGTATTGGCCAATGGAATGGCTGGAAAATATTTAGCTCATTCACTTCAGGTGATGTCACTTCTAGTTACATGTATTGTAATAAATTTGGATATTCATAGAACAATCGATAGAAGGAATGAAATAGCATGTATATAACACATGTAATGTTCATGTATTTGACCTGATTATAGTATGTTTGTGTTAATGGCTGTGTTCAATGAGAGGGCTACATTGCACATATGTTTATATCAACAGAATAAGATGTAAATTCAGAGGGTTTAGTAAGGGCATGGCACATACGCATGACTGTTTGTATGGCATGACTGAGGAGCCAGCCAGGGATTTGGGACTCTAGGGAGGTACACAAGAAATGTCATTCAGCAGTGTTTCTGCTAGAATGGACCACTGTGTCAGAGGGTACGTGTCACACCATTCTAGACCAAATCCTTTGTCACTTTGCGTTATCCTCAGCCAGGGAATGGAATGTACTTCACTATGCCGTGGGTATCCGTCACTAAGCTGTGAGGGCATTACATGCCATTATGTGTTATACACCCATCCCTTCAAATGTATTCTGACACATGAAAGCAAAACACAAGATGCTTAGCTACAGTGGGGAGAACAAGTATTTGATACACTGCCGATTTTGCAGGTTTTCCCACTTACAAAGCATGTAGAAGTCTGTAGTTTTTATCATAGGTACTCTTCAACTGTGAGTGATGGAATCTAAAACAAAAATCCAGAAGATCACATTGTATGATTTTTAAGTAATTCATTTGCATTTTATTGCATGACATAAGTATTTGATGCATCAGAAAAGCAGACCTTAATATTTGGTACAGAAACCTTTGTTTGCAATTACAGAGATCATACGTTTCCTGATCCAGATCCTTCAGGTTTTGGGGCTGTCGCTGGGCAATACAGACTTTCACCTCCCTCCAAAGATTTTCTATTGGGTTCAGGTCTGGAGGCTGGCTAGGCCACTCTAGGACCTTGCGATGCTTCTTACGGATCCACTCCTTAGTTGCCCTGGCTGTGTGTTTCAGGTCGTTGTCATGCTGGAAGACCCAGCCACGACCCATCTTCAATGCTCTTACTGAGGGAAGGAGGTTGTTGGCCAAGATCTCGCAATACATGGCCCCATCCATCCTCCCCTCAATACGGTGCAGTCGTCCTGTCCCCTTTGCAGAAAAGCATCCACAAAGAATGATGTTTCCACCTCCATGCTTCACGGTTGGGATGGTGTTCTTGAGGTTGTACTCATCCTTCTTCTTCCTCCAAACATGGCGAGTGGAGTTTAGACCAAAAAGCTAAATTTTTGTCTCATCAGACCACATTATCTTCTCCCATTCCTCCTCTGGATCATCCAGATGGTCATTGGCAAACTTCAGACGGGCCTGGACATGCGTTGGCTTGAGCAGGGGGACCTTGCATGTGCTGCAGGATTTTAATCCATGATGGCGTAATGTGTTACTAATGGTTTTCTTTGAGACTGTGGTCCCAGCTCTCTTCAGGTCATTGACCAGGTCCTGCTGTGTAGTTCTGGGCTGATCCCTCACCTTCCTCATGATCATTGATGCCCCACGAGGTGAGATCTTGCATGGAGCCCCAGACCGAGGGAGATTGACCGTCATCTTGAACGTCTTCCATTTTCTAATAATTGCACCAACAGTTGTTGCCTTCTCACCAAGCTTCTTGCCTATTGTCCTGTAGCCCATCCCAGCCTTGTGCAGGTCAACAATTTTATCCCTGATGCCCTTACACAGCTCTCTGGTCTTGGCCATTGTGGAGAGGTTGGAGTCTGTTTGATTGAGTGTGTGGACAGGTGTCTTTTATACAGGTAACCAGTTCAAACAGGTGCAGTTAATACAGGTAATGAGTGGAGAACAGGAGGGCTTCTTAAAGAAAAAGTAACAGGTCTGTGAGAGCCGGAATTCTTACTGGTAGGTAGGTGATCATATACTTATGTCATGCAATAAAATGCAAATTAATTACTGAAAAATCATGCAATGTGATTTTCTGGATTTTTCCATCTCTCACAGTTGAAGTGTACCTATGATAAAAAATTACAGACCTCTACATGCTTTGTAAGAAAAATCGGCAGTGTAATAAATACTTGTTCTCCCCACTGTATCTTAGTGGTTTGATTTGGGAGAGATACAGAGATGAGACGTGGGCGAACTTAGGTCAGGCCACAACCTCGCCTGCTACCATGGACTGTGTTGTGTGACTGTTTTGGATGCTATTTATTGCACATTCTCACCTTCTAGGATGCATAGAGTTGTTGAGGTTTCTCCACTGTGTGGGCTGCGGCTATCTTGCTTTTGATTGTACCGATGTTGATTAGTGCACCTGGACAGAAATAGCTTAGAACTGGTTTACATTAGACATGCGTTTGGTAGAAAGGCTAGCGGACCTCACCATAGACAAGAAGCATTGAGGACAATAGCAAGTGACAGAAGATTGTCAGATGTGGTGTGATATGTGCCCTCTGGATCCATAATAATAAGGTAGGAACACTTTACAGTTCCAATGTATTGACCGTGTTTGACAGTAACGGAGGGAGTGATGGTGTTCAGTGGAAGAGAAAATGCCACTGGGAGGTCTTGAACTCATTCGAACAGTCGGGTAGTTGCCACCGGACAAAACCAAGTGGCATTGACGGAATCGTTGTGGAAACTTGGGCCTTTCTCACATTCCCTTAAAATTTGGGCCACACCGCCAACAGCCGGTCTCATCAGGTCAATGGGTGACCTGTACAGGCAGGTCTGTACCTCCCTTGTCTCTTTTGGGATGTTGAGCGTACCACTGTAGGGGTGTCCGTAGGGGTGTAGCACAAAAGTCTTGGCCCTGTACATAGGTGGTCTCTGAGGGCCCCTCCCCTTCTTTGTTCACGATTCAAACATTTTCGAGGGCCCCTCTACACGTTAGGGCCTTTGTACCCCTTTCCCTTCGGTCCGACACCACTGGGTGTCCGTAAAGTATGGGGGGAAATCTGTAAGTGGCTGCAGGACCTCGGGGAGGTCAAACATTCAAACAAGCTTCAATATCATCACCTTTGGAAGACGTGGTGTGGGGGTGTGTACTGCAGATCTCCGCGGTCTCTCCTCTGCTTCAACACATGCACATACACGTGTTGCCTCCTGGCGCAAAATCTGCAGACTCGTTACAGTATAGGAAGTGTTTTCGTTTGGTTGTGAAATTGCTTGATTGGTGCAATCAATCAGACAAAAACCTGAACTAAGGATAACATAACTGCAAGGACATTGGTTTAACAATGTCTCTAGAATGGAAAAATACTGGATTGCGAATCCAAGCAAATTACGCTGGAGGCAGGTTTCTCTGCGTGGTAGACTAGGGGATCATGCTTGTCAGTTAACAGGTTCCTCCACATGCCGAAAAAGGGGCAACTGCTTCAAAGGAGACTGGAAGACAAACAGTTATCCCCACAGGTACCCACGCATGTGTCTGATTGCCTGGTACTCGCGCGCCTGACTGGGCTGCTTCTGGGCCTTCAGCTCCGCGCCGCTGCGGAACTGTCACGCGTTATTGTTATTCACCTCATCCAGTAAATGTATTATACAATATACATTTTTTTGCGTGTAACTTTTTGCTTCTGCCTTCGGATAAATAGTAGGGTATTAAAAAGTTGTTTCTCTCGCTTTTCATGTCAGTGATTGAAGTCACTTTCCCCTTTGTGACAAACTAGAGCACAATGGCTTTGGGAACAGACAATGGGCCAGTTTTTCCAACTATCAGAAGTCAGACACAAGTAGACACACATACGCACACACACACATATGTGCATACAAACACACTTATCTATGCAGGTCTTATCACTAGGCACTGCTTCAGGTGGGTGCGTTTGAATTTTTTAACACATCATACAGAATCTCAACATGGTTTAATAAAGCAGGGCCTGGCTAATGCATAGAAATGGACATCACCTGGGTTCTCTCACATATTATATTGAAAAATAGTGGACTACAAAGTTAATAGGGTACCATTTAGAATGCAGGCCGGTTCATTCATTTAGCACTTTCTGGACTGGTTCCTCAGTCCTCCATTTACAGGGCAGGAACAAATGACGCATTGCAGGTGAAATCCAAAACAACAGAACAAGAACGTCAAATGAAGTAGTAGGCTGTCGAGATTACTGTAGAGCCTAGGCCAACTTCCCTTTAATAATTTATTTTACACTGAATCTCTTACTGACAATAATTCACAGTGAGTACACAAACATTTCCAAAAGAACTTGGCGGGCGTGTTTTATTCGGGATATAAACAGTACAGGCCGATCAGTAATGTAACAAAAGTGTTATGTATTTTTCATATTAATAAAAGATTTCGGGAGCGAATACTCTCAACTCTAGATCCTTCCGACTACTTCATGCACACTAATGTGAGAATTCAGACTGATTTACAGTAGCTCTAATCCCTGCCTTAGCCCCACAACGCACAGACGACTACGGCTCTCAAGCCTGAGACTGGCTGATGAAGCCATAGGTTAAACTTCAACTGATCTCATTTCGCAGTGTTTCAACCAGGTTGGGGTGAGAAGGTGGCTGAAATAATGAGCAACCAAGTGGAACCCGTTTTTCATCAGAATGTGCTAAAGACAAAAAGCACTGGAGCTGTCTGCGATGCCAGTCACCCTTTCTGTTGAGTAGCATTCCAATTTGAACCCCCCAGCCTTTTCTGTGTTCTTTTATTTTATTTTCTTCTGTACTTTTTTATTCTTAGATTTTGAGATACCCCTGGGGGTATAGTTTGTTCCCTGAGGGCACTGCAGGGGTGATTCCTTTCCGTAGAACGATATTGAGACGTTTCCCATCATGCACTATTGTGTCATGTGCAGCATCATCAATGCAAATCCAACCTCCTGCATTAATACTTAAATGCTCTGTCTGGATTGCCTGCAATAGGCATCCAGACCATTAGACCACAGGAATGGGTACACGACCAAAACACTATATATTTCACGCTGCAGTTTTACAGTACATTGCTTTATTGTTCTTAGACTAGCAGTGAACAGTTGGTTTTCTCCCTCAATAGATAATGCAATGAATAATGTATGTGGCTGGTGTGGCTCCCATGCAGGTCGGAGTGGTGGGAAAGCCCTCCTCCAGGGTCTTGGGAAGCAGCATTGGTTTATGGATTCTGGTATTAAGGCTCTGCGATGCCAGGAGGTGAGTGCCCTAGATGACACAACGTCAGAGAAACAGTATATCACAGCTATGAAAAAAGATATTCTGCAAATCACAGGGCGTTCTACTCCTGGTATATGCAGTGGCCACTCCTCAAAATGTGGACATTTTGTGAAGCCTGTGAAGAAGATCGAGCCACAAAGAGGAATTACATGCGTTTCGTGTTGTTCTTCAACCCCGGCATTGAATAATTACATGGCCTGTGTAGAATTAAATATACGCCTGTAGCTCCTTTAGATGAATTGCATCATGCCCCGTTTTCCTCATTAACTACTTACTCTAAACAGAACTCATTTACAGGGAGATTTAGATTAGACAACTCCTACTCAGTGAGGCTGGAGTTGTTCACTTGGCTCCCATACAGACACGGCGCAGATCTCAAACTGCACCCTGTTCACTTTATGATTCCTACAGTGCTCTGGTTACAAAACAGCGCACATTCATAGTGTATAGGGCTCCAACTGGGCCCCACTCAGACATTCTGTTATGTTCCTCCTGTTACCACAACTGTCATGCTGAAAGCAGAAGCTCAGGATTTCCCTCTGGGGGAGGGGGGGGGGTGATGTACAAACACTCACTCCCAGACGTGGGCCCCCACAGACTTAATCAAGCGCACTGATGTGCCGAATTGCACACGCTCGAGGTCTCCTGAAAACGCTGGCGTACCGCGTCCAATCGACCTTGATCCTGAAGCAGGCAACACGTTGGTCAGACTTGAAGGGGATGTAGCCAAATGCGGACCGTTCTTTTCCGCTGTATCGCGGGAGGTCTAGCGGTTCAAGTAAACAGTTGAACATACAGATGAACCTTATTTTACGAACCTTACGGTGACAGGGTGTCACACAGGGCCACGGGCACGGTAACATTAGAGGGATGTGGATATTTACACGTGACCCGGTGGAGCCCTTAGGGTAGTGGCATGACAGCATGATGACGAAGAGGTTAGCATTGTCAACACGTAATGTAATGCACTCCCGAATGCTGAATGCATAAAATACCGTAATTTGCTCCAAAATGCCACCGCCAAAGGTGGATTGTATTACATGCTACTTTATCGCGCCGGGTAGCCTGTGTATGTGTTTTTAATTAAATCTGCAGAGGCCGTATTCATTGTAGCATTGGACTATAGAAATGCTACGCCTGAAATCTGAGAGTGAAAATGAAAAGCAGATTATGCAGGCTTTCGTTATTTTATTCATTTATCTAATGTAAGTAGTCATTCATTGATTACAGTTGATATATACAGCATATTATTATTAGTCCAAATAGATTTTCTTAGATTAAAGGAATAGTTCGACCTAGATTTATATTTGGGGAAAATAACCTTTACCATAACCCTTACCTTGAGTTTTTTTAGAAGGGCCATGGTGTCATTTTTTACAAGACATTACTTGCCTTTGTCAATGCTAGTGAAACAGATTCCTGAATTTAGTTTGAAGTGTTTATTTAGTTAGTTTTTGTTAAAGCTTTTGTTGCTTGGGACTCGTAGTTTCAATAAACGAATTTGGACGATGCTAATAAAGCTAATTTCAGGCTGGGACAAAGGTGTATAATGGGTTGTCATGTAAATTTACTCAATGAGCCTTCAAGAACAACTCAGGGTAAGTGTAATTTCAGCCAAATATGAATTTAGGTTGAACTATCAAGTCGGCAGGAGCCGAGATACTTTATGCCCAGTGTACATCTGGCACTGTTGACCCCTGTATGGGTACAGGTTGCATCATTCAATTTCCTGGAATTCTTTCTTGGTTCCTATTCTGTGTTTTCACTTATAGTCCCATTAACAAGGCCTTAGGAAATGTTCCCCCATATGAAGGACCACAGAGGAGACGAGTACAAATAGAAATTGAATAACAACCTCATGAAATATGGCTGGAAGGCATGTGAGGTCAGTGGGTCAGTAGTTGGGCGTTTGTGTGCAAAGATGCATATTTGTCTGTTGCTCATCGAGACAATTTTTACAGGGATAGTGTTACATGAAAACTAATGACAAATTTACATTTTGTCTCACTTGCACTAAGGCAGGGAGAACTTGAGCTTAATTTTGAGATTTTATTCCTTGATAGTTTTAGAGCTCTGTGCTAACAGACTACAGCCTGAGATAATGTTACCGAAACTAATGGGAATTGATGAAATGACATTCCAATTGGGCCCATTGTGGAAAAGGCATACTGAGAACAGAGGGAAAAGAGAATGTTGTGACTCTATGACACATTTTTCACTTGGCCTACATGTATCTGCCTACAAAACATCACTGATTTCACATGGCCACTGAAGCGTTGACAATAATACTGAAAAAGAATTATACCTGGGAATTGTTCTCTAACCCACAGAATTCATATTTGTATTACGTATGTGTGGTTGAAAAGTTATGGGAAACAGCTGGGTTTCCCAATTTGTGTCAACGGCTCCCCTACATTTTCTAAGCAAAACAAACTACTTTACACTGATGTGCCAAAACAGTACGACCACTCACAGGTGAAGAGAATAACGTTGATCATCTCGTAACAAGGGTACATGTCAAGATCTGGGTAGATTAGATGGTAAGTGAACAATCAGTCCTCATATTCCACATGGTGGATGCAGGAGAAATGGGCAGGATTAAAGACCTGAGGGACTTTGACAAGGGACAAATTCTTAAGGCCAGACGACTGGGTCAGAGCAAGGCTTGTATGGTGCTCCCGGTCAGCAGTGGTGAGTATCTACTGACAGTGGTCCGAGGAGGGACAACACACAACCCCGACGACAGGGGGTTGGGCCACCCAAGGCTTATCGATACGCAAGGGCAATGAAGGCTGTCCTGTGGCACAGGTCGCAGAAGATTTTAATGATGGTTTCGGGAGGAATGTGTCATAACACACAGTGCCTCGCACCCTGCTGGGTTTGGGGCTGTGTGGCTGCAGAACGGTCAGTGTGCCCATGATGACCCCTGTCCACTGCTGAAAGCTCCTACGGAACTGGACCTTGAAGCAGTGGAAGAAGGTTGCATGGTCCGATGAGTCCCGTTTTCTTTTACCACACGTGGATGGCTGTGTTTACCTGGGAAAGTGACGGCACCAGAATGCACTGTGGGACGACAAGCCGGTGGAGGGAGTGTGACGCTCTGGGAAATGTTCTGCTGGGAAACCCTGGGTCCGGGCATGTGCCACTGACCTAAACATCGTTGCAAAACCTTCATGGCAGATCACAATCCGACTTAGCATCTGTGGTATGTGCCGGACCAACAAGTCTGATCCACTGTGATTTAGAAAGGCACACACCTGTCTATGTGAAGTCCCACACTTCAAAGTACATGTCAGAGGGAAAGCTATGCCACAATGTCCAAGGAACTCTCTGTAGACCTCTGATATATAATTGTGTTGAGGCACTGATCTCGGGAAGGTTATAAAAAACATGCTGTGGCATTCAAAGGACTAGGAGAGGAGCAGCAACATTACAGAGAAGTCCTCAAATCCTGATCTAGAGTGCACAGGACCTCAGACTGGGCATCTTTCAGCATGACACAGAGTGGGTTTGAGAAAAACCTGGGAATGTCCTTGAATGGCCCAGGCAAAGCCTGGAGTTGAACCCCATTGAAAATCTGTAGGGAGACCTGAAGATTGCAGTTCAGCGCCTCTCCCCATCAAATCTGATCATTCTTGGGTAACACTATTTGGATAGTCATTCTGTAAACCAATACAAATTTTATCTCTAACCTTAACCTTAGCAAACATGTACTTTGTTCTTGGTATTATGTTGATAGTATGAATATATGTAAAGCATCTACAGATGGTATCCAAATATAGTAAATTATACTATCCCAATAAATGTAATAAATTATGTATATAACAAAAAAGAGTGTGGAGAAAGTGAAATGGTCTGAATTCCAAAGGCACTGAATGTCATTTTATGCCTTTTTTTTTATTCAAACAAATATTTGTTTGGATTTCTTGCGGTCAACTCATTCTTTACAATAATGTCCCAGCACTTGTGAAGAGGAAACATCCAAACATACTGTATAACTTTGCATTATAAGCATCCAAATAGACATAACAATTAACAAGCAGGCAATAATGAACTGGGGTCAATTTTGAAAATTCCATCATGCTAATTTATCGCAGATGTTCATCTTTAGGCAGATGATGCACAAGGTAATCTGCAATGAGGCGTGTAATTAAGAACATGCATCTATAAGATGGCAGAGATGCTGCGCTCCATAGTACCTAGAACATTTTAATTCAGGCTGTCACTGTCTAAACATATGACAAATGGAGGATACTGTCAATGCCTTCAGGTTAGTACAAACACATTAGAAGAGAAAAAGCCTGCTAGATAACTGTGAAAGGCCTAATTAAGTGTTCAATAAACAGTTCACAGAATGTTTCTATATGGTAATCCTGTAACATGGATGTCTGTGGTCTCCAAATGGACAGAATTCTAACATTGCTCATAGACAACCAGCAGAATACTGAGTTGGTCAGGAAGTGACAAAATGCATGGCAAAAAATATGTTCACATTAAACTAGCAAATGTCTCTGGCTATGTAACGCCACATTTTACCAAAGATAAATATTTCTGTTCAGAGTTTTTCATTTAAACTCCTTTCGAATGTATTTAAACAATGCTTTAAAATGAATGTGCATTTAAAATGAATGTAAACACAGTGAGACGTGTACAGCATGTTTGCATGTTTTGCCTTCATGATAATGCTTTTTAAGTGGCACTCTTTTCCCAAACGTTGGTACACAACAAATCATGTCCATAAAAAAATTAGGCACTAAAACAAAAATATACGATTATGTACAGTGTTTCTGGTGGTGTACACACTGCAAAAACAATGCCCTTCTGTTTTTTTTTCTTTTTCTGTTTAACCAAGCTGGAGTGCGCCTGGTCAGAGTGTTAAGTGTTGGGGATACCTTTTGCTTTCAGAACAGATAGTAGTGAAAGAGGTGTCGTCATGGGAGCACGAAAGTGGAAGCGCTCATATAAATAACTGCTGTGTATCCATCCGCTTGTTTATCTGACAGCAACTCTAGCCTCCCCAGAGAGGTACGGATATCATTCTGGCTTTGGGAAGGTAACAGCAGCTTGGTGTGATGAGAATAAAATGTTTGAATATTCAGTTATTTTTTCTTTTACTCTGAATACAAATTTTTATTATTTATGAGCAGAAGCTGTCATCAAAAGCAAATAACAATTAGTACATTGTAATGTATTTCTAGCTCAGACTAAATATAATGTCACATATCAAAGTGGTACATTTTCATACCACACTATTTTATTTGGGTATTGCCATCAGTGTGTTTCTGAGATTCACAGTGCCAAAATACTGTTGAAAGATAAATATTAGTGAAACATTGTAGCCAACGGCATAGGTTTGAATTGTTTATTGGGGGGGACAGAGTCACCGGATCCCAGAATTGTCTTTTTTCCCGGGGGATCACACTGACCATTCTGTATTTTTGGGGCGGTCATGACCCCTCTTGTCCCCTCGCCTAATACTGCACCCCTGATTTTAGCTCTAAATCTCCTGAAAGGACATTATTGTAGTAATTACAATCAACTCTATCCTTCATTCTGTAAAAACTCCTCATCAGGCCCGTCGTTCTCTAATCTCAGAGGCACCTCTGCCATCTCCTGTCAGTTTCACACTTGAGGTCCTTTTTCTACCTTCTTGTCGTCTTTCCCCTACGTAGTGTACTGGTCCAGCTCTGGCTTTGTCAAGAGATTGGAAGGATTTGGATGGCACCCGCAGTAAATTAAATCTACGGAACGGTGTCTTTAAATAACTGAGTGGATTTCGATTAGGATTCTCAGAGAGCCCTCATCTGTTCCCCTGAAGGACACATCTCAACCCTGAGCTGAGATTTTCCTTTGAATCGCCATTCTCTAGATTCTATTCACACCTGTTCTGATGTGTCAGGTACAGAGCGATCTGTGAGCCATTCATACCTTGGTTGTTGATCCATGGTTCATTAGAAAAAATACCAGTACGGAGCTATATCACTAGTGAGGCCTGACCCTGAGATGTGCCTTTAGTTCGGTTACGTATTCAGGGCAGTGCTTCCGCGTTGGCAGGCACCATGCTTTGTCCATGTTCAGCTGACAGGTACATGTTGAATCTTGACAAGAACACAATAAAAGAGGCTGTTTAAAGCATGTCATGGTCCAGATGATGAATCATGCAGCACACCACTAGCACCTGGTACACTGCAGGTATTAAACAATGGAAGAAGAAAGGATAAGACCTATTAGCTTGTAAAGTGAGACATTGCTAATGTTATTATCGTCATTCTTAAAGCTTAGTCATGGAATAATTTTTAAGATGTCTTTGTTCGCGTCCACGGAAAACTGTTTTGGGTTGCACAGTATAACAGGCTGTTAAGAACCTTTAGGTCCTTTAATCAAAATGTAAGAACGTTTTTCAAATCAAGGTAACAGAATAACATTGCTAAATTAGAACCCTTTTTGGTTCAATGATTATCTCTTGTGTAAGAGAGTGTAGAAAACCAAAAACTTTCTGGAATATTCTACCATCGGATTGAGGGTCATGTCTTTGATTCTGCTTTGACGGTGCCCTTTCCCTTCAAACACCTGTTTATCCAGCCACAGTCATCTAACTGTGATAAGGTCCCTGCTCTTTTGAACTTATCTGTCATGAATAGTTTATGTAATACATTTAAAAAAAAAATCATATTTCTGCAAATGATGCTCCGATGTATGTGAATGCAATGGCGTGAATGCATCCATTGCTCATGGAAGATGTTTTGAGGTGGGGATGCTGAGGTAAGAAAAATAATAAATCATATCTAGGCCTGTAAATATCCTTTTTGTGGCCAAATTTGTGGCATGCATTTGAACAGAGATTTTAAGATCTCTGTACTTGGGGGGAAAATGTGTGTCCGGTATGGAAAACTGGAAAGAGATTGCCTTTTTCCATCTGTTGGGAAGATCATTTTTATGTAACCAACTATATAAATATAACACATAAATATACTATTACCTTCAAGTCAGCAAAGTCATAACCATTGCCCCAATGATTTTAACAGTCAAATTGCCAGGGTTTTAGTGCATTCACAAAATAAGTGGCATGCCAACTTTGAATTAGGGCACAAAACACCAGTCAAGGCATGACAATCAATGTCTACTAACATTAGTTAGCTAGAATTGCAAATCCTCATTCGTTAACTAGTGTTACTTGCATAAAAACAAATCAATAACATGAAACTTGCCTACTGCTATACATTTATTCTATTGAAAGCCAGATCTACTGCAGTGTGTGTGGACTTGGGTGGGCATATTCTTGTAGGATAGTGTAGATGCCCTTCATTGAAAGTTAGGGTTTTACCCGGTTCAATGCCGCTCTTGTGCGTATCATGTGAATGCTCCATTTGAGGCAGATGCTTGTAAAATCACTTTCATGTAACCGTAATGGCTGTGTTGCCTGTCCTCTAAGAACCCTTAAAGAGAGAGTTCTTCCAAAACTTGAGTTAATTAAATCCTACCTGGGCAATATGGAGTGAAGGGGCAAATTGGCACAACACCTCTGCCTCTCTCGAGTCATATTGTGGGAGAATCAATCTAGCAACTTCATCAACGAGACATAATTTTTTTTTTGAGAAACATTTTAATAAAGGGGATCGTGACCCACGTTCACTTAGAAGAGGACTAAAGGCGAATGCAATTCCATCAAGTTCCCCAGTTCAACCCGTGGAGACAAGACAGAATTTAAATAATATTTCCGTTTGCTATGTTATAATACACAAAGTACACATTGCCTCTGGATATTCTGGGCAAGGGTTGGGGATGAACTTGTTCACCATCGGCCCCCTTTAGCTGCTGGCAAGCTTATATTCGGTCAATTCATCATCTGTGTATTATGGTTAGAACAAGTAAGGCTCTATCCCCAAAATATTTGATTGTCTGAGGTGAATATTAAAGATGAAATAGGTAACTTGCTTCCTAGCTAGCGAATATTAACTTTAATTTACCGTGTATAAACTTCCCAAACAAATGCATGGATTGATACAGTTGTGAGCAAAACTGAGCCGTAAACACAGGAAGTGCCTGTTTATTTGAAATGAGGATTATATTGCGAAAATTACAACTTTATTTTGAGAAATACAACATTGTCATGTTCTTTAAGGTAAACAACACCACTTGTCTTTGTTTGGAGTGTTTTAAAGTATTTTTCCGCTTGCAATGCAGCTTAGCGATAGGGGTACCTCTGGTTTCCATTCATGAATTTGTACAATGCTAATAACGCTAATCACTGACTGAGACAGCGCTGAATAATGGATTGTTTTAAAAAATGACTCTATGTGCCGGACGTACCCACTCGGGTAAGGAGACTGTCACCGGAACACGTGCGTGCGTGTGCGTGCGTGTGTGTGTGTGTGTGTCTGCATGCTCGTGTTGTGATGAACATTAGTTTAGTGTTACATTAGTTATGTGTTACCCTGTAGCATGTTGGTTTATATCAGTGGCAGCACAACAAAGGCTTCCTTCCCCAAGCAGACCCTGGAGAGAGTGCTCATCCAGAGCAATGCACATGTACGTTTTCCCCCCTCTACTCCAAAGTGCCCTTTAATCTGCTTCCACTTTTCCCCTCCGCGCCATGGTGTTCTTTTTGCCCCTCCACGCCATGGTGTTCTTTTTGCCCCTCCTCTTCATGGTGTTCGTTTTGACCCTCCTCTTCATGGTGTTCTTTTTGCCCCTCCACGCCATGGTGTTCTTTTTGCCCCTTCTCTTCATGGTGTTCTTTTTGCCCCTCCTCTTCATGGTGCTCTTTTTGCCCCTCCTCTTCATGGTGTTCTTTTTGCCCCTCCTCTTCATGGCGTTCGTTTTGCCCCTTCTCTTCATGGTGTTCTTTTTGCCCCTCCTCTTCATGGTGTTCTTTTTGCCCCTCCTCTTCATGGCGTTCGTTTTGCCCCTCCTCTTCATGGTGTTCGTTTCGACCCTCCTCTTCATGGTGTTCGTTTCGACCCTCCTCTTCATGGTGTTCTTTTTGCCCCTCCTCTTCATGGTGTTCTTTTTGCCCCTCCTCTTCATGGCGTTCGTTTTGCCCCTTCTCTTCATGGTGTTCTTTTTGCCCCTCCTCTTCATGGTGTTCTTTTTGCCCCTCCTCTTCATGGCGTTCGTTTTGCCCCTCCTCTTCATGGTGTTCGTTTCGACCCTCCTCTTCATGGTGTTCGTTTCGACCCTCCTCTTCATGGTGTTCTTTTTGCCCCTCCTCTTCATGGTGTTCTTTTTGCCCCTCCTCTTCATGGTGTTCTATTTGCTCCTCCTCTTCATGGTGTTCTTTTTGCCCCTCCTCTTCATGGTGATATTTTTGCCCCTCCTCTTCATTGTGTTCTTTTTGCCCCTCCTCTTCATGGTGATATTTTTGCCCCTCCTCTTCATGGCGTTCGTTTTGCCCCTTCTCTTCATGGTGTTCTTTTTGCCCCTCCTCTTCATGGTGTTCTTTTTGCCCCTCCACGCCATGGTGTTCTTTTTGCCCCTCCTCTTCATGGTGTTCGTTTTGACCCTCCTCTTCATGGTGTTCTTTTTGCCCCTCCACGCCATGGTGTTCTTTTTGCCCCTTCTCTTCATGGTGTTCTTTTTGCCCGTCCTCTTCATGGTGCTCTTTTTGCCCCTCCTCTTCATGGTGTTCTTTTTGCCCCTCCTCTTCATGGCGTTCGTTTTGCCCCTTCTCTTCATGGTGTTCTTTTTGCCCCTCCTCTTCATGGTGTTCTTTTTGCCCCTCCTCTTCATGGCGTTCGTTTTGCCCCTCCTCTTCATGGTGTTCGTTTCGACCCTCCTCTTCATGGTGTTCGTTTCGA
This sequence comes from Esox lucius, assembly GCF_011004845.1. Lineage (NCBI taxonomy): Eukaryota > Metazoa > Chordata > Actinopteri > Esociformes > Esocidae > Esox > Esox lucius. The sequence goes on along the minus strand of NC_047580.1, from coordinate 27,284,826 downwards.
CCCTCCTCTTCATGGTGTTCTTTTTGCCCCTCCTCTTCATGGTGTTCTTTTTGCCCCTCCTCTTCATGGCGTTCGTTTTGCCCCTTCTCTTCATGGTGTTCTTTTTGCCCCTCCTCTTCATGGTGTTCTTTTTGCCCCTCCTCTTCATGGCGTTCGTTTTGCCCCTCCTCTTCATGGTGTTCGTTTCGACCCTCCTCTTCATGGTGTTCGTTTCGACCCTCCTCTTCATGGTGTTCTTTTTGCCCCTCCTCTTCATGGTGTTCTTTTTGCCCCTCCTCTTCATGGTGTTCTATTTGCTCCTCCTCTTCATGGTGTTCTTTTTGCCCCTCCTCTTCATGGTGATATTTTTGCCCCTCCTCTTCATTGTGTTCTTTTTGCCCCTCCTCTTCATGGTGATATTTTTGCCCCTCCTCTTCATGGTGATATTTTTGCCCCTCCTCTTCATGGTGTTCTTTTTGCCCCTCCTCTTCATGGTGTTCTTTTTGCCCCTCCATTCCATATTGCCCTTTTGTCTTTAATTTGTCACATGTGCCTCTGCAGGTCTGGCCACGGCCCTGCATGGACAAGTAGCTTAGCAGTTACAGAGTCATATGTGACTAGATCCATGAACTTGACTTTAATTACAACCGTAACACATTCAGCTTCATTGGGGAATTCCACTGCAATGCATAAAGACAGCCATTTAAGCAGCAGATATTATTTTACATCTCAGAGATTTTCACCTGCCTGTTCTGTATGACACTTCAGGTTATGTCTATATCCCGGATTCCCTGATGAAGAGAATGGGGTAAGACACATTACGGGGGAATGTGGTCTCACAACGTACATGTCTGAGCTCGATGTACAATCACTTCTTTCAAGGCAATTGAGGGCATGAGTCCGACAAATTATGTGATATTATCACGTCTCAGCCCTCACACTCATGGTTCAGGTCTGGGCCTTTTAATTGCTTTTCAAGGCGTCCAGGCAGAACACAGAACCAAGCGCCCCATGGCAGCCTACCTAAAGGAAAACGTCTTTCTAGAGAGGCATTCCACTAGGATGCTAAAGATGTAGGCTACCTTATCAACCTCTCCTCTCATAACTCATTGCACCTCTAATGTCCATCACAGAAAACATTGCAAAAGATTCTGCCATAACCTTGGTGGAGTGAGCACACATCCGGTCAGCTCATTATGCCAAGGATAAAGCCTTAGCAATCCAGTGGGATGACAGCTGCATAGACATTGCCCTACCTCAAGCTGGAACCACAAAGCTGACAAAGATCTGATCACATAACGGAAAGCTTTTGATTTGGCAATGAGTTTAGAGTTCTGTTAGACATAAACATGAGTTCCCCATCAGTTCTTCATGACAAGCTCGAAATTGTGGCAGGTAAACCTTTAGTCTGGAGAATCATTCAATCAATCAAGGTCCTCCTCGAGAATGTCTTATAGGATCTTCAGAATGTCCATGATCCAGCTTTGAAACGGGGACATCTCTGCACCAAGATTCACTTCATATGTGCTGAGCACCGTCATAGAGCCACAGATGCCTGACGAATTGGTAGATGAATTATGCGAAACATGCATTTCGGGGCCACAAGTGTGATAGGCCCTTTAAGTCCAAGCGTTGCGGTATAGGCTGGATGAGGTCCTCCGGGGGAAACATATGCATGGGCTATCGTGTCCGTCCAAACCAGGTTGTGATAACCGGCTGGGGAACCTTGGAGGGAGCTCTTAGTCATTCTACAGCACATCTTTCAGTGAAAAAATCCTGTAGGATTAGTACAGTACACCGTCCCCAAGCTGATACTAAAACAGGTTACCACATTTTCCTAGACAAAATGCTTATTTTTTAGGAAAGCCTGACACTGTCTGTTTCGTGCGATGAAGAGCAGAGTTCCCGTGTGTGAGGGCCATCATTACATCACCTGAAAGGTGGGGCTTCCAGTTGGGTTCAAGCCCCGTTTGGGCTTGTGGACGTACAGTGGGTTCAGGTTGTGCACGCAAAGAGAGCACACACCCTATGTTGCACCAAAATTACTGTCCGGAAATTTCGGCCAATGATGTGATTTTGTACATTAACAAAAAATTAATCTGATTTCTAGTGTTATTGATTTTAAGCAGTCTTCTCTGTGGCTGATTGCTGGTCAGAATGCTTCTCTGTTTGCAGAGACGACTGCTTCCAGGCTGCTGAAGGCAGATGAGGATAAACTGATGCTAATCTAGACAGATAGAGGGGGAGGCTAGGCAGTATCTCTCTCTCTCTTTCTCTCTCTTTCTGCTTCATTGTGCTACAATGTCGCCTGACCCCAGACTGAGCTATAGCTGCAGACTGAGGCAAAATTTCTACAAAGCATACGAAATCAATGTTGCATGTCTTTTGATTTGGCATGTGGATATACATGTCTTTCATAGCAGATCATGTAGATTAAGGAACACTCTGAGGCAGGAAAGAGAGCCATATTGTTCCATGTATTTTTGGATGATTCCCTTTTATCTTCTAACACATTTGCTTAATCTCATTCAATCATAAAATAAAACAAACCTTTGAAGGATTTGTTACATGGGCATCTATTTCAAATAACATTTGATATTCATGAGGAAGAAGGGCTGTATTAATATTCAGGGTGTCAGAACGTATGCCCGTCTTCCTCTTCCTTTTAGTGCAATTTCTTTCAGCATAATGGGGTTGCTTGTGTTTGTCCAGATCCCCAAATGACCCAATCCCTCCTGTCGCTTCACAAAATATACAGCTCAGTATCCGTTATAGATTTAATTTGGGCGGTATTTCATCTGTGACCTGTATGAAAATCAGACATCAAATGAAAAAATTATATGGTGCCCCATGGGTTTCCAGTTCAGAATCAGCTTAATTTGCTAAGTACATCAAAATAGAATATAAGTTGGTGTAATGGTGCCGCTATTGATTGATAACATATAGGGTCGGAATACTCCAGATCTATGTAGTTAGCATTTATATACAATATAAATGCTAACTACATCTGCATCTTGAATACTGTTGGGACTGTAAAGTTGTTGGAGTAGCGGAGGGCTTTGAGCACACACCCTCGCAGTGCTCCAGTGCTGAGATGTAAGGAGTCTGAAATGTGCATGTCCATCACTGCATGTCCATCACTGCATGTCCATCACTGCACGTCCAATCGGTCACGAGGTCAGAGTGATGCAGCGTGGGCAAGAGTCAATTGTTCAAAGACCTGTTGGCTCTGTAGACAAACTACTGTTGGTCAATGGGAGGCATATGTGATGGTTTAAAGCTGGGACAGGAGTAGGGGTTCAACTACAAGGTGAGTGCTATAGATCTATAGTCATTCAGACATCTTGGCTTCAACAACAATACAGGCTGGAACAAGTGCATTTCTCTGTTGGCATGTTGAACATGTCTGTAAAAAACGGGGAGATCTGCTCAGCACATGAATCTGTCTTGTTGCACATTAGCCAGAAGGACCTCCAGAAGATGCAATGAGCCCATAAACCCTCTTTGGGAATCTTGTGCAAATGGGGGAAGGCATGTATGAATGCACAAATAGAGGGGAGGGGAACAGCATTCGATGGGGTTTTGCCTGAGATCCTTAGAGAGGGGGGTCTCTGCCAGGGATTTGCCATAGTTGACTGCAACTCTGAAGCAATTAGGTTTAATTGCCTCGCTCAAGAGCAGAAATAAAAATAAAAAAATAAACCTTTTCAGTTTTAGGGATTCAAACCAGTAGCCTTTTGGTTAATGCCCCCACAAAATACTTTAACAGACAAGTATTCAGAATGCTTGATGTGTCATATTTTCTCCCTGTCTTTTCCCCCGCTACTCTCACATCCACATCTAGTGTTCACTGACACACTCATCACTGTGACTTCTGGGTGTTTCATCACAGTGGGATTAGCTGAGAGGCTATTTGTAAAGCGTCTGTAACTGTTTTGGAGGGAGTGAGGAGGGATCTGCCCCTAGACATTTTCTACACTACAGTATCCTGCTGACTGGCTTGCTCTCGCCTCACACTGCCATAGAAACGGGGCTCCTATATGCAGTGGAAGCTCATTCTGTCTACGAGCTAGCGAGGAAGAGGATCGAGAGGACAACGAGAGAGTCAGGGTGTGAGGGAGTAAGTGAAGCAAAGAGAGAGAGAAAGCGAGAGAGAGCGGGAACAGGGTAACAAAGTGAGAGAGCCAGTCACTGGTGAGTACAAGCTGTCACTTCATATTGGATCAGTTAATGAAAATCTGTTGCTTTGGGCTCTTTCTTTTTATCATTGATTTCTTCAGGTTTCTTCTGCCGGTGTGGCTGTGTGGGAAACAGGTTGTCAGTTTGTGGGGGATGTGGTTGAAGGAGAGCCCTGTCTTATTTGTGGAATGCTTTGGTCTCACATGAGGCAGGCGAGCAGTTGGCACACCTCTGGCTTTTGTTTTGCTGAATGGCTCAAGTTTATTATTGTGTTGAATGATTGTGTGTGTGTGTGTGTGTGTGTCTGTGTATTTGCATATGTGTGTGTGTGTCTGCGTGTGTGCCCTATCAAACCGGCTGTGATCCTTTAAGAGGGAACAGACTCATCTCTGCATGTGTTGATTACAATTTCACAAATCTCAACAGTGTCAAATCAGTGTTCTTGGCTTTGAAATAAGTCTTCCTAACACTGTTTATTACTGAATTACAAAATGTACACATTCTCTGTGCCGTTTATGCGTCCCTGTGTACATATCTGATGAGAACAAATTTCCCACTGCCACACTTTTTGCACAAATCTTTTCCCCAAACTTTTTCTGTATTGATCGCAGTATGAATCTAAGCAGTTTTAGTCACTCTGCCCTTTTCTGTCTCTTGTATCTATGTAACTTGTGTAGATCTGTATAACTACGGAGTTGGACAGTAGAGTTGCAGGTGCACATGTTCAGCTGCGTAGCCTTACAATATGCAGCTGAATCAGAGGTGTCTGATGACTGTCAGTACCTTATGTTTTCTGACTTGACCCCTCCATGGGTTTCAGCAGCAGACCTGTCTGCTACTACCAAGCTAATGCGAGAGCCACACCAGGGTGCCCTTTGCTCGTTTTCATCTGTAGCTAGCACGTGTTACACAAATGACACGGAACATCATGAAATAGTTTCCTGTGCATTATGATATTGCAGGTGAGTCAGCTGAGTGACATATTCGTGACTGACATGAGTTGTAATTGTACCGGCAGAAGATCTGGTGTCGGTAGCAGATTGGGTTTATAAATAACCTTTTCTACCGTCCTCAAATCACTTTTTCATTGTTATTGACAGACTGAGCATTCAGCGATGGCCGTGAGTGAATACATCTGTGGCGGACATTAGTCGTCGCCGCCCCCCCCCCCACCCCCCAACCCCCTGTAGAGATAAGACTGTTCTACCTTTGTGTCCCCCTGGTCCCTTCAGCTGCTCCCACAGTATGGGTCCAGGATGCCTAGCCCTGTGTCCCCAGCAGTATACAACAATAGGAGATAGCCTAAACAGAACGCATCCTCTGCTGCCTTATTGGTTTTCTGTTGAGTTCTGCCAAAGGCTGGCCCCTGGTGAAGGAAACAAGCGGGAGGCTGCCACCATGACACGACAGAGGTTGATTAGGATGACTGCAGTGGTCTCTTTTGACTCCTTATTTCTCTCTCTTCAGCCCTCCCTTTCTTTAACACGTTCTTTCTTTCAATTCTTTCTTTCCTTTCTTGTCTCTCTCTCTCTTTCCTTTTCTTTATTTCTCTCTCACTCCGTCTGACGGGGGAAAACAGAGAAAGTATGGTATTCTTTTTTTCCCGTGTGGCTTGTTTAATGACTTCTTGTTAAAATGTTATTCGCTGAGGGTGGCCTCTGAACAGCCCCGGTGAGTAAGATCAGTGTGTGAACACTGACTCACAATGGAGCGATAAGCGTCATAAAACACCCTGCCGGGGTTGTGAGTGCAAGACTGTAGGGATACCAGCCATGCTTGTGGTGACGCTTTCTACAGTTTCCAATAATGGCCTCTTGGAGGCAATCTTTTTCAATACGACAAAGAATGTTCTAGTTTTTGACAAGGGTTTGGCTTGTTGAATCAATACCCTGACCTTCTGTGAAAGGAGAATAATGTTCTCGTATTTATAAGACCTAGTGTATCAACAATGATTAGTATTGTTGGGAAATTATGTTTGAAAAGGGGGAACGGCTGTAAATGAAACTGCTAGGGAACAAACTGTTGGTATGTGGAGAGCAAATTATTCAGGTTGCATGCTAGAACGGTTATTTTACTTGAAGGAAAAATCCTTTAGGGACATTCTTGTAAGGGCACTAAAATGAATATGTAATTGGACTGACAAACACAATAACATGGTCATTATTATATTATATCCACAAAGCAGTGGTGCAATTACGTAATCTTGCTAATTATGCTTTAACGTGAGCTTTTGGCATAGCCAGTGTGCATATAATATGTCCAACCAAGAGAAATAGTGTCAGTCAAATAATCGGATGAACCTCTGATATAACCTGTCGTCGTATACGACAGTGTTACAGGATGACCTGCGTTTTTACATCGTGACCAACCGAAATCTGGCCATATTGTACGGATTCAGGCAAAAGCCCCACGTAAAGGAGAACTGCAACGGGGCATGTGGAGGCAGTGCGAACCCTGTGAAACGTGGCCTTCTAGATAACACATGGATTCAGTAGGAACACTCCCTTTTCATGATGAAATGCCAGGGCCATGATGATGATGATAGCCAATCCTCATTATGACCCATAATGTTTCATGATGATGTTGCCTTCTGACTCCGGCCTCAGATTTCCCAGGGCCTGTCTGTAAACTCATTGTAATATCGCATCATCATCTCCACGTGTGGACTGGACACCGTGTTCCACAGCAGGGGCCAGAAGGTCGGGTTACATCCAGGCCTTTGCCATCGTAGACACGGCAGAGCAGTTGCTGGTGGCTAGGGCAAATTATTCACAACCACTTATGGGTTTTCAAACCCTTAAGGAGTTCCACGGCTTTCTGTCGCGACCTTGATAAGAAGTGAGTAAGATGGACGGACGCGGTCTGTCAGGAGGCACATGAAGGCTTGTTGTGTCCGAATCTCAAACAGACTGGTGCTTCTGAGTTCATTCGGACCGAACAGGGGACAGTCTAGGTAGGCTGCTAGTCCTATTTAAAATGCCAGAATACAACGTGGGAGTTTGAAACCCAAAGAGGGAGTGAGTGGTAGCAGAAAGCCCCCCCCTGAATTAAACTTTGTGTTGCCTTACACCCCCACCTGTGACTGACGTGATGTCATCTCAGAACCACACTCAGAGCATCTTGCGTTTAATGAACAACATGCTCTAATCTTAATGCCTCCTGCAGCTTTTGTTTTCAGCACCCGTGGCTGTGGCGATGCTGTGCCTTTACATGCCTATGTGACTGATGTGTTCATCCTGAACTCTGTTACGGTTGAATTTAGCAGAGCACTCTGGTGAACAGTCAGGATGCGTTAATATACTGCCAATAGGAGAGCAAATTATATCACTATTCCAATTATTTTGCATTAATTCAAATACAGAATTATTTTTGTACCTGAATGAAATAATAATCCCTTTTTCTTTCCACTCTATATCATATTCATATCATTATATTTGGTGCTGATGAACTGCTTGTTTTTGGCAGTAATCGATTTGAGCGTGGAAAAGCTGTCTTTCAATCTCTGACAAATAAAGCATATCCATTTTAACTCCTGGACTATCAAAATAACTGAGACAGAAAATTGACTTAGGCTGTGTTTCATTCTTTATAGCCATAATATTAAACTTATTTTAAAAATCTTCTGCCCAGACACATCTGTATTTGAAAATAGAAAGAATACATGTGAGGTGTGGTAGTAGTTGTAGCTTTTAGACAGACAACTTACTTGTTTCATTAAGGCTGAACTACACCAGGCTGTCAATGTCTCCAAAACGTCTATGAGGCGCGAGATAAGGTTTAAGAACTTGCAGGGATCAATAAAACATGCTTCACTGGAAGCCAAGGGTCATGTCTGCAAGGCAAGGCTTGCTTGAAGCAAAGTCATTTTCCAAGCTTTTTCTTCTCAGCAGGAGCCTTGGTGAGATGAGACAGATTAACCAAAGTAACATCATAATCTAATTTCAATTCGCACACAGTCACAATCATCTTTGTAAACTTAACGCATTTGCTTGCAGTGTAGGATGCTTTATTGAGCAGTATGAGCTTTTAAATAATAATAAGGCTAAACTTCAACAGGGCTGCCACCCTGTTGAAGTTTAGCCCTAATATATGCAAGTCAATTTACATCAAAACAATTGTTACAAGAGATTGCCATTCAAGTTGCTCAGGGAAAGTTACACATTTCCCTGGCTCTTTCTAAATTTCAAATAGAACATGTTACATTGTACACACATTTTAAAAGTTTTAATACAGTTGTGCTCAAAAGCTTGCATACCCTTGGAGAATTGATAATATAGGTACCATTTGTAAAGAAAACATGAGTGAGCAGGCAAAACACATGTATTTTATTTCTTATGGGATTCACATTAAACTGTAGGTCATAACAGAATGGCAAAATCATAAAACAAAACATGCCAAACAAAGAAAAAAATTAACTGACCCCTATTCAAAAGTCTGCATACCCTTAGTTCTTAATGCTTTGTATTGCCCCCTTTAGCATCAGAGGTTACCTGTGGGTTTTTCTTTGTATCCCGAAAAATTATTCTGGCAGTTTTTGCTGAAATCTTTCTTGGTCTACCTGACCTTGGCTTGGTATCAAGATATTTGAATTTTCACTTCTTAATAAGTGATTGAACAGTACTGACTGGCATTTGCAAGGCTTTGGATATCTGTTTATATCATTTTCCATCTTTATAAAGTTCCATTACCTTGTCACACAGGTCTTTTGACTGTTCTTTTCTGCTCCTTAGTATCTAGCCTGCTCAGTGCATCCACGTGAGAGCCAACAAACTCATTGACTATTCATACACAGACACTAATTGCCATTTAAAAAGCCACAGGTGTGGGATATTCACCTTTAATTGCCTTTTTCACCCGTGTGTCACCTTATGTGCTTGTAGCAAGGTCAAATATTCAAGGGTATGTAAACTTTTGATCAGGGCCATTTGGGTGATGGCATAGTGGGAACGTCTTCAAGACTTTTAGAAAAGCTTTCCAGGTGACTACATCATGAAGCTGGTTGAGCGAATCCCAAGAGTTTGCAAAGTTGTCAAAAGCAAAAGGTGGCTTCTTTGAAAAAACTAAAATATTTATTTTAATTCTAGCAGACGAGTCAAATAAGAACAGATTATTTACAAAAAGGCCTGACAGGAGGCCTGATGTAGGGAATGGGTATCAGAATTAAATAGTCAGAGAAAACACTGACAGTAGACACAAAGATAAAGTACATTAAAACCAAGCGCATAGACACCACAAAGTAGTCAGCAAGGCCAACGACGTAAACTTAGGAAAGGCAACATCAAACCAAAACGAAAAAAGGCTGAGGACATGCACGATGATATTGACAATGTGAACAAAAACATATACATAACAGTGGACATATTTTTGGCTTAAATGGTACCCCTTAGCCACCATCTCTGAAATGTCTCCTAAACGTCTTCTAAACGTGAGTCGCAGTTAAGAACTCACAGTGATCAAACTTGCTTCACCACAAGCAAAAGCATTAAGGAAACTTTGGAACGAAGGATTTAATGGGTTTGTGGTGTAACAGCCAGATCATGACATAGACACAATGATGATGGCATTGTTAAGGCAATGCCACGTTTACATTATGCACCGTTACAGTTAAACTAAACCAGAGACATTACGTCGCTGTAACGTCACAAAATGTGAGTCACACTTTTCAGAATCCAGGGGCAAACATGATTAAAGATTGCAACATTTCCAAAAGACAATGACTTTTTGCATAACCATATATTCCTCGGCATTAATCAGAAGTCTAGTTAAAACAAAAAAATAAGGAACTGATCACACTGGTGAGAAGAAAATAAAGATAGAAAATAGAGATATACTTGCACACTGGTGATGCTTTCAAGGAATATAATTTATTGAAAAGCTGCGGTCAAAGGTCGACTAGCTGATGAAGGTCTTTGACCAAAACGCTGTAAGCATCACCAGTGTGCAAGAATATCTCTATAGTCTAGTTACAACTATCATAACTTGGAACGTTTCCGACTGGTTTGGTTCAGCTAGATTTTTTTGTTCTACACCACTACTCAATCCATGTCTGTGAAATCGGCCTGTAATGTTTAACATTTTGTGAAAATGTCCTATATTTGGACATTTTCACCTAGGGGTGAAAATGCTAACGTGAGCCACAGTTCTGTAAACAAAGCCGGTTACGGATACATTTTCCAGAAAGAATTAACAGCGATAACCATTGAATCAATGCTCGTTTTGACGTGAATTGTTTTCGGGGAACATATGGAGACCTATATCAATATACCCTGGCCTTCCTGTGTTAGAAAACTGAATGTATCATATCATTTTGAACGCTGTATCTGTTGCCCCGTTCACTTTAATTTTAGCCGGGAGAGGCTTCCTTTAAAAGAATCAAAAATTGCGAACCTGCCCTTTAAATATTTGTACATTATATTGTTTTGAATTGTCAAATAAATTTTCTTTTTTTAAATGCTCATTTAAATAATGCAACACTTGACATGATACTTGATACTTGAATGTCCAAACTTGCGCAATATGAAATGAGATACTTCAACTACAACTTTTTAGAGATTTTGATACCATGGATTTTCAAGTCTAAAACAAATCAAAGGAAATTGTAGATAATACACTTATTTACAAAAAAAAAATATTGTGATGGAAATGACAAGGTGTCACAGAAATTGCATTTTGTGATGGAAGTGACATCTATGTAAATAATAGAATGTAAAACATTATTTTATTTAAATTCTCTGTCCACAGTTTTGATCAAGCCATACTTTCACAGAGTGTTGCCAGTTGTTTTTCTTTAACGCTGCGCGTTTCTTAATACTTTTGCTTTATCTATGCTATGATGGCATTTAATATGGTTCTTTTCAAGTTTTGATGTTTACCGTGACAACGTCTGGACATCACATCTGGAATCCCATTTCACTGCAGCCAAGTGCTTCAATGTCACAAAAAATGTCCATGATAATTAAATAAACATTCTCTTGGAGAAAAAACTTTTAGCAATGAGAAATGTGTCCTCTGTGGTGGAAATGACACCACTACCAAGGGAAGGTAGATTTTGTACAAAGAGCAAAATAAAAGGGGTATTCACAGTAAATATTATAGATTATATTTATGTGACTCTTTCTCTAATTAATAACATTAAATAATTTCTAATAATGAATGAATTAGGCATAAGGGAAGAACAGTGAATTTGAGGTATAAAGTCCATTTGAAAAGATGGACTTTATACACCTGATAAACAGCTTTTGAAAGTAGTCTGGGATAACTGCAGTGTGAAAATGTACACTGGGAATGTTGAAATGCCCGACTTTGCTGAATCACCCTTGCTATCTAAAAGTGTCTGTTAGTGATGACAACGGGGAACGACTTGCACAACTTGGAATCCTTCAGAAAACGGCCAAACATAGAGGAGGACGGGCTGTGAGTGGAAAGTGGGTCTGCAGCTTTGGAGAAATCGCGGTTAGATGGCGAGGTGCTGATGAGACCAAGAGCTGGGTGAACTGTGCTGCCTGTCTGCCTCCGGGGGACCTGCTCTTCTCCCTCGTTGAACACATTCGTCCTCACTCTGCTCATACCATGTTCTTCTTGATGACCATTCTGACTGCGGAAAACCTTCAACTCTGTCAGAATGTTCTAGTCAAGACCTACTCTATCATAGCTGTTTTTTGCTTTCTCAAGTGCTTTGTGATTATTTTCGATGATGAAAAGCGCTATAGATTTAGAATAAATTATTATTATTATAATCTATTGGCATAATGCAGAATGTGTGAAGAGCAGGGCTGGAATAACAATGTGCACAGATTCTCTCATTTACTTTCCTTTTCTGCACAAAGAAATGAAAATAATGTGTTCTTTGCCTTTATAATAATTATTATTATTAAAATTGGCCATTTATGCCCCTTTAAACATAATTCCTTTCAATGCACTGAATGCAATGAATAATAACGCTTATGAATACAGTATTAAGTAGGCTTGACCAGAGGGCTGTCGCGATTAGCCTTTTGTCATTGTGAAAGCCATGCATGGAACGGCGTTGGAGTGCTGGGTGTGGAATGACAGTGGAGTGCCGGGCACAGCTTTGTGGACCGAGTGATAAGGTCGGTGCTACCAACTAGGCTGAACTAACATCTGTTTAGGGCAGCACGATCTGCGATACGGCTGGAGGTTGTGAGCCAGGCAGTGGCTAAGCCAACAGACTGTCAGGGGGTAAGGTCCGGACAGGCACTAGGGACTGTGGTGCTGGGCCTTGGGTTGCCAGAGGGGAGGAGTGGAAGACCTAGCTTGGAGTTTGGACTGTTGAGTTGGGTGCTCACTGCTAGGTGGAAACAGGAAAGCATAGTGAGACTCGTTTAGCAATGGTGAGAAGATAAATTGTAATATAGAATATGCTACATTTCTTCTATAATTGCCTAGTACTGGAAGAGAGGATTATTTTTTAACAGCAAAACATCCACCCATGTAAATACTTAAGGCCTTTGCTCTGTGTGAAACTATGAGGGAGCTTGAGATTTCTGGTCTGGTAGAGTAATAGGGCCTGGCTGGCACAGTAAATACTGTACCTCAGAGATCCTGTTCATGAGGTGTGCTGTCTGGTAGGACCAGATTGATACCCCACTAAACAACTCGACTACATCGTCTTCTGATAAATCGTATAACTTTTAGAAGTCATCAGGCCCTGGGATATTACAGTCTTAAAGTAACCTCATAACCTATGTATTGACATCCCTAACTAATGGACTATGAACAAAATCCGAAATAGGGAAGATAAGATCATTTGAAGTGGAGAAAATTATAGAAGCAGGGTACAAAGATTGATTTCCACCATCAGTGTGGTTGAGATAATTGCCAGCTGAGCGTTTTCAGTACATCAGGTATTGAGTGTGAACACTGGCTGGCAAGTTCCATTGTTGAACCCCAAGGACCCCATTACAGGATGAAGTCATTAATGGCCAGTTAGATGGGAGGAGCAGCCATATAGAAATGGATGCCGATATTCAGATATAGTCATAGTGTATATCATGTGATAAAATTTTGTGAACTTTCAATGAAAATAAATCCCTGGTTTGCCTGAAATTTTTGTTTGAGGATGCAGAATTCTCTGCTTAGTATCTACTTCTGGGAACCCATGTTACAACCCTTGTTAGAAAATGCATTTATAAAAATGACATTTTGCCCAAAGGGTTCATTGGTCACTTGGTCAAGCTATAGGGCTTTGAACCAGGAAGTAAATTAGTTATTCACATGATAAAGAACAATACATTGTAGTTTCCTTACGTGAGGTGTAGTAGAATACAGCTTGGACCTCTGTAGACAGTTATAAAACATATATTTTAAGTATGACCTTTTCCATTAGATTGCACTGCTGCAGCATCTGTGTGAACATAATTCAGGAAACATTGTCTCATTTATTCATGACCGTATGAAGGAATTCCTAGCTAAATGTTTAACCCAAGGTTTGATAATCTGCTATTTTGATCTCCTTAAAATGGAATATGTAAACCCAGTAATCTGTTTAGATCAAAACAGATTAAGATAATTGCTTGATAACAAAATACCCCTCTGCATTACCTTGGTCTTCCATGGCAATATTAATGATGTGTTTTACTAAACTGAATAATGTTAAATTAATGTTAATGGGCTCTGTCTATGTTCTTCTTTTAGAGAATAAATGTAATACAAATATGACATTTGGAAGCTACTGTTGAAAATGTAGGTCTGCTAAACTCAAAGAATCACAGAAAAAAAAAAAATCAAACCTTTCAGTAAGCTGGAAGCATTTAATGACCTTTAACCACAGCATCTCAATGAGTCACTCATCTTGACTGCCTGACACACCATCCGTCGATCCATGCAATATTTTGCTATCTTTACTTGCCCCCTAAACTGCTGTTTACAAGATGATAATGACAAAATCAACTCTTTATTTTAAATGAAAAGAATGGCTAGAACAACTGACAAGCTGACAAAAGCATACAGGTAAAACCAATTACACTGCTTCAATAAATATCATCTGGCATCCACTCTAAACTTGTTTCATGCACCCAAAACCAAATATAATCACAATGTTCTCTACTAGTAACTGTAGAAAATGATGGCTAAAATGACTGGCTAACACAAAAACAGGAATCCTGCTTTAATTAACTCTATCCAGTCCACTCTTATAAAAAGCCAAAATGTGATGTGAGTTCCTATGAGGGAGGATGTCTTCCATTCCATTCACCCCGCACAAAATTGAGTATGCTGCTTCTATGTGCACTAGACAACCCTAACCCTGCATAAAGGGTTTGTTAATAGTAGACCTAGCCCTGCCATGCTGTGAGAATAATACTTGGTGGGTGTCTTACATTCTTTCCCATAATCCATTCCCATTTCCTCCTCACACCACTGCCATCAGGCAAGCAGTCAGATATGCTAGAGTCTAACCCTGCTCTTCCTGGCAAGCTGAGGAGATTTAGGATTTAGGCATGTGGAGGATTAGAGGATTTCAGATCCAATGAGGAAGACCAAACGCCATGAAATGTATCTATCTAAAAATGACAGAGACCTTTCCTGCAGAATCAACAGCAAATATCAAGGAACAAAGTATTTAAAAGAGAAGTCACATTTGAGAGGAGGGTATGCTACAGTCAGAGATGGGAACCCGGCATTCAAAGTCCATGTAGTTGGGTGTTCTCCTGGGTGTAATACTCCTCAGTTAAACTAGATAAAATGTTGAGATCCTTCACTCATGATTTAGTATGATCTTTGCATTTCTTGGGGAACACTGAAATTGTGTGAAGATAATGCACTACACGGAAATCGCAATTTCATGTCTCTTATCAGAGAGCAACTTTCAGTAGTAATTAACTCAGGACCTGAGCAGGCAAGAAGTTGATCCAGCAACCTCTTTGATTTCCTTTGGGTTACTGCACTGGTCAGATACTCCAACTGCTAGTGTCTCTGCCTGCCCACTAAGAAACAGATAATAAACTGAATAAAGTATACATATTAGCAATGGAACCCTTTCATTATGGTCTTATGCTTGTCTTAACTGCAAAGCTATTGAATGACGGAGCTCATTTCATGCTAATAAAAGGTATGAGCTGGCAAACACCGCCCAAGGAGTGAATAGTGTTATGGACTAGTAGAGAGTAAACTGTATAGCATAACAAACCAGGAGTCTAACACTATGTGTAATGTGTTTTACAATAGCTAATTCTGGTTCAAACATGTATGGTTCAATATCATGACGTAAGATCAGTTTCAAAATGGATTCCTTCAAATTACGACGACAAGCCATTGTGGCGCTTATTGTAAAGCTAAGTTAGCTAGCAGTATCCAGTCTACAGTACCCACGAAGTGGAGAGGAAGGGGAGGGACAGTGGCAGAGAAGGAAACAACAGCTCTATCAATCAAGGCCAAGCACGACTCCATATAACACTGACCTGTGGTGCAATTGGTGCAGCATGGAGTCTTAGCATAATGAAACAAAACATGGCTACATTCATTTTTCAGATCTCGCTCACCCTTCAATACACACCATGATATAGTAGTTTGTGCTTTTTGGTCTGCACAATCACATGTGAAACACAGCTCGCTGCCTTAGAAATCTCATGATACACACCATTTGATGTCTCTCCAGGGTGTAAGGCCCTTTCTGTAAAAAAAAACTGTATATGTTTTGCCATCAAAGGTGCATTTTCCAGGGTTGAACGGTGAATTTCTTTGACCGAGTTTTGAAGACAGACGGTGCACTCTGTTGGCAGGGGGAGTTCGGCTGTGGCTCTCCTCTTGTTCCTAGGGAAATATCTGGCATCATGGCGATGTTTCGGAGGGAGGGCCTGCAAATGATTGAGGTGCAAAGGGCAGGTACAGCGCTCCCACTCCCCAAATCCCTCTGAGACGACAGTCTGCCGAAAATGAGCCAGGCGATCAATAATTTTTGTCCAGCTCATCAAATAATTAAACGGTTGAGCTTAACTCGTACAGTAATTTATCCTCTTGGTTTGTTTTGCTTTCACAATGACCGCAACATGTGACAAAATGGCACTTATTCAACTTTATACATTTACTTGATTTCGCAGGCACCCTTATCCAGGGCAACTTACTGTACTGATTACAGTAATGTTCACAGTAATGATTATATTTTTCTATTGGCCTCCAATGGAACCCCGAGTCCAACTGAGCTACATGTGACCTGGGTACACACTGCAGGAAGTGTATTCGGCATCTCTTGCATTGAGCCATTAGCTCTTTACAAAAGTGGATCTTCTTTTTTTTTTTTTTTTTGCTGGAGATGAGTCGATTCATAAAAGCCAGGAGAGTGCATACATCCGTCTAATGACTAGGTTTCTATGGAAACCAGGTTAGATTTTGAAGGCAGTTGAAGTGAAAACCCCCGGGCTTTAGTTTGCTCTCTGACTCTGCTTCTAAACAAAGCTTAATTAAATTTATGGGCCTTTCTGAAAGGCTGCTCCAGCCAAGGTCCAGATTGGTAAAACTCTCCATAGGGATGGAAGGACTTCTCAGTCAGCCCTTTTTTCATCTTCCATTATTCTTCTATTGAAAGAGTTAACAAGGCCTACTGGTGCAGGGGAAAAAGCATGATGTTGGTGTCATTTTGTGATAGAGCTTCTGAGATTTCCAGACAAAGTTATCTGAAAATATTGAACTGTAATGATAATTTATTTTGACAATAATTATTATTTAATGCATTTTTTTTAATTCTTTCATGTCCAGAGAGGGCATAATGTGCAAGACACCATTGCTTTGTATAAACTTTTCAAAAGTTGTTAATGTGCCAAATTCCTTGGGAGTACTCCAGTTGGCTTTGAGATAAAGCACAGTTGCCGTGTTAGTCCACTTTCTGCAGTATTCAATAATCTAACATTGTCTTACCTTTCAGTCTTTTGTTCTTCACATTTCTAAATCCACACCTGAAGGGGATTTTAAAACAGTTGCATCAACCTCTGAGAATATTGATTGTGCAGGCAGTTGATTGATTGTAAGGCTGATCCGTGTTTGGGGATGTGATCATTAACAGAGTGTCAGTGGGGTTGGACAATAGCTGTCTGGCTTTCTCAGTGGGGATGGGCTCAGCTCCCCACAGAGCAGAACAGTCTCACACAGATCTGGTTAATTGCCCTTGGTCTGCCAGTCAGGAAGGGAGAGACACACTGCCTCTCCATGACCTACAGTCAGCCTGTCTTTCAGTCTGTTTCTTTGTCTGTTTCTCTGTCTGTCAGTCTGTCTATCTGTCAGTCTGTGTGTCTGTCAGAGGTATTTTACGGAAGGAAGAATGCAAGGAAATACAAAACATTGACCCATGGCATTGGGGAGCCTTGCATGCTATTGACTACTTACCCAGCAGGTTAAAAGAATTTACCAACCAGTTAGGCGGAATAGCTTAGAGACAGGAAGAGGATTATGTTTAGCTAAATGCTCAAATTTTCCCTGACGCAACTCGAATATGAAGCATTTGATCTCAGTTTGACATAAGCTGTATCCCATCTAGCCATGAAAGCCTTGGCTCCACTGTCTACTGATGGGTACCTCAGTCGGTGGTGTGGAAATCCCAACACACATCATACAAACAGCTCTACCATTTCTCAAGCCGTGTCCACTACTGCACCTAGTTTACAGAACGTACACCACAAACAAAATCGAGATCTACTGTCTGCAACTTGACATCTGTATTGCAGGTGTGGATAGCACAGTGTCTATAACTGTACAAAGATAGGTAGAAATCCCGTCTTACAGAGGACAAATAGAAGGGCACTTCCCTCAGTGGGCAGCTGCTCCCCACAGTCTTTCTTGTGGACGTGTCAAATAAAGCATTGATGGCTACTGTCTACAGCGGAACAGCATAAATCATGGCCTCCAAACATTACCATACTCAGGGAATGGAGGTCTCACAAATGAATATCAGCAATCTAATACGGGGAATTACGGTGATTAAATGCATCCTGTTTGGGGCATTGATATGTATTTAGGATAATCAACAGTCAATTCATTATGTATTATATAGTTACATGGGAAAGTGACATTACACATTCCAAGCCCTTGGTCACCACATCAGACAACCTGTATAAAAAGCATTAATTTTATACGGCCAGGCGAGGAAATGGATAAATGGGACAGGTGGGCCAACACTGTCCTTTGTGTAGATGTGTGAGTAATGGTATATGACAAGAAGAAGTCATGGTTGGGGAAGATGGTAAAATCCCATTGTGGCATCGACTCAAATCCCCCAGCCTGGGAAATCCAGCCTCCATCCTGGATAAGCCGAAAGGGAGCAGCACTAGAAACCCAATTTATTACTAAGTGCTTTGATGGAAAGTTCTGAACTTAAGTTCAAATATTTTAATGTTAGGGAAAATGAAGTAATGTTGAAACTGAAGTATTCTTAAGCTATTTACATTTAATAAATGTTTTACTGTCAGGAAAAATTCAAGATATTGCATCAGCAAAGTCTTTTTTTCAACCTTCTGGGCTGGATGTGCAATATGTTGTTTATATGCAGACGTATAATTACTATCAGAATTCTGTTAGCCATGAAATAGCCAAGTTTGAAAGCCAGTGGATTTGATGATATAGTACACACATTTTGACTTGACAGCAACACAAATGCATCTTTAATAATAATATTTCACAGTAAAAGGGTTAGAAAGTGTTGTATTGGTGATATTCCAAAACAGCATACAGATTTTTTTATTTATTTTAACCTCTTACAAATCTTCCTGTATTCGCGGTGTATGATGTTAAAGGCTATACTATCCAATATTGAACAAACAAAATCTAACTGTAATGATTTCCTCCACACAATTTTCAGGTCCCAGTCGCTGAGCGAATGTGGATTTATTTGGAAACCAAGGCAGGGAAAAAAGGCAAAAGCATAGACTTCCCAAAAAAGGGGCATAGACTTTCAAAAATACAAACTAGTTCAGGCAGGCAAAAGTACCCAAGTCAAGTAGGCAGAAAGTCATCAAGGCAGGGAAACAAGGTCTAAACACAGATTATCTATACACAAGTACTCACAGACATGGTAGGGGTTGAAAACCAACGACAATACCTCAATATCTCAATACCTCAATATCTCAATACCTCAATACACCAATACAACCTTTTCTAACCCTTTTAATGTGAAATATTATTATTGCATTTGCATTGCTGTCAAGTCAAAATGTGTGTACTATATCATATATGTGCCCCATATCATCAAATCCACTGGCTTTCAAACTTGGCTATTTACAATGGGGGAAAGCAAACACTGAACTAATATAGAGGGAGCTGAATACACACAGGTGTAAATAATAATTACTAAACGTTGATTGAACTGAACATAGAACTATGGGAAAATAGAACAATTGAAAAAGGGAAAAAAACGAAACAATCGCCGCAACCTCACACTAATTTCCAGTGTTGAGGTTTAACATATGCTCATATTTGTCCATTAAACGGAGAAACAGTTGAGCCAGCTGAATTTTAACAGGAACAAATTGAATCAGCCTTGGAGCAGGCTTGCTATGGAACAGTTAAAGGGGAATGGTATTGACATTGAAGTCAGAGTACCACTCAGTTAAAGGGGAATGATATTGACATTGAAGTCAGAGTCCACTCAGGGAGCCTCAAGATGTTCTGAAACTGTTAAGTGTTAATTATAGCAGATAAATCTGGGTAATCAAGACTGCAGCAGCAAATTACAAATGCTGCAGCGAAAGCCAAAGAAATAACCTGCCAATTTTCCGCTCTGAAGTATGAAAACGTTGGCAACTACCAGGTGGAGAAAAATAATTACATTGCATCAAGAATATATATAATCATTGGCGAGTATCCCCCTGAGCGAAGACAGCGATGTTTTTTTATTCTCTTCATACAGTATGACTGTCTACATGGGGCTGCCTGTCAGCAATCTTGGTGGTTCTCCAGGTCTTTGGATCCCATTTGTTCATTCAGGAAGCTTATTCATAATGTTGAAAATGAAACAAGTTTGAGCTGTTCCACCCACACCTCACCCCATTTTCTCTTTACCACCACCCACATTCATACAGATTCTGTATATACTTCATTTCCAGGCATTCATTGATGCAACTGTATACAGAGCGATTTTTTGACACTGTGTCGCTATTCCCAAGACCCTTTGTTGCTAAGCTATTGAAATAGATGATATAGCTATTTATCATTTAGCAGAGTTAACTATAATTACTTTTTAACTCTAAAATGTGTGCTACAGCGATAGCTACTGTGTGCTTTGACTAGCTATATACTGCCTTATATTTTATTCCACACACATCCATAAATCAATGACTGCAACAAATGTATAATACGACATGATCATTAATCTTCTATAAAACAGGTTCATACTTTTGTCTACAACTCTTTGCCACAACTCTCGATTTTTACTGTTTCTCTCTCTCTGTTGCCACCATCTGTTTGTCCATATTGTGTGATCCTGCGTTTCGGTCCCCGTGGCTCCGCTCCAGACGTCACTTTTGGCCTCCTCCTCTGCGTGTTTCTTCTCTGTGGCCTGGCCCTACTGACTCTCTGTGCCTTCGCCTCCTGGAAGCTGTGTTGGGTGCCTTACTGGCAGAACAAGGCGGCAGCAACCCTCTCCTCCAGCTCCGCAGCCCTCACCCCAGCCTGTGGTCCCCCAGACAACTCCTCCCCATTCCACCTCAAAGTCCACCCTCCCCGCTCTCACCGCGAGCAACTGTTCCTCCCCAGCCCCACCCAGCAGAAGTCACCGGTCACCATGGCGACAGAAAAGGTGAAGGACCCGATGGGCTCCATGGGCTTCCTGGAGGCAGCGGTGAAGATAAGCCACACGTCACCTGACATCCCTGCCGAGGTGCAGCTCTCCATGAGGGAGCATTTCATGAGGCGCACGCAACGCATGCAGCGACAGGCCACCGAGCCAGCTTCTTCCACTAGGTTAGCACACGCACGTCCGCTCTTAGCACACGCATGTCCGCTCTTAGCACACGCATGCCCCCCCCCCACATGTTTATTACTCACTTGTGAGCATGTGAACTCAGACATCGAGACCTTGTGAATTGTCTCCCGACATTTCCTGATGTGATTCTAAGCTTTATAGTTGCTTTTGTAACCAGCAGGAATAGAACCTGGGTCTCCCACCACAGAAACCAATGACTTTAGAACAAGATGTCATATACTAGGTCTCTGAAAAATGTTTTTGTTATCGATCTCAGAATACTCATTGTTCAAAACAAAATAGCTTTAAAATTGTAATCAAGGTATTAGCAGGTTTTCCAGTGATTCATGAATTTGCTCATGTTGTGCTGTCCTTCAGCATTGTTTTATATCAAAATCATTACAAATATATTGACATATACACTCACCTAAAGGATTATTAGGAACACCTGTTCATTTTCTCATTAATGCAATTATCTAATCAACCAATCACATGGCAGTTGCTTCAATTCATTTAGGGGTGTGGTCCTGGTCAAGACAATCTCCTGAACTCCAAACTGAATGTCAGAATGGGAAAGAAAGGTGATTTAAGCAATTTTGAGCGGGGCATGGTTGTTGGTGCCAGACAGGCTTTTCACGCACAACCATTTCTAGGGTTTACAAAGAATGGTGTGAAAAGGGAAAAATATCCAGTATGTGGCAGTCCTGTGGATGAAAATGCCTTGTTGATGCTAGAGGTCAGAGGAGAATGGGCCGACTGATTCAAGCTGATAGAAGAGCAACTTTGACTGAAATAACCACTAGTTACAACCGAGGTATGCAGCAAAGCATTTGCGAAGCCACAACACGCACAACCTTGAGGCGGATGGGCTACAACAGCAGAAGACCCCACCGAGTACCACTCATACAAATAGGAAAAAGAGGCTACAATTTGCACGAGCTCACCAAAATTGGACAGTTGAAGACTGGAAGAATGTTGCCTGGTCTGATGAGTCTAGATTTCTGTTGAGACATTCAGATGGTAGAGTCAGAATTTGGCGTAAACAGAATGAGAACATGGATCCATCATGCCTTGTTACCACTGTGCAGGCTGGTGGTGGTGGTGTAATGGTGTGGGGGATGTTTTCTTGGCACACTTTAGGCCCCTTAGTGCCAATTGGGCATCGTTTAAATGCCACAGCCTACCTGAGCATTGTTTCTGACCATGTCCATCCCTTTATGACCCCCATGTACCCATCCTCTGATGGCTACTTCCAGCAGGATAATGGACCATGTCACAAAGCTTGAATCATTTCAAATTGGTTTCTTGAACATGACAATGAGTTCACTGTACTGAAATGGCCCCCACAGTCACCAGATCTCAACCTAATAGAGCATCTTTGGGATGTGGTGGAACGGGAGCTTCGTGCCCTGGATGTGCATCCCACAAATCTCCATCAACTCCAAGATGCTATCCTATCAATATGGGCCAACATTTCTAAAGAATGCTTTCAGCACCTTGTTGAATCAATGCCACGTAGAATTAAGGCAGTTCTGAAGGCGAAAGGGGGTCAAACACAGTATAAGTATGGTGTTTCTAATAATCCTTTAGGTGAGTGTACATCTATATGTTTTACAAAATAATTTGGTAATTTAACAAAGCACACTTTCTCTAACCTCAATGTCTTGTTTGTCTATTTTCAACAAGTTATGTGACTTAACTATTCATCTGAATCCAATGTATTTTTAAGGGGTAA
Organism: Esox lucius; assembly: GCF_011004845.1. Classification (NCBI taxonomy): domain Eukaryota; kingdom Metazoa; phylum Chordata; class Actinopteri; order Esociformes; family Esocidae; genus Esox; species Esox lucius. The sequence goes on along the minus strand of NC_047580.1, from coordinate 27,262,030 downwards.
AAACAAACTTTTTTACATTTATTTTTGTTTTGGTCCTTCCAAGCCCTTGTGAATACTTGCTGCCCCAGAGTATGTGCTGTTCATTAAATCCAAGGTAATTAAATATCCAAACAACTCTATTAGAAATAATAGAATGGAGAAATTGAGAGAAAAAATGTAAAACAGTCACACATACACAGTCAGTACTCCATTGGGGGCTAATTGTGTGATGCACCTTAAATGGCTTTTCAATAATGTAATTTCTGCACACTTGAAAGGCCAAACCTGTTTCTGAGCACAGTAATTGGGGATCATGAAGCAGATTTGGACATTTTTATACTTTTGGACATTTTTCAAAACATTGACTTCTCAGTCTCTCCCATTAAGCTCCCCAGCCTTTTTACACAGTGCCCTCACTTCTCCAAATTGCATGGTTTAGTAGGATTCTCATATTTTCCCATTACCTCCCTCTCCCCTCTCCCCTCTCTCTGCAGACACAGCTCATTCAAAAGACATCTGCCCAGGCAGATGCAATCGATCAGCCTGGATCTTGGCAATGACTATGTGGATGAAGATGAGAAGCCCACCAGCATCGGACGTTTTAAACCAGAACTCTACAGACAAAAGACTCTGGACACGGATGAGTCTGCCAAGAACAGCGACGCCAAGACCTGTGGGAAGATCAACTTCTCCCTGAAGTATGACTACGAAAACGAGGCCCTCCTCGTCAACATCCTCAAGGCGTTCGACCTGCCCGCCAAGGACTTGTGCGGCAGCTCTGATCCCTACGTCAAAATCTATCTCCTCCCCGATCGCAAGAAGTTCCAGACGCGCGTCCACCGGAAGACGCTTAACCCCACCTTTGACGAGTCCTTCCAGTTCCCCGTGCCTTATGACGAGCTTGCTGCTAGGAAGCTCCACATGAGCGTGTTTGACTTTGACAGGTTCTCCAGGCATGATATGATCGGGGAGGTGGTGGTGGACAACCTCTTTGAAACGTCAGACCTCTCCAGGGAGACCTCCATTTGGAAGGACATTCAGTATGCCACCACTGTAAGAAAAGCGATTTGTCTCATTCAATTCAGAGTTCACAAAGCCTGCTTCCGGATCTGTTTGTGCTGCCTTTCCAGCTCTAATTGTTACTGTTTTGTATGCCAAATACAACAGATAGCACAAACAGATTGGGAACCAGCCAACAGAAAACATTACTTACGCTTAGAACCAGTTATAAAAACCTCATTCAATCCATATTTATTAATTGCACTAAACCAATCCAATCTGTGTGTTTTACACTTTTTGCACCTATTACTGAGATGGATCGAATTTATGATTTATGTAGTCTCAGTAGTATATCTTCTCTACCCGGCAGTCATTCTGAATGCAGGTGGTAGATGAAGTTCCAGCTGTTAAATATCATCACTTTTGACTGGATTTTGATTTTGTGGTTATTAGGAACACGAATTTCTACAATGTCATCTGTGCCTAAAGCAATCAGACTTTAGAAGCCAATTACACTTTTCCAGATTACCACTTCAGCCACATGTTATCTGTCCCTGGCCCAACCCATGTAGGGTTATTCAGACTCATTGCAGGACATAAGGAATGCCTGTTTGCATGTTTGCGTCTTGCCATAGCAAGGCCTTTGGGTAGCCTGGCAACCATGCAGTGTTGTTCGATTTCACCTACCTTATACGAGCAGTTGAATAATTTAGCAGTTTTTCACTAAAGTGTCTGAAAGCTGTTGAACTGTTGGCTGATTATTGGGCACAAACATTTTAACAAGGGAATAACTTCCAGCCAGAAGATCTCATTGTCTTTTTGTAATTGCCAAAGTAAAACATGCACTCAACTAGTGTCAGGTCTGAATTAGTATTGCGTTGAGACCCCTTAACTTTCACCATTTTGTCGATTTAATTGCATACAATATTTTGTAATCAGTAAATACACAGTACCCGATAATGTCAAAGTGAATACAAATGTATAGAAATCTGTACCAATTTATTAAAAATAATAACCGTAACTCATGTATATAAGTATTGAGACCCTTTATTCAGTATTTAGTTTAAGCTTTTTTGGCACATTCACAGTTTCCGGACTTCCTGGGTATTACTCTACCAGTTTCTCACCTTGATTTTGACGGGAAGTGTCGGTGAACTGCAATCATCATAGATGATGGTATTAGCAAGTTGATGAGTGTTACCTTGTTTTCGTCAGACTTTTGCCACACTTTGCATTCAGGCCCAACAGTTCAACTTCGTTCTCATCAAACCAGAAAATATTTTTCCCTCATGCTCTCAGCGTCTATCAGGTTGCATGTAATGTGCCTTTTACTCAGGAATGGCTTCCGTTTACGTCCACACCACCATAAAGGCCTGATTCATGCAGTGCTGCAAAAGTGGTTGACCTTCTGGCATGTTTTCCCATCTCTTCAGATGAATTCTGAAGCTCTGTTAAGAGTGGCCACTGGGTTCTTGTTCACCTCCCTGACCAAAGCTCTTCTTTCCCCTTTACTTTGACCTGACAGCCAGCTCTAGAAAAAGTGATGATGGTTCCAAATTTCTCTAATTTCACCATCTCACTGTGCTCCTGGGATAACGTTTTTGAGGTAAAGACCTTCCCCAGATCTTTGCCTCCACACAGATCTCGGAGGTCTACAGAAAGTTCAGTTTGGCGTCTCATGGCAGAGGGTCGGAATATATGTGAAATGCATTTTTGTGGTATTGTTTGTAGCTTGATTGCAACGAAATATATTTAGTTTATTAAAAATTATAGCACGTTTATAGCACCACAATATGTGAAGGGGTCTGAATTCATTCTGAATGCACGGTACCTCTCCAAGCTGGCGACACCTGGCATCTGCGCAATAAAATTTGGATACGTCTATTTAATTGCTAGTTAGGAGGACTAACAGCAAATATTTAGAGAATTTGTGTAAAAGTTAAGGGGAACTAACAAAAATTGTTAGAAAACATATATGTGGCGCAGTAATTTGATTAGGGAAAATGTCAAAGTCACAAACAGGGCGACTCACCCTGCTTTTGTTGTCTTACAACAAACAACCAAAACGTTTTTATAATTGTGCTACATAGTTAACGGTGGATAAAAAAATACGAACAATAAGAAAAAATAGAAAATACTATTTAAAAAAGAGGAGTCCCAGTAGGCAGTGCTAATCTGCTAATACATTTGATGAAGGGGTGGAGAATCATATTGACTTCAGGCAGTGTGCAAGAGCATGTTTGATCCATACAAACTAGTTCAGTGGGGCTTGTGCACTAATCATAGGACCGTTAGCGAGAGATTAATCATAGATGTCCATAATGTGCCTGATGCGTACATGTACAGGCAGACCTGCTGACCGAATAAACTGATCGATGATAGTGGCTGACTAGGAACCGAGAGGGCCTGAAGAGGGGGGGCTGTGATGATCTATCTGAATGTGAGTCGTAGCCATAGCTTAAATCTGAAATCGTGCACAATTTTTATTATTTATAACGTGGACATTTCCTGACCTTGCCCTTGGTTTTACATCCCGACCTGTCCCCGATTTAATCTTGTTTCTTTGGCCAATGTCAACACTGAATTGATGCCATTCAAATGAATACTTTTTTTTATGGGGAGGACGCATTGAAATACAGGTACTATTGATCCACCAGACCAAGACAGTGGTACATTTATGACCAGTGTCCAAAAAGTCCAAAATGTATCTTTAGTGTCCACATTTCCTATTCCAGAATGGTATATCTCAATGCAGGGAGATGAACATGGAGTGCAGCTACTTAGTTTACAGTTAGGAGGTGTTTTGATGTGGTGAGTCTCATTAGCCCCTGACATAGACTTTACTCTGCTCCTTGGAGAATTGCATGCACTCACAATATTGGACTGAATCCAGCTTTTTCATCAACTAAATCCTCTCTCCCCCCGTTGGATTGCTTCAGCTAAATCATCTTTACTATTCTGAGAAATTAAGTCAAAATGTTGTCCTGAACCATGGGATTTGTCTGTCGGAGGAAGGCTAACTGAGTCCATGTGAAGTCATTAGAACTTCACCTACCCTCGACGTGTTCATAGGATAAGGATCAAAACATCCAGCGGCCGACAAAGAAAACAGAGCAGGACTTTCCCTCAACATTAATATCAACATTACATTTTGAACGCTTAAAAATCCACTTTAACTTCCACAGCGTGGACTGGATCAGTAAGTTGTGCGTGCGACAGCGCGCTTCACCCCAATACATCTCCTGAGCGAGTGTGGAGTGGCACTGGCTTTAACATCCATTTCCAAACCGTTCCCGTCATAATTGTATAGCTCCGGTGTCGGTAGGCCCTGAAGACATCCGTCCAGTACTGTGAGTCACCTCGGCCTGTTTCTCTGTTTTCTCCCACAGGAGAGTGTAGACTTAGGAGAGATCATGTTCTCCCTATGCTACCTGCCGACCGCAGGGCGACTCACTCTCACCGTCATCAAGTGCAGGAACCTCAAGGCCATGGATATCACTGGATACTCAGGTAGGCAAGCTCGGTGTGTGTTCTTTTTGGTGTGTGTAATGTGTGCGTGTGTGTGCGTGTGTGTGCGTGCGTGTGCGTGCGTGTGTGTGTTCCTAAAGGATTATTAGGAACACCATACTAATACTGTGTTTGACCCCCTTTCGCCTTCGGAACTGCCTTAATTCTACGTGGCATTGATTCAACAAGGTGCTGAAAGCATTCTTTAGAAATGTTGGCCCATATTGATAGGATAGCATCTTGCAGTTGATGGAGATTTGTGGGATGCACATCCAGGGCACGAAGCTCCCGTTCCACCACATCCCAAAGATGCTCTATTGGGTTGAGATCTGGTGACTGTGGGGGCCATTTCAGTACAGTGAACTCATTGTCATGTTCAAGAAACCAATTCGAAATGATTCAAGCTTTGTGACATGGTGTATTATCCTGCTGGAAGTAGCCATCAGAGGATGGGTACATGGTGGTCATAAAGGGATGGACATGGTCAGAAACAATGCTCAGGTAGGCCGTGGCATTTAAACGATGCCCAATTGGCACTAAGGGTCCTAAAGTGTGCCAAGAAAACATCCCCCACACCATTACACCACCAGCCTGCAGAGTGGTAACAAGGCATGATGGATCCATGTTCTCATTCTGTTTACGCCAAATTCTGACTCTACCATCTGAATGTCTCAACAGAAATCTAGACTCATCAGACCAGGCAACATTCTTCCAGTCTTCAACTGTCCAATTTTGGTGAGCTCGTGCAAATTGTAGCCTCTTTTTCCTATTTGTAGTGGAGATGAGTGGTACCCGGTAGGGTCTTCTGCTGTTGTAGCCCATCCGCCTCAAGGTTGTGCGTGTTGTGGCTTCACAAATGCTTTGCTGCATACCTCGTTTGTAACGAGTGGTTATTTCAGTCAAAGTTGCTCTTTTATCAGCTTGAATCAGTCGGCCCATTCTCCTCTGACCTCTAGCATCAACAAGGCATTTTCGCCCACAGGACTGCCACATACTGGATGTTTTTCCCTTTTCACACCATTCTTTGTAAACCCTAGAAATGGTTGTGCGTGAAAATCCCAGTAACTGAGCAGATTGTGATATACTCAGACCGGCCCGTCTGGCACCAACAACCATGCCACGCTCAAAATTGCTTAAATCACCTTTCTTTCCCATTCTGACATTCAGTTTGGAGTTCAGGACATTGTCTTGACCACACCCCTAAATGAATTGAAGCAACTGCCATGTGATTGGTTGATTAGATCATTGCATTAATGAGAAATTGAACAGGTGTTCCTAATAATCCTTTAGGTGAGTGTATATTCGGTGTCTTGCAAATGTCTGGCCATAGGCCATTGACAGCCATAATCAGTGGTTACCTTGAAGTAATTAGGCTTCGGTGCCCAACTCAAGGGGATGTTGACAGATGTGTCGCCGTGTTGGTGATGGGATTCGAAACAGGAACCATTCTGTTACTGACTCAATATTGTAACCACTGCTGGGTTCCTGCCACCGTGGGTTTGTCAACCATATTGGTTTTCACATGGAGTCAAATTGAAAATAACACTTGGCTATTACATATCAAATAATAGATGCAGTCACATCAAATGTTAATTAAAGAGCCAACCCAGGGAAATCCTCTCTGCGGCTGCATTCCATTTATACTGTATCTGAGATGCTATTCATATTCACCTCTGGTGATATGAAGATATAATCTGCAACACTTTATTTCTCAGAGGTTTCACAGTTTGTTTACTCCAGTCGATGTGAGCGTCCCACTTGTTATTCTATTCCCGACAGTGTACTACTTCTGACTAACCCCCAGAAGGTTCTGGCTGAAAGCAGTGAACTGTGTAGTTACATTTGGAAAACCTCCTAACAACCTTCAGTTTCTATCAATAACCCAAAATCATTAGAGAACTTGGGAATTATGGAGACATTCAGTGTAAAATGTATCCGTGGTGAGTATTGAAATCTGCTCGTTCTTATTAATCCTACAATATATGACAATATATGATGTTTGACATCCCTTTTCAGTTGACAATTTCAATGTTTACCAATTGTTGCCGAATTGAAATGGATCTGAGGCCATTAAACCATAGCTTGTAAAATGTACCCTGAAGCTTTTTTGGGTCTGCAAAGCCAGCAATATTTGTATTGATGTGTATGGATCTGGGACAGCTAACATCTGACTTATATTCTGGCATAATGGATCATAGGAGCTGACTGATGCAGACTGGAATCAGTATTCACCACAACAGTGTGTTTCACCTGGGCCCATTAAAGCACTCTGTCAAAGGCCTTCAGCCCCCCCACCCCACACACACACACACACTTTCAATCCGTCAGGTGTTGACTCATCAATATTACATGTACAGACCTATTATCCAGACATTTTCCAGGATGGTAGGTTTAGGTCGAGCTGGAGTAACCACCACGTGGGAAATGCACGTGGGAAATAAAATGGATGGCTGTTGCATCTCGATGGATGTGCTGAGTCAAGTCACTGTGGGCCTTATGAGAAGTAGTCATTTCTCGCATGCTGGGAAAAAACGTATCTTCATGTTAAGTGACCTCGTGATCAATGTGCTAAATCTCAATATCATATCGTACAAAACAGGAAGGCACATGGAAGTATAGGCCCAGAGCATTGATTCTGTGTTAGATTAATATCTTGAATTAATATCTTTATAGATGCTGTATATTGTTATTTGCAGTTGTTTATTTTGTTCCTATTGGGTCAAAAACACTATCATCCTTTCTTCCTGTAGTCTACAGAAAACACAAAATGTAACATCTGAAACACAGGGACAACGATCCACAACAACAGTCGCACAATTTGAACTAGACACAACTTAGATCCTTACAAACCAGTTTTTCTCTCTGATGAACATGTGTTTCCATTTCAGATCCATATGTCAAAGTTTCTCTCATATGCGATGGGAGGCGTTTGAAAAAGAAGAAGACGACCATCAAGAAAAACACTCTGAACCCCACATACAATGAGGCCATCATCTTCGACATCCCCCCAGAGAGCATGGACCATGTCAGCCTTCATATCTCTGTCATGGACTATGACCTGTGAGTCTGACATTTTAATTGAAACTCACTTCTGAGGCTTTGTCAAAACATTAAACTCAGACTGCTCTCTGAACACATTCACCTCCCCTGGATTAGTGCAGACAACACGCGAACTGTCCGATGAGGTTGTTTTTGTGTTATTCAGCAGGACATCCCTTAAATCCGGGATTCTGTTGCCTATGTTGGATTATGTGGAAGAAAATACACGACTGAGCCATCTGAACAGATAACAGGACTTTGTTGGTGTCATTACCATTGGTCGTTTTTGAAGCACTTGTATCCAACTGTGCCGATAACAATATGTTTATTTGTAAGCTTTTTTTTCTTCTCGGATATGGAGTGATTTGCCAAATTGAGCTTTGTTAAGGTGAATGGAGAGATTTTTGAATAAATCCCAGCCTAGGTGTACAACCAGAATGTTGAAATTTGGTAATGACAGTGAGTACATGCAGTATTTTGTGTAGTAATTTACAAAGAGACTAAATATTGTCTTAGTAACAGCTTGCAATGCATTGGTACACATAAAGTGAACAGATTTCTGGATTTTACTAGACCCCTATTGTGATAAACACTCCTTGGGGACCCTGGAGCCATCTTTGTCCTTACTGATCCTCCTCGTGGTTTCGGTAGGGTCATGTGGTGGGATCCCAGGGTGATTTTCTTTCCATTTATGCCAATACAGCACAAATTCTGCTACATTAAATCAACCCTACTGTATTCTGGTAATGTGGTGAGTCTGAAGAGCCAGGTGACCTGTGATGTAGTGTTGACGTTGCATGTGTTGTTTGGACCCTGCAGGGTAGGACACAATGAGATCATTGGTGTGAACCGCGTGGGGTGCACTGCTGAGGGGCTTGGCAAGGGCCACTGGAATGAAATGCTGGCATACCCACGGAAGCCCATTGCACACTGGCACCCCCTGCTGGAGGCAAAGAAATCAGAGAAAGAGGTTAGTTTAGGCAGCCCGTTGCAGCGTTTTCAGGTGTCATTTCTGGACTGTCAGTTTTAAAAATGTGAATATGTAGTATGAATTTTCAAAGTCATATATTGTAATGGTGATACAGTAAGCGATGTGTTCTAACTGAATTGTGTGTGTCTGTGTGTGTGTGTGTGTGTGTGTGTGTGTGTGTGTACTGCAGTGGAAAACGCGGACGGCCAGTTTCGACAGCCAGGGCTCCTCTCCCTCCCCAAAGCCCCCTGCTAGTCCCTGAGTGGAACCAGCTGTGACCTGAGTGGTATGGCCCAGGTTTGGCTAGGGTCTCCTCTGTCCTACTAACCCTGCATTCTGTCTGGTCTGTCTGCCTAAGCCTGAGAAGAAACATAACCTCACAGTCTCTCTGTCTTTGCTCTCCCTCAAGTGTAGCAACAGAGTGCTCCCACTTCTAAAATCTAATCTTGGATTAGCAATTCTGTAAGATGTTTGAAAAGTAACAATGCTTTTACTTTACATGAAGTGTTGAAGTGTGGTTTATTTATCTGGTTTTATTCTAAGTTCAGCTTCTCTCACCAAAAGGTAGATTTTGTCATCTGAGAGTGATGGTTTACAGTGTGTCTATCTCTGGGTTAACACTAGATAATGGACTATGATTGCAGTGCTGTCACAGGGACCTGGCCTGGAGCTTCTGCTCAGCACCGCAGAGATCTTTGATGTGAGGCCTCACTTGGATATCACACGTTAAAAATGGTTGAAGTTTCTAAGAGAGAGTTCACAATAGTATTTTCCCCCCAATATAATCCATTACATGTCGACGAATAATGAACACAACTTAAAGAGATGCATTTGAACAGTCATATAGTGTTCGGCAAGTTTATAAAGGGGCATAGTATCAACAAATACATGTTTATATGCAACACGCCATTAAACCAGGTAGCACTTCTTGATTTTTTTTCGTGGGTCAAAGAGAGTTAAATACTACAGCACACTTAAAGAACTTCCTTATCTCTTCCCCTCTCTCATAGTATTTCCTTGTTAGTCTTTGTGGTGCTGCTTTTGCCTGTTCCTTCAGAGAGTGAAATCTCATTACTCCTGTTACCATACTTTTCCTGTTTTAGCTGAAGGTATTTCACTTCTTCAACACCTTATCATCTTCTGCTCCCTGGGGTTTGTTTGAGCTGAACATTTCTCTCACTGGTCATGTAATTTGTATTTCCCACTAGAATACAAAGTGGATATAAAACTAGTAAAACTAGTTTTTCCTTTGTTGTTTTCCTCATCCATAAGAGAACATGAAGTACACAATAATCATTGTTTTGCATATATTCTCTATCATTAGCCACTACAGATGGAACCTAGAGCGGTTTCACAAAGGGATACTTTGAATCTGCTCTTCAAATGAGGACCAGTTTATTGGAAATTGTTGCAGGGCTGGAATTGAATCGAAACAGATGCTTTGCATTATTGAATACTATTCCCAATGTGCTGACAAAACACAGTTTGTCTGCCTTTACATGTGAGCAGTCATGTAGCTAAAATTGTTCTAATGTACTGTATGTCTAACATTTGTACTATTGGATCTGATTAATAGATTTAGAAAAAATGTTAAAAAGAATCCTGGCTTGATTATGATGGTTATGTAATATTTCTATTTCTTTCTAGATTTTGGTACTATGACAAGTGCAGTGCAACCTTAGTAATTGATGTCCTCTCAGTAGTCAAGTGTGTATCAAACCCACAAAAACAAACTGATTGTGTATAGTTTTTTGTGCCAAATGTGTTTGTAGCAAAGGTAATTTATAATTTGCCCTGTAACCAGAAAAATAATACCAATTATTGAAATGAATGTTTTCTATTCAGTGACACTATTTTCTGTGCAATTTGGTAAACATACTGTTTCAATTATTAGAAAGGAAAAAAAAAGCAGGGACTATAATTACCTTTTAATAAAAGGCTATGATTTAAAAGAGGTATTTTAATATTTTTTTTATTGATTAGAAGAGTTCCTTTCCTTCCCAGTTGGGTGATGTCACAAGTAAAACAAATCAGGAATCTTTATCAATGTTGTATACGTTGACCCTCACAGTGTTTGGATTATTTTACACATTGACAAGCACGTGTTTGAAAGCAGGTCTGGCTCTTAGCAAATCCATGTTGTTAATAGTAAGGTAGCTGAAGTGAAATAAATGCCTTAATCTGGATCCCCCAGATACTGGGCTCGGAACTAACTTCTATAGCCACAATTGATAAACCCATCCTATTTCTAAAATGTTTCTTCTTCAGATAAAATGTTATTCCCAACCACATTGTTAACCTCATGCCTAACTCTTCACTTCACTGAAGGCTGGAAAGCTTTGAAGATGGTATAAATCAAACGGGATGGAGATGATGCACGGGGAGGAGTTGTATTAAACAGACAAACATAAGGTTACTGTTTAAGCCATTTCCTTTCTCGTGCAGAGAGGAATCCACCTCAATTAGTCTGGGAGGCTGAGAAACCACCAGTGCTAACTGACCAAAAGCTTGGGGCCAACTAGCCGGTGAAGAGTCACGGGTCAATGTCCTCTAGGTGACAATCCTCTAATTGGCAATTGGCAACACATAATGCAGTGAGTCATGTGTTGGATTCACACTGTCTTGGTTTCTTTTCACACAAGATGATTTATCAGGTTTCCTCACACGCTATATATAGTTACTGTACTGGTTAGAATCCTTATTAAATGCTGTTGTCATTACTGGTGGACTCGTAAAATATGACTCATTCCAGTTGTTAAAAATAGAAAATGGTATACCCCTCAGACACCATTACTGTCTGTCATGCATTTTCTTCAGTTGTAATCATGGTAGGTGTAACTTGTTGGATAGATTCCTGATTATATTCATGTAAGTTCTGTTAGACTCTTGATATCTCACTCAGTTTATTTCTATTGGACAGAAGTGGTTGAAATAACTGATTGTGGTGTTCCTTCATATTTCGATAGTGGGTTTAATAAAGAGGAGGGTCTTATGTTCTGATAATAAAGCTTAGCACGTTTGTTTCCACAGTAGGTAATAATATCATGTTTAATTGATTTAGCCTCAGTTTGCGGACGGTTTTAAAGACTGTTTTGCTTTGGCTATTATTATTATCATGGTTGTGTTTCTCAATATGATCTTGTATCCCTTACATTCATTATGGATAGCACTGACTTTCCAATTTTGTATTTCAAATTTGTACTTGTAATATAACTGTTTGACAACTGTGCTTGTATTTGAAGCCAAATGCTGTAAGTTCAGATAAGGGTTTTATTTTTGGTTCCTTTGAATCCTGAATCGTTAATGATACTCATAATATGAGGTCCAATGTGAAATAAACTGATCTTAAAAACTATATTTTGATCTATTGTTAATTTTTTTGTTAATAGACCAGCGATGACACAGAAGACAACAGAAGACATATCATTTGAATAAGTATTGATGGTGGTGCAAAGTTGGGTTCAAAGGATTATTCTAGATTTATTTTTCGATTTAACGCTGATTTTGTGGAGGAATGTATCATTTAGCCAGAGGCTCTACATTTCACAATTACACCCTTGTAATGTATTCAAATCAAAATGTAAGCTTTTTAACAAACATTTAACATCAAACTGTATGAATATACTGGATCTTACAGTACAATTAATCCTATTGTAGAACTAATACATATTTGACCTGTTTCTGAGGGAAAGTGATATAGTATGTTGGATCGAACCCAGACAACGTTTGACTGTCTCCAGTGATAGCCTTTACACCATTCCCATGCAATAGTTCGTGCCATCAAACACCCACTCTAAAGCCACTTAAACCAGTAGTTTCCTCTTCATTGACAATTTGTATAAAATTTGATAGCCGTCATCCCAGGCGTAGATCTGTTTCTCGCGCGGGTTGTACTTCAGGCTCGAGTGGGCTCCAAACCTCCTGGGGAAGTACAGCAGAGGAGCCTCCTCGATGGTCACCAGGTCATTCACGTCAAACACACACTGCACCCGGGATCGACCGGCCGCCCTGGTGTTGTAGACCACGTAGACCGCCCCGCAGACGACGAAGGCCGCCTCGGCGTTCTCCCGTGGGCACCCCGTGTCCCACGTCTGCTCCGTGTCCAGGGCGTCCGGGTCCATCTTGGCCAGGCTGATGGAGCCGCTCTCCCTGGTGGCGTACAGGGCCCACAGGCCTTGGTCGTCGGCGGCCAGGTCCACCGCCGTCTCCGGGCTGAGGCCGTAGACCGGCCTGGGGTCCGCTGCCTCCACCGGGAACACGGCGCTGTCTGTCACTGTGGAGTTTTCCAGGTCGTACTTCAGCAGCCGGAGCTCGTCCCCCTCGGCCGTCACGTAGTAGGCGTGGCCGTTAAAGACGGCCCCACCGGTGCCACTCCACGGAGAGGGCAGCCTGATTGGCCTGCTGTGGGCCACTCCCGAGGAGGCGGAGAGGTCCAGGACAGAGCTGAACTGGTACAGGGTGTCACCTGTGGTGCCGTTGAAGACATAGACCTTAGAGGACCTGGCGTCTTTAGTCCACATGCCTTTGGGGCTGCCAGTCCTCTTCAGGATCTTCATGGCTCGGATGCTGGAGATGATATCCACGCAGTCTGTTAAAATAGAGATGGAGGTTGTGTGAGGAAAGCCGCGTTTCAGAGCTTTCTCTAGTTAACTCATCTAAAGATGGCAAAAACGGCATTGTCAGGTGTTATGAAAAAACTGTCTTTGCTAAGTCATTGATATGTGTGTTTAACATAGGAATTAAAATGACTAAAAGGTGCATTATAACAGATAAGAGTTAGGTATTGTAAATGCTAATGGTGTGTTTGTATCTCTTCGTCCAGTTCTAATTTGTTGCCTCTGCGGTGTCATTGGCCACTTGAAATGTGGTTGGATGTCTGCTTTATTATGCAGGGCACATCATTTGCCTGGCAGGCTGCAGCAGGCTTTCCATTTCAGTCCAAATTAAAATCGACTAAACACAATCAAAGGGAAGAGGAAAAACAGTTACATGGTGTTACGGAAATTGGGAGAGATGAGAAGCATATAGACCTGCTGATGTCTAGTAACGTGTTTCCTTTCTTCAAAGACATGGACAGTGGGGAATACTGTGGTCTGCACTTTCATAGTAGTTAGGTCAGTATTCTGTTCCCCCATTCAACTAAAGCAAATATTTGACGGTATTTGTTAAAAGGTTTCACCATTTACGAATAACAATACTGTCTTTACATAGCACCCCTATTTCAGAGGTACCAAAAGTGTAATAGAACATCCAAATTAAGAACGTATGTGTAGTATTTTGTTGCCTATCCTTAGCATGCAATAACTGAATGAAGTCCGCGACCCACTGACCCCACCAGAGGCTTGAGGAAAAAGCATGTTCAGTTGCATTCAGATCTGGAGATTGACAGTCAAGAAGGGTCCACTGTTTGGCCCTGAAAACTCACAAGCTTAGAATCTGGACTAGTCATTGAAAGCTCTTATATGCCTGCACAAATGATGTGACAGAACATACCTGATCCAATTGTCCCAACACTTTTGGTACCCTGAAATGGGGGGGACTTTGTAAACCATACAGTTAGGTTCGGACACTGACACAAGTTTTGTTATTTTGTCTGTTTACCAAAATATATTCAAGTTACAGTCAAATAATGAATATAGGCTTAAAGTGCCGTCTCTCAGCTGTAATTTGAGGGTATATCCAAATTGAAAGAAGGGTTTAGGAATTACAGATTTTTTTATATGAAGCTCCCTCTTTTTCAAGGGACTAAAAGTAAGACAATAGACAGTTGTGGGCTAATCCTTTGTTATTTATTCATCAATTAAGCAGGTAAAAGGTTTGGAGTTGATTCTAGGTGTGGCATTTGCGTTTGGAAGCTGTTGCTGTGAACTCACATCATGTGGTCAAAGAAGCTCTCAATGCAAGTGAAAAAGGCCATCCTTAGGCTGCAATTATTATTTTTTAAATACATCAGAGAGATAGCAGGAACATTAGGAGTGGCCGAATCAACAGTTTGGTACATTCTGAGAAAATAAGAACACACTGGTGAGCTCTGCAACACAAAAAGACCTGGACGTCCATGGAAGACAACAGTGGTGGATGATTGTAGGATCCTTTCCATGGAAAAGAAACACCCCTTCACAACATCCAGCACAGTGAAGAACACTCTCCAGGAGGTAGGCATATCATTATCCAAGTCTACCATAAAGAGAAGACTTCACAAGAGCAAATACAGAGCTAATTCACCACAAGATGCAAACAAGCCTACCTAGTTCTGGAACAGCATTCTTTGGACAGATGTAATGGCTCATGATCTGAATCATACCACATCATCTGTAATACATGGTGGAGGCAGTGTGATGGCATGGCCACGCATGGCTTCCAGTGGCACTGGGTCACTAGGGTTTATTGATGATATGGCAGAAGACAGAAGCAGCCGGATGAATTCCGAAGTGTATAGGGATATATTGTCTGCTCAGATTCATCCAAATTCAGCAAAGTTGCTTGAACGGTGCTTCACTTTACAGATGGACAATGACCCAAAACATACTGCGAAAGCAACCCAGGGTTTTTTTAAGGCAAAGAAGTGGAATATTCTGCAATGGCCGTGTTAATCAACTGATCTCAACTCAATCAAGCATGCATTTCACTTACTGAAGACAAAACTTATGGCAGAAAAACCCATGAACAAACAACAACTGAAGACAGGCCTTGCAAAGCATCACAAAGGGTTAGGGTTAGAGGTCCATGCATTCCAGGCTTCAAGCAGTGATTGCCTGCAAAGGATTCTTGACAGAGTATTAAAAATTAACATTTTATTTATGATTGTGTTCATTTATCCAATTACATTTGAGCCCTTGAAATAAGGGGACAGTGTATGAAAATGGTTGCAATTCCTAAATGTTTGATACAATATTTTTGTTCACCCCCTTGAATTAAAGTCTGCACTTAATCTAGTTTTTTTTCAAATCCATAGTGGTGTACAGAGCGAAAATTATGAACATGTTGTCAGTGTCCAAATATTTCAGGACCTAACTGTAAATGTTGATGAAACCAATTTGCACCCATTAACCCTAAAATAAATAATTTATAGTTCAACCAGTAAGTAATTGTTTGATTTCACATTAAAAATTTTGGAGTTTTGAGCCAACAGAATATATATATATATATATATATATATATATATATATATATATATATATATTGTTCATGGACTACTTGTTGAACTTTTACAAAATCCAAACTTCCACATTGCTGAATATGATACATCATGCAGATACTGAAACTCCAACTGAGACGTTTGGGTTTTATATATATGCTATGTAACCCTGTAAAATTTTTTCACATGCTGTCTGTAAAATAGGATTTTAAATCAAAACGTTATTACCAGCCTACATTGAAACATATTGTAGATAGTAAAGAGAGGTCTGGTTCCCACACTGAATTTAATCATTCGAAACAAACTAGCGATTAACCTCTAGGAAAATTAAAATACAGGACAAGCCGACCCATTGATTCTAAATGTAGCTCTAACTGCAAAAAATAATAATACTTCAAACAAATTGGGTTTTGCTGCCTATTTTCCAGTGGAATGGTTTTTTAGGACAAGACACCCACTGCCAAGCTTGGGCCTAGTGTAAGTCTAAAAATAGTCTAACCCTAAGCCAACAGGTCTCTCTCAGCCAAGTGTTAGACAGGCAGGAAACTGAAGGCTCTAGATCAAAGGAAGTCATCGTTTAAAAACACGTCAGAGCTGTAAGCCTTAAACTACCTCAACTGCTTCAGCACTCCACATCTTTCTACTCACCCGAGACTCTGGAAAACCCATCATCCTCCTCTCCCCCTTTTGTTCCATCATTCACCATCTTGACTTCTTGGTCCACATCCACCATTCTGTCAGCGTGGGTCACACAGGGCCTAGCCGGGTTCTGGGTCTCGATGTAGTCCAGTTCTCTCTCTACACGGTCCACCCGGACCCCCGCCCCCTCCAGGTCCTGGCGCAGGTTACTGTGATCCTCGTTAAGTCCTCCTATGAACTGGGCAGTCCGCTTCTTAAAGTCCCTCAGCTCTGTGCTGTAACGGTTAGACTGCTCGTGCCATATGAGCATGCGATCCTGAGAGAAGAGAATGGGTTATTAAGGATATTAACTAGGTGGGTGACCCACAACAATTGAATTGGGGAATGCAGTGACCATAAAGCATCTGATCATGAAACTATTCCAATCCCACACTGTCTCAAGGCAGTAGACTGAGACAGCCAAGACAGCGAGTGATTCAGTGGCACCAAAAGCATAATGATTTGCTGTGGCAGAAAGTATCAGTGCCTGTCAAAATCAATTCCGCCGTCACAGTCTTACAAGAAGCAATGTGTATTGTCTATTAAGGCAATGTTGTTCAGGAGTCTATTTCAGTAACAAACAAAGTGATTGATTCTCAGATTCACAGGGAAAGATAGTGAGATTGAGACGTAATAACATCTGATTCTTTTTCCTCTCTGTCTCCGTTTCATTTTCTCGACATCCCTCTTGAGTCAGTTGTTGGATTGGAATGATAAAGCTCCCTGAAAGAAAACCCATCCTGGGAGTGCGACAGAAAACAGAGCCAGAGGGAGCACCAAGAGTTTAATGATTAATTATTCATTTCAGTTTGAGTACATTTTGTATGCTCATACTGTTTACCTTATCTTTTCAGTGCTATATGTTAGAATACCCTTTAAAAGAGGAAAGTAACAAGTAAATGAATTGGATAGATTGGTACATTATCATTTAAATTAGATTTTGTATAAATTACTGCATGGACTACATAGATTACTCAAGCTATTAGTCCAGGCATAAAGCAGACTGGATAGAGCAGCATAATTCTGCTACTTCTTGGACACTTCATCCTACTCAACTTTCTGTCTACAGTAAGCAAAAATAACACAATTACTGAAGGCATTACACAATAGCTGGAGTGGGATGAGGGGTGCACACATCTGGAAACATGATATTATCTTTCAGAAGAAAACTGTGTACCAATCCTCAGAGTTTCATCAGCCCAACAGAAATGTTTAATCCGTTGATTTATCATTGGCCAAGGCACACTTTTGTTAAAAATGTCCCTGCATAAAACTACAAGTTTTGATTTTGCCATTAACATTCCATTGTTCATTATCAATATGTTGATATATTTGATCCTAATGGAAAGTCTCACATTGCTTAGTGTGCATGCTGAGAACAGGAATGGGGACAGCGGTAATACTGAGGCACAGATAGGACAGCTCTAGTGATATTCTCTCAGGGCTTCAGCCAGCAAAGTTGATGACTCGAATAGAGATTGTATTAATTGGATTGCTTTAGTCGACACATAAAGATATAAAAAGAAAAAGCGGCTCAAGTAAAGTTTCACAGAATGTTAGAGCTATAGTAAAACTCAACTCAAGATCAACAAAGGTTTTATTGAACTTAATTTCAATGTTGTTGCTAGCATTTATTACACTTTGGGCTTGATTGATCAACTGCATGATTTGATTTGGCTATTAATAAAACACATACATACATACAGGACATACATTCAAATTAATTCAGAAACATATTTCCATTCCTGGAGTTCTTGTAGCAAAACAAACATATTTTTTTTAATTAAAATTGCATTTCGCCATTTTTCAGAAGGATGTTGGATAGTTCCTAACCTTAACTGTAGTCTATGGTTCAAGACAAATGTTAATCCATGGTTCAGCTTTGTTTGAAAGCTATTTCAAACTTCAGCTTAATTTGATCACCGCAAATAAAAAAATATCTATGGAAGTTGTAGGAGTATGATAAAAAGATTATCTCATTATCATCTAACTTAAATCCATATTTAGTTTTATGTCATTCAAAGGCCATTCTTTCTGAATTCTGAATTTGAAAACAGATAATGGATTTGCCTTGGGTGACTGTCGGTGATGCCCATCATTGAATTGAATTTGAAAGGTACTGGTGTTGACTCCAGAACAGGTATGCTGACATGGCAGCCACTTAATACTTCAAAATCACAGAATTTGTGGATGAAAGCAGTAGTGTTTGGTAAATAATGACACTTCTGTAGCCCTTGCTCAATTACATTTTTTACAAGGTTGATGACATGGTATGATTTTACATTCTTGAGTTACACATTTCAAAGCATATATTTTTCAGTTTTTGCCTGATTTGGCACATTCTCTCATCACTTCCATTGATTTTTAGCTAGCTGTGGCTAAAATAAGCTTACATCCAAAGAAGAAAACCCCAGTTTATAGTTCATTGTAGCCCACAGACTATTGTCATCTAACATGAGGTTGTTGGGGGCGAGTTGTGCAATGTGAAATAGTTTGGGAGTTTGCCTCTTACCTCTATAGCAAGGAATCTATTCTCCAGATAATCCATCAGTCCCTGGTAGTAGTACTGGCCACTAGTTAGGGTTAGGACCATGGCTATGGAAAGGAGGAAGGGGACACCCATTCTCCTGGTGGATAGACCCTAAGTCAGACAGCCTGGCCGAGGCGGCCGTCAGTCCAGGTTGCAAATATACTTTCTCCTGTCTGCTCTGATCCCCCTCCTGCCTTGTTCTTATTGAATCCTCCTGCCTTGGTCTTATTGAATCCTCCTGCCTTGGTCTTATTCAATCCTCCTTGCGGTCTCCTTACAGTTGGTTTCCTACAGAGTGTGAGTGTTTGTGTATAGCTGTGTGTGGGAATGTGTGTGTGTGTGTGTGTGTGTACATATGCAGATGTGTGTGAGCTTTAAGCCTGTGTGTGGTAGTGTATGTGACAGAGTTTCAAACTCTCTGGCTCACTCACGTTGCTGGAATGTTTTCACAAACTCCCCAGGCGGAGCCTTGAGGCTCTAGCCCCTTTCTGTCCTCTAAAAGTGAATGTACTGTTGTACTGTACTCTGAGAAACACTGTGTGTGGTGTGCGTGTGTGTGTGTGCATGCGTATGAGTGCCTGTGTGTGTGGGCACACCATCACATGCAGATGCGTGTGTGTGCTCATGTGTGTGCATACGTGTGTGTACTTGTCTTGACCAAATGCATCCATGTACATATTTACATGTGCATATGCAGCTGGAATGTGTAGCTAAATCTCTTCAGCGTGGTATTAGGTGACTTCTCAGAGTTTATGTAGTCTTGTGCGAGTCAATGTTTTAGCAAAGATTCTCCATCATTCCTGCTACACCTCCCTTCTAAACATTCCCTTGAAATGAAAACCCCGCCAGATTCATTCAGGTCAAAACTCATGACGCAACACTTGGCAGTGATTAGTCGTTTGGTTAGTGTATGAATAGAGAATCTAATATTTAAAAACGTTAATCTGTGCTATCTCACCATCCTCAAGCAACAGCAGTGTTTCAGAACCATGTTTATATTATGCTGATCGTGTTCTTTAAAAACGAATCGTGTTCTTAAAAAAAATAAAAAAAAATAAAGCAAGCCTACCGCAAACCAGGACATATGTAAATGAAATAAAATGCTTGTTATTCATATTATGCCAACAAACAAAGCCCCCACTGTGTTGAACCCGTTGCCACTCAGAGACGCGTTTTATTATTACAGCATATCATTCCCTCCCACACCGTTAATGAGATTACCCAACACCTCACTCCCACTTCAAGGGGATCGAGTTTCTTAGATTTTCGAGAAACAAGCATGCAGAAGACACATTGAGTCACTGTTCCTTTCATTCTGTAGACAGGCCTGGAGGGGTGATGGCATTTCAGGCCTCAATACAGCACAGAAAAAGCATGGAGGGATGGAGTGATTGCTTACAGAAAATGTCCCATGTTAGAACAATGATATAAATACCATAGTACTGGTGCAGAAACCATGATATTTTAGTGTTTTATGTTAGAGACCAAAACACTTTGTTTTTAATTATTGTACTGTCGTACAAATACCACGACTAGATGTTGTGGAAACTAATGGAGTTCCCGACCTGGATTTGTTTTTTACTCAGTGATATTTTAAACAACTCAATTATTCTGAAGATGTATGTAAGAAAGTAGCTGTAAAATTCCAGAGTAAGAGGCCTCTCTGTAACATATTGGATTTGCATGTTTTACGTTCAGGATCTACACTACACCTTTGTGAAGTTCAGGTTTCAAGGACGTTAAATAAATGCTTCCAAAAAATTATGAAGGTATTTCAAATTCTGGATGACAGTCCCTATCGATTGATCAAAATAATATCTGTTTGCTGTTTGATTATCTATAACAACATTTTCATGTCATTATTATAAAAAAATTATTATCATCATTACAAAATAACACTCAAAATAAGTATCTAAAAAGAAATAAACAACTACTTTCTCAGCAGAGCTACAATGCATTGAAATCAAAGCAGTAGCACAAGCAGGAAACAGTGTGTATTTGAATAACGAGGGAGCAGGAATTTATAGCAGAGGGTTGATCCGAGCTGGCCTGGTAAACTACCTTGGTATTTGTAATTTATCATCTTCTTTAATTACATAATAGCTCTCTTCACTACATCAACCCAGAAGCACTAAACACACAATTGACTGGTGCCACTGATAAGTAAACAGCGCAATGAATTAGATTTTTAATTGAATAAGTAAGTATCTTTCTCAAATGTGTGTCACGAAATTAGTCATCAATAAGAATTTCTGAATTTTCATTTCCTTCCAAATGTATTCAGACCCACTGAATTTGTTGTGTTATAGCCTTGATTTATAACTGATAAGAAATGTATTTTTATCATCAGTCTACAATAACCCAGACATATCTCTAAAGCTTTATTTGAGTCCGCCTGTGGCGAACTCAATTAATTAGACATGATTTAGAAAGGCACAAACCTGTCTACATAAGGTCTAACACTTCACAGTACATGGCAGGGATCTGGATCTGGGGAAGGTTATAAAAAAACTATAGGCTCCATACTTTTGAAATGGAATCCGTTTGGAACCACCAAGACTCTTCCTAGAGATGGCCGTCCACCCTAGCTAAGTATCTGGGCAAGAAGGGTCTTGGTCAGGGAGGGGAACAAGAACCCACTGGCCAGTCGACAAGAGATTCAGAGTTTCTCTGCCAGAAGGAAAACCCTCACCGCTGCACTCCATCAATCAGGCCCTTAAGAGAACACAATCCAGAGTGCAGAAGACTTCAGGCTGAGGCGAAGATTCATCAGCACGACAACAACCGGAGGCACACAGCCAACGCAGCGCTGGAGTAGCTCCGGGACATGTCCTACATACCTTCAGTGATTGAGTAATCATCATTTATTTGACGACTTGACAACAACCTGACCCACACAGCCTAGACAACACTGGAGCGGCTCCGGGACCTGTCTGTCAATGTCCTTGGCTGGCCCAGCCAGAGCCTGCACTTGAACTTCCATTTACCAACTGTGGTAAGGTTTGGAGGATGCAGTTCACCATCATCTATCAACATCAATTCAAGTTCAAACGGGAAACTGGGAAGTATACTTTGCAACATTTGTTACAGCACTGCCAAGAATGTGGGAAGATACAAGTTTTGGTTACTTGTGACTGGATAACTACAACAAGCTACATGCGCTGCTATTTTGAAAAGCTAGTGCATGGCGTATTTTGAATGGGATTGAAGATTATTATATTATATATATAAAATTGTGAAAATAGTAATTTTAATTAAATAGAAGAACGTTTTATGCTGATTAACTTCTAGTCTCAAGTAGTAAGTAATTTGTGGAAGTTTAAAAATACATTAATTATTTAGTATGTACCTACTTATTGTTATGGTCAGTGCTGTGACTCCAAGACTAGAGATCTGAAAGGATTTGATTTCTATAGAAATTAAAGACAATTTCTGAATTACTGTAGTGTTGAGTGGAGCTTCAGCTTAATCTGCTAATGGTTAATGGAACAGAGCATTCTGTTATGTACACCTAGCCTGCCATTGAACACGTTTCAAGCGCCTATCCACTCTACAACCAGATTTCCTAAAAAGAAAGAACTGTCTTACCATGATATGGTCAACCTCTATTTAACTTCACCACATCTGAAGTGAACTACGAACTATGAAACTGAAAAGTAAGCTCTTAAGACTCAAACAAGGGAGCCCAGTGTCATTTGAAGGCTAACCACTGTCTGAACCCTTCAACGACGACTTTCACAAACCCCTACGGTCTAGCGAGACGAGAGCTTCTGATTGTCTGCTCCTATCATCTTACAGAACTGATGTTAACCTTGTCACAGCCTTATTATTTTCGTGGCCACAGAGAGGCAGACCAAACGGTTGAGTGTCACCATAGCAACAAAGTGCCAGCTGCCTGTGAAACCCTTATATGGCAGTGTGATCTGGCCCTATCTGTCTGGCATGCAGACCGGGGAGTGTCTGGCCAGTACACAGTGTCTGAACTGGCTCCATGTTCACTGTGTATTGTGGATGATTTTAACTGACACCATGTTCATTGTATACTGTGGTGGATGATTTTAACTGACACCATGTTCACGGTGTATTGTGGATGATTTTAACTGACACCATGTTTACTGTGTATTGTGGATGATTTTAACTGACACCATGTTCATTGTATACTGTGGTGGATGATTTTAACTGACACCATGTTCATTGTATACTGTGGTGGATGATTTTAACTGACACCATGTTCATTGTATACTGTGGTGGATGACTTTAACCAGCACCCTGTTCATTTTACACTGTAGTGGATGACTTTAATTGGCACCCTGCTCATTATACAGTAGTAGATTACTTTAATTGGTACCTTGTTCATTACGCACTGTAGTAAATTAACTGGCACCTTGTTCATTATATACTGCAGTGGATGAGTTTAATTGGCACTTTGTTATTTATACACTGTGTTCTTTATGCACCTGTTCATCTGTCGTGAATGATATTAACTGGCGCTCTGTTCATCTGTAGTGGATCATATTAACTGGCACCCTGTTCATCTGCAGTGGATGACTAACTGGCACCCTGTTCATTGTACGCTTGAGGATCAATCCATCCATCAAATGTATTTTATAAAGGCCTTTTTAGATCAACACATGTCACAAAGTGCTTTTTCAGGACGAGTTTAGAAGCTAATTGGGCTCTGGTCAAAAGTGGTGTACTATAGGGAAGAGGAGGTCATCCACTGTGTTATTTCCCCTCGTGTCTTTTTTAGTTTTCACACAAGTTGTTTGTGTTGTTCAAATCGTTTAATTAAGTATTTGCATCATTGATAGGTTTGGTCTGGGCAAGCACTAATAATTAATTAGTATATAAAGTAGAGGGACATTATAAGAAGCTATTACCCCGTGGCTGGGTTCAGAACAGAACACAGTTGGTATATTTAGAGGTCCTGGATTACAAAGTGAATGCGGATCCTGGAAGTCTTTTTAACAAGGTGCGTAGTCATCACGACTATTCATACCTGTACGTTTAATGGTCAAAAAGACTCCACATAACAGATCTCCTCCCCTGGGTCCATGGACCTGTTGGTTAGAAAATGACAATAAATCGGATTGTCTTTGAGACATAATTTCCAATGTTAGCGAACTATTGATACTCCACAACAGCTGGTAAACACATTCCCCTTCAACAGCCCTGTTGACACATACTGGTGATGTGACAGTACAATAGGCAGTTTTGTATTTTTATTTGATATATTTGAATTATTTTTGGACCACTTTGTTGGTCAAACTCTAATGTTTTATATTTATTAAGACAGATAACCGTATCCATCAAATTACCTGCAGGTCTCAATAGGTACCACCAAGTCCCGGATCCGAATCCATCTGGATTCAGCACAGATAATGATCTGGTTCAGAGGCACGGCAGATATTGGAGATGGTTTGAGAATTGGTTTGTTTAGTGCTTCAGTACATTCTGGAGTGTTTCCTCTCAATAAACACTGAGGGTTGCTTAATCGATATTCTTTTGATAGAGCACAATCCTTGCATAACAAATAAATGTGTTAAAAAATAGAGATATTTTTTGGACATATTAAAGTAGTAAGATAATCATAAAATAACAGTAGACCTAACTGTCCACAAGAGGGCTGTAAAGGATTGGCTATTGGTGGGCCTGGTAATATTTCCCTGGAATGATGATGATGATGTTCAGCAAATAGGCGAGAGTTGCTGTGTAAAAATGATTGGGTGTTTTGACTGTTGACCAACATTGTTCTAATCAGATTGAAAAGAAAGAGATTGGCATTACAGTTGAAGAGATGCAGTGTGGGGTTTAACCTGAAGTACCTCTAGGATGGCTGGGCGCTTCACCTGTAAACTTCACACAAAAAGTCACAAAATGTTTTGTAACATTCATACATTTATATGCATTTACTGTACAGACCACATTTCCTTGTATTAACCCCAACTCGTCAATCACACACCAGATTCAGGTACTGCTAAAAATAGACCATAATATTGTAGTATAATCACTGTCTGTGTGTGTGTGCATGTGCGTGTGTGTGTTTGAGAGAGAGAGAAAGAGAGAGCAATGTTTATAATCTGTCATAAGTATAAATGTTGATCCACTCACCCTCATAAAAAGCCCTAGAAACCCCTAAGAAAAAATATCCCTGTCCCTCATAACACACCAGAAACCCAAAACAGCGCAGACACATGTAAATGAGAAATTCTTTATTGGCCGTACATATTGATCTAGTGGGCCAGAAAAGACGACCACCTAGAGCCATATAATATATCAGGCCGTTGTGGCCAGCAGCCCTAAATCCTTTGGGCTCTTGTAAATAGCTTTAATACACCCAAGGCGCCAAATCACTTGACCTCCGTTAGCCCCACGGTTTGGGAGCTTTCTGGCTGACTGAGCGCTCTGGTGCCAGCCCCTCTCCTCCCATTCTCTGGCTGTCAGTCCAGGTAATAGTCAAGGCCTTATTAGTAACATGCTTGCTCTGGGGCTTCTTTTCCCTGGCTCCAACCTCAGGGTGCATTTAATCAGTCACTGAGAGGTAAGGAGAGAGGAAAGGAGAGAGGAAAGGAGAGAGGAAAGGAGAGAGGAAAGGAGAGAGGAAAGGAGAGAGGCGAGGCGGCTGCTTCTCTGACCCCTGGTGCCTCTGTCTTGCTGTCTGTCTCTCTCTCTCTGTCTGCCTCTCTCTTTACTTTTCTCTATTTGTTTCTGTCTCTCTCTCTCTCTCTGTCTGTCTGTCTCTCTATATTTCTTTGTATGTGTCTGTATTTATCACTCTGTCTGTCTCTTTTTCTCTCTAAATTATTTCTCTGTCTTTGACTTCCAGTGTGTTCCTTCAGCCTTGTCACCCTTTTATACTATTTTGATATATGTATATATATAAATGTGTGTGTATTTATATTTTGCTGGGTAATAATGAGTATCCGCTTCCTGTTTCTCCCCAGTCTTCTTCCTTCACGTCATTAACACTGGCCTTGAGAACCTGTCTTTACAACTTCAACCTTGAAGTCATAATCCCATCAGCCTCTCAGAGCGTCTAAGACAGGGGTTTTCAAACTGAGCTCCCCTGACTCTGGGGGTCTGCGGGGAACTGCCAGGGGGTCCACTGAAAAATTGTGTAAGAAATGTCAGCCCCCAGTGCTTTATTCTTCACTAAAATAAATATTTGTTTTATTATAGGCCAGGAAGTCTAACAGGAGCTTATTATGAATATTTCTGTCTTTCTGTTACAAACCCTGTGGCTCTGGCAGTCTAGGGTGGATGGTACAGAAACCCATAACATAAAACTCATGCAAAGTGGTGTAGTGTACATGAACAGTGAGAACCAACGACACACAACCAAAGCTACCGTCAAACCTAAAATGTTTATTATAAACACACGGTAAAGGAGTTAGGGAAAAGGGGCAGAGCTGGACCCAAGAAATGAAATAATATAGTCCAAACACCCCTAAACTGAACTTGCCTGCCTCAAGAACCGTTTAGGTGAATACTAACCAATACAAAAGTACAGAGGGTGGTCGGCTCAGTTCTAACTAGTGTTTTTAGACAAAGGTTTTGTACAGGTTGTGTATGCCCAAGGGCGACTTTTCCAGATCGGAAACACCTACCAGCACAATCAGGAACATAAAGGACACCTGGGGAAACGGCAGGAGGGGAAAACCACAAACACACATACAGGGTACCTGCATGCGTAACACTTTCCTATCCACCCCCACTGACAATCATATTCTTCATATTATTTACTTTATGACTTCAGTTAAGAAAAACAAATGTTGCCTTCAATTTGGCTTCAACTAACTTAAATGAGTACGAAGTCCTGGGCCACAGACTGCCTGCTGGCTCGAGAGACTGCTCTGGTACCACTTGCCAGACACCACCTAAGAGAACAGTCCATGTCGAATAAAGTGGGTGTTCCTCAGCAATGCAGTGTCACAGGTTTTTGTGACATCTACACAAATATCTTATTAGAAATGTGTGACATACACACGTAAAAGGGCTTATTTTTTTCGTGTGTAGGACACAGTTTTCCTCCAATGGCGAACCTCATACTGTAGGCCATCACTTTTTACTGCAGGAGTCAGAGCGAAATAATTAATTGTTTGAAAATTCTTCTGTTACCTCAGAATAATTTATTACGTATACACGTAGCCTATACTGAGACAATCGTTACGCGGCCTGAAATGTATTCCCATCCAATCCCAGATCAGACGTGTTCCAAATAAAGATCTTGCAGTTTTTGTGCCAACTGGCTACAGTAAATGCGGGATCAACAGCCAATGTTTTGTATTAAATGCATTATAAAGACGTTTGTGTAATACGCACTAAAAACTGAAGCTGTTGTTGAAAGAAATTATGAAGAAAGATGTGTAATATACATAAAAACTAGATCTGTATATGACATGACTCATTAAGAAAACGGTGAAATAAACTGCCTTTTATGTTCACTAGAAAATCGTGTCCAGTACATGAAATAAATGCCTTTTACGCATGCATGTCACTATTTTGTAATACAGGCATTCGTGTGATACTGTGTTGTCCTCAGACACCCCCCTGCTCAGTAACCTATGCAAATGATACATTCTCTGTCTATTTGGGGTCCATTTTCCTGAGTGGTATAAAGGAAACTGTCACGTGTGCTTGGACTCACTGAGCCGTGGAGCCCTGAGACTGAGAGGACAGTTGCCCCGGGCTGAAGGGAAAAACCCTGACAAAGCAGCGGTTACTAGAACTTGCGCCGAGGGCTGCACACAGACTCAGCAGCAGCTTGACCACAGAAAATAAAGACACAGTGGGTGAGAATATCCTAGGAAAAGTCTTGTCCCAGTTGTCCTGAGACAGGGGCGCACAGCTGTTAGCCATACTGTTCACTCCACCTGTAAAACTCTCCTTTCTCTCTCCCTCCATCTCTCTCTCCCTCCATCTTTCTCCCTCCATCTTTCTCCCTCCATCTCTCTCCCTCCTCTCTCTCTCCCTCCATCTCTCTCTCCCTCCATCTTTCTCCCTCCATCTCTCTCTCCCTCCATCTCTCTCCCTCCATCTCTCTCTCCCTCCATCTCTCTCCCTCCTCTCTCTCTCCCTCCATCTCTCTCCCTCCATCTCTCTCCCCCCATCTCTCTCTCTCTCCCTCCATCTCTCTCCCCCATCTCTCTCTCTCTCTCCCTCCATCTCTCTCCCTCCATCTCTCTCCCTCTCCCTCCATCTCTCTCCCCCCATCTCTCTCTCTCTCCCCCCATCTCTCTCCCTCCATCTCTCTCCCCCCATCTCTCTCTCTCTCCCTCCATCTCTCTCCCTCCATCTCTCTCCCCCCATCTCTCTCTCCCTCCATCTCTCTCTCCTTCTCTAGTTCCTTCTTTTTCACCCTGTCTACGCTGCACTCTACCTTACATGACAGCTAATATCATGCTAGGAATGAATCAAAGCCGACTGTGTCTGTTGAACCTCTCAGATGTTTTCTGGGCGAATTAGCATAAAACAGGCATCTTACAGTCATGTGTAACCTCACTGGCTGCGTGATACATTCATTATAAGTTACAGTAAATGGATGGAACAGAGGTGTTTTTTTTTATAAACCTAACTCATATGATTAGTAATCTTACCTGAGGACTTAGTCCCTAGCTCCCCAAGATAATACCAGGATTTAGCTCAGAATGGCACGCATGACGCAGGGCTTTGAACCTCAGGCGGTCACACTGCCATGGACCTGAAAGTGATCTCACCGTTGCTTTGTGACGCATCCATGAGATCCCTTTCCCACCTAGGTGGCGTATACAACGCGACGCCCCACGGAACCAGTTCTCACGTCTCACATCAGTGTGCTTGACATGTTTCAGCATTGGCCTTGTTGCCGTCTCTCCCCTGGGAGCTGGCTGAATGGAGGACATGGACAGGAGGCGGGCCTCCCTGTGCATACCATTATATCTCACAAAGCACTCATTACAGGAGAACTCCCATCTCCTTCCACACCGGCGGAACATGTTACCTCATGTTCTCCTCCGCCTGTTCCAAGCACCTCACCGCAGTTCGTCTCCGCAACACCCATCCCCAGGACCTCCCCGGCACGACTCTTCGTTCCTTACTATGACTCACCTGAGTGAAAGGCCTCAAACTCTGATTAATGATGGCTTCATGGGTGCCAGGTAGGTTGTGAAATGTACAATGTATGGCCGAGGCAGCCTGTTTCTGTCAGCAAAGTTAAACGTGTTGTCTCTCCTTTCCAGGATCAACTGTAGGCCTCCTTTCATCAAAATGCAGACACGGATGATGTTTTGCCATCATTTTTCAGATGAAATGTGGGGGTATGTGGAAATGCCGAAGAACATGCACCTATTATAAAGCTAAGGTAACCGAAGTAACACTGAGTGAAAAGGCAATCGTTACCAGTGTCAGTGTATAAGATGCAAGTAATTGTGGTGAGAATGATCATAATGTTGTATTCTGTGGGAAACAAGCATTTAACCCTGTTGTGAGGTAGGGCGTAGCTCTTTTACAAGATTTCAATTACATGGTATGTGCCAACCTTGCCTGGAACAGTGAAAGTATGAAAGCATACAACCAGGTGATTTAACTAAAGGGAACTGTGTAATTACTGAACATTTCTAAGCCCTCTTATTCCAAATATCCACTAGAACCTGTTACTTCACAGCAAGGTGTACGCTACAACCACAATGACCAGCAATGAGGTTTGTTTTTAGAGGGGAGATTGGATCAAGTAGGCTTGTATCTCAATCAATAGGATTCACAGGTTCACAGGTCTAAAGAGTTGTGGGGAAATACAGTGGCAAGTATGGTTTAAAGTGGTAGATATGAAAATTAGACCCAGAGAAAATCTGCGAAAAGGCATGCTCCAGGGACAGAGACAGTGTTATTCACAATCTGTTCTACAGCAGTCTGTATCTTGGAGGTCTTAAGCTGTTTAATGTCTAAGAGAACTTAATCTTGCTGGCCAGAATCATTTTCCTTACTGCGGCTGTGGGAACAGACAGACTGTGTATGGTAGATGTCTTTCTCCTGATATACAGCCGGGCCTAGGTAGGAATCTCTTATCTGAACACCAGTGTCACAACAACAGCATCCCTTTAGACTGGTCTAAAGAAGATGTGGGGAGAGAGAGACTTGTCAGCAGCTGTTTCAGCCCGTTGGACGGTGTGGAAAACCTCTGTCATAGCCTACCTAATGGTAATTGCCAGGAGCGCTAAGAGCCGGCTGGATGAGTGTCTTGTCTGTGAGTAAGGGAGACATCCTCTCAGAATGTTTAGGGGGTTAGATGAGGAGACATGCTCAGGTTGTCTGCTAGAGTTCAAACTGCTTCAGCGGAATTGACAATGAGGGAGAGAAAGAGTAAGACAGAGGAAAAGAGAAAGGGAAAGAGATAAAAAGCGAGAGATTGAGACAAGTGAAAGGTCCAGGGAGAAACAGAAATGGATAGAAAGGGAGTGAGCGCACCAGAGAGAAACAGAGAGAAAGAAAGAGAGAGGCTGAGAGGTCCAGAGAGAAGCGAAGAGTCAAAGGTCCAGTGAGAAACAATAAAAGAGTAGAATAGAGGGAGTGAGAAGTCCAGGGAGTAACAGAGAGAGTAGAAGGGAGAGAGTTAGAGGTCCAGGGAGCGGCAGAGAGAGAGAAAGTGTCAGGGAGGGATGCCACCCGCCCACCCCAGCCAGTCAGACAGTCTGGCTGCACAAGGATCTCCAGCACTCAGCGTCATATGATTCCCAGGGTCAAAGGTTATCCCTACTGATGAATATCGGGCTGAGGCCAGTCTCTTGCTCACAAAAGAAAGGGAGTTGTTTTCACTCCCAGGGTCTGGAAAATGTATTTCAGGAATTCATTCTGCCAGCACAAGACTGTAAACCTCTCAAGCCAGAAGAGTTATGTCCACAAATATTGTATTTTTTAGAAAGGGTTTTATCAGCCTGCCAAGAGATCTAGACAGTCTTTTTCATAAATACATTGATGTGTAATCCTCCTGTGTTGTGCTTTGGAGTGCAGTAGCTGACTGGTTGTAGTTTATACGTTACACTACAGAATGTATTTCAACAAGATTCCAGAGGATTAAAATGAAGACTGTATGCAGTGTGAGCATAAACTGGCCTTTTCCTTTAACCTCCAGGAGGACTCATCCCACACCCAATCAAACTAGTGCCGTGTCTAAGTGAGCGTCGCTGAGATATCTAAACCACTATGAACAGAATAATCACAGCTATTTCAAATAACACTGTCAGCGGGATTTCAACTAAAAGCTTCTGACTTAATACAGCTGCCTCTGAAAGTAAGGCTGTATGTGATTTGACGTGTTTACAAATGGAAGATTAAGCACCCATAGAGTTGCAAAGCAGTAATGGTAATTAACCAAATTAACCAGAAACTTTGATAAATGTAGTAATTTATGCAATGTCTGGTACCTTTGGTCATTTTAACTAGACATTTTTTTTTTACTCATATATACTGTAGTTTTACCTTTTGATATCTGCATCTCTACTGTACACACATGCAGTGGCTATACCATCTGGTACAAAACTAAACCTATTCAACATTGGCAAATCGCTCAAATAACTCCTGACATGAGAGTAAAGATGAGAGTAAAGATTTCAGAAAACCTTTTTTTATAAATAACGTTTTTATTTATCTTATCTGAAAGTATTATATATTTACGTATATATAAAAACACTTAATTTAGACACTTAATCTCTCCATCTTTTCATCTCTTCTTCCGTCCTCTCCAGGGAGCTCCTGGCTGGTCAGAAGGCAGGTCGTCACCTAGCACAGGATCGTCATTCCCCGCCACACAAATCCAAACCAAAAACTATAGGACTGTGCTCACACATTTTTCACGAGTCAGAGAGTTGCCAGGTTAGCGGTTCGCAGTTTTTTTAACACAGTAACCAATAGAGAAGTGAGTGATGGCAGGCTGGAGGCGGGGGGCGGGGGGGTTTGGGGAGGTGAGGAAGATGGCATGAAGGCTATACTGTACAAAGCAACGCCAAGCCCACTCCACATTCCATCACCAACGAGAGAATGAGAGCTCTAGATGGATTGTTGACAATGTACTTTCTGAAGCAGCGGCGACAACTTGTGCTGCCCTGACATTCTGTTAGTCATTTTCACCAAAATATCATATTTCACCAAAAAAGAGGACATTGGCACACAATAGGAATTTGACATAATACAAAATGCCAGACAGCCTAAATCCCTGCAAAATCCCGGCAAAATGTCTTTGTTCGTTTAGAGAACAGACACAGATTCGCAGGATGTTACATCATGGCCTTGTGGAAGGTTTTTTCCTGTTTTTTTCCGGGGTCGTCCCAAAAAATTATTTTAGGTCTTATTTGGGACGTTGCATTAAGTTCCTGCGCAGGTTTTGTCTAGTTCTTGATTTTTTTCCAGGAATGTAGGAAACAACAATTATAAGATGTTTTAGACAACAATTAAAAACAGCCTCAGATTGCTTAAATTACATGGGTAAATTAAACTATAGTATAGAGTTAGGAAGATTATTAAAGAGTATGGGAAGTAAGGTGACATTAAGAAGACAGCTGCAAGGTAAAAAAAATAAAAAAACGTCCATGTATCGAACTCTGTGGGACATCACAGGATATCCTGGCCCTGTAGATGCAGAACTCTGTGGGACATCACAGGATATCCTGGCCCTGTAGATGCAGAACTCTGTGGGACATCACAGGATATCCTGGCCCTGTAGATGCAGAACTCTGTGGGACATCACAGGATATCCTGGCCCTGTAGATGCAGAACTCTGTGGGACATCACAGGATATCCTGGCCCTGTAGATGCAGAACTCTGTGGGACATCACAGGATATCCTGGCCCTGTAGATGCAGAACTCTGTGGAACATCACAGGATATCCTGGCCCTGTAGATGCAGAACTCTGTGGGACATCACAGGATATCCTGGCCCTGTAGATGCAGAACTCTGTGGGACATCACAGGATATCCTGGCCCTGTAGATGCAGAACTCTGTGGGACATCACAGGATATCCTGGCCCTGTAGATGCAGAACTCTGTGGGACATCACAGGATATCCTGGCCCTGTAGATGCAGAACTCTGTGGGACATCACAGGATATCCTGGCCCTGTAGATGTAGAACTCTGTGGGACATCACAGGATATCCTGGCCCTGTAGATGCAGAACTCTGTGGGACATCACAGGATATCCTGGCCCTGTAGATGCAGAACTCTGTGGGACATCACAGGATATCCTGGCCCTGTAGATGCAGAACTCTGTGGGACATCACAGGATATCCTGGCCCTGTAGATGCAGAACCCTTTCCATATACTCTGCAAAATGTTCACAATAATAAACATAATTATACAGCCACTTTTTTCATTATCTACTGTTCTTTTGAATGCTTTGGATGGATAATGTAATTGAGCATTGAGATTTCATCCACAATCTGTAAAGCAATCATCTCAATGGATTTTTTTTTTTTCAACCAAACAATTGTCCTTGAAATGGCATGAAAATGTTTGTACATGGTCCTCGACAAGTTCAGGTACAGGGAACCTACCAGTGAATGTTTGTATGGGACCATCACACAACCAGTGAAATGAATGCCCTGAGAATACAAAAATCTTTATTAAAGGAATGTGCCAAAAACTGGATGCATATCTTTGAACATCCTTCTGTGGCCATTTAATAGTATGAAGACAACATCCTGTCATATCCAAACAGGGCTATTCCATAATGGTCATTTGGAGACTATTTTGTAACATTTGTGTCCGTAGTAGGACACACATGACATGCCTAGTTCTTTGCTACATGACGTAAATATTAATTCCTAATTCCTAATTCCTAATCATGTAAAACAGAAGAGTTACATCCAGGACTTGAAAAGTATGAAAAGTCTCCAGGTTATCATAGAATATATGAACATCAAAATAACTTACTAAAATGTTATATTATGACCTCTAACCTATACAGAACATCTCTTTTTGGTCCTGAGGAAACCATAATATTGGAATGTTAGTGGGTTATATTGCAGAATACAACAAATGTCTTTAGGACATGCCCTGATTGCTGGGATAGAACCTATACTGCCACAAGTGTTGTTTATGGCCAGGGACTAGCACTGAATCTGTAAACCCATCTAGGCCCAGACGAGATCCAGACCATAAAATTTCCATTCACATTAGCCCCTCTTCTTATTCCCAGCACCCTCACCAACAGCCCTCAAATTCCAACCCCGCCACCCACGTCTCAGCACATCAGCTTCTCTACCACAGAGCTTGTTCCTCTTCCCAGCACTTCAGCCCCTCCACCCCTGCCTCTGTTCCTCTTCCCAGCACTTCAGCCCCTCCACCCCTGCCTCTGTTCCTCTTCCCAGCACCTCAGCCCCTCCACCCCTGCCTCTGTTCCTCTTCCCAGCACCTCAGCCCCTCCACCCCTGCCTCTGTTCCTCTTCCCAGCACTTCAGCCCCTCCACACCTGCCTCTGTTCCTCTTCCAAGCACCTCAGCCCCTCCACACCTGCCTCTGTTCCTCTTCTCAGCACCTCAGCCCCTCCACCCCTGCCTCTGTTCCTCTTCCCAGTACCTCAAACCCTCCCCCTGCCTCTGTTCCTCTTCCCAGTACCTCAAACCCTCCAACCCTGCATCTCTTTTTCTTCCACCTCAGCTGCTCTACATCATATACCAGTCAGGGACAACATAATGAGAGGACGTTTTAGTCTTATTTAGAGCCATTAGTTTCTACTCTCAATCCTAATCATAATCAGACCAGTGAAGATGCCTGACATGTTTTTCACAACAAAATTATTGGCGTTGTTGAATAAGGTAACCAGCATGAAAGTGGGCCAGGTACAAAATAAGGCACGACAGACACACACATTTACAAACTCTCATTTACAAACACACACATACACACACACATGGACACCCAGAGAGGGCAAACAAAAAACCCAGCCTAGCCAGGTTCCAGCAGGACACATTAGCTTTACCTGGATGTCTCAAGAGTGCGCTGAGGCTGCAATTGAAATTCTGCCATTGATTCAAGGAGCTCCACATTCCACTGGCTCTTATGGTTTTTCCTGCTATGTGTCTTGGAGCCCGAGCTCCTATTAACACGATACCAATCTCACCAATGGCTCCAGTCAGTACGGGCCTCTAGCTCTCCCATGGGCTCCCCAATGCAACCTTTCCAACTCAGGTCTAGAGGGAACCAAACATCCCCTTCCATCCCCCTCCACTCCCTAAAGACGTGGGCATCAGGACCAACAATCAATGTCACTGACAGATCCGCGTCAGGCAGAGGGACAGGATGATAATTATGGGAACGTTCTGAAAGACACTGTGTCATCATTACACCGCCACCGTCTACCGACTAAACCCTGGAGCCGTAACCTGGTGTAGGAGAGCTGGGAACTAATGACCTAATAAGCTTTTGTTCCTGTAATAAATTGGTCTTTGTGTCTTCACACAACATGAATAGTAGTTAAACCCAGAACTATAACGTAGAGAGCCAGGGAGAGGGGGGGTCACATTGCTTGGTTTGCTGTTCTTTAACCTCTTACAATCATGATGGGAATGATCTAGAGATTGCTTTGAGATTGCTTTACACTGATTAATACCTAATAGTTCCTTCTCCAGCTGAACTATGTGAGGTTGTGTTGAAAAGGTTAATACAATTCGATGTGCAAAGACCAGAAACAGGCATGAATGGAGTACAACCGCTGTGGAGCAGTGTGTGAACGTACAAAAATATAAATGCACTTGACAGCTGTGTAATTTGAGAATAAAATTACAGAAGATTACTCTATTATTGCAGTCTGCTCATAAAGAAAATATTTCTGTCTTCAGTAAGGCAGATGTAAAACAGATTATGTAGATGAAGATATGAAAAATAGAATAGATAAAATACACTGTCCATATCAGAGAGTTGAGAATTGCAGCTACACTGCAGCTTTCCTGGTGACTCAAACTGAATTTTCCCATGAGTCTATTGTGCACTATATACTTCAGTCTGGGACTGCTTTCATTTCAAGTAGTTTGTGGGGATATCAAAACGAGGGGTGTTTTCATCAGCAATTGGGTTACTTCTGTCCAATCAGTATAAAAATGTTTGGTGCCACAAAATGTGTTCTGCCACTGATCGAACCCACCATTTTTTAGGACAAATTACACTTCAGGAAATTGTCTGCTCTGATCGTCCCCCAGGGTAAAAAAAAAAAGAAAGAAAACTGAATAGGAAAATCTCACTGCTTACTGTCTGTGCACATTGGTCATTCCAAATCTTCACTGAACTGCAATTTTTAATGTAAGCTATGACTAGGAGACAGCGTCATGACAATTTACCAGTCTGCCCAAACTAAAGAAAGGAAAATAAAATAAATAGATATATACAAAATAATTGCTATTTCTGGTTTAACGCGGGGTGACAACTATGAAGTTAAAAAAAAAGAAACTACTAGGATGAGAAACCTGTAAGAAAAGAAAGTAAAACAAACTTGGACAGGAATGTCATACATGATGAGACCCTTGAGTTGCATTTTCTTTTCACCTTCTCTTTTTTCCTACACAGACAAGAGAAAGGACTGAGCGACCAACCTGGTATCATAGCAACAGTTGTGTTTAGAGAACCCAGCATAGGTATCTGTGAGTCTTGCAATGCGCGACTGTTTGGAGTAACTTAGGTTGCCGTGAAAAAATTCTAAGCATGCACAAAATATAATATACAGGAGCTTGCAGTCCGCCTCCAAGGGAGAGACAGTCTCTCTGGTCCTGTCCTAAATGGCACACTATTTCTGTTGTAGTGCAGTACTTTTTAATAGGCTCCCTGGGCAGAAGTAATGCACTGTGTAGGGAAATGCATGCCCTTTGAGACACAGACTCTCTGTCTGCTCTGCTCTCTGCAGGTAGCCTTGTTTGGAAGTGCTGACAAACAGCGGAGAGAGAGACAGAAAGCATGAGGCCACCTCTCATCTGGATAATATTCTCCACATCGTTCAGCTGCACAATCTAGTTTCTGAATCATTTGTATCTGTCCCGTGTGATTGGAACAAATTTGTACACTGCATTGCTTCCAATGAATGGAGCGAAAAGGGAGCACCCTGAAATGTATTAGCAACTTATCTGATGACAAGTAAATACAGTAAGTAAGGGAAATAATGGCATTATCGTTTTTCTCTGAGGCAAGAAGCCAAATAAGACACTAACTCCGCAGTTCAATGCACAATAAATATGTACTTTCTGTTGCAAAGCCTGCAGCATCTTGATTTACATCCATCTTACAGAGTCAAAAATATACAATACTGCAATTGTTGCGCTGGCACTTAACACACGACTTGATCAAAGCCTAATTAAAGTTACACATCCCCATCTAGGCTTGTTAACAAAACCCTGAACCAGACGGATGGACAGAGAGTAAGAAATTTCACAAGTTCACAATGCACCCATTCATGAACGCTACCTCACTTCTCAGGGATAGCATAGGGAGAGCAACAGGGGGGAAAACAGTTGCTCTTAGCATTTGGGCAGATGTAACTGTAATCACTCAGCTCGTCTGATGCTGATAATGGGGCAATGGGAAATTCCTGTCAGAGAGTCTCAGTCAAAGACTTGGTGTAGTGCAGGCAGTGTCGTTTCGCAAGCGCTTTGGCAGGCAGGTCTGTGTGTGTTTGTGTGTGTCTGTGTGTGTGTGTGTGTGTGTCTGTATGTGTGTGTGTGTCTGTATGTGTGTGTGTGTGTGTCTGTATGTGTGTGCGCGCATGTGTGAGAGACGCCAGGGCAAAGAATGAGTCGTAGCATGCTCACATAGCTGTCATTAAACACATTTACAAAAAACAGAAGACAATCAAAACTCTCAAGTATGTGCCTGGCATGGCACTCAGTTCTTAAGCAATAAGATGGGATGAAATGCCATGTGCAAAGGCTTCACGCTTTCCTCATTCTGTGACAGGTATAGGAAACCCCCAGGACAGCTTTTGTCATTGCCAATGCTTCAGGGCCGGTAACATAATTATAATAGTTACAAGCAATTAGTTGTACTCGGCAAATTGACATAAATTAAGCTAAAAGGGGCATTTAAAAATACCATCAAACCTTGAATACATTGAGAAATCATCACAAAATGTCTTGGGAGAACATTTTCCAAATAGATGATTTTATGCTTCTTACAAGTAATTTACCTTCAGCTAAAATAGAGTTATTGGTTACACTTTATTTTGAGATTCCCAAAAGGGTGTCTGTAGATGCTCTACTGATTATCTACTGAATATCACTAACTATTCAACTATCTATTAATCCTAACCCTTACTCTAACTTTAAAGATGCACTATGCAAGTTTTTATGCCGCCTGTCGGCAGTGAGTTGAATATTGTTTCTATGACTCCATTAGGACCTGACACTATCGTTACTAACTATGAGCACACTGAAGTAATGTCACCTCCAACCGTCGATGCTGAAGCAATGAACACAGACTTTCGTTTTAAATAGGTCCTTTCGATAACTAAGGAACATGGAATAAACAAAGTAAATACCCAAACCAACCAAAACATCACCTGGGCTATCTATTGCATTAGATACATTGCCATATTTCAGAGACTCGTTGATGGCTAGCTAGCGAACATGAAACCATAATTGTGCTAGCTAGCGCTACCTGGAACAATGATATACAAAATTTTACTAGTTTGCACAATGCTAAATCTAGCTAAAAGGCAAAGTAATTGCTTCTTCTGAGCTTATGTATTAGGTTTGGTTAAACAATGCATTTTTGTTTTTCTTAAGCCTCAGCAAAGAACACCAGGTTGTAATACTATTTTCCTGCAGCATATGGAATAAAGCCGGAGTGTCTGCTTGGACACATAACTTAGCTAGTTAACATTTGCTTATCGTCTCGACCAAACACTTTGCAGAAACCTTCCGAAAACGTATCTGTGCTCATACAAATAAAATAAACAAGGACATTGAATGTCATCATCAATCTAGTAACGTACACATAGCTTTCCTTGATTACCTAGCCAACTAGCTAAATTAGGTATCTATGGTAACCTTACTTGTCAAGTTGAAAAGTAGCCAACTCTGCACTATTCACTATTCATACAAACTTCAGCTTGCGCCATGCAATAATTACAAATTCACCCATGTTTTACTCAGTGCTTGGTCTGCTCCTTGTATTAATTGCTTCTGTACAGTTATTTGTGTTTCTAGAGCGCTTGATGTATGCCCAAACAAAGCTGGACATTGGCCCTCACCTTACATGCAGTGGATATAAAAAGTCTACACACCCCTGTTAAATTGGCAGGTTCTTGTGAGGTGAAAGAATGAGACAAATTCTTCCACTTTTAATGTGACCTATAACGTGAACAATTCAATTGAAAAATAAAAAACTCACAATAACCTGGTTGCATAAGTGTGTACACCCTCTTATAACTGGGGATGTGGCTATGTTCAGAATTAACCAATCACATTCAAACTCATGTTAAATAGAAGTCATTTTTCCCCCTCGAAGATTTCAGTTAGTTTTTTAATTGAATTGTTCACATGATTTATCTTTGTCTCATTGTTTTACATCACAAAAACCTGGCATTTTAACAGGGGTGTGTAGACTTTCATATCCACTGTACCTCAAGGAAGTACACATCTACGAATGTCCTGGCCTTTTGCATTTTACTTGCAACCATAGCAGTGGGTATAGCGTCGGTCCTGACGTTCTGTCAGAGACTGTTTTTTAACGTTAACTAATGATATGTAAGGACTGTTATTGGATATTTGAGATGGAAAATGCTGTAAAAGGCACCTTTAAACTCCATCCTTACATTAACTCTTACCTTAAACCATATTCTAAACAAAATCATAAACATAGAAAGCATTTGCTTATCAACAGATAGGTTTGTTGAATGTTTCTGGGTAGTATCACTATGTAGCAAACATCTACAGCTTTATGAACAAACCATTGTTTTTCATTGGAAAAGCAAGTTTTGCCTAATACTGGTCCAACCAATGTGCCAAGAACAGAAACAAGAAACTATATAGAACACACTATCAAAAGTGTAGATGGGTGTGTCCAAGCTATCTACTGGTACTGTATATCTTCGTCAAACACATAAAAATGATAAAGGGATGACTTTTGGCTAACTCTGAAGACTGACAGAAAAGTTCACATGAAATACGAGGTGTGTTCAGACAACCATAATTGCACCACAAAAAATTTAACCAGTTCTTAACAGAAAACCCTGATGCTGGATGTAAAACTTTTAACATGTTTGTCATTTTTGTCAATGTCTAATGTTTCAAATGTTTTGTCAAGACTAAACAACTACATTCTGAAGTAAAACAAGCTTGCATATGTCTGCTACAGATTGGTATAGGAATGTGTCACTTTGTCTTGAAAACAAGTCAAATGTTTTCAATTTACTTTGTATGTATGTGTGTTTGAGCAGTGTGTGTGTGACTGAATGTTGGACATTCAATCACAGTCAAAGCTGTAACCGTCAGCACACAACTGCAGAGGGTTGTTACAGCTGACCAAGACCCTTCCAGACATCAGACAGCTTAAATGTTCAAACTTGAAATAGCAAATGTATCCATACAAAATAGTTCAAACAAGATATAAGTTTGGTGGAGCTAATAACAAAGCAATTGACCCCCGAGCATTTTGTCAATTGATTCCAGCTTGTTCCTGGTTGGAGATATTTAGAGTGTTAAAAAACGATCCTGTGTAACAACTATCCCTGGTGTTCCTTACAGTAATCATTTTCAAACAAAAATAGGCTGTATTTCTGACAAACACACTGTGGCACATTTCTATTGAGAATTTAAAACGGTATTGGACCAAAAATATCCAAATGGTTCTGTTTCCATCTACATGGGCCCACAGCCGTGTCTCACTGGGCTATGGCACTGCTGGACCTGCTTTGACTCTGAGCCAAAGCCACTGGTGGTCTGGGTTGAGACCAGCTCTCTAATGTCATAATAAGTCCTAGTGAGTCACAGGTCTTAGCAGACGTGGGTCACGCCAGAAGGCCAGGACTCTGGTACTTTTTAGCTGGCATTTACATAATAAAACAGCTAACTGTGAACATGATTTTGCAGCGTTGACAGTTAACACCTTCTCTCAGAGCGACTGTCTTTATTATGCAGGCTTTATCCCTCTCAGACCTAGCTATGGAAGCAAAGATAGCAATTTTGTCCAAAAGAAGCTAAAGGCATAGGACTGTCAAACGTCTAGGGGTAAAGGTAGATTGTATTTTTGTATACAGACAGGGATGGTGTAGGTGCTATATGAGGTGGTATGTTCTTGATGGTGCATCTGTACAGGTTTCTTAGGATCCTCAGGGGACAAGCCAATTTGCTTCAGGCGCCTGAGGTTGAAGAGGCACTGTTGATCGTTCTTTTCCTTCAGTGTTTGTGGTGTTAAACAATTTCTTGTCTTCAGTAATGAGGTCACAGAGGCACCCCTAGAAATGTATCTGAACCGAATCTAATAGAGGTGTCCCATTCATATATACATACAGTGGGGAGAACAAGTATTTGATACACTGCCGATGATGCAGGTTTTCCTACTTACGAAGCATGTAGAGGTCTGTACACTTCAACTGTGAGAGACGGAATCTAAAACAAAAATCCCATTGTATACTAAGTTCTGCTTTTCTGATGTATCAAATACTTATGTCATGCAATAAAATGCAAATTAATTACTTAAAAATCATACAATGTGATTTTCTGGATCTGTGGAATATGATACACTATACGAGGGTATGACATCACAACACACATGCCAAATTATCTTAGCTACAAGGGGAAGTTCAGTGAACAAAAAAATTAAATGAGACAAGAGTCTCTTGACCTTCACATATTATGTAATGGCTGTTAAATAAATTGCTTGATGTCTGAAAATATTCCCATTATTAGGGAAATTATTTAGAAGCTTAAAACAACTGGAGCTGTGATGAACATGCCTGGAAAAGGACGCCAAATGTTGTTGGAAATTGGATTGGAACCAGGTTCTATGTTCAGATTAGATAAAGCAAACACAAGAGGTGAGTTTGGCATAAAAAGACGGGTGCATGTAGGAAACAGCTTAATCCCCATTGTGAACTATTATGGTGAATATGTGATGTCATTTGTCTGTTTTGCTTACAAAGGTCATGGGTTATGAGGACACATGGCGTCATGGAGATTTGAGAGCGAATATTGGTGCCTCTACTCAGAGGCTGTACTTGTTGGATCTTCCACCTAGTCAATTACCCAAAGCAATTCTCCAGATCCCCAAAATTATTCCTCCCTGACCACAGAATAAAGCTTGTGCAACAGTCATCCCAGTTACCTGACATGAACCCAATTAAAACATGTGGGGTGAGTTGAAGAGGAAAGTCCACAACCAAGGCCCAAGGACTCTGAAGGATCTAGAGATATTCTGCATGGATGAATGGTCTCAGATCCCTTGTTTTTTGTTCTCCCACCTTATCTAAGATTATTGGCAAAGACTCTGTGCCGTTATTGATCTTGACAAGGGGATGGTGCATGAAGGGGGGGTGGGTTTGTCAGACACTTTTGTTGAGAAAAATATGTATTTCTTCATTAAAAAGTTATTTGAAAATGTTACCTCAATTAAAGGTCTCAACGTAAAGGTCTCTCACATATTTCAAGTGTAAGATCAAGTTGATATACCACAATTTCATTTTTATATTGACTGTGGACCAGAAATTCTGCTAGGCACTGCATTAGCCTACTCGAGTTGCTGATTTAAACACAGTCTTGTAAAATGGCTGGCATTATAATGCCTCTCTCGCATCCAATGTTAATCTCTGCAACAGATATGAAGCTAAGACCCTCTTACTGATCGGACATTCTTAACACTGTTACACATCTGACACTGACATAATAAAACCAATCAAGGTTGCATGCAGTTATATTGCACGTTAAGGCAGAAATGATTCAGTCAGCCCCTCGAAAGCCAGTCTGATTCACCTGTATAAGAAATGGTTGGTTAGTGGTTAGTCTAAAACATTAAACACATGCAATATAAATGTTTGTAGAGGGGCCTGGTACATTGCAAATTCAGGCTTGAGATACAGCCTGAAATGGTGTTTCCCTTGGATCAGTGGAATACTGGAGTTTGACTAACCGTAAGTCCTGGTGTTTGGTCTGTGTGGTCGGTTGGGTCTGTGTGGGTACAGAGCACAGCACTATGGTCTCCACAGTGCTTCCACGTGCAAGGCTCTCTTAGTAAGGCATTCATGCATTGATGCTAACAAGCTCATACAAGTGGCTGGACAGACATTTGTGCAAAGGAGGCTAAAAGCTGCTTATTAAGGCCTTGTGATACACGGACCACCCAAGATATGAAAAAAGATTTACAACTGCATTATAACTCTAATATATGACTGGTCAAGGCACTCGTTTAGCCAACAACTGTGCGGTAAGCTCCTTTCAAGGCATCCTTTGAAGTCATCTATAGACCAGTAACAATGCTTACAACCTTCTCTGTAGCAACATTTTATTGCTGATAAGACTATGGAAATATACATAGACGTCAAGCTTTTGCAGTATTAACTTAGTAACACAAGTATCCATAGTTTAACTCAGTTTAATTTTGTTCTCATTACAATGTCAAATTAACATTTATCGAAGCAAAACAGTGTAAAACATGATGATACTCCAATCTGTTGTAGCCAAGAAATATTATATTTACTGTAAATGTATCTGCTAGGGTTAGAAAAACATAATAATATCAATTTTCTATTATACATCTTCTGGTTACACTTCTTTATAATCTCCATGTAGTATGTCCATAGTAAACTCTTAAAAAAGTGTGTAATGAAATATGATTGTATTTTACAGACAACTTCA
Source organism: Esox lucius (assembly GCF_011004845.1). Lineage (NCBI taxonomy): Eukaryota > Metazoa > Chordata > Actinopteri > Esociformes > Esocidae > Esox > Esox lucius. The sequence continues at coordinate 27,218,394 of NC_047580.1, read as the reverse complement.
GCAAATATATGGTAGAACATACATAAAGATATGCACACCAGAAAAATATATACAATATGGGATATATTTTTTTAATTGAATAGATGCATGATCGGTCTACTGACTGCCATTTGTTACCATGGCAGTCACATCATTAACATTAGCGTATCTTAGAAACACTGTTTATTAAATACATTGGTATAAAACAAAATGGCCAACACACTTGCACTTCATTTCAATGCTCTACCCACATTCCTTACACTGGGTTTGAATCAGACAAAACAGTTCCATACAGAGGACAATGTTTCCTCTATTTTTTTCAGTGGGCTGTAGACTCCACAAGAGCCCAGTAGATATGACGTTCATAAGAGGTCATTTTGCTGAGAGTAGGGTGGCAAATATGTATGTACTTGTCCCAGCATTCCTTGGTTTTCCAAAGATTCTGGTTGGATTTTTCAAAATGTTCCTGCATTTTGCAAGCTCAGATGAGGAATTGAGCAGTAATTCAACATGTACTGATATTTATTTTCTTACTTTTTTAAAACGTCATCCAGTGTATATACACACTCCCAGAGTCTATGGATGGCAGTCACTGCCACACAAATGAAGATGCCCACATCAGATGATGAAAACCTTTCAGTTTAAAGAAAAATATCCATTATAGCATTTTCCTTATCAGACTATTTTATAAAAAATAATCTGCAACTGGTTTTGTTTTTCATTCTCAAATTCAAAATGTTCACTGAGTGAATTAAAGGATTCAGAGTCTTGCGTATTCTGATTTTCTGTCGGCACAAGCGTCTTTCTTCACCCATGGAAGTGCTTTTTATTATTTATTTATTTTTTACATATTGTCCGTGGAGGGACAGCGAAGTTTTCAAACGTTTAAAATGGAAAGCTTCAATGGCTGCATGGCGTTCCGCCCTCAGCGGTTCTCCTCCATGGAGTGGTGGTGATTGGGCAGAAGGGCGTCTGTTACTAGTCCAACTATATACAGGTGATACAGGCCTGTTGTCCAATGGTGACAGGTCATGTACCCCCTCAGCACATAGGTGGGAGGAGAGGCTATACACCCAGCAACATCCCCATGAAGTCAGAGCCGTTCTGTATTGTGATGGACGCCCCAGCGCCGTTGTCCACATATATCGAGGTATACTGCCCCGCCTGAGGAGATACGATAGCATTAATATAAGAACACAGAGAGTGTTCGCTTGTCTAAAGCGATATTACAATCCATTACGTAATAGCAGTTGTACTTTTTAACACCACGTAAAGGCTCTTTTGGCCGTACCTCACTCTGTTATTCAAGCAGGAAATCTTTATACGTTTACATATGCTTACCTGCAGTTCCAGTAAGCCTTGTACACACACAGTGAAGATCTTGCTGTTACTTTCCAATCCAACGATCATCTCTAATGACCTGTAATATAGAACAATACCAACGATGTATGTTAATTTATCATAATACTGTTTCCTCATTTCAGACATTTGTTCAGAATAACTTCACTTCATAAGTACAAACCTTTCACATTCTCCAATAAAACTGTGCCTTTGTGTGATATTGCACTGGTATTCTTTTTTAAAGTTCATGTCAAGTAATGTCATTGCTTTATTTGCAGTTTTTCATCATTAGCATTTTAGTGCAGACAGAAGTATTGCCGGCACAAAGTCTAGTCGTACAACTCCTGCTGAGACCACTGGCTCCTGTTTTTAGTGGAAAACGCTACATTTTATGGTGAATTAATCATGTTTGTCTTTACTTTAACTGCCATCGCAATGAGCCTCATTTTCACATTCTTTGCATTTTCATGTGTGGGAGACAGACAGACAGGGTGGAAAAGCAAAACAAATGTGCCCACTTTTTGTGGTAAGGAAACCCAGCATAACAATATTATTTATACATTTCTGATATTAAGCAAGGTTGTTGGCCTATTTTAGAAATGACATTGGGTAATGTTGATTTCAACATTTCAGATGTTTAATTCATGTATGTGAACAACTATAAACTGTATTTTACACAACCACTACCTGGTCTGTGGTGCTGGAAGTAGGATGGTGACCTAGATGTCAAAGGTGAGACTATAAAGATTTAGGAGACGACAGGGACCAGGGGAAGGTGTGAGAGGTCATTGCCTTTAATTAAAGATGTTTTCTTCCACTTTTACACAGGAAATTTGTAACAGTTCCCACACAACATGTAACAGACATGTTTAACAGCTCGTAAATACCAGCAAAAAGTAAAACTGGCATTAAACACTGATTATCATGCAGGGATTCAGTGACTTAAGTCAATATAGAGCTTTTACAACACAACAGAAAGCATGACCTGGCAAGCAATGACATGGATAATATTGAACACAATATACTATTTTGAGTTTGTTTTAAAGAGTGGCTAAATATTGAAGGCATGTACAGTGATTTTTTTCAACCATGGACAATCTATAGACGTCATAGCTTTGGCTGTTCTTGTATCGAACATTATTTTTGGCTTCAGTTAGAACCCATTTGGAATTTAGGTATATCATGGGTAATACATAGAACCAAAAGGATCATAACAGTATATAGGGCCCTGTCGAAATGCATCAACTCCCAATAATTTATCAAGGAGATTTGGATACAGAGGTAAGCCAAAAAAAATGATTATCCTACAGGAAGAGCCAAAAAACCCTTTTGAAAGCCATTTTGTTATAGAGTGTGGAGTGTATAGAGTGTACTCACGTGTAGAGTGTATAGAGTGTACTCACGTGTAGAGTGTATAGAGTGTACTCACGTGTAGAGTGTATAGAGTGTACTCACGTGTAGAGTGTATAGAGTGTACTCACGTGTAGAGTGTATAGAGTGTACTCACGTGTAGAGTGTATAGAGTGTACTCACGTATATCGGTGGCACAGGGATTCAATACAGATGAGCACTCGTACATTATCCCTGGCTCTCAGCTGACTCTTACTCCTCTTCACCTCACTATGGTCTGCAGGGAGAAAACAGTGTTACTCCAAAGTCATACATTATCCTGTTCAGGAACACCTCCTGGACAAAAGTATGTTCCTTCTGCACTGTCATATACATGGTATTGATATTCCATTGGTACAGTGCCATCAGTCTAAGACAGAACCTTGAAGGCGCTACTAGCTGGCAGGGGAAACCCCAGGTGGGGAGGGCCCTCAGCCGGGATCTCCTGGTCTCATCGCACTCTGCTGTCTCCCTCAGATAGCTAATGCGCCTGCAAAGTTAGATGAGGCCATCGAGTAAGTGCGCTTGTCTGCACACACGTTTACCCACATTACTTTCCGAGTAATGTGGAAGAAAGAAGAACGACTTGGCATGGATACCTAAGAGAATGCCTTAATCTCTGCAGAATCTGTTGGGATGATGAGAAAGGGCCGTAGAAACAATACAGATTTTTGAAGTAAAGTTTCTTCCTGGGACCCCATAATTAATTTCCTTAGAACATTCGTCTACGGGGACAGCCCTGCAGCCTTTTTGGAACACCTCTTTGTTCATAGTACCCCCAAAAGGGTTGGATTTTTTCTGAGCCCCAAACATTTTAACCATTTGAATCCAACGAAGGTTCTTCAAAAAAAACTGTTTAAGTAATCATTTAAAAGGTTGTTTGAGGACTTATATGAAGAAGAAATAGATGGTTTTCCAGTCAACGTCACCCTGACATCAGGCAGTAATGCGCACGCACCTTGGATGCACAAGAATGCGGGGACCAATGCAGCAGCTGGTAAATGAATGGCAGATATTTTCAATATTCTTAGTAATGATTTAGTTATCTGTGTAACTGGTAGGCACTTTTTGTTCTTTTAAAATCATGTTAGCCTACTAAACTGACCCACAAAGTGAAACATAATGAAGCAGCTAATCCTGAATGGGCCCCTTCCAAACACAACCATAGTCAATAGTCAATAGCATAGTCTTCTAGAAGAAAGGTTTGTAAACGCAGAAAAGGAACTATAGGGTTTCCTCCATTTGTGAATCATTCATTTTTAGTGTAGAGTAGTAGAGATGCATTGCATACCAATATGAACATTAGCAAAGAACTGGTAAATCCCTGTGAGGGGAGCCGTGAATCGCCCTGTGGATTGGTCCATTCCTGTCCCTCTGAGGAAGGCACCTTTAGCAGGAGGCTGGAAGGGAAAATACAATGTAATTTGCAGAATGTAGTTGTACAATGACTGACAGATAATTTGGGCTTAATTGATATCTAGCTAAAGTAAACAGAAGGACGAAAAATGTATATGCAGTATGTCTGCCAAAAGGAACACCAGAGCAATCAATCTGACATTTTCCAGCTGACATTATTTTAACTCTCCTCTTAAACTCCCGCCTCAGAATGTCCCTGGACGTAATTCTTCCACTACAGCATGCAGTTTCAAACAGTGTCTATTTTTGTCCTCTCTACACCATATTCCAAGTCACAGACAGAGTGCCTTTTGTGAGTCGCCCAGAAAGTGATGTGGAGCATTGAAAAATAAGATATTTATTTATTTCTTAATGCTACTTTCTCAGACTTTCAGGGTGGGATGATCCCCAAGGATTCCTGGCTTTATTCGTATATATCAGGTGGATATGAACAGAATCGTTGCTGGTTAAAACTTCAGAGCCAAGGTTAAAATCAAGTAGAACATAAAAGTTTTTTTTGTTCTTCAAACATTTCTGGGTGCTTCTTGACATGTGTTTGTGGTCCTTGTCTGCTGGAAGGCCCACAACCTTTAACGGAGACCCAGATTTCTCACACTGGTTTCAACATTGCGCTCCAAAATGCCTTGGCCTGAATGTCAGCTGGAATCTGTGTGGAAGTTGATCAGGGTGCTTTCTTCATTATTCAAACAATCCTTCACTGAGATCTTCCATCATGTTTCTAGGGTGGCTGACTACAGTAACTTAATTTTACCTATACTATTACATATGGTGGAAACAGGAACATTTAGGTCCCTTGAGATGGACCTGTAGCCTTGAGATTGTCCATGCTTATCTACAAGCTTGTGTAGGACTACCTCAAACAATTCTCTGTTTAATTTATTTTCTCCATGCTCATTGCGGTACACACAATGACAAAAACCAGTAAAATAGATATGAAGATACTAATACATTCTTTTTAACTTCAATAGCGATCTAGAAGAAATGGTATCCCCTGTATATCAATAGCTAAATTAGGGACAGGTTGGTTTTTAGTGGGTGGGTCAAAACTGTGTGTTGGAACTTTTATTATTTTTGTAATATTCTACAAATCCCTGTAACCTCTTGTGGTAGAGCATTCCCAGATGACATGGCCCTATACATGACTGAATGACACGTTCAGTCTGTTTTTGGTTTGGATACAGTGAAGAAACCCATTCTGGCATGTCTGGTGGCGTACGTGTGTCTGTTGAAAGTGCATGCAAATATATTATACCAGTGGTCAGGAATTTCAACACAGAAAGGTTTCTTAAAAAGACTAGAAGCGATGTATCTCTCCTCGGCCCTCAAAGAGGATAATCTGCCACGCATGGTGGTGCTGTTAGTTCAGTGTGTGCGCTAAAGGACGTGTGTTATTCTGTTGTGAGCCAGCTGTTGTCTTTGTAGCACCTGACCATGTCATTAGACCGCAACCAAAATGCGACTAGTGCGGAGTCTGAGCCATTAGAACAGTTTATAAAGGTCAAAAATGTATCTTTTAAAAACAGAAATACCCCAATCTTTCCCTATGCTCATAACAACGTTTTAACTGTGATAACTGACTGAGATATTTCCTAAGAGTTCAGCTCAACAGTCACACAAAAGGGTCACACCCATTAAGGTCTTAGCAATTGTTTTTATCAAAATAAAACGACTTCAGTTTTACATATAGTTAAGACGAGTTTTTTGTTGTGTCAATGATCACCCATTTTGACACTGACTGTTACTTTTCGAGATATTGAGGTTTTTCTTTGTGAGGGCTCATTTTACACTTAGGTGTAGTGTTGAAACATCATCCAGGTTGTTTTGGTCAAAGTTCAATTTCTGATGTTTTGAAGAGTAGACTTTACTGTGTCCAGAGACTGCAATAAATGGCAACAGGAAGATGTTTTGATTAGGAGATGCTGATAATTGCTGAGCGAGTGATAATGGCTGAGCGAGTGATAATGGCTTGTTAGATAGATATTGAACAGACGTGCGATTCATCCCTGTTTTGGCCGTAATGACAGGCGCCACCTGCTCGCGTGGTATCAAATTAGGTCTAAATGCTGAAAAACTAAATTTCCCTTTAAGGGTCTCGGTGAGCTCACTGGCTATAGATGCTGACATGTATGGTATGAAATCATCAGTTAAGCAGTTGATAACTTAGGGTACAGATTTGACTAATCACATGGTCTGAAAGCATTAAAAATACACTGGAAACATCCATAATATATAATTAATATATTCATTTATTTTCTCACATTACTTTTCTATGTGATTTCTTTCATGTCCAAAACCCAAGTGTATTTTCTCCACAGGATTTTTTTCACAAACATCCCCAAGTGTTCATCCAAAACTTACCGTCTGAAAGTTCTGTAGCTCCGTCAGTGTCTTCTTGTCGACAACCACGGGTCCTTTGAGTTTACAGTGGAAGGCTTCCTCTATCCTTCTGTAAGAGGTCACTCCTTCCAGAGCAATTAGGGCCGTGGGTATCTGACTTGGTCCGGTGCTGGTCTGCCTGTCCACTGTAGCAGCTCTCCTCTCTGTAGCTTCTGACGCAGAAGGAAAACGAGATGCTCAACAAGAAAGGCTACAAAAACATGCATTTAATGGACTTTGAAATACTTTCACCGAATGAGCCTGCTGTCACACAGGCCCAGTATTTAGCCTGGGTGATCGGGTACTAACGACGCTGAAACCTTCGTCAACAGTAGCGATTGATCAATCGCCAGTGTTTCGGGACAAAATGTTTTGTCTTCACGTGACATGTTTGTTTTTTATGAAGTTACCTTTTATCATCTCTTTGAACTCCTGGAGAAGAACCTCCTGGGTGACCTCTGCCCCTGGAGATCCAGGAGGTCCCTGGGGGCCTGGTGGACCAGGAGGTCCTGGGGGCCCAGGCTAATAGAGAAGACATCAACACATCATGTGAGGATAATATGAGAATCAGATCATTCTCACACAATTTGACTCAGGTACCTTTTACAGTAAAAGAACAACCAACAATCAACATATGTATGGTACTAGATGCTTCACGATCAAAATAATGAAGGGACCAGTAGTTGATCAGGTAGGTAATTAGCTGATTAGGTTATTAACAACTACTGAAGACATTATTGAATTTACCAGTGGCCTTTTGCGTCTGCGGCATTTCCCAGGAAAGTTGCCGACAGGTCGCTTCACAAAGTCCATCCATGATCCTAAAGGATCTACTTTCTGGTTGTCAGGAATCTATGGGATGGATGAGATTCAAACCTATAACACATGTTGCATTCATATATCTGGTATACCTGGATTTACAAAGAATAAGTCATTGGATACTGCTGAATTCTCTCAAGGATTATTAAAAATCAGGATACCTTAATTTATCCCCTTTTTTTTTATTAGCAAATAACTGGATTCATGTACACTGCATCCGACGACATGAAATGCATTTTTACAATTGTTTTCCAAAAAACGCTTAAAGGCCTTAATTTCTTTATTATAACATTCAATTATTACAATACATAATTTAAATCTTATTTTGGCATGTTTCTCTAGATTGCGAATATAAACTATATCTTAAAAAGCTTGGAGATAACACAGCAAATACAAAAATGTAAACCATTTGTCATGATACTGAGAATGTAGGTCGTTATGGAGTAAAGGAATATTATATGTCGGGAAATGAATCTTAACATGTACTGGCTTTTGCTAGAAGTGAGTGACAAAGAGGTTTTGTTTATAATATTAAATAAGGACATTTATTTGTATTGACTTAGTTTGGACTGAAGCTGTAAACACAAGGATGGTGACGGTGTCATTATTGATAGAAATGTTGACTTGCTGCGTCACATCAGACATGATTATCTAGACTGCACACCTTAGTCTTTGTTTACTGAAAAATAACGTGGCTACAATTATTTCTCAAACATAGTAAGTATACTATAGGTCTATATTTATTAGCAAGCTGGTTATCTGACTTTATTCGGATAAGCTTGATTGACCCACATTTGCTGACATTTTATCTAGGCCTATCAGCTTATATTAACAGTTCCGCCCGTAGACACGAGACGAAAATAACAGATGTTTTTTTTTACGCAGGATTACGCAGTTGACATTGTTGGCGACCACGGGGTTCTGTTCTCTTTCATTCACTCCAATGCATTTTAGCTCCATCATGAGCACACGCGGACCAGTGCTTCTGAAATCCACTTTGGTGGTGAGTGATTATTTTCACTCTAAACCTGCAGAATTATAGGCCTGGTAATTCTTCTGTAGATTTTGAACAATGTACTGTATGTAAACTGTTGTTTTTCTGAGGCAGTTCTCTATTGAATTGGACGGTCTTCATTAACTTAATTATGGCTGAAATAAAACAAATTAAATAAAAGTGAAGTTCAATATCAGTGTGAATACCTGGGCTGATTTCTGGATTCTTGTTAAGTAGGCCTACAGATGTAAGCTTAATGCTGTAGACATGAATTCTTTAAAATCAATAAGCAATATTCAGTGATACTACTTGGTTCAAAGGGACTTCCATGAAAAGAATAAAATGGTGCTTTAAAAAAGTACTTGAAAGTCCTTGAATTTGATTTTGTCAATTCCATATGAACCCCGGATTAAGGGTCCTGCCAGAATGCACTTAGAATCATTCATTCACAATGGCTCTTTGAGGAGAGCAGTGCTAATTGCAAGATTCATCAGATATTTCGGTCTGGAATCATTTCGCCTACTGGCACACAATGCAAAGTATTGTAGCTACGTAACTGAATCCAGTGACTCATAAATTCTGCTTACCGACCATAAATGGAAAATGTTGCCTTAAGATACAATTAAATGGTGCCAGACATCAAGGCAGGTTACACTATGAAGTGAACACTCTTTCTCTTTCCCTGTCTCTCTTTCCCGGTCTAGTGCCATTCCATAGAGAGGGAATAAGGCTTTTTGTGTCGTACATTTAACTTTGCCAACTGTGTTCAGTCACTTTTTCTCTCCAAGATTTTACCTTTTCGCTTATTCTTTCTCTCCAGATAATTCACTCAGGTGCCACGTCAATTCTTATTTGCCCAAAAGGGTCAAAGGAAAATAAACAAGACTTGTCAAGGGATTTTTTTTCAAAACATTAACATTTCCATGAGCATACTGTGAATTCAGGACTCAGGATTCAATCCATGGGGTATTTCAGTGGCCAATTAGTCTACAACAACATTTCTAAATGGCCGACAACACTTTTGACCCCTATACATACAAACAGGACGGCAATGAAGGGTTTTTGTACCATACTGAATGTGATGAAACAGTAGATATGGTGTAACGCTGTAAAAGTCATCTGGGGTGGTTTAAATTGACTTGCCAAGTTAACAGACTTCATAATGAAAACTCTAGTGATGATGTTTGCCGATTTTTGATTGATATGTAGGGATTCTGAATGTGTGAGGACGTTATTCGTTTTTTCTGGCACAAACATTTATCCAAATGAAAGGCCTCTGCTACCCAATCCTTCTAACTCTAACCCACCCTAGCTGGCATTGTTTGATTTGGGTAAAAAAATGACGCTGTATGAATTCCAATAATCACAGTTGCCTTGAATTCTCCCCAAACAGTGTCTTCTTCCTCCTCCCCAAATGTCAAGTGATTGTAGTGGAGATTGAGGAGGAGATGAGGACAAGCCATGGAGGTGAGCTGTCTGAAATGGAGTTTGGCAGGAGGACACTTAATCAAAAACCTAACATGCGCAATTTTTTCATCGAAAGAGTGACTTGCCACATGTTCTATTCAATAGCCCTTGTTTGTCTTGTATGCAACTCACTGGCATCAAAAGGCTTCATATTTAGTGTTCGTGTTTTTTCTCTCTTTGTCTTCTCTATTTTCTTGTGACATCAGACCAAATAAACAAATGTACTGTCTCTTAGATGTCTGTGGGTTTTTGTTGTACTTTTGAAGCCTGGAGACAGATAAAAGGCAGACATATTTTGTCAAGCCAAACATATTGTTACTGCATAATTCACCACATCTTTTCCATAGCACATCAACACTTCCCAAGCCGGATAATTGGTTACCCTACCTTTTTTTTCTTTCTTTCAGTTTATGTTCCATAGGAATACTCTCTAAATGTTTCTCACTTTCATACCAGCTATAAAACCTCATAGAACAAATATGTACATTTCAGACGGTAAACAAATCTGAAAGAGCTGACTATAATTAAAGCATAAATTACACATTTATCTGCTTAATGAGCGTGTCAGTTTAACCACTGGCAATCATCATGAAGGAGATCCATTTCTGACAACTCTGACTGAAGGGATGCATGCATGCTCCACATGACAGCAGGTAAAGTACCAAACAAGGACCTTTAAGCAATGCTCGACTGCTAAAGACTGCATAAGACCTGCGCTCCTTCTTTTACACCATTGCCATACATTGATCTTCCTTGGTTTTGTTTCTTTGTCAGCCCACACATGCAACTTCTAATTACATATTCTTGCTATTCCCTGCATAATAATAAAAAGTCAGCATTGCCAAGAAAGCAGCCCTCTCTTACTGCTGTTATCGTCTTGTATTGTTAGCACACGCCATTGTAATTAAATGATTAAAACCGTGCCCTTAAGGATTTTCTATATTTTAGGAAGTCGCCCTAACTGTAACCAAGGTAATTACTACTGTTATTCAAACTGAAAAACAAGACGGAGCAAATCACTGTTAAATGTTTTTGACACATTTGTACAGTGTTACAAAATGTTTTTGACACTTTTATACAGTGTTACATAAAATAACATAAGACTGGCTTCAGGAGTGTGTCAATAATACAAGCATTATACAACATAGATTACCAATGTATTTTCAGCTATTTTATTCTCACATTGATCGTTCTTTGCAATGCTTGAAAAAGGTGAGCCTAATATGTTCAATACCAAGACATCTAATAAAGATTGGTGTTGATGCATCCCACAGCTTGCCAATAAATTATTATTCACTGTACCTCAGAGAAAACAATATCTTCACTATTCCCCTGGTAAAGGACGGAGTCTACAGAGAGAAATTGAAAGCATATACATAACATGACGAAATAGAAAAGCTGTCAGTTATTATTAATCCAATCCCTGTCGAGTGTGGCGCAAAGTAAACAATGTCCCTCCTAGCATTCCTTCAGATCAGCATGTACAACACACGAACAAAGGAGAAGATAGACACAAGTATAAATCTGAACTTCCCTTTGATCCCGGCTGTTGTATGACTGCCATACAATGAATGTGTCTTTCAACAGCCGTGAGAGCCACACCACTCCACTAGTGGTTTGCTAAATGTGTCAGACATTCTTAAGGTGTCAAAATGAAGGTGCTCCTCGGAACATCAAACACTAGCAGTTTGCCTCAGAAGGCCCGTATGTTCGGGGATGGTGATGTCTATTGCTAAAGGCGCCAGTATTAATAATGCACTGATAAATGAGTTTATGATAAACCTCCAAGTTGTATTTACACATATATTATGGAATCATGGACTTCGGTATAACCACGATCATTCAGAAAATAGTAGTTTGGGTCGTGATAAGTAGCATCTTTACGCCTTTTACAACTGAAGTTGGGGAAATTAGGTAGAATTTGCAATAAAGGGCGTCAGGGAGCTTAACGGTCAGATCATCTAACCAGTAATCAAAAGGATGACAGATCAAATCCCAGATCCGGCAAGGTGAAACATCTTAGTGCAAGACAGTTCAAGGTCTTAAAAGGAGGGACAGAAGTCCCCACATCGAGCAGCACGCCATCAAAAACACTGTTTTCTTTCTTCCCCTTTGCTGGCTCACTCGACAACCAACCATCTGTCTAATATACCATGACCATGTCAAGCCACCTCCAGACTGTTAACTGCTAATTAAAAAGCTGCAGTGTACTGCATTTAAAACTCTGTTCATCTGGGTGGCATTTTATTTACTGCAAATATAAATCTGTACAATAACTGTATGTATATCTTATATTCACAGCACATATAGCTAACTTTGCACACATTTTGAGTATTTTGTCCATTTATGTTGTTTACTACCACACCAAGTCTGGTTACGTGTAAATGTTCTTCTTGAATAAAGGTTATTCTGAATCTGAAATGCCAAGTAGCACATCCTTTAAGGATCTGCATGCCATGACGCAGGCCCAAACCCAACTGTAATAACTTCTGAGGCTGCAACAGATACACTTCTTAAAGAGCAGCCTTTATAGCGGGCATCTTCTAAATCCTTTTCACCAACGGTGGCTCTTCTGCATAAAAACCAGTGTGGCCAATAGCTATTTTTTCTCATTTACATGTCCTTATCCCAACAAACCATATAATGTATACGGTTTGACACGCACCAACTAGTGCAGAAAAAAAACACCCACGGCACAAAGAAAATATCTTGTAACATTAACTGCAGGGCTTGGTGCCCAAAAGGTCTGAGCAAGGTGCACCAGCTACACCCGCAAACCTACTTGTGAGACTGTTGCTAACGTTGCTAGCATGCTGCTTGAAAAGATATGGGCACACAGAGGCGGTATAGTTTAATGTGGAAAAGGATGAGGGAGCGGCGTCCCCAATCTCTTGTTTTTATGGTGGCGTAGTCCCTGTGCAGCCATCCATGCATAGGTGACGGAGGTTTACACAGGTATGGCCTATCCCTCCCAGAGGCATCCCGAGGCTGCAGCTGGGGCTGGGCTAGCGGGAACCTGCGCACTCCACCCAGTTAACGCCCCACCCCTGCCCCCCTTCCCCGAATAAGCGTCCCGTTCACTTTGCCCCCCCCCCCTCCCATGCCCCTCGCACAACACGACCGACTCTGAATATTGGTGGAAATGCAACCGGTGCAACTGCAGCTCACTGCACTCCAGTTTCATAAACGAGACACATAAAAAAGCGGCTGAGGATAATAGTCCTTGGCATTTGTACCGCTCTCCACTTCTCAGTTGACTGATCAAATGAACTGCCTGGGATGAATCAAACGAGATTCAAGTCACGGTATTTGTGGGCATATTGGCAGTACATACTGTATGTTCGTATGGTGGATGTTCTCTTTCTCGTTCCCACAAAACAATTGCTGCAATGTCAACATGCCACAGATATGTATGCATACATTGAACGTGCATTCCTTTCCAGTGAAGACATGTAAGCGGACTGCTGAAGCGATCGCTTTTATTTATGAAATCTTCTGCAGAACAATAATCACGCTACACTTTGCTCTCAACATAAAGAGTCACAAGCTAAAGCGAGTCTGATTGCTGTCACACCTGCTTTGTGTACAAATTATAGTCTTCAAATTGCTCCAATCGGGGCTCATCTCCTCCGTATCTGTGGTAGGTAAGAGGAGAAGTTAAAAATGCCTCTGTCTTTGCTTCCATACCAAGCTGAAAGCTGAGCTTCCATTATGCCAGACCTGGAATCAAATTCTATTCAATATGCTTTTAAAAAAAAAAACAACATAACAATGCGCATTTAGTTGGTATGGCAGTTTTAATTGGATCACAAAGCTCTGAAAAACATCCTCTACTTGATTGAGCTTGCCTCCTGCACTGGAAATAATGGAAGAGTCCAAGCACCAGTGTGCAAATCACTACCACCATGCTGCCTAAAGAAAACAGTCTTCTAGTGGTATTTCAACCCAGGACTGAATAATGCCCCATGGTTTATCCACTGTGGAATTTCACTGTAGATACTCATGAGATATTTTCTTTATGCGCTCATTTGTGGTTCTACTCTGCCACGTACAACTGCAGTGTTCATTTTTGTTTGGTTTAAGCCCCTTCAGTAGGTACTGTTCCCACTTTCTTTAAGAGGTAATGAAAACCTGTTGTAAGTTAAAAACATAAAACATGAGATTAAAATAAAAACATAATTTATCAGTCACATGAAATTCACATTGAAATTGGAATGTGAGAATACATGCCAAATTATCTCTGACTAATGCCAATCAAATGTTTGTATTCATTCAAGGATTGCCAGATTTAAATTGAATTTGGTAAATAATCATCTATCTGGGATTTTTACGAGGCGTTCTACTCTAAACAACTCTACATGGGGTAGAATATAATCAAAACTAGGTTTGCTAATGGAGAGAATATTACTGGAAACCTAAGTTTACCAGTCAACGAACAGAATCAAGGATTTCATGTAATCCATTAGGGTTTTCAAGTCTTGTTTAGGCCCTTTTGTGTTAACTTCAGGGGTGTCACATGATTGCTGGCCCTTTGTGTTGCCTTGTTTTGTGTGAAACATATTAAACAAATTAAACAAAAACCATGAACTGTACAAATAAACCATGAACTTAGTGAATAGCATTGGTGTTTAATATGAGGGTTTCAGCATCCATATCCTTATAATGTAAGTGTTTTACACTATGCCACTTTGACAGCACTAATATGTATTTGTTATTAATGAGCAGCTGTCAGACTGGTGGAAATTGTCCAAAAAAACAATGGTTGGAAGAGTTTTAGACTTATTTGAAAATAATTCTAGCATTGATTAGAGAATAATTGTAGAGTTGATTTGAGTGTTGATTAGTTGGATTAAGTTATTTTCATCAATCTGCTATGAACATTGGGTATTAACTAAGTTACAAAATTAAAGATTCCAGTTGATTCCAGAACTTACTGGATGTTTTGCGCCCCTACGACCTAGAAGTGAAATCACTTCCCTTTCTATCAAGAGTCCAGTATGAAGGAGGTGGAGAAACATGACCAGCATATGATAAGTGTCAGACAGGATTAAAGGATTTCAAAAAATCTGGCATCGATCAAGTTTTCAAAATGAGAGGAAATCCAAATAAAACAGAACCTCTTTGCATGATACTGTATGTAAAACAGAACCTCTTTGCATGGTACTGCATGTAAAACAGAACATCTTTGATCAGTACTGTATGTGAAACAGAAATTTTGAATTTCTGGCAGTGTGTGTAAGAGGATATCATTCAAACGGTTTATGTTACTTGTAGATCTCACATGCAATAACAAAGGGCTGTTTATTATTATTCTCTCCGTCTGTCAGAATTTCAATGAGTGCGTAAACCAATTGTGTAATATGTTAATTAAACAAAGGCCAATAAAGTTAGAATCCATACTTCCTGGAAACATTTTGGGACACATTATTAATTACATAAACCCATTGATTCATGCAGAATATAAACAGTTAATTTCTAACTAATGAAGAACATAAATAATTAAAGTTTAATGTGCTTAGAGCCCACATGTACCTAAAAGTTTGGAGATTTTTTGGTGGAAATTTCCTAACCATAAAACACACTTCCTTCCTAACATTAAAACACGATTTATATTTAAATTTTCGTATTGTACAACAGATTGTAAGTCTTTGCATCCATCTTTTTTTTTATGAGTGAGTGTGGCCTAGGGTGGTCCAGCACGCTAAGCTATTGCCTCCTGTGCTGGCGTACTGCTCCTTTAGTAGAAATGTTATCCTATATCTGTCTCAGTCCAAACAACATGAAATGACAGAAAACATACCGTTACAAAATGTGAGTGTACTCACATTTCTCCCAGACATCCCTCTGGTTTTACCAAAAACCGAGGTGGAGTTACTGCTGTGTTATTGTTTCAACTACACTGTTGAAGTGCTTTAAAACATAAAAAGAATAACTGGTGTTGTATTTAAACACATCGTCTTGAGATGATTTGAAACATTCAAAAGTGCATAGTAACAAAACTTAATGCTTTGCCATGCCTGGTCAGGGAGTGGGAGCACTACCCGAAAAAATTTGATTCTACTTGGATATTTCAAGCTCTGTTTATAGCACAATTATATACATTGAGGAATATTTCAATGAATATTAGATTCTCATTGACTGATGTTTCATATACCATTATGGTATGCATCTCAAATGCCATCATATGGTAGCATATGATTTCTCCTTCTGGTTGGTGTTATTATTGGTACAAATAAGACTTACTTCATGAGAACACTATGGGCGATGTGTCTATTTCACAATCACAACTTAAAGTATTTTCTTGTTTACCACAAATAAAAGCACTGTGACAATTTTTCTATCAAGATGTTTGGAATGGAACCCCCAGAGTTACTGTTGATGGATTGAGCATTGTGCTCAACATTTCCTGACAACATGGGTTAAGCTGACCCATGACATATGATTTTGATTAACTAACTTACTCTTTTATAATTTCCAAACGTATGTATGAAAAACTGTCCTATTAAAAACAACTGTCTGATATGGTAATTTATTGTCAAGATTTGGGGTGATATATCTCTGGATAGTCCATTTTTGAAATATTTGGAATGGCAAATAAGGTACGGGAATTATTTTGTCATTCAATGTGAAATGTTTGAATAAAAGAGACGACAACTTAATCGATATTCTTAATACTTGAATATGCCTTTTGCATTCATGCATTTCCAATGCTGCCAATTCTGATAGGGCAATATTTCACGGGAGGCGGAAGTAGAGAATCTAGACCAGCTGTCTGGGATCATAATCACTTGGGAAGGTAATAAGGAGAGATCATAATCTGGTGGGTTATTCTTGCAGGTTTTTCATTGCAATCAAGCTTAGTTTAGCCTGCAGGTGCCTGTAATCTCCCGTTAGTAGCGTTTTAAGGATTCCAGCAGTAACCTGCAGGAGCGAGTAACATTCTGCCTGTCGGTTTGCAATCCCGCCCTTTTCTTTTGGTGTGGTTTTCTCACTCTAAAGCTTCTAAACACTATTATGGTGTTTTAAATCCTGTCTACTGCAGAATTTGATCATTTTTTCAGGGGTATTTTTGTGTTTAACATTGATTCATGCATCTGATCATTTGCCAGCTTAACCCATGTTGTCAGGAAATGTTGAGCACAATGCTCAATCCATCAACAGTAACTCTGGGGGTTCCATTCCTACATCCACCTGTCCCAATTTGTCTCTGTTCCTCTTCCAAATTTGAATAAAGAAGAAGATGGAATTCCACAAAGAATTACCCATGTATAAGTCCATATCATCATTCAAGATTTTTCTCCATTTGTTTGCATGAAAGCCCTTTTCATGTGTTTCGACACTTCCATTTGCAGGAACAGATTAACCAAAAAAAGTTTTTTCAAAACACTAATATTCAGATTATTTTGTTTATGTGTTTTTTTGGATCTCTACTTTTTATTATACTAAAGCTTGAAGGATTCCAGCTTAAATATAGTGAAACCCCAAATCCCATAGATGGTCATACAGTCACCATTCTCAATCTGTTTCCAGCCTTGTGGTTGAATATGGTGGTGGACAAGCTCAGCAGGCTACTCCTACTTTACCTGTGTAAAAGATGAGGTTTGGTGTGTGTGTGTGTGTGTTTAGCCTGTGTCTGTGTGTGCACCCACTATGTCAGGGGTGCTGGCGTTTCCTGTGGGATGGGTCTGATCCCCTGTTTGTGGGGTGATCCAAGTGGTGCCTTATATCCCTTCATTAATCATCGTGCTGGGATGAGAGAGGGGAAATTCAAGCCTTCCCCCTGGGCCCTGTGTAATTAGTCATTACTCAACACGCTCGGCGTGATGTTTAACTGGACCACCTTAATTACTGCCATCACCGACTGAGCTCTACGCAGCTTAACGCTAACGGATTTCAATGTCCTTTCAATGCGCTGGAAAAGAGTGAGGTGGCAAATTGATATTTTGTTTCCGTAGCTCTGACCTCACAGTGTATTTATTGTGCTAGTCAGTGATATCATGATAGATTGGATCATGACCCATCTAAGTTACTTTGAAACGTGTCCTGAAAAAGGAGTGTGGGAGACAAAAAACGTGTCGTGCCGTCGGCGATTTTAACGGACACAATGTTGATTTTGGTGCGAAAAGGTTGCTGCTCCGTGCAAAAGGTTACTGCTTTGTGTCCGATCACAGAAATTCCCTGAGTGTACCCCTCCACACCTCGACTGTGATCAATTTCAAATGGAAAATCTCTGATGGAATGTGGTCTGATGCACCCTGCCAACAGCTCTCACTGGGGCTGGGCCAGATACAAAATTAATGCCATCATATGAAGACTTTCCACAGCATGAGCAAAAAGGAAAAACATGCAAATCTATAAACTGTTTGGGTTGTTTAAAGATATATACAAGCTGGTGTTCTCCTGCCGGATCAACTAGCCAGGAGCTTGTTTTCTCCAAGACATTACAGGTATACAGATGTGACAAAGTCATAGATTTGTAACCAACTACAATAACCTTCATCATGAATTGAAGAATCTAAGGGAAAGTGGATATTTTTCACTTTGGATGATATCACAAAACCGTTTGTAGTAAAAAATGCTCCATATAAATGGCTCAGTAAGACATGTAGCCAATATAAGTATTGCTGTGTTGTCTAACCTTGAACATCTCCGCTCTTTAACCTTAGATTTAAGAGTCAAAACCCAAGGGTCATCAACTTTAGGTGACAGTATTTGGCCAAGACACTATCTGGCATAACACAGGGTCTTAGGAGTGATTATGTCATTACCCTCAGATTGTGAGAGACAAGATGAAAAGAATGTAAGTGAGGGGGGGGCACCGGGGGCTAATCCTTGTCGAGGTGTCCTCTTTCAGGACCCTTTCTATGGGGCTTTGTGAGGGGCTTACACAGCACGCTGCCCCAGTTTTCTGGGGCCGCACCGCCCCTATCGGATGTCCCAGACACAGCGGAGTCAGGCTGGCCCTGTGAATGACAGAATCAATGGGCTGGGAACGGCATTGCCAAAGCCCTTTAAATATCTGCCCACCTAACTTTCCCAAGGAATTACATCATGGCACTCTGCCTGTGGCCTGTTTCTGGACCATGGGGGTAGATTGAGGGGGTTAAGGGGGACTATGTTGACAGAGACACCCTGGGCTTGGTGGGATTGATGGGAGAGGACAGAACAGATATATCCCAGTGGGGTGCAGTGGGGTTCAGTCTTCAGCAGCCTAGGGGTTGACACAAAGGTCATCCTCCGTAGCCTCCTGCTTTCACAGGGCAAACCAAGTCAAATAAACACGGCCAGACCACAACGGGGCAGGCTAGGGCTGGGTAATGTGCTCTTCTTCTTCAGGATCCTGAAACAGGCACATCAATCTATGGCCAGTGGAAAGCGAGAGGCTAACCCAACTGAGCAGAGGTAACCTGGTAGCTTGGACAAGGAGGGAGCGGCAAATATTGAGCAGACGGGGCAGCAAGGGTTGGTTGAGGAACGACAACACAATGGGTGGGCTAGAAGCAAAATAAACACCCCATTGGAAACCGCTGGAAATATTAAATAACAGCAAAAAATAACATTAAAATAAATAGGGATGCTAAAAGGTCAAATGTTATTTCTGGACATGGATACATAACTGAAAGTAGACTTACGAATCAGTAAAACCTGTTTGTCTCAAAGCTATTTACTTAATTGTTGGGTGAAACAGACAAAGAATCAGTCTGCGAATTCATCATGTCTGTGAAACAATCAAATGACGGTCCATATTTTATATTGAAATACATAAGATATGTAGGGCTCATTAAGAGTTATCAAGACAACATTTTTGATTGTACTTACCATTTCAATAGTATGTATACAAAGATTTCTATTCACCTTTCTATTGTCTGAGACCATGTTTAACAATATGTGTAACACAATGCACATGCAGCACCAAAGATATTTGTCTCCCACAGTGGCCCAGGTCAGAATAATTCATTTGCAATGATTAAACCATTTAAAAAACATTAAGTATGCTTTGATTAGGATGTCATATACCACTTTACATCTAGCTAAGGTCCCCAGTGATCAGTATTCCCGATGTCACAAAAACAATCATTATTTGTCCAACATCAGCTAACTACTAATAGTCAATGATCTAGACAGTCAGACAGACTTTATATGGAACATAAGACAATAAGTATGCTGATAACCAGTGAGGCACATATGAAGTTGAATAAGTTCCACCAAAAGCTAGCCTGCTGTTTCTGAGGTAACTAGCTAGCTAACATTTCAAAAGACCTTAAAAATGCAGCTGCCTCCTACCGCAACTCAGCGCCACTGATCAAAAAGAAACATTGAATCAACCTGATCAACACATTTCCGATAACAGTCACTGTGGTTTTGGCGTTTCTGGTGAACGTGGTGTCTTTTTGGATCTCCAGGCATTTTATGTCACAGCTGACAACAGTAAACACCATGACGCAGTATATTTACACTGCAGTAATCATCAGTTGCTGAGGGTAATTTTAACAAGTTAACATAATTTTGGAAAATGATTGCAGGCGCAACTCTTGTTAACCTCAATCAAACTCTTGTAGTGTGAACAAGCCCTAGAGAATGTAGCCTTTAATGTCACATCTTCTTATCCCTAATTTACCATGATCCAAACCCTCTTGAGCCCCAATTTGTCAATAAAGTGTCCTTAAACCTGATAGACTGGAAAATTGGTGTTAGCCGCCCATAGTGAGGGCTACGTGTTAGCCCCCCCATAGTGAGGGCTATGTGATGCATTGATCAGCCTTTAGATGTCCACATTCTACACATTCCTCAGGAAGTCATCCATTTACGGTTTCACACATTTCAGACACAACTCACTTTCTCAGACTCGACCCAGTAGGCCACCACCTGTTTCATGCCGACTATTCCCCAAACCAATAAAGTAATTATTTCAAAAGAAAACCTCCACATGAATCATGCATTTAGAAAGCCTGAATGATGTCCAGTTATACATGGATTACGACCAAATAGCGATGTTGTGGCATGTTATCTGCCATTAGCCAGTAAACATGTTAATTTTCACTTGCCTGATATACTGTAGCGCATTTTCTTTATATTTTGGTATAACTAATGTTCATTTAGATTTGTATTTTGATACAGTAAAATACCACTAAAAATGTTTATAACATATTCCACATACATATCATTTTTCTAATGTTCAGGACTTGTGGGATCAAAATAAATGTGCACGTCTTAGCAATAAGGTTTGAAATACATCAACAGGTCTACAAAGCAGAGAATAGGCTGGAGGTAGCTGCTGGTGACTGGCCACATCGTAGGGAGATCAAATGAAGAATTACCTTGGTGCTCCTGCCAACCTCTTCGCTGTTGGAGAGGGTGGTGTTGTATGCCTCTGTGTGCTGTGCCGGAGTCTCCTTTGGCCTCTTCCTCTCTTTCTTCGCATCCACCCCTTCCAGCAGGACATACTGGGTCCAGAACACTGCAACCAGCACAGCCAGCAGCCCACACCACATCTTTAAGCACACACTGAATCAACCCAGAAATCACTTCGAACTCTATGAGGAAGCCTCTTTGGACAACTGGTCCTGTGGTCTGTCCAAACTGTCAAATGAAAGGATAAAGTTCTGGCCCGTTTACGAAAATAGAAGGACCCCAAACAGGATGACTGGACTGCAAACTGGAGGACTGCAAGAACTCTCAGGGCTGAAGGACTCCTGGTTTGGCTGTCTGCTTCTGCACTCCTCCTGATGATCTTTGAGCAGGCAGCCGTGTGTTTCTGGAGCTGGGGCAACTAACTCTAGCCAAGAAGCCAGGCGGTTTACTCAACTATGAAATATGTCAAGTGGAATGGTCCCGGGGAATGACAGATCGGCGCAGATCTGACAGCAAATAAACCCATTAGTGAGATTTTTCACGCTTTCTGCTCTGTGGGGGGTGGGTGGGGGGGTGGGGGCTACAGGGGGCAAAGGAGGGAGAGGCTGAGAGGAGGGACGTTCAAAGCTGGGGGTGGGTGGCAGTGAAGGAGGGAACCCTTGGGTAGAAGTGGATGGTAAAGTTCTCAATCTCCCTTTTTCTTGCTCTTTATCTCCTCAGAATTTTGACAGTTGTTGCAATGGAAGTCCTATAAGTGTTGGGATATTCTTCAGAGTATACTATTGGCATTCAATTCCTCAGTTCTTCTCACACGTGGTTTTCACAAGACTAGACAGGGAATTAAAAAACTCCAAGGGGAGTTGGAGATGGTCCAATTTTCTTAGCCTTTGGCCCTCCTCCTTCTTTTCTCCTTGAAGAGTATAAAAGGTCCCCCTGCAGCAGAAATCCGCAGAAAAAATGGTGTAAAAAAAAACTTTGAGAGGTATTAGCAACACGGTTTCCCCTGTCCAGTACCCCCAGCTGTACATTACTCACTAGAGCTCATTCATCAACCCAGTTTTGTCCTCTCTTGGGTGTCCGAAAACCTGTGCAATTTCCCCTTACAGAGCCCTGTTTATCTGCCAGTGTGTCGGTGTGTTTGTGGTAGGTCCCTGTTCGCTTGCCTCGTTGCACTATTGCTCTCCTTCTGTGTTGCTCCCTCTCTCTTTCTGACTGAGCATACAGGATGGCTCACAGTTTTATCATCACTCTCTCCCTCCCTCCCTCTCTTTCACTCTCTCTCTTCTTTCCCTTAGCTGCCTTTTTTTTCCTCATCAGTACATTGGCAATCCCACTGGTTTGTTCAGTCCCTGTTTCATCTCATAGATGAAATGCTTAACTCTTCTTTTTTTTTAAACTGGGGAGGTTCTTTGGCAGACGTGTGTGTGTTTTAGTGTCTTCTAAGTTACATTACATGGAAAACTATCTAAGTTACATTTTGTTTCAGTGTGGCCATGTGTTTGGATCCAATTCATACAGAGTGAAATATTGATGTACATACCATCAGAAAAAAAGACCCTAAGGCACTCTCTTGTGTAATCTGTTGTTTGACAAATTGCCAAGGAACGAATTATGACTGTGCCATGTGGGGCATAAAGTTGTAGGCCTACCTGTTCTCATGTTTTCATTAGTGTTGAAATAGGATCTACTTTTACAAGTCCCCTCCAACAACTGTCTGTCTGGAATGTACTGGAATGAATTGTTCCTACACTTAAAGTGAATTGCCTCAAAAACAAGGATATATTTAGATTAAGACTGGATTAAACTTAATGTTTTGATGCATATCAAACCTGTCTCTTGAGAGCAATGCAATATGATTTCAAAATAAATGCATCTTTAAATTTCAAGTGCAGGCATGTATTTATTGCAAAGGAGTGTATGCATTAGAAACTATGCTGAAGAGCAAACTATCCATTTAGTAGTGCAGGTGCACGCACATTACAGAGAAGCATTTAAGAGAGTCACAATCAAGTTGAAAGAAATATTGGATTAAAATCCTGCCTCAATAAAGTTGCATGGCGATGTGCTCTACATACTTCAGTGGCAGATGATCATTCCACATTGTGAATAAATATTACTTGTGGACACTGCCACCCAGAGGTAAACAAAAGCACTGAAAGTACAGCACCAATACTTTGATCTCATAATATCCCATAAACTCTACAGATACATCAGTGTTGATTTTTTGGGACCCTGTTTGCTCATTTGTACTTGGTTTTAAATGTATGTCCCTTCAACTCAAACTCCTTTTAGGACAAGACCATGTGATAAAAAAATAAATATTTATAGTCTGTGGTCCATTTTGATGCTCATCTTAGTTTTTGGACTCACACTACCATGTTTTAAAGCTGAGAAGTGATTTTTTTACTGTAGGTTTGTTACTATTTAAAAAAAAAAAATGGGGTTGTTATTTGAATTGTCGCGGTGGAAATAAGTAGACAAAACAGTGTATTGTTTGGATGTCACCATGACATTTACCTAACTGAATAGGTAAAGGTGAAAATCCCCTTTCTAAATATGGCTGGCATAGCCTTACTTTCTGTGGAACGCCATTTAGGCCTCTGCATGTCAAAGAAGATACACGTTAAATAAATTATTGATCAATCAGGAATTACATAAAACTCTACATCATTTAATAAGGATATGTCTTCTGAAGCAACCTTCCCCAAGGGTTGCTAGTGTCTTATATATGTCATGCCGTTTCATGACACAGATGAATCAGATTAAATTGATCATAGACATAGCCAAAACATGAGGTGTGCCAATAAGAAGAGAAATGAACTGGCATACCAACTTATTTTTAAAAGGGCAATATATAAAATCTTTACTGTACTAGCATAAAAACAAGCAAAAATTACCAGAAAACATATGCAGTTAATGTTTTAAGTGAATATTTCAAATAATATATTTGTACAAAATCAATCTGAGTGACTGACATATTCCCCATTTAAACCTTCTCGCCCATCTGTCTTGTTTTTTTTTTACGTGATAAATAGTTTTTTTACGTATTAAATTGGTCTCTACGTCACCATTCATAGTTAACGTCCAAAGGCGGAAGCTGCGTCACTGGCTTTCTTTTTCCACTTCCCCTAAAACCGGAACTTTCTCTCGTCCGAGACGCTGAGTGTAAATGAACTGGAAATATAAATTCCGCAACTCACCTTTTGATGTGACTGTGAATTGATTAGGCAGCTAAACGCTAGTGTGTGTTCTTGCCTGTTCTTGGAGTAGCCACGTATACAGGAAATAGAACACTCACTGTTGCTGTGTTATTTTTTTGCTCTTACGACGATTCATTCTAGTATCTAGGGCTCCTTATCTCTTCAAGATCCTGGCATTTAACTGTGTTCCAGATTAGTGTCATTGGAATTCAAAATCAGGTAGGTCAACCCCTTGGTGAGGTGGCTGTTTGTCCTCATTACGCTTTTGCTGAATGTACTGTATGAAGCTATTATTATTAGCTTGAGCTCTGTAGTTTGCTAACGTTGTTGTGCTGTACTAGCAGTAGCACTCGTCGCGTTAGCTGCGTAGCCTACTACTTTATTTGCAGTAGCATACGTTTATTGTGGTAATAATGCTTAATATGTCCCTAACCTCTGGATATTTTGTCAGATTACCTCATACACAAAGACAACATGTGTCGGTAAATTTCGTTCCAACTGCGTTTATTCAACATTGTCAAGTGGCCATGCATTTTAGACATGGTGTGTACAGTACCTCGGATTCTGAAAGGGCCTTACTAACTGAAAGGACCTTACATTCACATTCGTTAGTAACCAAATGTGTGATGTAGTCACAAAGGCTAATACATGAATATGTGTATAACTAGCTTGACAGCTAGGTCACATCCGTGTTAACCAGGGTAACAGTCTGCTGATTAGGCAACTAGTTTGTCAGTGATTATGGACGCTAGCAACATAATAAGTTTAACATCATGCAACTTGTGTTGACTGGTTTGTTCTTCAGCTGAGCACGTTCAACTTGGAAGCAGCAATGGCTAACTACAGGATGAATGCTTGGTGCCGACATGTTCTGCCTATGTTCATGGCCCTGTTCTGTATACTCCACAACACTGTGGATGTCAATGCTCGGCCAGCTAATATGTCAAGTCTGAAAGACAAGAACAACCCCAACAGTAAAGAGGAGAATGAGATCCTCCCCCCAGACCATCTGAATGGTGTGAAGCTGGAGATGGACGGTCATATCAACAAGGACTTCCATCAGGAGGTGTTCCTGGGAAAAGAATTTGAGGAGTTTGAGGAGGATTCTGAGCCCAGGAGGAACAGAAAGAAGCTCATTGATATATTCAGCAAGTAAGAGCTGTTCTATGCATTTCATTTCTCATGATGACTTCACATTCAACATTTAACCAAATGAGACATATTTACTGCAAAGTCAGAGATTAGAAATATTGTTTATAAATGCAATTCAAACAATTCCAGAGATTGCAACATAAACTTCCACATCTCAAAACAACGGGTTCCTTGACAAATTCTCAATATGATTTCAGTGTTTTACCATGTATGGAAAATGTACTATTGTAAAATATTATTTTAGCATAGGTTGCATCTTACTGCTTTGTAAAACTGTCTACTTCTCTGAGTTTGGGCTGAGGTTGAAATAGTGGAAAGTGTTTGAAACTGCTTACTGTAAATAGTGTGTATCAGTTTCAATTAGCTAAATGTACACATTATTAACTTAAGTAGATCTGCATGATATTAATGCTAGGCTTTTATTTGTATCCCGTCTTCAGAGTGGACTTCAATAAAGATAAGAGTGTCAGTGCCAAGGAGATGCAGCGCTGGATCATGGAGAAGACCGAAGAACACTTCCAGGAGGCTGTGAGGGAGAACAAGATGAGCTTCCATGCTGTAGACCCTGATGGAGATGGTAAGAGCCAAAGGATTTTCTGGATTGGATGCATTAGCACCAAACCAAATGAAACTAACTGATCCTGGGAGGGTTGCCTGGAGTTGTCCAACAAGAACCATTTCTGTGTAAAAAGGGACAAAAAAACACAGGATTTTTTGTGCATATTAGAAGTTGATTTAACGTACTTTTAAATCACCCGGCCTGGATAGGATTATGATATTGTTGAAGAAACTCATACAAAAAAAAAATGCTGAATAACCTGTTGTTTAAGTTGCCTTAATTGCAGTGTAGTTTTTTTCTTTTGCTGTGGTCTACCACCCTGATCCACAGCCATGAGGGTGAAATACGTGACTGCAGTGCATTGGTTGTCATGCTGTTAAGTGCGGGTGACATTGCATCTCAGACATGACAGTATGGCACAGTTTCCCAAGATTTCCTCACAACATTCTCCCTTCACAGTCAAGTAATGGTCCCTGAACTGATGTGTTCTTCTCACAGGTCTTGTGACATGGGATGAATACCGGGTGAAATTTCTTGCTAGCAAAGGATTCAACGAAAAGGAAATGGCTGAGAAGATAAAGCACAACGAAGAGCTGAAGGTGGATGAAGAGAGTAAGTTCGTCCATTACACTATTTACCACAGTCTGCGATTACCCCATTTACAAGAAGCATGTGTGCCTACACTGAAAATTTAGGTGCCCATGCCAGTAAAACAGGTGTCCTCCAGTGTCTTGCCGTACTACTTCAGCTATAGTCCCTGCATCTCTCCAGATTTTATCAAGAGTTTTGCCTTTCATACCGTCGCTGAAATTGAACTTCCCCCAAACCATTTTTCCGGATACAAAAAAAACAAAACAACGCTCTTCCAATTTTCCATGCTGTTCTAATGCAGTCTCACACAGTGTGTTTATAGCTCCTGGGTCTGCCAGTAATGCTTATGTTTGTCTCCTTCCAGCCCAGGAGGTGCTAGAGAGTTTGAAGGACCGTTGGTTCCAGGCTGATAACCCCCCAGCGGACCAGCTGCTGAACGAAGAGGAGTTCCTCTCTTTCCTGCACCCGGAGCACAGTCGAGGCATGCTGAAATACATGGTCAAGGAGATCTTTCGTGACCTAGGTGCGCTGTCCTCCTGTTGCTCACAGTAACGTCCATTTCCGTTTGATCTGTTACATTTGCGCAAGTAAGCCAGTGTAGTCTGGTACGCCGTGCTGTCGAAGAAAATATCAGTGGTACGCTGACCGGAAAAAACAAAATGCAAGAAAACTACAGGGCTCGGGTAGCATAACGCTTGCATGCAAAGGCCTGTGGTGTAAAAAAAAAAAAACTTTGTTTTCACTGCAAGAGTGAAATGTTGTGGGAATTACAATCTTCATTAGCCGATGTTGAGGCTGTTGGTTCCACTGATAAATTCAAATATTTGGATGGGCAGGACAAAACGTCCTCACTCCATTTTTTCCCCTTCTCAACCAGCCACACTGATCTATGATCATATTGATCACATGAACATTTCAAATGCTCTGATGTCATTCAATGGACATTCAATGGACATTAGAATATTTGTATGTACCATTTATAGGCATAATTACACTTACTATATTTATAATAACAATACTCCTGCCCTTATGGTTCTTACTCCCCATTGTGCACTCTTTCAAATTCCTGCTAGTTTACATTGTTATGTATATCATTGTTCAGAATGACGCTGTGTTATTCGGTGCATTTGATGAATTAAAAGACTTTGACCATGAATAGCATGTGTTGTTTTAAGGAGCATGGTGGCTGTAAGTGTATCTAAAAAGACACGTTTTTGTTTAAAATGATTCACCCTTTTAGGCCTTGGCGCTCTTTGTTTGAATGCTATGGTTTCATATGATTCCTAGGCAACACAAAATACTTTGAAAAGACAAACGTATTTATATTGCCTTTAACATATGTCGTAAGTTTCTTCCCGGTTTCTGGAACGTTGACCTCTCTAGTGCCTGTGTGTGATTATGAGGAAAGCTTTGTGTTGTTTTTAAAGACCAGGACGGTGACAAGAGGCTGACCCTGTCTGAGTTCATCTCTTTGCCCATGGGTACAGTGGAGAACCAGCAAGCCCAAGACATTGATGATGACTGGGTACGAGAGAGGAAGAAGGAGTTTGAGGAAGTCATCGATGGTGATCGTGATGGTATCGTTACAATGGAGGAATTAGAGGTGGGTTGTGTCGCTAGCTTTATGGACTTATGTTGTCAAAGTGTTGGCACTGAATCCGTATCTCGCCCCCCAAAAAAAAGACTGAGCAAATATTTTGGGCTTCCCAACTTTTTTTTGTCCTTGTGGCCTCATTTGTTTGACAATTTTTAAAGTATTATTATGGATTTCCTACACTGTTGTGTTCCACTCTCTGGAAACTTGGCACCTCAAATTAGGGGCATGCCTCCTAGTTTGGGAACACCTTTCATAAAAGGTCCTGTGTTTGTTGCTGTGTTGCAGTAGAATATTGTACATTTTGAACATATCAGTGAGCTAATCATTGTTTCCCCTTCCTTTCTGTCATAACTAATCTGCGCTCCAGGAGTACATGGACCCAATGAACGAGTACAGTGCTCTTAACGAGGCTAAGCAGATGATCGCTGTGGCTGACGAGAACCTGAACCACAATTTGGAACTGGAAGAGATTCTAAAATACAGTGAATACTTCACTGGCAGCAAGCTCATGGACTACGCCCGGAATGTACATGAGGAGTTCTAAAGACAAACCCCTCCCTTTCTCTTGTGTTAGGGGTGTTCTCACAAGTCGGCTGTAAAGACGGGTCTGTTTTATTGGTGGAATGAAACTCCTGAATTTGTGGTGTTCTAGTGTGCAATTGTGTGTTTAAATCTTAGCCCCCAGCCGACTGACCTGGCCTCCCCCAACAACTCTTAATGTAAGACATTCTTCATGTCTGGATGGTGCCTCTTCTAAACATCCCATCAGAACTCGTCATTGCCACGGTCTGCCTTTTGTCTGCTGCGGGATTTAAGTTGCATTATCTCCCATAAGACGATGTGTTTGGGTTTTCGGTGCATTCTAGACACTGTTTCGTTCATGATTAATTTGTGTTAATTAATGTATTGTGAAATGTACAGTATGCTTATCAGGAATTGGAATAACATTAGATTGTTGGCCAGTCTAGTAAAGTGTTGAACAATTTGACTTATAATTTATAGTTGTGCAGGTCCTCAGTTTTTGCTGCAAATATGAAGATTTTTAAGGTTTTTAACATTGTTAAATACCAATATTCTTTACATTTACCATCATATATTGTCATTGGTGTTTCAAATTAAGTTACAGACTGTATCTTTACTACCGTAGTGAATGGAAGTAACAAGTCTTCTCAAAGCCATCCGTCATATTAATGATTGAACTGAACCTCTTTAATCACTGTATTCTCTATACTCACACTTTTCTGTTCTGTTTGGTAATTTGGGTTCTACAGGTTACATTGTAAAGTTCTAATGTTTTTATTCTCTGATCCGTCCGCTCCTTTTAAAATGAATGCTTATACATTAAGGTGAGAAAGTATGTACACGGTTGATACATGTGGGAAAACGTGACTGTAAAATAATTTAAATTCCGAACTGAATGCAACAAAAACAATGACATTTTATACTATTACAATTGCTCAGAGAAATAACTTATGTTTGGGGTTTTCTTGTACGCTTGGTTACCTTTTGTTGGAATATCCACTTGTTTCCAAGTGTCAGACTCTTAGCTGAGCTCACCAGATTTTTATCTACAGTTATCTGGAATTGGGTAAAGTTCATAGCATAAAACATCCACAACCAAATTTGAAGGTAATTGAGGTTTATTTTCTGGTGTGCATGGCCATTTTCTGGTGTGCATGGCTCTACTTAGATGTCATCTGACACAAAAACACCAGTTCCATGCCAAGTGCCAGTAATGTGTAGCGAGCTGCTCTTGACATTTATTGAATCACATGAGAATATAGCTATGTGGCCGTAGTGGGTTATCCTACCCATGTCAGTGTCAGTGAGTTTGTGATTGACATGAGATTGCATTAGCAGAAAAAAAAAACATGTAAAGTATGATGGGGAATCCTTTGTTTGTTTGATGTGCATACTTTCTCATTGTCTTATATGGATATATATATTTATATATGCTAATATATTATTATGGAGTTCCGACTCCCTGTTGCAATATGGCTGATAATGTTTTCATATGTTTGGGTTACTTTTGCATCAAGAATTCCAACTGGGTTTGTGTGTTTCAAGTACCTCCAGAATTATGCAAATGTTTATGTCCATTGGACATGAAATAAGCCCTATTAAATATATGTTAGAATAATTATTAATTGATACTTTTTAACAGGGGTTTTAACATTTGTTGCAGCACAGAAATCTTTAAAATAAACGGAAAAAAATATTTGAGAACATTTTGTTGAAATTTGACACGCCCTCTGGGTATGTAGCTCTTGTCAATTCTCCATATCACATCTTATTTTCTGTTTAAGATTGGTGTATTTAATTGTTGTTGATCTACAGTTAATTTTCTTTAAAGGAGTTCTACCAATGTCAATCAGTATATGATAGATAAATTATATATAATTATATTTGGTATATTTCCATATATTTTTTCTTTCCAGTTCATGTTATAATTTAGTTTATATTATTGATAAATATACTGTGTGTGTGTCATATATATATATATATATATATATATATATATATACACACACACACACACATACATGTAATTGATATTGGAAAATCTCTTGTATTATTGTGATTGGCCTCAATTCAAACATTTTAGTACCTTCTGGCTCTAATATATGTATAATATGCATTCATTATTGATTTATGGCTTCAATGACAATATCTTGCTGAAGAAATCGGTAAGTTGGATCCTTCTGATATCCTTTCAACTTATTAAAATTATTTAAAAAAATAAGCTGATGCTAGCAGAATGTGAAAAAGCTTTATAAATTGTATTCCAGATTTGCTTATAAACAATAAATATTTCTTAGCTATCCGACCCAAAATGTTTTTTGTGTTTGTAAATGTACAGAACCAGTCAAAGGTTTGGTCACACCCCTCAAGTGTGTTCTGTCTTTTGACTGGTCCTGTTGGTTTGATTGTTTTTGCATACTGACTTGATGGTTAGTAGTTTTAGCACTCATTTTAAATTATATAGCTGTTACTGAAGCTTGCAATGAAAGAAGTTAGCAAAAACTATTTTCATAAATTCATAAAGTTTTTAGTAGGTGCTGTAGTTGCTATGAGACCATTATGTTGTTTTCTGAGTATATATTCTGTAAACTGCAACCCCAACAGAAATTCAAACAATGACATTAAGTCAATAAGCTCTGATTCATATCCTTTCTCATATATGAATAATTAGGCATTATTCATTATGTCTGTAAATTTGTCAGATTATTTCAAAAGATATTTTGGTGAGAACCTTCAAGACCAGCTAGTGTGAGTAATATTGTGTACACATTTAAGGTATTTTTCTACTACATTGTGAGCAATCTATCTGTTGCATTCATGCCTTTTGGTAATGATGATGTCAAAGAATTACATTACCGCTGACCGTTTTCACAGGAAGTCCTCATCAGAATTACATTACAACTGAACCTTTTCACAGGAAGTCCTCATCAGCTGGAGATGAGATGCTGGCTCCCTCTTCCCGTCTTCTGCAAAAAAGGTGGGAGGCCATGGAAGTCCAAAAAGCTATGAAATTGCAAACAGAGGTGAAATATATTTCATACATTTCAATAAATCTGTCATTGTACATCAAATTTTTCCTGGCAATAAAATTGAAATGTTTGGGTTTCAGAGTTTTGAGTCAACCCTCAAAGCCCTGAGGGTCCGCAAGAAAGAACTCAGAGAGAAAGAGGAGCAGAGGAAAGAGTATCTGAAGAAATTTGACAACTTCCTGAATGTACCATCAAAGCTTCTGAACATCAATGCACTTACACATTTGTCCCCCTTCTGTTGTCTACCCATCAGACTCAGAGATTCATTTGTTATACTTTCACATGACCTCACTGAGAGATGAACTTGTCATACTCAACCTATGATCTCTCTAAGGATAATGAAGTAAAACGATATAGAGCGGTTAGGAAGGCTGGCCGAGAGAGGGAACTGACCAATCAGAAGCAGGCGGAACTAGCCACACTCCAGGAGGAGATGGAAGCTCTTATCAAAGAGAGAGATCGTCTGGAGAAACGAGTACAGAAGAATGCTATCTACCCCCGATATTTGGATAAAGTGGTTCAGGCCAGTGAACAGGTACATTATACTAAGGGTTTGATTAGACGAACTCCTCCAAAATGTGTGTGATTTGATTGATCTTCATAGACAAATGCACCCTTATGGCTGATTCCACTGATGTTGAGGCTCAATCTGTTTGCCAAACTGGCCCTTAGACTGTGGGCATTAGGGGATCATGCAGAACACAATTAATATTCCCTTTTTCTCTCTAAGTTTCAGGAGGCCCGACAGGTGATGTCTCGCTACGACACATTAATGCTGAACAGGGAGGACCTTGTCCGGACTACCCAGCAGAACCAGGAGAGCACAGAGAAGGCCCGAGCCCAACTGGCCCGCTTCACGGAGCAAAGCAACGACACTCTGTTGCACTACAACAATACCCTGGCCCAGTTACAGAGCCAGCTCGACCAAGCCCGCGCTGAGGGCCTGATTTGGGTAAGACATGAGAGTGACCCCTCTCCTTACAATGTCTTTGATAGGGATTGTCCTGTAATGGACAAAATTGTCCAGACACAGGTTAATACACCTAGTGCTTAAAAGCTTACTCAAACGAGATTCCTCACCATTTTCCCCCAGAATGGCCACAAATAAACTAAAGCATTGTTTTTCCTTGTGCTATTGTTTTCCTCGATCCTTCATCTTGATCTTCTTGATCTAGATATGATGTTGTCTGTCTACACGTATAATCACAAATGCATCTTTAAATCTTCTGCGTATGCCTAAAACGTGGCCACAGTCAGAACGGCTGCGTATTGGAACTAGATAGAAACAGGGCTTCTGAGATAAGGGTCGGGTCAAACGATGATCCTCTTGATATACAGGAATCAAGATGGGCCCACATTCAGAACACAGCTGCCAAGAAGACACTGCTATTGGGCACAATCAAGATGGCCACACTGAACCTGTACCAGAGTGTGTGGAAGCGGGGAAAAGACAACGGGGAATCCCCTGTTCTGCCAGAGGACACGCTGAAACAGCTGGAGAAGGTACTGCACAGTAGTTAACCCATGACTCATCGTTAAAAACAACACAGGATATAGGGCATGGTGCACCATAGAGCAAATACTAGGTAAAAGGACCAGCTAATCATTATCAAAGTAAGCAAACTTTATTTTCATTAAATCTCATGGATTCTTGACCGTCAGGAAATTTGTTTGTCTGTTAGGAAATTGTTACATACTGTGCCTTCAGAAAGTATTCAGACCCTTTTACTTTCTCACGTTTTGTTTTTGTCATGGATAAAAAAAAAATCATTAATTAAAAACATATTTTTGCCATCAATCTACACATAATAACCCATAATGACCCCGTGAAGTGAAAAGGAGAAATCTGTGAACACCAATAATCACTAATGTGTTTCTGATATCCAACTGTTTTTGATTGACAGATCCAGATGTTCTTAGCTGATCTGATCTCCATTTGGGAGGAGGTGAGCAAGCCAGATCAGCCAGGACCATCCGGACACCGATAGAAGGATCCCCTTCAATCTAGTAGAGCTGTTTTGTATGAAAGCATATATTCTGTATATGTTCATTTACCTTCGCTTACTAACACGAAAGCACAATTGTTCTGGATCATATTAAAAAGATATCTTTTTAGATACATCCTGGATGGTTCAATTGATGGGGAACTTTGGAATATACAGTTAGCAGTAGCACAACAGCACAGCAAACATCTTAACGGCCAAATAAAATAAAAATGATCCGAATCAACAGGTTTAGACTAACAACCAAATGCTTACAATCCCTTCCCAACAATACATAGCTAAAAACGGAGTGAAGCTGGATGGGGCTGTAGACAGGATGACACTGCTGGTTGTTGACCATGCTGTAATACAGAGAAAACCAAAGACCTGTGTCTGTTTTATTTAAAGGGACACTGCACACGGACTGTGGACTCCAAAAACAGACCTGTTGACTTTGTCCGCTGATATCCACATTGATATGCACACATTTGTTTTAGGGTGGCCAGTTCATGGAGGTTGTATGAGCAAGCTGAAACACAAGCTCTTAAACAGTTTGCTCATGAACTTGGATTTAAATTGATTATGGCCAGAGGTGCTTGTAAATCAGCTGATGTTGCCTTAGGTTTCTTAGAGACTTCTTTTAAGCATCTTTCTGTCAGCACTTGGTCTGAATTTGGTGGGACCACCTGTCATATGTAGATTGCCTGGAATTGTAGTAGATAATCCATCGGACAGTGGAATTATGTACTTCAAATGGATTTAT
This sequence comes from Esox lucius, assembly GCF_011004845.1. NCBI lineage: Eukaryota > Metazoa > Chordata > Actinopteri > Esociformes > Esocidae > Esox > Esox lucius. The sequence continues at coordinate 27,183,866 of NC_047580.1, read as the reverse complement.
AATGCCTCGCAGACTTCTGGGCATCAATAATCTTTATTCTGGGGGCATCTGATAGTTTTGTTTTTAGTATGACGTTTCCACATAGCCATATGGTCAAAATCAAACCAGACCTAGATTATAATCTTTATAATCAATTTACTTTCTAATGCTTTTCTAATCATTTGCTTTTGTTTTGGTGCACTTGATTCAAATACTCACCATTTTATGTGATATAAAGCTAGGGGCGTACCTTTTCCACCTAATGAAAATTGAATTTCTGTTTATTTTAACTGCATAACAGGTTTCAAAGATTTGTTATATCGGGTTATCATTGAATGTGGTTGGACTGAAGTTATCAATGTGTCCAAAATTGTTAAAGACAACGTTTCAGGGGTATACCTTTTCACATTTTCAAAAGATAAAAATTGCAGCATTAGGCCTTTAAACATTTTTTTTTTTATTGTCTATGTAAAGGTGTGTTGTGTGTTCTACTATATGTAGCACTTCACATTATAATAGGATTGTATGAACAGCATATATGTAATGAAAACCATCACTGCTTTTATATCAAACATATTTATACACTCATACACAATTCACCAAATAAAATCTAGGATGACTGTTGACCATTTTCTGTGCAGTCTAAATGGAACAGGGTAACAGTTGGAGATCATATTTCTACTATTGACATTTAAGTTCCTATCCACATTTAACATATACATCAGTTGCACCATTTAGACATTCTATTTACCATAGGCGGCCTACTAAACACCCTTGTATATCCTACTCCAGAAAAGACACATGCATCCTTAACAACGACTAAAAACACATTGCTCTCTGGATGCAGATTACTGTAAACATGTGAACAACATACTCTATTGAACAAGAGTAGACTTTACCTGGGTCTGGGAAACAAGCCCCTAACGTAATACAGTTTTACTATATATGTCGTAAGACATGAGAAGTTGAAAACTAGTTTAGTACTTATCGACAAAAAACGAAACAGGAGACTAAGGCCTATCATTAAGGGAGTACATTTTTCACGGTCTGGTGCCTCAGAATTTGAACATTGTAGGTAATTTCATTGACCCTTAAGTGAAGTCACCACCCCCCCAGGGCAATAAGCCATGCACACCAAATTGACACAATAGGCCTATGGTGATGTGATGATTAACACGTGACTAACAAGTAGAATCAATGAGAGAACTCGTCAAGACCACACACATACAAAAGACATTACTGTTGGCAAAGGGCAATGTCAGAGGTCTTAGACAAGGTAACACATTATATCAAAGCATTATTTTATCTTTAGTTTTTTAACATAGAAACACGAATAACATTTAACAGAAGAAAAAAAAAATTTTCACTGTCTTTTAAAATGCTTAGACACATTAAACAATGATAAAATACTGTTATAGCTCTAGCAGATTAGAAAAGTACATGGAAAAAAATAACAATGGAAATAAAATGTCATGATAACGACAGAGTAAAGGATACAAGGTTTGGTGCTTTTGACAGGTAGGCTATTATAAGCTATTACAATAAAAGCAAATACTGTAAAACTAAATACATAGGAGAAATATCTATGATCATTTTTTGTTTTTCTTTAATTCCATAACCAGGAAGTAAATAAACACAGTATTTACCACTTTAAAATCTCTGAAATAATAAAAATAAAATAAAGATGTATCACCCACAAAGCTGTTAAAATAATGTAAAACAAAGCATTAATAAATTGCACATTTCTGTCCCTGTACTAAACTTACAGTGGTACACACCTTTATAATCTTGGTCTCTGTTTGGTCTTCTGCTGGGCTAAAGAAGTTCGGTCCACAGAAATAGACTATGGAATTTGGTGTCATGCAGCCTTTATTCCTCACAGGTAGGGGTACTGGCTAAGCTTTCTCTGGCTGAGCTGGTAAGCTGCCGTGCTGGATCTGGGGACGGGGTAAGGCTGGGCCGCCAGCTGCTGCTGCTGCTGGTGGTGGTACTGGCCTTGGGCGTGGAGGAGCCCCAGGGAGGAGTAGGGCCCGCTAGGCCGGGCCTGTCGAGAAGAGCCTCCGGCGTGAAGCTGGTCCACAGCCTGCGAGACAGAGGCCAGGGCCGCAGAGGCAGGGTAGGCGTACAGGTTAGGTGTGGAGGTGAAGATGGAGGCAGCCTCGTGAAGGCGGAAGGAGGAGTGGGACGAGACAGGAGGAGGGTAGGTGGGTGGGCGGCGCAAGGAGCTGCTGTTGCCTTCTGTTCCGTCTTGTGACGAGGACATCACAGACTGCTGTACCTGAAGAGGAAAACATGGCTAAAGTTGATGTCACTTTGTTAATATTTGTACATACAGTGGGGAGAACAAGTATTTGATACACTGCCGATTTTGCAGGTTTTCCTACTTACAAAGCATGTAGGTCTGTAATTTTTATTACAGGTACACTTCAACTGTCTAAGGACATCAGGGATAAAATTGTAGACCTGCACAAGGCTGGGATGGGCTACAGGACAATAAGCAAGCAGCTTGGTGAGAAGGCAACAACTGTTGGCGCAATTATTAGAAAATGGAAGAACTTAAAGATGACGGTCAATCGCCCTCGGTCTGGGGCTCCATGCAAGACCTCACCTCGTGGGGCATCAATGATCATGAGGAAGGTGAGGGATCAGCCCAGAACTAAACGGCAGGACCTGGTCAATGACCTGAAGAGAGCTGGGACCACAGTCTCAAAGAAAACCATTAGTAACACACTACGCCGTCAAGGATTAAAATCCTGCAGCACACGCAAGGTCCCCCTGCTCAAGCCAGCGCATGTCCAGGCCCGTCTGAAGTTTGCCAATGACCATCTGGATGATCCAGATCAAGTCATGTGGTCTGATGAGACAAACATTTAGCTTTTTGGTCTAAACTCCACTCGCTGTGTTTGGAGGAAGGAGGATGAGTACAACCCCAAGAACACCATCCCAACCGTGAAGCATGGAGGTGGAAACATCATTTTTGGGGATGCTTTTCTGCAAAGGGGACAGGACGACTGCACTGTATTGAGGGGAGGATGGATGGGGCCTTGTATCGCGAGATCTTGGCCAACAACCTCCTTCCCTCAGTAAGAGCATTGAAGATGGGTCGTGGCTGGGTCTTCCATCATGACAACGACCCGAAACACACAGCCAGGGCAACTAAGGAGTGGCTCCGTAAGAAGCATCTCAAGGTCCTGGAGTGGCCTAGCCAGTCTCCAGACCTGAACCCAATAGAAAATCTTTGGAGGGAGCTGAAAGTCCATATTGCCCAGCGACAGCCCCGAAACCTGAAGGATCTGGAGAATGTCTGTATGGAGGAGTGGGCCAAAATCCCTGCTGCAGTGTGTGCAAACCTGGTCAAGAACTACAGGAAACATATGATCTCTGTAATTGCAAACAAAGTTTTCTGTACCAAATATTAAGTTCTGCTTTTCCGATGTATCAAATACTTATGTCATGCAATAAAATGCATACAATGGGATTTTTGGGATTTTCGTTTTAGATTCCGTCTCTCACAGTTGAAGTGACCTCTACATGCTTTGTAAGTGGGAAAACCTGCAAAATCAGCATTGTATCAAATACTTGTTCTCCCCACTATAACTACACATTGAGGACATTTACATTTTCTTGTCCAGAGCAACTGTCAAATAGGGACAACCACACAACCCAGTAAAACTAAGTACATTTTACTTTAGTAACAAACAGCAAACTCAGTGCTAGAGGAAAACAAAAAAAGAATTACAAGCAAGTAGTTGATGTGGTGGCATGGAAAAACCTGGGAACATTAAACAACAAATAAAATGTGCTATACTAGGACATGACAGGTGAAATCAAATCTTACCTGACTCAGGTTGAGTGGTTGGGATCTGCTGGATCTGGCACTCTGGTGGCGATCAGAGCTCAAGTCCCCTCCTGACCTGCTGGAATGCTGAGCCATTCCCTTCTTTGACTTACCAGCGACATGGGCGGATTGATCTGAAAAACCATACATAATGTATACTTACTGTACATGAATGAGATGTTGCAATAAAATAAAAGGCTAATCATTTAAGGCAAATCTGGGTAGAGTAGACTGTAGGTGTGAAGGTGCTGACCAGGTTTGTGCGCTCTGCTCTCCCCAGGCTGGGTTTTCACAGAGGGCAGGATGATGGCCAGGGACTTGGATGAGGAGAAGTGGGAGGTCTGGGACAAGGACGAGTTGTTGGCCAGGCACTTGGGGCTCAGGGGACTGCTGGTGGACGAGTCCGAGTCGAGAGAGTCGTGGACTGTCACACAGCTGATCACGTTGGCCCGCTGATTGGCACCCGAGCTGCGACAGGAAAACCCACCTGAAGTTATCGACCCAACCACTTCAGACAGAAAAGTGAGACGTCCAAAGCCACGGTTCATCCACGGCGCCGTTTTCCAGAGACGGTTTCTCCGCTGTCACTCATGCACGTGTTAGGTGGACGCATCTGACCACGGAGTGTGAGCTCACCTGGTAGCTGGGACCTTCCGGTCTTCCTCGTCCTCGGTGTCGCTGTGGATGGTGATGATGCTGACCGCCGGGCTGGGCGTATCGGAGATGACTATGGGGTCCCCGCTGAAGGCTGGCAGAGGGGTGTTGTGGACTACAGAGGCAGCCGGATGCAGCAAAGACGCAGGCCTGGAAAATGGACCCGTGTCATTGCAAACGTGAAGCGTGTTGACGCGTTTCAATGCGCTCTCAGACGGAAGGCTTTCGCCGGTTATTGTTCAACGCGCACATTCGGCGAGGAATGTTTATCATCAGCTGTATAAACAATGTGTGTATTCTGGGACCTGATCACTGGTGTAAAGGTCACCTGGGCCTGCTGTCTGCATGTCGAGCCTTGGACCTTTTCCCCTGCTGCGACCTTGCCTGGGAGGGGGCTCTGGTTGCGTGACGCCCCAGGGCATGCTCCACCTGCGGGACGCCATCGTAATGACCTCCATGACGACCCCTAGCGCCACACAATGATTTGGAATTAGCTTCCCGTACATATTTCAATTAGTACAGCACACGGGCAGGACAGGGCAGTCATCAGAAGCTCACCTCCAGTGGGAGGCCTGCTGTCCTGAGCCATCTCCCCCAGACAGGGGGACTCCCATGGGCGAGTCAGGAACCAGTGTCTGGGACTGGCTAGGGTTGTGGATGGCCATGCCCGGCATCTGCTGCCACGTGGAGGGGATAATGATCTGCTGGGTGCCTGCAGGCCAGCCCTGCTGTACGTACACACACACACGAAAAAAACTAAACAAAAGGCTTTATGCCACATTCATTCCTAACACAATTGACCACACTCAATGAAAGAACAGTCTGTTTTAAGGGAAATGGAAAAATGTGCTACATGTACACGATAGACCATTATTGAATGCAGGTCAGGTTTCTGCAAGAACCACAGGACAGAGGAGTGACAAGCACATGCAGCCTGTAGACGGACAGGATTCAGGGTCTGCTCTGGTCATTGAGTGCTAGAGGCATCCAGCACGCACGCACGCACGCACGCACGCACGCACGCACGCACACGCACACGCACACGCACACGCACACGCACACGCACACGCACACGCACACGCACACGCACACGCACACGCACACGCACACGCACACGCGCACACACACACACACACACACACACACACACACACACACAAAGCACAAATTCACAGGATAAAGACATACTGTGGGACCAAACATTGTATGATCGGTTTCTGTTCTCCAGAGAAGACCTGAATAGATAAAAGCCGGAGAGTTATTGCTGAGGAGGGAAACCAAAACACCTAACGGCCCCTTCTAACTCTCTCAAGCCAAGCAGACATGCCCTAAAAGAAGAGTTAGGTAGAACGGTAGAAGTCCTTTCCAACATTGGGAATCTGTTGAGAGATACATGGACAAACCAGTGGCATTATCGAAGCCTGCATTCCTCATGTTTCCATGAGCAACGGCAGTCATACATTAAACAACAAGGGATCTGAACGTATCGATGTCCTATTTACATCCGGTCGTATCCGATTACATTTCAGCAAGACTTCCGGAAGCTTCAGCGGGCTCTGTATCGTAACGCAAAAGCTCTCTTTTTGGAAAGGGGAGAGGAAAGGAGAGAGTGGGTGGCGAAAGAAAGCCTAGTGCTTGGTGTTAGGCCAGTAACTGGAAGGTTTCTGGTTCAAAGCCAGTGTCGCCAAGGAGAGAGAAAGAAAGTGCCCTCACGCAAGGCACTTAACCTTAATTGTTCAAGTAAGTCCACCGGGATAAGATTGTCCTCTGAATGACTAAAATGTAGACACTGCAAGCATAAAGCGCAGGCCAGAGAAAGCCGTAGCACATGCGTCCCATGCTCTGCGTACCCCTGAAATGTGCCGGGAGTGGGGGTGCGTGGGAGAGTACAGAGGGCAACAGGTTTGGTGATTTACCAGCAGGGTTGGGCTCTGATCCAGTAGGCCAGACACTCCGGCCCCACGGCCGAGGGCCAGCGAATACAGTGGGACCATTCCTGGCACCGGGCCGCGTAGGGTGGCTACCATCAGGGGGTTGCAGGAGGCCTGGTGAGGAGGAGGTGTGACGGAGGGATGACGGGGTTAGAGAACCAGACAGGAAGGGCGAGTCCCACCTCCGCGCCCCCTTCGCCAGAGTCTGACGGTGATTCTCGATAGGAAGGAGAGGACGCAGGTTCAACAGCGTCCTCTACTGAACAGCCTAGAACTGGTAAACAGGTTCAACAGCGTGGCGTTGACCAGGATCGCCGGTGCTACCTTCCGGTGCGGTAAACCCGGTGGTTATCGACGGGACTCCAGCGGACACACGCGGGACGAGGCAGTGGGTTAGAGGTCATGCAGAAGCCAGGCTTACTGTACCTGTGTGAGCATCCCTGGCTGAAGATGGAGAGGCTGAGAGGACTGGTTGTGGGGAACCATGGGAACCGAGTTCTCCATTCTCACTGGGAAACCAGAGTGTTTACCTGACGTCTGGAGGCCTAAGACCAAATCAAAGCTCTAAATTAGACACAGTGTCGGTTACATTGGTATTCATATACAGCTCTGCAGGCACTGACTGCGAACATCACAGCGAAGGGAAACAGTCATGTCACATAACCTCGCTTGCACTGAAACTACCATATCTGACTTTCTTTAATTCGACTCCCAACATAAACGTGGTCTTCACACGGGCTCCGACCAAACGGCAATCACCGCCGTTCAGACGGTGCACCCCCCGCCGGGCACGCCTCTCACCTTGGATGGTGGGTGGGCAGACGATGAGGGTCTGCTGGAAGGGCTCGGTCTGGCCACACAGCTGAGAGGATCGGGTCTGTAAAGGGACACTCTGCTGGGTGAGACCAGGGATGTTGATGGTCGCCTGCTGGTACAGACCTGGCTGACCCGGCTGGTAGTTGAGTAGCGGGACGTTGCTGCTCAGGGACAGAGACTGGCCACCAGATGACGCCATCTGACACGGCGCGGGACAACAATCATTTATTACCCCAGGTCATCCAATTTCACACTTTCAATGTTAATATCCCGGGATATTACGTTAGCGCACGCTGGCTAACGACGATCAAATGAAAAGACCTGTGGCCTCACCTGGCTGTGCTGGTTCAGCTGACTGCTGAATGTGACTGTGAGGTTGGCAGCAGCGCTGGGCGTGGCGTTGCTGGAAAACAGATTCTTCCCACTCTCGAAGGCACTCACCCTGCGCTTGCAGATGTCCATGTTCTGGAAGCAGGACTTCACACTGAAAACATAGAGGAGAAACAAGGGGGTTTCGTACGGCCGCTGGGATTGCTGAAGTGCACACGACACGGAGGCCACGACACGACATCGCCAAGTGTCCCGCCTTACTGAGAGCTGTGCGGGAAGTGCAGGAGGTGCGTCATGGTGACAAAGGGGTGGTTCAGGGTCTTCATGGGGGTGATTCGTTTGTCCGCGTCCAGCGTTAGCATCTTCTTCAGCAGGTCAATGAACTCCCTGCGGTCAGCCTTCTCTGCCAGGACATCGGTCCCCTCCAGACTCGTCATGTTCACCTGCCGCCACACACACACACACACAAATCAGTGAGCGCGGCCGAATTCAGGACGCCAATGTATTCACGACGCAAGTGAAAAAACACCCTCACCTGCATCATGTCATCCAAACAGTTGAAGATGTATTTCCGAGCCTCCTTGGATTTTATTCCCAGCTCCGCCTCGTGCTCTGAAGGAGTCTAAAGACAGGATTTTTTTTTTTTTTTTTTTACTAATACTATTAAAAGGTTCTGTATGATGCAGACTATTCATCAATTTCGATGCGCGCACACGTTTCATGCTACCCACCTTGAGCCTCCAGAGGGGGTAGCTGGAGTCAGGGCCTCTGTTGAAGAAGCGGCTGGTCTTAGTGCCGGCACTCAAGAGGTATTCGGCAGGCAGGCCCTGGGTCTGGGAGATGTACCGGATCTGATCCATGCAGCCAACACAAAAGCAACAGCTACAGTGTTAATCAGAGTTTAGTGGTGGCTTCCTGGTCCCTGGTAAAGCCTGGTTTTGGAGAAGTACTTCAGATCGGACTTTACAGACACTTTTTAGTCCACGTCTAGGATATTTCCTCATCCCTCTTATTGTATTAGGCTTACTGTTACTGAAACTGAAACAGAGGAAACAAATACACATCACTGATGGATGACAGTGTTGTGTCTCACTGAAGGTAGAAGAGGTGGTGCTGACCTGATCATACTCTGAGGCACCAGGATAAAGAGGCCAACCCAAGAACAGTTCAGCAATAACACAGCCCAGAGACCACATATCTATAGCTTCACAGAAGGGAAGACCCAGGATGATCTCTGGTGCCCTGCAACCAAACACACAAACCTTTGGACATTATCCCAGAATCAACAGACCAGGGCTGTCACCAGACCAGGGCTGTCACCAGACCAGGGCTGTCACCAGACCAGGGCTGTCCAGGCTCCAGCCCCAGATGTTTGTTGGTCAGTGTATCGTAAACTGACATTAACACAACATTAGGAAACGAGCACAACAAGAGCCGACAGGTGCTTCATTTTCGAAGCGTGAATTTTCATTTATATTGTGCGTGGTTATATGACAGAGCAGCAGGGCACCCCACCCAAGCCCCATGGCAGTCTTCCTGAGCCCAAAGTGTTTCACAAGTCTGGTGACATCCCTCATAATACATATAAAAAATAAAAAAACACATGGTGTTTTATTTTGTTGAGAGCATTTCCCGTGCTCAATGCGCATTATAAAGACAACTGAACAAAACAATCCATGTGCACACAAGTGCATACCATCGAGCTTGGAAAAACACAAATTACCAAATATAATATACATGTACTAAATAAAGGCAATATAAGAAAAAGAAGAATTACAATCTTAATGTAAACAGAAGTGCCCCCTGATCGGCACTCACCGGTAGTAACGCGACTGCAGGTAGGTGGAACACACGGCCTTGGAGACGTGACTGGCAGAGCCGAAATCTATGACCTTCACCCTGTAGGGCTGTCTGAGAGGATCCACCAGCATGATGTTCTCCGGCTTCAGGTCAGCATGGATCAGACCCAAGCTCTTCAGCTTCATCAGGGCCGTGGCCACCTGGTGACACGCGGTACCATGAAACACTAACAGGTGTACTACACATACAGCTCCGGGAAGAAAAAAAAATAAGGCCACTGCTCCTTTTTCTTTCCTTTCCAAAAAAGCGGAAAAGGAAGGTTTTGAGTGAGGAACAAATGGGTTGAAATTAAGAGACTACTGCAAATCGAACGTTTCTGTTCTTCATTCAAAACTTTCCTTTTCAAATTTTTTGGAAAAGTAAATAAAAGGTGCTGTGGTATCTTAATTATGGCTGTGGGGAATGTTCAATATGTGTCAAGAGGGTAGCGAGACACACACACACACACACACACACACACACACACACAATGGGGAGAACAAGTATTTGATACACTGCTGATTTTGCAGGTTTTCCTACTTACAAAGCATGTAGAGGTCAGTAATTTTTATCATATGTACACTTCAACTGTGAGTGACGGAATCTAAAACAAAAATCACACTGTATGATTTTAAGTAATTAATTTGCATTTTATTGCATGACATAAGTATTTGATACATCAGAAAAGCAGAACTTAATATTTGGTACAGAAACCTTTGTTTGCAATTACAGAGATCATACGTTTCCTGTAGTTCTTGACCAGGTTTGCACACACTGCTGCAGGGATTTTGGCCCACTCCTCCATACAGACATTCTCCAGATCCTTCAGGTTTCAGGGCTGTCGCTGGGCAATACGGACTTTCAGCTCCCTCCAAATATTTTCTATTGGGTTCAGGTCTGGAGACTGGCTAGGCCACTCTAGGACCTTGAGATGCTTCTTAAGGAGCCACTCCTTAGTTGCCCTGATTGTGTGCTTCGGGTCGTTGTCATGCTGGAAGACCCAGCTACGACCCATCTTCAATGCTCTTACTGAGGGAAGGAGGTTGTTGGCCAAGATCTCACGATACATGGCCTCATCCATCCTCCCCGCAATACGGTGCAGTCGTCCTGTCCCCTTTGCAGAAAAGCATCCCCAGAGAATAATTTTTCCAACTCCATGCTTCACGGTTGGGATGTTCTTGTGGTTGTACTCATCCTTCTTCTTCCTCCAAACACGGCGAGTGGAGTTTAAAACAAAAAGTTCTATTTTTGTCTCATCAGACCACATGACTTGATCTGGATCATCCAGATGGTCATTGGCAAACTTCAGACGGGCCTGGACATGCGCTGGCTTGAGCAGGGGGACCTTGCGTGTGCTGCAGGATTTTAATCCATGACGGCGTAGTGTGTCACCAATGGTTTTCTTTGAGACTGTGGTCCCAGCTCTCTTCAGGTCATTGACCAGGTCCTGCCGTGTAGTTCTGGGCTGATTCCTCACCATCCTCATGATCATTGATGCTCCACGAGGTGAGATCTTGCATCTCAGACCGAGGGAGATTGACCGTCATCTTGAACTTCTTCCATTTTCTAATAATTGCACCAACAGTTGTTGCCTTCTCACCAAGCTGCTTGCCTATTGTCCTGTAGCCCATCCCAGCCTTGTGCAAGTCTACAATTTTATCCCTGATCTCCTTAAACAGCTCTCTAGTCTTGGCCATTGTGGAGAGGTTGAGGTCTGTTTGATTGAGTGTGTGGACAGGTGTCTTTTATACAGGTAACAAGTTCAAACAGGTGCAGTTAATACAGGTAATGAGTGGAGAACAGGAGGCCTTTCTTAAAGAGAAACTAACAGGTCTGTGAGAACTGGAATTCTTACTGGTTGGTAGGTGATCAAATACTTATATCATGCAATAAAATGCAAATTGATTATTTAAAAATCATTATTAAAAAAAGTATTTATTTAAAATCAATGATTTTCTGGATTTTTCCATCTCTCATAGTTGAAGTGTACCTATGATAAAAATTACAGACCTCTAGATGCTTTGTGAGTAGGTAAACCTGCAAAATCGGCAGTGTATCAAATACTTGTTCTCCCCACTGTATGTGATTATATATATATATATATATATATATATATATATATATATATATATATATATATATATATATATATATATATATATATATATATATATATATATATATATATATATATAATTATTTTTTTTTTTGGTCAAACTCATTGTGGATTGTGTATTTCAGGATGTTTCTGGTGTATTTTCAATGCCTTCAGGGAATGTGATTGTTCGGCGCATGTGATAAATTGCACTTTATTGAACTTTTTGGATTAGGAAGTACATAGTACTGTTTCAAACCTGCTGAAGCACCGGCCGGATGGACTTGAGCAGCAGCGGGCTGAACTTGCTGTGCTTGAGGAAGTCATATAGGTTCTGCTCCAACATCTCAAACACAAGACAGGTGTGGTTCTTGTGTTGGAAACACTCATAGGAACGCACAAAGTTAAACTCGTCTGCGTTCTCTGTGCTCAGTCTGCTCAGGATACTAACCTGTGTGGAAATACGAGGATCATCACCGCCATCATCTCCTTTTCCAAGAAAATATGTACAAATATATACAAGTTCTTAAACAATTTATAAATGCAAATCAACAGCCAGTCTAGTCACAGCTTACAAAAGGAAATATACAAATCTGGTTTGCGACACCAACCTCAATTTGACCTTGCCGGGCATACGAGGGATGATTCTTTAAGATCTTGATGGCCACGATTTCGTTGGTGCCACGCTTCCAGCATTTAGCCACCTGACCAAATGTGCCTCTCCCCAGGAACTCAAGGACCTCATAGCTGTTAGCCACAGAGCACAGGATCTCATGTTGCACTAGCTGATAGTCACCCTCACTGTGAGAGTTGCTACTCTTGGTGGTTGAGGTGGAATGGGCTATGGACTGGGCTGTGGTAGTACCCCCACCAGCGGCCGTGCGGTTGGAGAGAACGGGGGCCGAGAGCTCCTCCAGAATCTGGACACTGTCGCTGCTGTCCACCTCCACACTCTTCCTCTTCAGGCTATTCCCATACTGCTTTTGGTATAGGTCGCCTGGCTGGGAAGAGGACGCGGCATCCTTGACACGGCGGCTGGCAGAGGAGGAGGAAGATGAAGAAGAAGGTGGTCCTCGGGCGCTGCCGGTGCTGTCAGCCGCTCGCACGACTGTCTGTTCCCGGGAGCCCGCCCCTGTTGATGGATACCCCTGGTGGGAGGTGGAGCTGTATGCTGGATTGTAACTTGATCCAGAGGGGGAGGGGCCTCTGACAGGGCCCTGCTGGTAGTAAGTGTTGTTGTTGTTATTATTATTATTGTTGTTGTTGTTGTCGCCCACCTGGCTGCTCACACCACACACACTGTTCTCCACCTTCAGTTTCTTGGAGCGGGTGTAGGCGCTGGAGGAGACCGAGGGAGAGGAGAAGACCTGGAGCTGGGAAGTCATGTCTACACAAAATGAGAAACAAATCATATCTTATTGGTACCGCTGGATGATCAGACTGACAGTCGGTTTTCTATCTCGTAATAGATCAACCAGTTCGAACAATTTTGACAGCATTATGACTCAAGTGCACATTACTTAGCTGTGTTTTATCAAAATGTTCTGCTACAGTACAGTGCATGTTAGCTACAGCCCAAGGCTGTGTTACTGCGGACCAAAAGCAAATAGCTGGGCCACGAAAACTGTAAATAAAAAAATGCATTAAACAAAAACAGGTAAACGTTACCTGTGTTTTTCTTAGTCTTGTAGGTCCGATCGTTTTCCCAAAACAGCAGGCCTCATAGCCATTTTTTCTCACACAATTGTGAGCTACAGTAACCACCTAACCGTTAGCTAGCTGCTTGCAGCAAGATACTATGATCGATGGTTTACGGAGAAATCAGCTGGTGATAATCGTCGTTGAAATAAGCCCCACATAATTTAGCGGTACCTAGAAAATATCAAACTGACTGCAAAAACAGCAGTATAGACCCACCCCATCCATGCATAACCACATGACTGTAGCAAACCAGCACTTCCGTATCACCGTAATGATTGAAAACAAGCGCACTTAAAAACGAATGACAAGGCATCAGTGCATTACAAGCTTAATGATTCAGTTGCCATACCAAGCCGTAACGCAGACGCACGCTTTCAAAGTGTTCTCGCTAGTGCAGCTCTAGACCGTTTTTAGGACGGTCTTGGGGTAATAGGCTTACACGCTTTCGTCATAACAGTGGACGCATGATACTGTGGTTTCCATGTATGTGTTCTGTATACCAGTGTACACCAGGGAGTTGAAAATTCTCTACCCACTCCATTTCTCTAGCCAGATTGGAACTAGTGTGGGCTGAGGTGAGCACTGGTTTCTAATGTTCCAGTGGAAACCAATGCCACAGCAATCACATTGACAAACAACAAACACTACCAACAGATAATTTGTGATCATAGGACGTGCAGTGTAGTGCTTTATATACTTCACTTAACTTTAAAGTTAAGAACCTTAACAGGATGCAATTTAAACAGCATTGTTTCAGCCTTTACTTAAGTCATTTTGTATTTGGAAACTAAAGTTAACTAAAGTAAACGCCACCTTAAAATGCTGGTGTAAGCCTTTCCAGTTCAGGGTCAGAAAGAAGGAGTGACAGAATGAGATTAGGAACCTACCTCCTTGCCTGAAATGGGTAATATGTTTTTTACTTTAACCCAATTAGCCCCTAATTTCATGATATCCAATTCATGTTTAAGACCCTGTTTCGCTGTAGCCACTCCCACTGAACTCGGGACAGTCGATTTTGATCGTGGTTACAAATTTCATAGCTTAGATTTCAGTGATATGAAAAATTACATACAAATTTACATAAAATTCAGTCAGATTTAACAAACTTTATTTATTACCTCTTTAGAGGCATACATCTTCTAAAAATATTCATGACAAAATAACATTCCTTTCAGATATATTAGCATTTTGCCTCTACAGCGTTTATATACAGTATCTGCATTGAAATTCATAGTGGTACGAATATATAAAGACATTCTACATTTTATTTAAGAGCATATTAAGACTATACCAGTATAGTCAAAATGAAATATCACCTTCCATATAGTTCCAGGATAAAGACAAAACGTTTTTGAAAAATAATACTGACATTACAAAACATTTGAATGAACTTGATGGAATCCACAGTAAACAACAGATTCAAACTAACGGAGCTGGAAGCCTATAGGCTATAGTGAGACACTGCTGCTTATTTCAAGTTTGTTTATGAGTAAGAAATATAAATGAACCAAAGGCATGCATCACACACAACAGAATACAAAACATGTTCAATGTAAATAACATGCTGTTATTTCTTCTATAATACGTTGGTACATTCAACAGAATAGTCAAACGGATCTGAGAGTACGGACAAGAAAAATGCACTGACATCTATCTAGAACACATGATGACAAACTGTTAAGTGCTTGGATTTATCGAAGGTTTACATGTAACAGCAATGCTGAACATTTATGTAATATGGCAATTAGGAGAGGACAAGTCCAGCAAATCCTTATAAAAACAGGCCACATTACAAAAAGTTCTCAAAACAATTGGTTGACTGGATAACAAAATATGCATTCACACATTTGTAACAAACAACATTCTCAAACAAAATATGCTTCCCAACTGCTGAAGGCATCAGTATCTTCTATGAAAGACGAAATACATAAACAGCATCTAGGAATTCACAGATGTTTGTAACACAGCGAAAATAAGCATTGGGTGACAGTCACCCATACTGAAGTCATTTGTTTTTTTTAGATGCACCCTTTGAATGCATCTCCTGTACACTGACATGCATGCTGACAGTGGTTTAAATACTGACATCACCATTTTAGTGTTAGGCAATACTGGTATTGTCATTAGCGATTAAACCAGTAGTTGGGGCAATTTAAATGAGCGCAATAGTGGTCCTCGTTTGTGAAGAATATTGAGAATCTTAGAGGAAGTCAGGTTCTGAATCTGTGTAAACCTATGATGAAGGAAAGCGACTGTTGCACTTCAAGTATGACCTTCCCGACCTCTCATCCATCCAGGGGCTACCTGAATGAGTGTCTGAAATGCACACTCCTCCGCTTGAGCTTCTCCGGGTTGTGGGACGCCATGTGAGAGAATTCTCTGAAGATGTCCAAGTAAGTGGTGTCTCCTGAAAAAAGGGTAGGAGGGTAACAGAACATCGTCATCTACAAGGGCGTTTTATTCATCGGGGGAATGACAGTTGGCCTACCTTACAACGAGGATGTGTAGAAACATTTTCTACTTTTAATCTACATGCCGCCCTTTCAGAGTAACAACAACGTAGTGTAGGGCCAGAGGTGTTGGGCTACACCCACAATGTTTACTTGCTCAAGCGTCACTTCTTTGTGGCCATGGCAACTGCCAAGCAAACGCCTCTGCACCCCCCTGAGAAAGTCTCAGCTTGACTAATGAAGAGGGAACACAGTGGACAGACGACAGCACCTACTACAGGGGGCCGATACACTGGCCTTTCAATTCAATGTCCAGAATTGATTTGCAATTAATTTAATATTGTATAAACAGTGCTGAAATTAGTGGGGTTTTGTACATCCTGAATGTTATGGGGCAAACTACACAAGCTATACTATTTGTTTTTAATCCATGAATTAAATGCCAGAGGACATTGTGTGGTGTTTTGCCGTATACCCTCAGTGTACATGGTTGACTCAGATGCACTGCCTGTTCAAGTTAATGAAGTTAGTAGACAAAGGGTTACAGCACAGCTATAGAAAGAAAAGAATTAAGGAAGCAAGAAGAAGCTACTGTAGGCATTAAATCACATCTTCCATTTATTTGTTTTTCTGATTTTAGAATGCATCAGCAAAGGAAAATGAACAAAGATAGCGGTAGTGTTACACAAATGTATTCAGAGTCGTGTGTTCTCTAAACAATATTCAAAGAAAATGTACAGATTCAGAGACAGAAACAGTAATGAAAATACAGGAGAGTTAGTTGTATGTTACAAGCAAGCAGTTTCAAGTGTTAATATATTTGAACATATTTACAGCAGTGCAGTCCCCTAGTCAACCAATGGTCCAGTCAATCCACTGATTCCAAAACATTGCACGAGTAAATCGTAGGGGCTTGATGTAAATCACTGGCATCTTTTTGTGATTTTAATTGGTCCATATCTTTTCCACAGAATCAAATACCCTCCAGTTTTGTGTGTAATGTCATCTATTCTTAATTATTATAATTTTTATGCACAGTAGAAACCAAAACAAGGGTTAAACTGGAAGCAGACATTAGGTGACAATTATAAAGGTGGTCTTTGGCTTGAAAAATACTCAAGCAACCCAAACAGAATGCCAAAACAGAAATTCCCAGCCCGCGGTAAATACAACTGACCGAATTTCCTGATAACGATTATTCTTTGCATTGAACATGATGTTGGTGATGTGGTTAGGTCAGAAAGTGCACCGTATCATTGGAAACAGGGGTGACTGATCATCCTCTGACTATGTACACACAGGGCGAGACCTACATCCAGCCAAGTCTGTTTGTATTCATGGGAGATAGAGAGATACAGATAGAGAGTGAGTGAGAGAGAGATGAAGGTAGAGAGCTGGCTTATTTGCGTCGACCAAGCTTAATCTCATGTTCTCTCACTAGTCTGTAAAAGTCCATGGGAAACGATCTCTGTATGTTATGGTTTGGTCCATTCCAATGTCAGGTTCAGTTTGACCATGGACCTCAGATCTAACCTCTGCAATTCCATATTATGTACACTTTTGATGATTTGGCAGCACGTTACACCTAGTTCTTTTTAACAGTATATAAAATGTTAACACACACATTAATTAATTAATCAAACAAAACTAACAGGGCTTTGAAAGACCTGGGCAACAGCACCCCATGCACAATTCAACCACGAATCTCAGAACAAATCTAATACCGTATAGTCAAGATACATTAGAATAACATAATAAGCCAATGTTTCCAACAAACATGTACAAATAACCTTGTCAATTTTAATCTTATATAAAAAAAGGTCCATAACATCACAGTTAGATTGTGAGCTGTGGCGGTCTTCTAAAAAGAGGCATGAGGAAACGACAGTTACAGTTGTGACGTTGTGTGCACTCAGGAAAAGAAAAATTAACAAAATATATCAAGTTTAAAAAAATACCATCTGCATCGTATTGATAAACGTAATACAAAAAAAATACAGAACTTCTGTATTTAAATGATCATTGCACTATTTCTCGGGGCAGTCCACTTAAATGAAGGAAAAAACGTACGCTACAAAATGAAAACACCGAAAAGTAACAGACTGAAATTCAAAATTACTGGTAGGAAAAGTGCATAATGCTGCTTTAAAGTCCATGTAAAAGCTTAACTTTAGAAAAGTCCCAGTCAAGACAAGTACATATTAATGATACTACATACTGTAGTATTTCATCTACTCAGAATCACAGTTCATTCGCTTTATTTCAATCCCCTTTAAATCGCCAAAATGAAAGCCCTGCCCCTTCTCAAAATGCATGCGTCTACTAAAGATCCACCTCATGCCACAACACAGCTGGATCAGTATCCTTAAGGTTGTAATAATCAACTAGTTATACAGACTGACTTATAGGTGTTGAAAGAAAGATATTCAGCAAGGTCTGTTACCCCTTGACGAAACAATGCTGATTTGGCATTCTTTCACAAGCTGGTAGATTGATGAGAGTTATGTACAACATAACGGCATGATCTGATCTTTGGTTCAGAGCACATTACCCTGCCGTGAAACCACATTTACACACACACACACGTCCCACTCGAAATGTGTTAAGAGCAAACAAATTAATCTGGCTTGACATTAAAGAGAATTTATGTATATTATAAAGTTGGTCCCTAACCATTAGTAGACAAATGATCGTACAGAGCTAGTTTTCGCCATTATCAGAGTCAACAGTACAGTTTGACATCATTAGTGTTAATAATATTGACATCCTATACCATTGATGAGCCTGAGGGAACAGCGTTTGGCTTATTCTGGTGGTCTCGTTTAAACAATATAAGTAAGCTGCTACGCTGTCTAGAGCATGGGGCTGACGACTTCAAAAGAATCCTGTTCATTAGGGAAGAAGCAGAGGTGGGAGGGAAAGCCGCCAGAGGAATCTGGTTGAGAAAGGTGTGTTTCTGACAATGTCCCTTCCTGAACAAGATTTCAGACAGTCCTACTGCAGTCCTGGCCTACTATTGGTTCCCCCGCCAACCATCACCAGAAAGGAAAGCCTGATTCACTGGACCAGAACTGCGTGACGGACGTCTAGCACTCAGCTATGTTGAGACAGATAAACTCCTGTATGCATTTCTTATACTGCTGCTCAGTGGGGCTGCTAGTGGGATATTGACCTGGTTGGCCGAACGGTCCCTCCGACTCCCGCATCTCCTCGTTCATCCTGGCCAGACGTAACCTGACGCAGGGAGGAGAGGGAAACAACGTCAGTTGGATTAGGTACATCAGTCGGGCTAAGCCCTGGTCACCAAGCATTTAAAAGGATCCGGTGAGGGACAGGGACCGGTGGCCCACTGAAACTCACAAGGTGACGATGTCGGCATTGGCTGCCTGCACGGCGATACTCAGAGGGTCCTGGCCGTCCTCATCCCCGTCGTTCTGTGTGGCTCCTCGTTTCAGGAACAAACACACCTGCCTGTAGAAAGAGACCGGATCGACAAATGCCCTAGTGGTCCCATATCAAGTCTGCATTTCTGTCCCTCACGCGGCGTAGCCCGAAAGAGCAGCAGGAATGGTATAGAAGAAACGGACACAAATCTGCTTTTAATGCAATTCTTATACTTAATCATTGCAGATTACGGCAGTGGTCGGCTGTGAATTAATATATTTGCATAGAATGGACAATAAAGTTCCATTCTACGCATTTCCTGTGGAAATTTTACCGGCGTCTCAAACACAACAGTGACATAAGTGAGAAGAGGGAATGTGCTGTGCTGCTGCTCCCCACCCTGTGTGTCCCAGATATGTAGCATGGTGTAGAGGGCCCCTCCCCCTGGCGTCTCTTTGATTGACGTCCGCTGCATTCTGGAGCAGGAACTCGCAGGCTATCAAAGACCCCTGGGAAGGAATGCACAGGTTCTCAGGCCGTGGTTGAATGAAGCACAACAAAGCGTGACAGGCCCTGGATTATGTCACAGGCATACGGTACTGTACGGACCGAAGCCTGCATCGAGGCACGTCGCAGAACGCTGAGTCGGCCATTAAAGGAGGACACTTCAGCTCGAGGCTTCCAGTGTGTCCGTCTACTTAATGGTGAATGACAAGGGCCGGGGCGCTTAAAATACACCTGCCGTCACAGTAACTCACCCCAATTACAGCCTGTATAAGCGGGCTCTTGCCATCATCCTCGTCGTTGACCGAGTTGACGTCAGCGCCGTGGGCCAGTGCCTCGGCCATCAGGGGCAGGTTGTGCGCCCGGGAGGCCTTGTAGAGCAGCACCCCCGGGTGGACCTCACACACGTCCTCTGGGTCCGACTGGTTCTCGGGCTCCATTTCAGGTTCTCCGCTAGAGTCCTCGGACACCTCACACTCTGCGGGGGCCAAACCAGAACCACTGTTAACAACTGGGATTCGCATCGCCCCCAGGGCAAATGTGTTGTGCATCGATCAGTGACCGCGGTCTGTGTCGCCTCTCACCCTCCTCCGTGACACTGTCCACCACAGAGCCAAACACCAGGATGTCTGTGCTGCCGTCCGTGCTGCCACCCAGACCACTGTCACTGCTCAGACCTGCAGGGCCAAGAGAAGCCAAGACGGGGACATGTTAAACACTACTGCAAACACCCAACACAAAAGGTTCATCTGCGGTTTAGGGCTGTGGCGGATGGACATTAGCCCGGGTTAGCAACTCACTACGAGGCCCGGATCCCGTGTCGAAGTAAGAGAAGAGATTGTCCAGCTCATCTGGACAAAACAGTGACTCTCGTCTGAACTTCCTCTCTAGAGCTGAAGCGGCTGTGAAGAACAGAGAACAATTTTGAATATTAAATTAGCATTTGAATACTAAATGGCGGTAGGTCAGTCAGCGTATGGTCAACCACTAGAACACTGGATAAGAGCGCGAGGACGAGGAAGGTAGCCTCCCCTCAAATTGCCAGGAGAGACGTCAGGGTACCTGAGGACAGGGCAGCAGGAGAGGCACTGCCCGGCTCCGGCCTGTATTTCCGCCGTGTCTTCGGCACGGTGGTGGCGCTGTTGTGTCTCCGGCACTTCCTCACACTCCAGCGTCGCTCCGACTTCGGTCCGCCGTTCACCAGCACCTCAGTGGCCCCCAACTTCTTCAGGAACTTCTTCTCCACATACTTTGATTTGATCCACGCCTCCTTCTCCTGTCTGTGAGGTGTAATAGAAATCTAAGCGTTTATTGTTTAACTTTACGCAGTACTGCTGTGGAAATTCCCCGTCTAATGGAAAAGTCAGAGTGGGAAATGTGAGATAAGGTTACCAACTAACGGAGACTTGATCCCGGAGTTTGAACAGTGTACCAGTTCTTACCTGGAACTTGAAGGCCCTGGTTTCTTTAGGCCCAGCTCCTCACAGGCTCCCTCATAAATGTGGTTGATAACACCATTTCCCAGCTCACACATTAACTTCAGTAACTCTGGCTCCCACGAGTCCAAGTTAAGAGAACGCACCTTGGAGCAGTGAACACCCAAACTCCTGCAACAGAATCACATAAGATAGATTAGGAAAACCATTAAAAAATATATATATATTTGGATGCATTATGTACTCAGGAGTATTCAATAGCTGGAATGGGTAGGAAGCTATTGAACAGCTACATACAAAAAAAATGTAGGTATTTTATCCATGACTTTATTTATCTGCTTATGACAGACGTGGTAGGATAACATTACTGCTGCTTCCCTAATATGCAACACAGGAAGCTCTGAGGACAGTCCTGTGTCCCACCGTCTTACACTGTGTGACATGGGGTGAATTGTTGCTAGGGGTTTGAAAGGCGATATCCCCATGGGAAACAGAGTAGCTGCCCTCAATGTCACGCAAATCGCCGTTTCACCAACAAAACCCTCTGATATCCAGGCAACTGAAGCTAAACTGATGTGTGGAATACTGTTTGTGTATCCCTCATCGTTCATGTGGGAAGACCCGCGTGATCTCATTTCACCACTTAGACAGTAAAAGAGAAACAGATTGAATATTGAACAGAAGGTTCAGAAAAGTTGGCTATTACACAAGTAGAGAGAATAGCTTTGGCTCTGCAGTAAACCTTACCCACTTAAAAGGAAGAAATCTTAATGCTTGACAGACACCATATTCTAGTGTGAAAGCTGTGATGTTCAACTTTTCCCATGGTCTCCGATGTCACGTCACTCCTCTGCATACTCCACTGGCTTCCATTCAAAGCTTGCCTCTTCTTCCGCTGCGCTCTCATTCCTTACATCAAGCTTCCATTTGTAGTGATGTCAGAATGAAAACTAATCCTCATTGGACCAGAGTATCAAAGCATTCATTGATAATAAGCTACTTTCCAAATGCTTCCTGATCCATTTATGTTCTGGCTCTGATCCAGCTATTAGTTCCTTCTTTGCTATATAAACGTTATGAAGTACATTTAACCAAACTGGGCAAGTTAAAGACAGAAAATGACTCTAAAAGCCAAAAGACGTTTGCACCAGTTGAACAGTACTTAAAGACACTTCCTCAAGGAGCAGAAGGATGTCTAGTGAAGTGCTTGCTGAGCATCTGGCAAAGTCATCGAAAGCAGTGGTTATTTGTACTTTTTAATGTAATAATGGCTATTTAATATAGTGCTTTCCGGGCAAAGAAACCCTTATTGCCCACATAAATAGCTTCTAAGCTTACTCAGCGGTTTAAGGAGTTAGGTCACAGTCAGGATTCTCCCTAGGAGTACTTAAACTTGACAGATACGATTAGTCAATACTTGATTTGGATGTAAAATAAAATACAAATGATCAACACACCTGGTAGCAGAACATGTCTTACGCTAAGCAGATAGCGAGGCACTCTTCTGGCCATTGGCAGGGTTCCATATTTTCAGAGCCAAGATGCCAACACGTGGACTAGAACACTAATGACCCCTCAACCACCCTGTATTAGTACTGCGCTCCGTCGGGGAAGACGGTACCTGTGGATGCCGGAGCACTCGATGCAGAGCAGGACACCCAGGTTGATGGAGGC
Organism: Esox lucius; assembly: GCF_011004845.1. Taxonomy (NCBI): domain Eukaryota; kingdom Metazoa; phylum Chordata; class Actinopteri; order Esociformes; family Esocidae; genus Esox; species Esox lucius. The sequence goes on along the minus strand of NC_047580.1, from coordinate 27,161,235 downwards.
CCAGCGTGGGTCCGCCTGGCCACAGTCACAGCAGTACTCATTGCCCGGGAGACACTGGATACGGTGCAGGATACTCTCTCCTCTGACGCCGCGCTCCCGAGGCTCGCTGGCCGAGTCAATACTGCTGACGGACGGGGAGGCAGTCCGGTCCAGACGCTGGTGACAGGGACACACACAGACACATTTAACATGGGGGGGTGTTGCGGACCGGTTGTTATCACACTGTCGGGCTGCTGTATCGCTACACGCCAGAGTTAGCTTAGGCTGCTTACTCAGCGGTTTAAGGAGTTCGGTCACAGTCAGGTTCTTGGACAGAAGGATGTAACATTGTTCCTGCGTACCTCAATGTAGTTGTAGTCGGGGCTTTCCCTGTAGGCGGAGGCGATGCTGGCCTGCACTGCTTGGATCCACGCTAGCCGAAGCTTCTCCGACTCAGCCTGCAGCATACAGCTCCTAAAGGACAGACAACCTCGTGTTACTCCCTAGACATCTTCAAACGTCACTTCATAGGAACAACTTAGGAAATAACCTTGAATCAACGGTTGGTTGAGTAGCTCTAAGTCACATGCATTTGAACACCTCTGCTCAACACTTTAAAAGCAGACGGCATCCCTTCCTCAGCAAATATGCAGACAGTATGTTCCCTTTTAAATTAAAAATCAGCATGGTATTCTCTAGTGCTTTATGTCTATAGTTCTGATATTATATAATCAGTATATTGTTTTTGTATAATGTATGTTGCCTTAAATAGTAAGGTTATCCAGATACTATGAAGTTGGACATACTTGGTAGGGGAGACAACCTCAAAGCAGAACCTCCTTTCAATGTCTTCACAGGGCTTGACTGAACACAGCCTTAGGTCCTCTACCACCACGGTCAAGGAATCCTATTGGTCACATGGAGTAGAGCCTGGGTTAGTAACTGTGCCTATGAGATAAATGCTTCATCACACCACCACACCTTCCACAGCAGAGAAGAAATGTCACTAGCCAGTAGAAGTTAAGATTCATTTTGATGAATGTAGACGTTTGAAAATTAGAAAAGGCTACGCTCACCCACCAATTAGAAAAGGGGACCAGGTGCATGAACCAAAACTCATCCAGATCTCACTGGGTTTTATGTTCCAGACAAATCACTGTGGCCCAAAGTTGAGGTGAGTTTTCACTTTACTATGTTAAGTGTTTCCAGCTGATCTAATTACATTTGGATATTTCAGTCAGAATGATCGGGTACTGTACTTCTCAGGTGTATTCAGCTATCCAGTAAAACTCCTCCACTGTGAAGGGTTGACTTTCACCAACATGGAGTCGACACTGACTTCCGGAGCAGCTCTGCACTCTTACCTAATTAGTGTGTAAACTCTTGACCCCTCGCCACCTCCACCCACCTCCACCCACCCACCTCCACCCATCCGGAGATGTATATTTGGACTTGCCTTCAGCTTCTTCTGATAGACCAGCTGACTGTTCTGGATGGAAAACCACCTCCTGGGGAAAAAAAATGAAATTACTAAAAGTGGTTGATTATGATGTTAAATGTTGACAGATTTCCTTCTTTCATGAGATGGCGCTGAGCTGCGGACTTTGGATAACAAAAATAATTGTGGTTATGACAGTTTCCAGTGAAGCATGTAAAACAAAAAAACTTGTTAAAGAACAGTTAGGTAACCCTGCAATGCACTTATATAATATGCTTGGAAGTTAGAATGTGGGTGGTTAAAGGAGAGTTACTGATTAGTTGTCCACCTACCTGTTCCACGTCTTAAAGGCATTGCTGGCCCTCTTAAACAGGTATCCCTCCATCACAACACCATTGGGTGCGTCCACATTGAACAACTCTGCCTTTGAATCCTCGTAAGAGAAATCCTGTCATAGAAGAAAAATGTAAAGGAGACCCAGAGTTAACCCCGTGGTTTATTGGAGGAGGTGGGACTGGGGATGTGACTGATGTTGGTAAATGAGTGTACAGGAGATGCAATGTGACAAGAGATTCTCTTCATGCAATTTTTTTGACCGTCACATCAGAATACACTGTAAGCCCTCCTTGTAAGACGCATATATGTGCAGTCAAGTGTTCACAATCTCGTGTGTGTTGTACATGAGATGTGGAAAGCCTGCCTGTATCCTGACAGAGCTTCTCTCTGTGCCGCTTAGGAACTACCATCTGAGAGGTCCACAGTGACACAAAACGGTTGCATAAGAAATTCTTCTGACTGAAGAAATCCTATATTACCCCCCTGCTCTTTTCAGTGTCTTCATAATGCTCATCAAGCCTCTTCAAGTCACTAATGAGACAACAGTGTCTTGGCAAATGAACATTCACTACCGTGATGCAATGAGGTTAATAGGCCACGCAAAATATGCAGCTAAATAGTTATTTTGGGCTGTTATTCTGTCAGACTGGATCCATCACAGATGTTGGTGCACACTGCTGTGTTGTGAAACACGATCTCATCTCTAGAATGGGGCACATCGTAGATGCTGCTACCTGCGATAAAAGCTGAACTAACTTCAACCAGCTCTATAGCAGAAATGAGAGCACAAAGACAATGATTTAGCTGCTCATTTAAAAAAATAAAATAAACATTAGAATACCATTGTTCTTCAATGTCAATCATTTATAGACACTGCAATGTGTACATTTCCATTATTATTATAAAAAAGTTAGCTTAGGCTGCTTACTCAGCGGTTTAAGGAGTTAGGTCACAAAAAAAAAAACGGAATTGGTATAAAACCTGCATACAGTTTGTATATAATTATATAACAGTTTAGGTTGACTATATACAATAACTGCTACATATCAAATCGTGAGCGTACTTGATGGTTACTTTTAACAAGGTATAATTGTTGTTTACATTTTTCTTAAATGCGAATTATTTTTTTTATATATGAAACGTACTTAAAATTGAACTATTTTCAAATGACATGGATGTCCATAACATTTAAATGAACTGCACCTCCCATGGTCGCAGCTCCATCCAAATAAGCTATCCTTCCAAATCAAACAGTGCACGATTGACTTGAGTATTTTATAACTTTCTGTATGGATTGTCTTAAAATGCATTGATCTAGAAAACGGAACGGAAGTGGGCTTAGATTGCTTTAGCCACACAATGTTAATCAAAGTTCCTGTATGCTCATCAATCACTCCTTATTTGAAAAATACTAATACCTTATCTCCCAATGTCTTTTTTTTAATCACAAATATCTACAGTTTCAGCTGAATTTGCTGCTGTTTACTATGTTATTTGAAATATGCTATTCAACACTGCAAGGATTTATCACGAGAAATGTATTTTAAAGGAAGGTAAAATCTACATAACAACATACTACAAATGTAGTCAAGATTATAAAAAGTACAAGTGAATATGTAGGTTAGTAAAGTGGAAAATAAAACTCAACCCACCAGAGTGTGGTCCAACCTTCCAAATATCTTCATTTTCAAGCGTTTTAAATTATCCAACAGCATTGGACGTTTAAACGGGTAAACGAAACTAGAACAGAAACAATACAATACCGAATAAAATGTTCAGTGAATAGAGATCCCTGTGAACAAGTCCACTCTAATTCCTTTAAAATGCTTAGACCGCTACAGCCAATTGTCCGTCGAGTGTAATTACCCCACACACACATGTGCACGCGCTAACCAGCCACCTGCGAGTTGCTGTGAGAGGCTTTGGATTATATCTTATTATCATACAGCTGCTAATTCAATTGCGCACTTTAAAATTTCAAGTCAGATCAGACTAAGGTTGCTCTTGACCTAGAGACCGGAAGATTGTTATGTGACACAGGACTCCACGCAGCGCAGTGACACTTCTACGACTCTTCAACCACCGGAACGAGCATTCTGTAGCGCACGAGAGGGAATCTTTAGTCACTGGATTCCATCTGGCAATGATCCCAGTTACAATAGACAATCACCACTGATAAGCTGTATCCGCCTTTTAAACATGTAACCGAACAAAGAGTAAACAACCAAAACGCAAGCCGCTATAGAAAACCCAAGAGTGTAGCAGCACATTCACCATATAAGTCATTTATGCACGTGTCCATTTTCAGTTGCCATCAAGAATTAAAATCCTTACCGTCTACGTGAGGATACCCTTAAAGTTATCCCACGCTTGAAAAAAAGCAAATATTTTATGCTCTATGATATTAAGATGCTCTTCTGCACAGAGTCTATTTATTATTAATGACCTGGCATCATAGGGAAAATGACTGGCATGTGAATAATTTAACAACAGCAACAGAGCGTCTTGTTAGAAATGCAGTCAGGTTTGCTGCAATGCAAGACACACCAAGGCTACTTTTACTTTTAGGGCATTTACCATTAAATCTTTATTGAGCCAGACTTGGCCACCCTGTACTTAGGTTGTGCTGGTTCTGGTCCTGGTCCAGGTGCCAGCAGTAAGGTAGCTGGGCCAGAGGAGGACTTGGAGGTGAGAGATGTAATCAGACATCCAAGGGACAGGATGGCACTTGGTCATAGATCAACCTATCACAATAGGAGTCATGGGCTCAGATAATAAAACAAAAAGGATTTTTCGGGGACAATCCCATATGTGTTTTATGTAAATGTATGTATGTATATATCTATATATATATATATCATTTTTAAGTGGAGGTCGTACACATTTTCATGAATTTAATGTAGATCGTTAGTTTCAATCCATGCAGGTGAAAACTTTGAATTCTAGCAGTCAGTTCAACAGAGGGTCAGGCTTCTGAGAGCTGCATTGCTTTGCATTCTTACATATGTCAGTTTGAGAAAGAAGCCCGTAACAGAGCAGGGCCCTCTCCAATATCAAATGTCTGCAGGGACAGCAAGGCTCACTAATGATTTATGATGCACCACCCTAGCCGTGGAAACAGGATACTGAAATACTTTGCTTGACTGAAAAGTAAGATATTAACCTCATCACGAACACCTCAGTATCCATTAATTAGGATATATCTTGGACAACCCCTCTCTGATAGTATGTCAGGACTCTCGACAATGAATTATGAAATGCGCCCTTATAGACTATAACAGGGACATTCAAATCTGGACCTCAAAGCCAGTTCCAGTCTATTTTCATTGCAACCCTGTAATCAGAGACTTGTTCAGGCCTGACACACCAGATGGGGAGGTGGAACAGAGAACCAGTAGGATCCAGGAGGGTAAGGTTTGAATACCCCTGGCCTATAAGGTAGGCAATGTTGGTCCTGAGGGGTGAAAGCACTTCTGTTTCTTGTCTCTTCCCTACCAGTTCCACTCACCAGGTGTCAAAGCTCTTAAGAAGTCTCTAATTGGAAGCATTGGATGAAACCAAGAAGTGGTTTGATTCACCAGGACTGGAGTGGCCTCCCGCATGGCCTTTTGGGTAATATGTGGACCCTTGGAGTGACTGTGGAACACTATGCCATTTCATACAGAAACACGTTGGCTTTCCAACACAGTTATTTATATATGCCTATGGACTCATTCACACCAACAGTAAGCTCCCTTGTATCCCAGTTGGTAAAGCAAGGTGCTTTGTTTGATTCCCACCGGGAGACAAGAAAAAAAAAAGTACGAACTACCATAAAGCCGTTCTCGTTTAGACGCCTGCGGAATGACTAACATATAAAGCAGTTCAACATACCATTTAATGGATGCTTCATCTACACAACGATGGCAGCTGTGTTTGTGGCATATGTCACAGAACTGATTAAGATACACACAAACCGTAAGACATTTTGATCGGGATCAGCCAAAGCCAACGTCAAATGAGGCAAAAACGCACTAAATAAGATTACACTAAACTAGATTAAACAGACTGAGGAGGAACGTCATGAGTCCTCGTCCGCCTGGTGATGGGAGACAGGGCTGCCCACTCTGACACTGATTAGCCCAGTCTGTCAGTCTGCAGCCAGGATCTTCTGGTCCCCTCAGCTCTACCCCTGACCAGCTTGGCACCTTCCCTGAGTAGCAGCAGACCCGTGGGAACAGCCTGTTCACGTGGAGTCTCGTGGTCCTCTTAGCTCTCCTTACACTGCTGCCACAGGAATGTGTTACATTCACACATTTACAATTTCTAAATCCCAATTCTGTAGTAAGCGTCTAATGATTATGGTAGCCTTAATATAAGCTATTTAATATGATTTCTATCTTTCTTATGAACACATATTTAAGAATGTGTTTAGTTGAATTCAATAAGTTATTCAAAAGACTGGATTAGATTCAACTTTATTGTCACTGAACAAGTACCAGTACAGTACAACGAAATGCAGTAAACCAGAGGTTCTAATAGAAGAGGGCAGTAATTAAGTCTAATGTATGTTACAGGTGGGATGTATAGATGTGCAGTGAAGGCAAGAAGAATGTAACCTAGAACACACTCTTGGAACATTCTTTTGAAAAGGGTTCTTTGGTTCCTTGAAATAGTTCTAAATGGAACCAAAAAGGGTTCTTTAAACGGGAAAGATGAATAACCTTTAAGGTTCAAGTCAGCACCTGTTTTTCTAGTGCAGTGTGACGGTACTGTACTATAGTGTGATGCGGTACCCTAGAGCCTGAGAGACATATAGTAGCTGCAAACTACAGGCAAACTTGGCCAGGACAGAGTTCCTCCATTAAAACCTGTGTTAAAAATGAATAAGACTTCTCAGGGGTTTACAGGCATTCTCTGCTCCGTGTACCAGGGAGGTGCTCCCCCACTCGCTGGCAGCACTTTATTCTGCTCTCTGCTTTTTGTACTTCATGTCAGGGCACCCACCACAACATGTACGTTTACACAGGGGTTATTGCTCATGTTCAGATGTGATATTTAACACTTACAGAAAGGAGAAGGATTTTAGTGAGGGAAGGGGAACACAAGCATGTAGGTCAGACCACTGCATGTTTTTTAAAAGCAGCTACTAATTTTTCAAATGTCTCAGCCGAGATAGAAGACGATGCTTGAAGTGATGTGAAAACAAACACATTCCCCAAATACTATGATATTAACATCGAATATTCATTCTGGTCGGCATCAGAACTTGCAGAAACACATCAGCCATAAACAGTGGCCATCAACAAGATGTAATCTTGGGGAATCTACAAAACCTACATGAGAACTATTCCGCAGATCACGTCTGAACAGAAGAAATCCAAACCCGATCCACCCACCTCGGAACAAACTACGTACTCTGCCATCGTATGCTCTGCCTACTGAAGTCATACAGAACTCACAGGTGCTCACGGCTCCACGTACATTATTTAATGTACTGTAGTGTGCTCTCTCAAACCACGTACGCAAAAGCTTCGGATAACTAAGAGTTGGCTAATGTGCTCCTGTGGTACATCTTAGCAGTGCTGTGCTCTATATGTATGCATTCATCCCTCACAAGTGTAGAAACTGTACTCACCTGCATCAGAGTCTGGTGGGGCCAATGGTCGGGGAATCAGGGAGATGGAGAGAGAAAAGGCAGCATTATAACACACACAGGAGGACAATTGAGGGACTGATATTCATGCTTCACTGTATCTCAGATTTGAATCCTACTGGCCTAAGAGCCACATAAAGTAACTAGAAGCCGGTGTCCCTGACGTCTGGGCCCTATTTCACAACAACCAGCCCTACAAAAGCCTTATATTTTTGGTTTCTGATCAAATGCTGTACTTCATTTTTCAGGCTAATACACACTTGCCAGTGGGGTCGTGTTAGTTGCCAGTGGCCTTTGGGGCATAAACAGATCAATAACATCCAGTCCGGCCCGTCTTGTTTCTCTGTCTGCCCACAGACTACTGGCAGTGGCCTGGTATGAGCCGGTTGCCCAGGGCTGCCTGTCTGGCATTCTGCCGGCGTGGGGACAGATGGCCACTGATCCTCCCTGAGGTAAGCATTGTCCCTGGGGCTCAGTGCTCTGAAACAGGACAGTTCACTGTCACATGGAGATGATGAGGACCTAAGGAAGTCCAGGGATTATTCGTTCACAGCCAGGACAAGACTAGCCTTGAGCTAGATGGGTTTTGTGCTGTCTTTCATACTCATATGATCAATGTCGCGCTGGACAGCGCAAACAGGTCGAGTCGGGATACATTTCATGCACGTCAAGGAACCATTGTCTTATGGCTTCAGTTCCCACATTTGACGGCTAAAATTATGGTCTTGAAATCCATTCCTTTTTTTTTTTTTTTTAAACCTGTCCCAGAAGGATCTATGTGTTTGCTGTCAACTTCACATCAAACTGAAACCTTTATATCAGTAAATATAGAATGGCAAAAGTGACTGGCACCCGAGACCAAAATGATCTGTGAAAACTTTAAAATAGAACACAAAGAGAGGCTCAATGAGATCAGGACAGAGAGAACTCTTTTCAAATGTCAGCAGTTTACATATTACACAGTTAACGCCACAGATCTTAATGATTAGCAACAACACGTGAAAAGTGATGAGCACTGTTGTTTACAGTAGACGGCACTGGGATTAGCCTCTTAAAACACTTAATTCTGCCTGATTTACCAGTCACATCAATGACCAGGCTTTCTAAAGCAGATTAATAAATTGCCTCCTTCCTAATCCCCCAGTCATAACAGAAGACAGCCTTGCAGGTGGTGAATTCACTGGACTGAAGGGAACGCTGACATGTAAAACAGAAATCCTAGTACAGACACGGCCAACTGACATCATTAAGCCATGTATTCACGGAGCATGGCAACGCTAGAGTCCTGGCTATTGCACACGCAGCATGTTATCCCGGACCTGGCCGACTGACTGAAGAGAAGGTGAGAAGTGCACTGGTGGCGTGCTCACCCGCTGCTGTATCGTGGCGTGCTTGTGTTCCATGTCCCTCTTCTCCATTGCAGACTCAATCACCAACTGATCCAACTGAAAACAAGATTTAAAACGCACACTCAGGTGAGGTTGATCGCCCAGCTGAGATCCGGGAGTAGAGAAGAGGTTAAGCCAAGGAATATCCATGAGACTGTGTCCTCTTACGCCAAAAGTGTAGAAGTCAAAACAGAGTTGAAATCAAGAGTTGAAAACGACAACTCTGTGTTTTTTTTTCAATAGGCCATGGTTAGTTTCACTGTTCTGCATACAGCGGTATGTGGGTACTGTATTTCCCCAGACAGTGTACAAGGCTGCCGAAGTCTAAGACTAGGATTGTTATGGGTCTGCTACATAAACCACCCAAGCTCATTCAGGGACAACACATAATGTCCCCGGTTTCACAAAGCCAAATCAGAGGGCAAACGCACTGTTATGTAAAACAGATGGCAGAGCAGTGATGCAGTTGCCTGGGTCAATATTTTCAATCGTAACCAATTCAGTACCAGGACCCAGGGCTTATGGCCTAACAGAACTGGCCGCGGATGAGGGTGGTGAAGGTGTACTGATGCTCACCTCAGCAGCTAGTTTCTTCATGTAGGGGTCAATCTCATCCAACAAGTTGTAGCCTTGCTGAAAGAGGGAGTACTGGGCATGCATGAAGGACAGCATCTGCAGGATAAAGACATACGAGAGAATATAGGCAATACATCATCGGTATCTATCCCAAACACTCCACAGCGCTGTGCTGAATGTCGACTGATTCGATATTCAGAGGCACTTACAGCATCTAGGATCTCAAACTTCTTCTTGGCTTGAAGGACATTGATCTGCAGGAGGGGAAAAGGTAAGGGTGAGAAACACTTCGGATTACAATGAAACCAGAATCAGTCGGCTGAAACATGTCCCTCTTGTGGACAATAGCGTCTCCTACAGCCCTGTCAATGTCAATGTTTTTTAAAATGTTTTGTTCTTGTATTTTATAAACGTGGTGACATAGATGAGATGATATCAAAATGGTGAATCTATCATGGTCACCGTGTTGGTATTTTAGGAATGAAAACATTGACATTTAGCTCATTGTCAACTTCAATGAATGATGCAAACCTAAATGAGATCTAGTGACACAACTGAGAGGTCACTAGAATAACTCCCCGCACACACGCACACACACACACACACACACACACACACACCGTGACCTTCAATGCCTCTAGCCGCTTTCACAATAAAACCAAACATAGCCACACAAACAGACACACACACACGCACATCAAACACACACACACACACACACACACACATACACACCCACAGTCCAAATTAGAGCAGAGACCATTTGTGCTGGCAGACACAATGTATAATGCAGACAGAGGGTGCCACAGCGATCACACCACATCCGTCACTCTGTTCCCCGAGGCAGATATAGTAGCTCTCTGGAGACGACAGAAGACTATACATCTTCTGAGGTAAAAAACATCCTGAGCTAAAGTGTGTGAACTGGCATTTCCTGACTGACCGAAACGACCAGACTGTTACCTTCTCTCTGATTGTGTTGCCAGCGTTTTAAGGGCCTTCCAGGGAATGTACCGATACATTTGCCTTTCGGGGGAAGAATTCTGTTGTTTTCGGACAACTCTGAAATCTTACGCTGCTCTATTGTTCGCTACGTCTGTCTCAGACTGCTTCCACGTTCTTCGTGGGGAGGTCGCAATGAGGGGTGTTGTACAAAACTAAGAAATCAGTGATTGGAACACATCGAACCACATCTATCTAACATAACCCACAGGCTTCTGGGACTAACCAGGTGGTTTGATCAGTAGTTAAAGATGAAAAAGTATTAAGGAAATATTAGCCAGCCATATTATATTATTTTCCAGACAGAAGGACTAGAAGTTTCCATCTGTCGGAATCCCTGCTGTCCCTGGTATAGTTTCTGCATCTCACCTGAAGCACGTAATCGAGAGCCAGGTGTCGAAAGCATTTCCTGGTGATGCTGAGTGTTCCGGTGGCTTCCTCCACCTCGTGGGGTTTGTTTCTGGGAGCCTGGGCGTTCTTCACCTGGGCTATCTCCATGTCCTCGCGCACACGGTCAAAGTGCTTCTTGGTCTCCTTGAATTTACGGACGTCCCTGAGAATTAGAGATTTGGAACACTTATGCTGTGTGATTTCTGAACTGTATCAGAGTAGATGACGGCAGTAGGAGGACTGCTAGATGATACTATTACACTGATGATAAGAGAATCATACACAAACCACAGGGCACAGGACTCAAACACAAACCATTTCTAAAACACTACAGGAGTATTTTAGGTGCCCATTCAGACGAAAGCATCATTGGTCTGAAATAATCTTCCATTTTAAAACATTCTAATTATCGCTTATTTAATTGTTATCAGCCGATAACAATTGCTAGCTGATATATCAGTGTATCTGTAGCCGCTAGATTTACCAAGGACTGGTATGCTCATGGTCGGAAATGACACTCCTGCTCGTGGTTAGAGGATTGGCCGAGAACAACAAAGTGTTTTTGATAAACGTGTTCCTCATTATTCCACCCTAGTTCACCTTCCTGGTGGCCTCATAAACCACCATGTCTGACATCAGGACGGTCGCAGAGTGCCACGCGGGTTGGTGAGTCAATCTAACCAGCAATACAGTGGGGAAAAGTATGACACAATGCAAATGTTTCATTACACTTACTCTTTCACAAAGTTGTGCAACTGCTGCTTCACAGACCTCTGGGCTTGATCAAACAGAATCTAAAACACAAAATCAGATGCCATTAGCGTGTGTTGTTACCAAAGTGACAGGTTATCACAGATCCTGAGAGGCTTCGGGTTCCACCCAGCCCTTCATTGTCTTGAGTCATATTCAGTATTGACCAACAGAGGGCGACAAAGGACTGGATTGATAACCCGCAAATGTATTTAATGTAAAAACGATAACACAGAAATTAGTTCACCCTTTCCACGCGTACAAATACTGTAAGATGAATAATACACTTGTTTTTACTCACACATGAGCACACAAACACACAACACTCTCCTTCATACAGTACACATCCTCCTTTTCCTCTCTCCTTCTGAGGACATTCACAGTGATTGCTTTTGCCACGCTCCGGGTGCAGTAAAATAGGTCACAGGGGCGGGAGAGAAGAGGGATGGAGGGATAGAAGGAGAGGGTAGGGAGGAGGCTTGGTTATAAATCATTGCCACTTCCACTACTGACTCCACACCAGAGCTACAGAACACAGTGAATAGATGCAATCACGCAAATTGCTCTTCCATCGCTTTGCCCTTAAAACAATGGGATTTCATGTTAGTGTTTTTGCGATGAATAGGTTGGTGGCCCATCCTCTCTCTCTGTCTGACTAAAGGAACAGGGAGTGGTGGCCCGGGAGCATGGCTGTGTTTAGATTAGAAATCAGATTTGGGAGGAATTTTAGGAGACCATGCAAAGTGGGTTTTCCCCCCGAGGGTTATAAAATGAGTAAACTAGTCCTCCGCTCTCACCATCAAGCTGAAACATGGAAGGATAATTTGGGTTTTTTAAACATTTTACATTCATACTACACTGACGGTTGACAAGTGAAAGGAAAATCCTACACCTCTAGGTAAGGTGTTGGGCCATAAGCCTCCAGGACAGCTTCAATCAACATATCAACTGGGTAGAGATCAGGTGACTGCCAACGCCATAGCATATGATACACATCACTTTCATACTCATCAAAACCATTCAGCGCCCCAATAACGAACCCTCTTTCAAGGTCACTTAGATTCTTTCCTCCTGCCTTACTGGTCCATAATCGAGGTCAACTGGGCCTGCTCAGCAGGTGAATGACGGGATGTTAATTGGTTAATTGTATCATGTAGCACAACTGCATGGAAGCAGGAGCAAAGAGCGCTCAACTGGCTAATGTTTCAATAGGAGCAGTGGTTAAGGTTGCATCTGCTTCTAGATCCTTTGGACAGACCTTTGGATCGGTAAATAGGGTCGGGAATTGATGACAGCGTTGCTTGTGTGTTACTACCATGTGTAAAGAAAAACAGAAGAGCAACTCTTTCCCAGGTGACTGAGAATGTCAATGCAGGCATTCAACAGTCTGTCGAGAGCTTTACCGAGAGGGATATTAAAGTTGGGTTGCAGTGCATAAACCCCTCATTACACTGGTTTTTCCTTCAATTTGTCACCTGTCTGTACATTGATTAACATCAATACCCCACACACACTATGACTATGGCACAGTCATTCGAAAAAAGGTCTTTGAGTGTCCATGGAAAAGTCTTAGTCAATGGAAAACAGCATACCTGCTGTGGTCAACCTACAATTACAAAGACGGCACAATACAGCCTTAGTGAGACTTTAAGACTGCATTTGTCAGCATGGCAAAAGAACAACGCAATCAATTTTGTTGAATTACGACTAGCAGCTGCAACCATAATGTCACTAAGTGTGTACTGATGTAATTCCCAATGTGTAAGCTGGGAATTTTCATGGCTATTTTAATTACTGTATGAACTTCACTTGAGCAATGAGAACAAAACAGACAGAGAGCAAGCAACAGAAGGAGAGAAGTGAGTATGGTGTGTCTATCCTATAATTTCAGGACACAGCAACCTTCTTGATTAACGAATACAGGAACTCTTTTAGTTCCAAGTCTGCCTCAACCAAGCAGCCATAAATATATTCATCAGTTAGACCTCAATGTTTCCAGTAAATATACTGCTTCTCATGCTTCTGGCCCAAGGTTTGTGGGATCGCTCTCAAATTATGCGGCGTGTTAAGAGGCAGACGCCGAACACCCTTTGTCACTGTAAATCAGCAGAGCTTGGCAATGTAGAGGAAAAGCACTAAACGGCAAGATCTCTCTGTCTCTCTCTGTCTTGCCGTGTGTGGTCGATTGTTTAGCTTTGCCTGATCCAAGTTAAAAAGACAGCAAATGAGAAACTGTTCTGTTGTGCGACCAAGAAATCTCAGAGACACAAGGACAATTCAAAACACCGTCATCAAGGCCTGCCAGGACGGACAATAAACACTACTGACTGAAGGAAGTGTGGTTGCCATTTTTGACCCCCTTATGAGACAGCTACTAAATGGGTTGCCCGCTGTATTACTCACCCATAGAGAGGTTTGGCATTTACATGCCTACAGGTTGCTCGCTGTGTGTGTGTGTGTGTGTGTGTGTGTGTGGTGTTTTTGTGCATGTGTGAAGAACGGAGACAGAAAATAGCTAAGGGGTCAGGAAGCGTTGTAAAGCCTCAGCCTGTGGCATTCATGAGCTGCTTTGTGGTGACAGCAGGCTGTGTGTGTGTGTGTGTGGGTGTAAGTGTGTGTGTGTGTGTGTGGAGTCAGAGCGTCTGGAGATACGTTGTGTTAATTAGGCCAAGATTACACAGGTGCTCCCGGCTTGTGGAGTGAGAGAAAGAGATGGCCTGCTGACCGGGGAGAGGTTCCACGGCTAAAAACAGGGCTATCGGATAGTTCCTGAATGATTAAAACGACAGGAACAGGTTAAACAAAACTCCTGTCTGACATGTCGTTAGACCTCAAGAATGACGCTACACACAATAGCATCACTTAAACAGGCCAGTTTGGACAGGGTGATATCTGACGCAATCCAAAGATCAGGTCTCCCTTCCACTTGGTCTGCAATGTAATCCTCACTGTACTTAACCAGCTTCATCCGGGTAACCATAGCGCTCACTCTTTGCATGGGAAGGTTGCAGGAATGCTACTGGTGGAATGCTAGAGTCCCACTTTGCCCTCTCGTCCATCAGCTGTTGCGCTGGCCAAGGGAACAGAGGTTTCATCGTTTCATTGGTTACATACACGTTCTAGTTATCGCGGTTGTAGCTAAATGCCTTTGTCTCCTGAGCCTCCTGAGTGGGGCTTCCCAACATCTCATAAATTTTACTCAATACTCATTCTAATCAGAATGTAGAAGAATCTCAATCCCAGAGTATTTCCCAGAGTATTATGTGTTTTTTGGTCCACAAAGCAGAATATCTAATGTAAATGTAACAGAACGCTGTTCCCGTTGCTGTGTACTCCACATGGCTGTCATCAACCTTTCATCAACCTTTCATCAACCTTCCAAAAACAAAGGATGTTTAGAGAGCCTTAAGTCTATCAATAATTGATGAACAACCAAAATGGACTTTCACGCTTGAACAACAACTGGCCCTGTTTTCTTTTATGTTTTGTTCTACGAAAAGACAAAAAAAAATCCATTGAGTGAACCCTTCAGAGAAGAAAGACCAGGCCTAGTTTCTGAGCTTGGGATGGATATATAGTTGGCTTGAGTCTGACTTCAAAGAAAACACAGCCTGTTTGTTCTGGTTGGGCCGGCCTGGCGCAAGAACTGGTTTAGCAGGAAGTGAAGAGACGCCCTCCCTCAAGGCACATGTGTCTCCTTCATGTGAATGTCCACACGTGTGTATGACTGTGAGAAGGGGTTATAAGGGGTTGGCTATGGCAGGACCAGTTGGCACAAAGCTCCTATTTGTCTGATTGTTTTAGTAGTCTTGGAGGGGTATCGCGGGTTAGGAGGCAGCTGCTGCCATGCTCTTAACCAACACACACACACACACACACACGCAACCCTTCATAGGGGGTTAAGGGGTGGTTGCAGATGTAACACTTTTCCTTTTTTATTAATGCATCTCGTTATTCTGCTGTTCTGAACAATAAGTGGACAGATGGTATTTCCAATTTGCTGCCAGTTGTCGGTAACAAAAAAAACGGATTCAAATGCTTTAACACGAAAACCCAAACTGGCTTTGCAATTACTTTTCGGATGGTCGAACTACAAAGCAGTTGAGAGCTGTTGGTTCAAAAAGAAAAGATCATTGTTCAAATGTTTCTAATATTGGAGACCAAAGAGGGATTCCCCTTGATTCCCTAGTGTATCACTATCAATCCCTCCTGGGTTCTGGCTCTGCTCTTCCTCATTCTAGACATCAAAGCAATAGGAATGCTAATGTCCAGCGAAACAGGCTGCTGACTCTCTCTAAGGCAGACTAAAGGTATCCTGGAGGGGAGACTGAGGAGAAGTAGGGAGGGGTGACTGAGAGGGGAGCAAAGGGAGGAGAGGGGATGGAAGGGGAGAAACCATTTAGAAACTGGGGGGGGGGGGCAGAGTGGGGAGATTGAGGGGAGAGCAGGGAGAGGAGACTGAGAGGGGAGCAGGGAGAGGAGACTGAGAGGGGAGCAGGGAGAGGAGACTGAGAGCGGAGCAGGGAGAGGAGACTGAGAGGGGAGCAGGGAGAGGAGACTGAGGTGAAGAGGGAGAGGAGACTGAGAGGGGAGCAGGGAGAGGAGACTGAGGTGAAGAGGGAGAGGAGACTGAGGTGAAGAGGGAGAGGAGACTGAGAGGGGAGCAGGGAGAGGAGACTGAGGTGAAGAGGGAGAGGAGACTGAGGTGAAGAGGGAGAGGAGACTGAGAGGGGAGCAGGGAGAGGAGACTGAGGTGAAGAGGGAGAGGAGACTGAGGTGAAGAGGGAGAGGAGACTGAGAGGGGAGAAGGGAGAGGAGACTGAGGGGGGAGCAGGGAGAGGAGACTGAGAGGGGAGCAGGGAGAGGAGACTGAGGGGGGAGCAGGGAGAGGAGACTGAGAGGGGAGCAGGGAGAGGAGACTGAGGGGGGAGCAGGGAGAGGATACTGAGAGGGGAGCAGGGAAGACTGCACCCAACAGTAACAGTAAACTAACAGCAACTGAACTGTCCAAATATCAGCCTCTCTCATGACCTGTTTCACTGTTGATTTTTCTCCTCACTTCTCCCCTTCATGGACTCTCATGGAACCGTTGCCTGCATGTTGATTGCAGTTTCAAATGGGCACATTTCTGTTGCTCCTACACTCGTCATCCACCCTTGTCCCAGGGGCCTCTCCCATTTGGAAATGAATGCTGCACCCTTTTCTATCCATGCCACTTTACATATCCTCAAACTCCTCTGACGGAAACATCAAACGTGGAGAAGGGCTACTGGACTTCAAATGACAGAGAAAGCAGGGGTTCTGAGTTTAGAGAGAAAAGAGGGAACAGCAGAGCAAGGGACATAAATTGGCTTCTGGCATCCTTAACCTCCATGTCCAAACACTGGGGTTTGTCTCAGTAATCTAAGTCAAAATTGTTATGGCAGTTGGTGTTGATGCTCCTAGTTAAACGTTACATTAAAATCAGTTGAACTTGTGCATCTCAAGGCAAACAAAATGTTTATTTTTACTCTGAAGTCGTGTTAACAGGCTTTTTTTTTTAGGTAATGTCTCTCTGTATAGGACGAGCTCATTCACTACACATTACAGTCTTACATTTAAGATTCAATTATGCATTTAGGGCAAGATGCGATTGTGTTATTGATTGTCATTCAAAAAACTTGGAAAAAAAGCAGCATCACCTATTTGTTTCGATAAGCATCTGGCAAATTGTGTGTTTGTGGTTGGTTCATTTTGGCACTTAGTGTGACATGTGTGCCTTAGTTTGCTGAAACCAGAGCAAATATCTGACATACTGGGAATGTTATGAAGAACCATGTCTGACTGACTTGAGAACCAGTGACCGGGTCATTTTTGTTTCTTCAATCTAGCTTGCTTTCACACAATATCCACTATTTTCCTCCAGTTATATCCTCTGTTTTGTTTTGAGCCTTTAAGTGTGTAGGGAAATGACAAGCCTGATCCTCCTATTCTAACTGAAATGAATGATTTGCGACAGGAATGAAACATTCCACAGTAACAGACGGACAGCTTGGACAGCTGAGGTTCCATACATCCATCTCTTGCCTGCAGATCTACTGTGGTCTCCTTCAAGGCAGGATCACCCAGTGCCGATTGGCAGGTGATTGTATTTACATGTCGACCATACCGATTCAAGCACACAGTGATCGAATGACTCAGAGAAAGAGACACACGGAATCATCGGTCAATGAAAGGTTGCTGCCTGCTGAATAATTTAAAAGACAGTTCAGACTGAGCCCCTGACCTGTGTTAAAGGGAATTGGAGACCGATGCGATGCCTAAATGCCTTTCCATTTCTTAGCATTTCAAGATGTGATTACATCATTACGCTGAGGGCTGCCTAGTCTCTGTGGACGGTGGATGGACAGGACGGGATCTGGCCTAGGTACAGTGGGGACAGTCTGGGGAGCTGAGAGAAAAGAAGGTGCTGGTTGGAGAGAGAGAGTAAAAGAAGAAAGGCTCACCATGTGGTAGTTAACTATTTCCTGGAGGCTCTCACCACACTTTTCGAGGCACTCCTGCAAAGAAAACGAGACACAATAGCTTCAGTATACTGTATTTGTATTCAGCAAGATTGCAGATGGAGAGATCCATTTTTGTTACCATGCCAAGATTCATTTCTTTTATGAAAGTAGCTAGTTGACATACACACATTGTTATGACAAGTTATGAGAAAAATACATATTTTGCTAATGGACACTAAGATGAAAAAATACAGGAGACCCACACAAAGTATTGTACAGTACTATGAGAGAAGGAAAACATAACTGTAGACCCAATTCCTTTCCATCTTTATGACGGAAAATACAAATAAGAGCAGCGTTTAACAAGATCCTCAGAATTAGACACATAGAGTGAATCCATTGGGAAGCCAAGTACTCGCAGGCCTTTAATGCCACTTAATGCTGGCGGCAACCAGTCTACTACAATTGGCAAACTGTCAGGTCTTAGGAAGAGTCCTGGAGACAGTGGTTCTGGAGAGAGTGGTCCTGGAGACAGTGGTTCTGGAGACAATGGTCCTGGAGACAGTGGTCATAGAGACAGCGGTCATAGAGACAGTGGTCCTGGAGACAGTGGTTTTGGAGACAGTGGTCCTGGAGACAGTGGTTCTGGAGACAATGGTCCTGGAGACAGTGGTCATAGAGACAGCGGTCATAGAGACAGTGGTCCTGGAGACAGTGGTTTTGGAGACAGTGGTCCTGGAGACAGTGGTTCTGGAGACAATGGTCCTGGAGACAGTGGTCATAGAGACAGCGGTCATAGAGACAGTGGTCCTGGAGACAGTGGTCATAGAGACAGTGGTCCTGGAGACAATGGTTTTGGAGACAGTGGTCCTGGAGAAAGTGCTTTTGAAGACAGTGGTCCTGGAGACAGTGGTTCTGGAGACAATGGTCCTGGAGACAGTGGTCCTTGAGACAGTGGTTTTGGAGACAGTGGTCCTGGAGACAGTGGTCCTGGACATACATGGGACTCCACTAAAGGACTGACCCCTATTTTTTGACTAATCCAATAGTGGAGTAATCCCATTCACCCATAAGTTCAGCAACTTATTCAGGCAAATGGCCACATTTCATGTGATGAGCCTAAAGCATCATAGAGTAGATGTATTTTTAACGTGTTGTGTGTGAGTGATGTCCAGCGAGGTTCTAAGTCTGAAACCTAACAGATGGGAGTGTTGAGCAGACTCATTCTGGATGCAACTGAAACTCACCGAGATCATCTCATCCTTCTTGCACTGTTGGGACAGGTCCCGGATCCCGTTCACAAATAGTTTGTTGGCGCTGACGTACGCCTTCCCTGCCTCGATCATTCCGCTGCATAGCTTTACCAACTAGGGTTTGAGAGGAGAGAGGCAAAGAGAGGCAGAGAGAGGCAGAGAGAGGCAGTTTGTGTTGGAGGATAGAGGGAGAATGACGGGTGGACATGAACAGCACCAGATTACAACCTCGGACGATGAACAGCTCTTGAATATCTGTGAATTACAACTGGTGAGATGAAAATCTTGAACGTGCCGTTCATGTGAGTCAAGCAGAGATGAGAGCCACGATTGAAAAGCGAGAAGAGCGACTTGTTTGGTCGCCCCTCAGATGTGGACCATGTGCGAAGACAGAGCTCTGTTAGGATACGGGAGTTCTCCGTACATAGAGCAAATACCAACACAATATTTCCTAAAGTCGATTTTAAAACCTGCTCACCACACTAAGTGATTATGCATACGTGCTCTACAGCTGCATGTTTGTTTTAACCCTGTACGTATCACCTTCGGTAAGGTGCTGTGAGGCTAATTCTCACTTGGCCTCCACATGTTAAGCCATGACATAAGCATGCAGCTAAACACAAATGTCACGGCTACTAAGCGTCCAGGATTCAGGAATCATCTTCTCCATTAATACTTGCATAGGCTACCAAACAGTAAAACACAGCTGACAAGCCAATAGCACAGGAATCTGTAGAGTGAAAGACTTGAACCTAAGAAGTCATCAAAAGTCTTTCACAACTGTTTCACTTTTGACAGCTGAACCTTTGACATGTACTGTCAAATGTCCTGTTTCGCGAATGGTTGTTGTTTCTTTCAACATTGCAAGACAGTGAATGAAGGTCAGCCTCTTTCTTTTACCCAGTTCTCAAGACAGCTGCTAGCCAGACTCAAACTAAGGCTGGTCAACCAACCGTATCCTCCATACCAATCCTAAAGGCCCTGCAGAACTGAGAACTGGGACTGAGTGGTCCTGTTGAGAGGAGAGTTCCACCTGTTTCCCTTAACTGGAGGGAAACGAAAAGGCGGGCTGGAGGCGGGATTCGTGGTTTGACAGTTGGCTTCATGTTGCTTGTTCCTTCTGAGTGTGACAGTAGACTTCTGCTCAGAGTTATGGTGGGTTAGCCAAATCAAACTCCTGTGAGTATTCTGGACAACCAATGGGCATAACACTTGATATGGTTGAAACATTTTTTATTTTTTATTATTCATTGATTAATGCCAAAAGCTGTAGATTACAGAATGTATACTCGATTCTACATCCGCCACATCACGATGAGGCAAACAGCCTCCAAACACTGTCAAATGGAAACATTCGGCCCTCTTCGTAGCCGTTGTTGGTTTGCAGCCCGGCGCAGGGTGCCAATGCTGATAACAGCGAAGACAGAGGGCAGCCTCAGACTAACCACTGCTGACACATAATTCACAGGAATCAAGGACAAACAGAACAGATGGGCCGGTGACATCATGAGCACAACCGCAAAGCATCTGGCTCGCTCGTTAGTGGGAAACTGGATGCTTTGAAAGCCAGCCGGATGCATTCTAATGTTGTCGGCCGCCTTTCCTTTACCCTGCTCTTCCCTGCCTTGCCACGTCACATTTTGCCCACACAAACCTAAACCATTAAGTCAACAGGGATTATGCTTTCCTTTTTAGTCACAGACTGTAGTTTTATAAAGTCTGGTCATATATCACAAAGACACTGATGTGCTGATGGGTGAAAATCTACATCAGGACTCCAATTACTAAACTACTCGCCCCAGTCAGGTGGTATAGACAGGAGCGCTTCACGCCACTTTGAGTGTGTGTGTGTTGTGTGTTGTGTGCGTGTTTGAGCGTAAACAAGGCAGTGGTTTTAGTTGCTAGCTCCGATCACCAGCATCCCTTAATCCTGCACTATAGAGTTCAGTACTCCATGCCTTTAATCCATCATAAGTGCAGAAGGAGATAGGATGTACAGTAACATAAAATAAGCACCTAAATACAGTATGGTGTTGTGGCTGCATCACACCCACATCATTTGGCAAACGCCGTTACAGTCACTGACGACAGTGAATGCTAACATTTTCAAATGTTCTCATTCCCAAGAGCCTCTCCCCAAAGAGCTTCCTAGAACATACTTTTTGATCAACATCAAACCAAATCTTTCTTTAGCAAGAACAACAATGGACTGTTTTATATTGCAGGGGTAATAGGACAGTTAGGCTACTCGAAAATGTCATCCCGAGGACGGTAAAAGAGATATTAAGACATTGTTTTCTTACCTTGTCAAGTTTAGCTTCAATCTCCACCACCTCTGTCTCAACTTCATCAATGTTTGCCCTGTAAGATATAAAAAGATGTGTTTGTTAGTACAGTAACAGCACATACTCTATATATTCCCATGTCCCTGGAAAGACAGGAATGTTACATCAATCTCAAACTGTCAGTGAGGTTTTTGGATCCCAACACAGACATACTGAAGCTGAGAAACGCATGCAAAAGTCAAAAGTGTCAGAGAGACGCCGGCAAACAAGTGATTAAACTAAGACAAAAGTAAGAGATAGAACATTCAGCAACGCAACAAAAAGTGCTACCTCCAAAGTAATAATAAATAATTCTCTGTCTTCTTACAAGGATTATTTTCTTTCGTTATCAATAATTTTTATTGTCAGGTTGTATCTTATTGGTTAGGAAGCATTTTTTTTGCAGTTAAAACGGTGACCTGTCGCACAGTTGAACCTCAAAAAACCCAAATGTGGTCACCATTACCTCACCATTCTGTAGTTGACACCACCACCACACCCCAGAGCATATGGGACCTGACCCTCTGCCCATCCCCAAGGGAGTCGGTTAGACTGTGGCCCACCACTGTCCCAGTCCGAACCACTCCGAGGCCAGACCGCTGTTTATACAAGCCTCCTCGGTGTGCACTGGGAGACCATGGAGGCTTGGAGACCATGTTCAAGGGTGACGAAGGAACTTATGGGAGGAGGAATGTAATGCGATCATATCAACTCACTGAGCGGAAATCTGATGTGTCTCTATCGTCGTCTGCTCATGCTGCTGTTTCTCACTGCCTAGTGGGGCCGGCGAAGGCTCATTTCACTTGAGTCAGCCAGTCAGTGTAAATCAGAAAAACACATCATAGCTTCTTACTTGGTTCTTAGCTCTCTTACCACAATAGCAGCAGAAAGCGGCAGCGAATTGTCAAACCTTCTCCGACAGAACAAGATAAGATTGTACCATACTCTCTCTCTTTCTCGCTCTCTCATCCTCTCTCCCTTTCTATTTCTCTCTCACTCCCTCTTGCAGCTTATCTCTTTAGTCTTCCACTGGAATAAGATAAGATGGTGCTGCATAGCACAGCACTGCGCCAGCTCTGTGTAATGGAAGCTTCAGTATACACAGCCTACCTGCCTTGATTCGCTGCTATGCATGTTCCCTCTGTCTCTTCCTCTGCTCCTCGTCTTTCTCTCTAATCCTCCCTCTCTCCCTTTACTTCTACCTCTACATCTCTGTCCATCCCCGTGGTCTTGGATACATTAGGCTGGTTGGCTGGCTCAGGCTACCACATGCAGGGCTCAAGTCTCAGAGGAGTAAGGACGCCTTTCGCTCCTTCCCTCTCTGTCGCCATGGCCACATCGGCGTGACCTTTCACCTGGAGCATGATTCTTACAAACCAGGAATAATTAAAGAAGGCAATGGATTCCAACTACACTGGCTAATCAATACCAAAGAGCTCAATGCTTTTAGTACCTGAACTGACTCCCCCTCTTATGACCTGAACTGACTCCCCTTCTTACTACCTGAACTGACTCCCCCTCTTAGGACCTGAACTGACTCCCCTTCTTACTACCTGAACTGACTCCCCTTCTTACTACCTGAACTGACTCCCCCTCTTATGACCTGAAGTGACTCCCCTTCTTACTACCTGAACTGACTCCCCCTCTTATGACCTGAACTGACTCCCCTTCTTACTACCTGAACTGACTCCTCCTCTTATGACCTGAACTGACTCCCCTTCTTACTACCTGAACTGACTCCCCCTCTTATGACCTGAACTGACTCCCCTTCTTACTACCTGAACTGACTCCCCCTCTTATGACCTGAACTGACTCCCCTTCTTACTACCTGAACTGACTCCCCCTCTTATGACCTGAACTGACTCCCCTTCTTACTACCTGAACTGACTCCCCCTCTTATGACCTGAACTGACTCCCCTTCTTACTACCTGAACTGACTCCCCCTCTTATGACCTGAACTGACTCCTCCTCTTATGACCTGAACTGACTCCCCTTCAAAATGTTTAGACAAATGACCACACCCACTAGGAATTCAACTGTGAATAACTCATAAAGTTTTCATAGCTGATGTCAGTTTTAAACAGCCCTCTTAATATATAATAACATTTAGCTGCCGGGCCTCAGCTCTGCTTTTGTAGAGCTATTTCGCTCATGCCTCTGAGAGGTAAAATGACAGTGAGTGCTCTTGAGATGTCATGTTTCTTTCATTCTTCCATGTGTCTTCAACATGTGACGTTAAAACATTGACCCATTTAAAACAGCATCCACAGTTTATTCTCTCCGCAGTGTTTCTTCAGAAAGGAAACATACATCGTGAGCAGCGAGCTCTGAAGGATGTCTCACACAGATCCGGCTTAGGCCTACCTAATCAATAATGCTGTTACAAACAATTGTTAATGGCAGTGAATCGAAAAAAACAAGAGCATGTCAGATGGTTTCAAAACGGCTGTACAGAAGGCTGGGTCTGGCCGTGTAGTGTCCACAGTACAGTGGTCTCATACAGCTGGCATGGAGCACAGCCCCTGCAGCTGTTAGCCTTCCAGATGTGTCTGTGTAGCAGGTGGGGCTCCCCTGGGGGGACAGCTGCTCCCCCTGGCCCCTGACCCCCCATCACCCCCACCTCCCCCCACCCATCACTCCATCTTGCTGCAGATGACATTACGGATGCACACAGAGCCCCAGGGCTTGTCACCATGGTAACGTCCATGCAGCAGGCAGTGACAGCTCCCCGTCGTGGAAGTCGGTCAGTCAATCCCCACTCTAGACACGGTCACAACACAGCCCAACGTTGAGTAGCCCTTAATCAATGGACCCCTGCTGCTAATGACTCGTCCATGGACCTTTACTGCCAGTCAATAACAATGAACATGTATTGTACGCTAAAAAGGAGTACTAGCCCTCCTCATTGATCTAACACTTGGGTTAATGATGTGTCCTGATGTCTCCTGTAATATGAATTAAATCCCATGGCAAGTGTGTTCAGCCACCGTCCTGAAAATGTTGCTTGATGCTGTAGAGTTGCCGGTTCCAATTACAAAAAAGCAGCAATCTTGTGGCATCACTTTACGTTTTCATTACGCCATGTAGTGGCAAATCTGTCATTTCACCATTTAGGATTAAGGTTTGACAAGGGCAAACACCCAAAACAAAAACACAGCTGTCCATTACAGTCATGGTTGAAACTAAAACTGGTTTGGAACAAAGCACCATCTACTGGTAATGGGCACTCACACTGCCCCTAGTGGACAGTATGACATTCTACAGGTAATCTGGTACCCGTAGAATTGGTACATTCTGGTGAATTCTGTAAAAGAATGGAATGAGATGACTAGGAGTGGTTTTTCAAGTGACATTGTAGATCTAGATCTATGTGCATGTATTTTGTGTGCTTGTTTGTGTGTGTGAACAAAAAGAAATAAGAAAAAAAGCAGATTGTGCTGAATAAGGGGTACTCCGGCTGCTGTTGGCCCATTGACATGCTGACTGAGCTTCCACAGAGGAAATGAAGGGCTGAGGTGCTGTTTACTATGCCAAAACAATGACTCCAAACACAAAACGCCTCGTTTTTCCTGTATTCCTGTCAGGGCAACTTCTTATCTTAACTAGATTCACATGGTCGCAAACCTGGAGAAAGTGGAACAGCCAAAGTTCAAAATATTCTCTAGCTCCATCATTGTCAGCAGTGAACGGGCAGGACCAGACTGAGCTAACAGGAGAGGCATCTGGGCTGGAGGCCCCTGAGGGTTGAGGCCTGGAAGCCTGGCCTTGTGCAGAGCTGCTCGGTGGCTGGTGGACTGTGTGGCTGATGAGCAGGGGGGCTACAGGGGGGCTTCAGGGGGGCTACAGGGGGGCTGCAGAGAGCCAGCGATCCGGAGAACAATCACTGACCCCAGAACATGGACTACGCGACCAAGCCAAAACAAAACTAGATGCCAGCTGAGACACAACAACCTACCAGTAGCCCCCCACTGAATCAAATCAACCAGGGATGGATGTCAAAACACTCTCAGACAGCCCGGGAATACAAATGAGAGAAATAACAGCTAAGGGTTAGCTTTAAGTGATGCTTTGTAATCAGTGATTGTTTGATATCACCCGCGGCAACACTGTTACACTGCCTCGTTTCTTTTTCCTGAAACTTCAAGCCATTGTCAATTTCCTTTTTTTCCATTGACTATTCCAAATATGATAATGATGATAGGTAATGTTAGCGAGACATGATCTGTATGTCAGGGGAGAGGGGATGTTTAAGGTCAGTCAGAGGGGGACATTGGTCCCAGATCTGTCTGAGAGAACCCCATTGTGACAAAGTAACTTCCTGTCTGGGGGGACGAAAGCGTTTTGTTGTAATATTGATTGCTTTAGTGCTCTAATTGAGGCCCTTGTGCATGGCTGGATGGTTGATTGTTGGGGGGATGGGTCTTTGTTCGTGATCGGATACCCTTCATTCTCTGTACTCTCCACCCTTTCACTCCAATGGGCAGCCAGCAAGCACTATGTTGCTTCCAGGTCATTCTTCGCTAACTGCTTGTACCTGCTAGTACCTCCTGGTCTGGCCTGCCCGGCACTCTGCACCGCCACTGTGTGATACTGGGTCAGACAGGTGCACCCCAACTATGGCAACTATGCTCATTCTGAACAAATCCATCCCAATGTGTTTATAGAACAAACAAAACAGTCCTCTCGAATGCCACCAAAATATCTCACATACCCCCTTACGTGCAATCTAGCGTCTGCCATCTGCCTGTTGTAGTGTAGCATGAGTCCACATACAGCTAGAGACGTTGTCCTAGCCTCACACCACCTCACGTTTCTCCCAGGTTGCCAGCAGCTGAGTTCAACAATCTACTGAACTCTGAGTAGAGGTACGAACTGGAAGGTTTTTTGTAATGGGAGGGGTTTGGTTTAACTGAAGCTTACAAATCTGTCCGTGTTCAACCTTTGCATTGGATGATAACACAACAGAACTGAAGATCAGGAATGACATTTACATTAACAGGTGGTCTCAAAAAAACAGGCACATCCCTACTAAGCCACTCCCCCACTCCAGGGTTCCTCTACGGTTCCTTCTTGAGAAACTCCATTCAGAAGTCAGCGCTTATTTTAATAAGAAGAGTCGAGACAGTTGCATCCACACACACACACACACACACACACACCAGCCCACCTGTGAATATTTAGTCAGGACACCAGAACAGACATTACACTGCTCTCCAAAGGAAGATACAGTATACACCTGAGTTGGACATTAAATGTTTCCGTTGCTCAACAAAACATTATGTGGTCAGTGGGGGAAAGCAAAGGAGGTTAAGGTAAATTACTGCTTGAAAGTGAATTGCTAAATCAAGAAAAAAACAATATAACAAAAATGGCTATAATTCTATCGTAGCTATAATTCTTCTACATGTGCCTGAGAAAAGAGCCAGATGTCTACAACAATGTAAAAATGTCAAAAGGACAGAGACAACAAAATAATCTAGGTTACTACTCGACTACCTGCTCCACTCTGTGTGCCTCAGGCTGCATGCCAACCCTCATCTTCCCAGGGCTCGGAGAGACAAGCTCTGACTGAAGTGGCAATGACAGCCTTCTCTGCTACCTGACCTCGCTCATCCTCACACAGACGCGCACACGCACACTACACACGCGCACACACTCATACACACGGGGCCCCGGGGATTCGGGGGATCAGGACAAGGAGACGGTTGGGGCCCGCTGACAGGAGAGTTATGGGGACGCCTGACTAGAAATCTGTGACGGTTTTCCCCGATTCCACAAGACTCTGGAGCGCAGGCCATTCACCAGTCTACCCTCAGTTGTGAGAAACAGGCAGCCAGGGTTACTGCCGGTCAACATTACCAACTAGCCACGTTTTTTTTCTTTTTCTTTCTTTTTTTCTTTCTTTTTTAAAACGCTCCAATACCGCAACAAACTATGTTTGAATCTCTTGGTCGGACTGCATCGTTTAAAAGCAGATTGCATAAGAGTAAGAAATTCAAATCTCAGTTTGGGTCCACTACAACAATACACTCCTTCCCACGTTCTGAAATTACCACTGAGTTGTCTGGGATCATCTAATAGAGAGGTTTAACTTCCTGGCCAGGAGATAAGCTGCACAGGCATCCTCTACCAACCAAGTCTGATCTGCCTGTGTTGTTCAATGCATATGAGGGTGTGGGGGGGGCATCAGACTAAGCAGGCCACCGTACATGAGTGTTGCTGGTGAATATGTGTGAAAATGGCTGTATTTCCATGGGGCAACTGGAGGCATATTTGCACGCGGAGACCAGCTGAGCTCCGTTTGGCCCAAGAGGGACACCGTACCCACTGATCTGAACTCCGTAACGGGAATTAGAGGTGGTCTGGGGGGGCCAAGGACGAGTCATTCCGCCCACCCTTGCAAATCCTGAACAGTCTGGATTGGAGTGAAAGGCCGGAGGAAAGAGGATCAGGGGTGTAGAGAAGTGGGCTCCATTTCTTTGGCTCCTTGTTTGTTTTCCCCGCCTGACTGAACAGTGAACTCTCCTAAATAAACAGGGTCAGACTGGAGATATTAGGGCCACTGTGGTGGAGGTCAGTCGGCCTGGGTCTGACTGAGAAAACCTCAGGCTGAGGGTGAACGTCGGACTACCTGTTTCTGCACTACCCACTACCTCTTGCCCTCTTACCATCTGCCCCACATTACCCATACTAGCCATCATATTACCAACGATGCTTCATTATAAGCCCTTTAAGTCAAAGCACGGCAACGACATAAACATCACCATGCTGTATTTTGAACAAAAAATTAATGCAACAGCGGCATTCAGCTTTTAGGCACGTTTTGTAACTACCACAACTAACTGTTTTGTGCAATAAGATTTTAAACAATTTGTAATTTTTCAATCTAGCAAGGATGATTGATCTTAAGGAACATTTTAAAACAATAGCAAAAGCAAACATCTTAAAATGTAGTGTTTTTTTCCTGTTGGACCTTATTTGGGCACATTCTGGACAGTACAGGACAGCTTTTTATGAGCCTATTGGATAAAAAGCTGTGAAACCGTTGGAACAGACCACATCCCTTTTTAAACCATATAATGCTACTCTGGAAGCCATTAGCTAGAGTAACATTACACAGTAACATGGCAAATTCTACAGCACAGTATGCTCTAAGCATCTTGTTGAACCTTCTGTCAGTCCCTGGGAGAAAGATCCCATTTGACACGAGTGCAGAAAGACTTTAGCTCTGGCTGTGTCCAAGAACAACCAAAAGTTTCACAGGCAGTCCCTGTCCCAGAGCTAGAGCTGAGGAGATCATTTTTATTTAATCTGACCACATGCATCCCATCTTCTCAATGTGCCAATAGAGAGAACAGAGAACAGAGACACATTCTTCTGCTGAGTCTTTAACACAAATCAGCCCCTTCTGGCCAATGAGGATGCAGCTACGTTCCTGGCCTTTGTGCCATATTGTTGCCAGAGCCTCCTGGTTGTCGTTTAACTCAAAACAGTCCAAGAAATTCAGTCCAGCAGTTAGTTTGAATAGAAATCCTTTACAAACTGTAAATGATCTGTAGAAGTCAATGGTAACTGGACTGAGACACAGTAAAGATATATATTTTTTTAAAGTGTAGCATATAACGTAACCTTGAGTTCGGCTTTTACATCAGCAGGTATGTGTAGGAGGGCTTAGATGTTGGCAGTACATTCTTCAAGACCTTACTGCGAAGGTCTCTAAAAATCACCCCAGTACACACAGCCAACACTAGACAACTAACTCAACCTAGTGAAATTCTGCATGTCCTTCCATAAGAGATAGAAACAGGAAATTACAGATAAATGTGATGATGCAGATTATGTCTAGTTCATTATCCTGTATAGCATCTGTCTGTGAGGTCTTAACATGGCCGTCACATTCACCACCCACCTCCCATCTTCGCTCAACAGCAACAACTTCACACAGGTAAAAGCTGATGTTGAAGTGCTTCAGTAACTTCAAGCAACACTTATCATCAATGGACAAAGCAAGTTGCCAATAAGCAGGAATCAATCATTCCAAATAGTAATTACTCACCAGTAACCTACTATATCAGTCTGAAGGAAGTACAGACAATAAACCCTCACACTTAAAAGTGTAATTAGTCACTTCGCCATTGTTGCTGTGAACCGGAATTGACCCTGAGAGGGTGACCCGACCCTGAGAGGGAAGCTGAGGAAAGCTGCCCCAGGCCTGCCACAGTGAATTACCATAATACAATGTGTACTAATAATAACCAATATCAAACGTAACGTATTTGTTTTTCAAATAAAAAAGAACAAAACGATTTAACCAATATCAAAATACGCTTGAGCTTTAGGAAATAGCCTACTTTATAGATTTTTCTGACATTCTGAAGTCATCGTTTCCTCTTTTGGAGATCTTCTGATGCCTAAATAATGAAGGTGACATAATGGCCAACTTTAACCCAGCCTGGGCACTCTGTAAGCCACACAAATAGGCAAAACATCTGGATCATCTAATTTTAGCAACCATTCAAAAATGTCTAACAGACAGATTTATAGAGCAATTGACCTGTGCAGTAGCAGCAGTACCACAGCATGACAGTTTAATACCGAATGATTGATGCTGTGCTCGAAAAAAATCTCAGAAATATTATTGAAATTCTAATTCCCATCCAAAACGGCCCATGCATCCAACAACATTTTATGTGTTTTGTTCTCTTATCTGAGCTGGATCTTAAAAAGATTATTTTGCTGTATCAGCCTTTTCTGTTCACATTTCCAAGCTGTAACTTTGGGGATTGTAAGCACATGTCTGTAAAATGCGGCTTTCATTGGTACATGGCGACACAAGACATTTCAGAGAAAATAACCAGAAATAAGTTCAGACCCAGAACAGCCCCAACCAACATGCTTCAGCCTACTCATTGCAAAATACCCGGTCTCCATCTTTATTCTCTGCGCGATGTTGTTTTACCTCTTATTACTGACTGTTAGAACTGTTTAGGTAACCAGATAGGCAGCCATTTATCTGCTGAATCCCAGAAGGATTTGCCTGTTAACACTGAGCTGCCAGTCTAACTGAGGGGACTGGGGAGTGGCCAGCAGGAAAGGCAGCACCAGAGCTTATCAGGGAATCTGCAGGGATTTGTGGCCGTGTGGCCGGAGGACGTCCGTGATAAGCCTCTGGCTAAGGCCTCAGGACGGCGGAAGAAGGTCAGATGAGTTGTTGAGGAAGAGACGGACTGTGGCATAGAAATGACTAGAACTGGAAAGCCCCTCAAACCAGGACAATTACACTCACAGATAAAAAATAAATTACTTTGCTGGTCAATGCATTGACTTGAATGGACATTTTCGTTCTAGTAATGCTTCTATGGGATGGGACTACAGCACTAGCAGGCCATCAGAACACAGACCCTTGTCATCAGTCTTTCCCAAAAGAGAAGCGTTTGGCCAAGGCTAACTCTAACCCCTAGCCTGGTGCCAAACCTTGGATGCCAAATCTCGGTTCCAAACCCGGGATGCCAAACCTTGTCACTAAATTTACCCTAACCGGTAACCGTAAATGTTATTCGTAATGAGGCGTTTTTCATTTTGAATCGATTACGTTAAGGACCAACAATAGCGTAACATTAAGAAGCAACAAGTAATCGCACCGATTTATGTGCATACTGAAAGTAATCAGTTTACAAAATAGTTCCATACCCAGGTAATTCCTGAGAGGTATGGTTGGACTGAGAGGAACTTTGTCCCTCCTGTCGCCACAGATTTGATCTAAACCACAGAATATTACATTGTATGGGGAAAGTGTGCCCAGCTGTATGGCTCAAGTGGTCATGGCACTTAGAACACCAGGACAATGAGTTCAATAAAAATGCACACATAAATCTAGGTGGCTTTGAATAAAAGTTTATGCTAAATATATGCTATATTCTCATCTCAACATGGACTCAGTGTCTTTCTATACCTCTCAGCTAATTGCAATACAGATCGCCTGCTCCATTTTACCAAACAGATAACCAATTAGTGTAGCATCCTCATTAGCCAGGAACGGTTTCACTGAGCTACAGACATGTGTTTGTCCTTGTGTGCGCACGCGCGCGCGCGTGTGTGTGTGTGTGTGTGACACATGTAGATTTTCATAAACAGATCTGAGATTTAAAAATATCAACACTATATGCTGTATGATCAATGCAACAAAGGTAATTCTCTCTGACTGTCATTACGTGAGGCAGCTGGCGGTGAACACGCTACGCATTACGCAGCTAGTCCTGCTAACCACATACCCTGGTCCCTGCTGGGGTGGGTGCCGCTGGGAATGTAGCCCATTGGAATGTGACACTTCAGAATGAGCTGGCCAACAAAGGCTGTCACATGGAGGACATAGGAAAGGTTTTATCCCTTCAGCATCGCTTTTGGTCATTCCTCATATGGGCCAAAGATCTCTGTCAAATTGCGGTAACCTTGCCTACATTTATATTCAAAACATAGATGCGCACGTGGATTCCAGTCGGGATACAGATACACACGAAGAGAAATGAATATGATTGGACAGGGTAACTCACAGGGCTGAGCTTGCCCGGCGCAACTGTAGTCCTGGGTAAGTTAAGTCAACCCCACATACAGTACAGTGGATGCGACTGGTGCATTCATTTGAATTGTTGGGTTAAATTCAATGAAAAGTCCGGTTTGAGATAAATAAATAAAAATCTCGATATATTAATCAACCCAGGTTTGAAGATAATAAATAATTTGATTCCATTAACATTTTTAACAGGCTGGTTGGACATACAGTACACACACGTTATGTTACTATTTGTTAGTACATAATAATCTAAGGCACTGAATTCCACAAATGCAAAGTCAACATAGGCAATTGTTTTAAAATTGATCTTGCATAGATCCTTTTGTATTTTGGTATAGAGTTGTAGGGCTTTCCCCAAAAAATTATGACAATGACAACAATGAAAATGCCTAGTGTTATTTTGCATAAAAAGCTGAAGTTGTTGTATTTACTGCTGTATTTACTGCTGGGGGGAAAGTACTCACATTTTATTTTATTATTTGGGGAAGTAATGACCCTCACTGTCCATTTTCCAACAGCGTACTGTACTTACCCATACCACTGTAGATCGGCCTGTGGGTGTCCTAGAGCACAACCAAAACCACCTATTTGTTCCAGACAATCTCATACACACACAATATATTTTTATAATGTTTAGCTCATTTTTCAGGAATTTATTTGTAAGTGCATCTGGTGAGGGTGATTTTCCACAGACTCTTTAGCTTAGCTTCTGGTTGATAGCATGGCTTGTAAGCATCTTACAACAAAACTAAACACATACACAGAGAGTCTCCTGGTTCAAAGGGAGTTACTTTGGACTGTGTAGCTCCAACCAATTGGTGACAAGACAACCGCCAATGACGAACTCGGCTGTATTTTTAAGTCTATGTGTGTCTGATAAAAGGCGATGACCAGCGTGTTCCCCCTTGCTCTCCCTTTTCAACATTTGTGTCGACACTTTACAGACGTCTCAGTGCCTGTCTCGTTAGGACACATAAACAAATTAACGCAATCTAATAATGCCTTTACCGCAATGGCTTATATCGCCAGTTGAGTAGCACAGAAATACGGACACTTTGTCGCACCATGGCTGGGAGGAGCTCGACCAATCTAGAGGTAGTGACAACATGCTGGATACAGTGCTACAGTATGGTTTAATGTACCATACAACAAAATGGCTCACGCATGTCACACTGTCATTAGGATTGCAAATGTGAGGGTAGGATGTTGACCAACCACAGAAGAGATAAAGGACAGAGTGTGAGGGCAGGATGTTGACCAACCACAGAAGAGATAAAGGACAGAGTGTGAGGGTAGGATGTTGACCAACCACAGAAGAGATAAAGGACAGAGTGTGAGGGTAGGATGTTGACCAACCACAGAAGAGATAAAGGACAGAGTGTGAGGGTAGGATGTTGACCAACCACAGAAGAGGTAAAGGACAGAGTGTGAGGGTAGGATGTTGACCAACCACAGAAGAGATAAAGGACAGAGTGTGAGGGTAGGATGTTGACCAACCACAGAAGAGGTAAAGGACAGAGTGTGAGGATAGGATGTTGACCAACCACAGAAGAGATAAAGGACAGAGTGTGAGGGTAGGATGTTGACCAACCACAGAAGAGGTAAAGGACAGAGTGTGAGGGTAGGATGTTGACCAGCCACAGAAGAGGTAAAGGAGAGAGGCCAGCTAAGGGTTAGCACATGAGTCGTCTCGGCTGGCGGAGCAGGTTTACATTAACGCAGGGTGGTCCTACATTACTGCAACACGCAAAAATGTCAATGAAAGATTTAGGGGAGAGAGGAGAGAGTATGAGCACACACACACACATCCACACACTCTTACCCACACACACACACACACACACGCAAGAGTGACGAGCCAGGCAGAAAGCGGGAGAGAGCGGGAAGCAAATATTTTGGCTTTAAGAAAGGGCCATAGACAATGTTCCATTGTGGAAAGGGAGACAATGAGGCACATACAAAGAGACAGGCGAGGCAGCAGCCCAGCTCGAGTCTCTGCCTTATTTCGGGCAGCAGCCCACCAATCCTCCCAGGCTTTCTGGGTATACTGCAGACAGAGAGGAAAGGAGAACTGGTCTGTCAGGGTCCAAGTGTCTGTGCTGATCTTCACCTCCAAAATACTGGACATTTGAGTGAAACCCTGACATTTCAGTCGAATGACTGACTGGGAACTGTCCCAGTGAAAATATCTCCCTAGACACCCACTATGATGTCCAGTCAGGGCTATGCTGGTTGGGCTGAGGCTGAGCTGGCCCGAGGGTTAAACATGCAGCTTGGCTTGCACTAGAAAGACATACCAGACGTGTGAAGCACTCAGCTCTTTCCTGTCTGAGAAGTTGGAGATGTGGCTCGCAGAAACAAAAGACTGTGCTTCTGTGCTTCACAGAGCTGTCCTCACAAAGAGCCATTATTATGCTACATTATTGTTGGCCATTTCATACAGAATGGAAATAGATTTTTCCAAATGGATTTTTACATGTCCATCTACAAAGGGGAAAGAAAGGCAGAATAGGTTGAAGGAAAACCTCCAGTGTAAGAAGTTTGTGTAGCACGTAGATAAGACACACACACCCCATCAAGCGAGCATTGAATGTTTACAAAGACAGAAAGACCGAGATAACAGAAGAGGTGAGCCACTGGTGGGCTTGGGTCTGGGCCATGTCAGTCTGTCCCCACTTTCCCCCAGGTGTTTCCTCTGGTCTGTAGTCAGCACTCTTCCCCTGACGTCACCATCTGATCTGGGTCTCTCCACGCCACGACTCCCATCCTCCCCAGTGGGCGGATGACCAGGATGTTGATCAAAACCCTGGGTGAACTATGAACTCACACAAGCCTGGTCATGTTCAGACCCTACCTCGCTGCCTGCCAGAAGTGTGAAAGAGCAGAGGCAGGAGTTTGTTAGTTTGTAGAGAGAGAAAGGATGCACAGCACTATGTTGATTTGTCTAGCCTGCAGAGGTTCCCACAGGACCTTCTGAAGTCCAATGAGAGGTAACTGGAAACAAATAGGAAGATTTCACAACATTACCAATTACCTTGACACTTGGAATCACCATTGTGGGATGACACAGAGGATGGAAGATCCATTTCCTTAGTTAACAATGCTGGACAGTTCCACTGGAACTATTATCTCTCTGTGGCATTTGAGCGAGTCTCGGTGGAGATTAAAGAACAGGGCAGCAACGGAGCATCAGCGTGCAAATGACGAAAGCTTCCGTCACGGCTCATTTGGCTCAAAAATAAACCCCAGCCTCTAGAGACTAGCCCCCTGTAGACCCTCAATAAACACAATAAAACAACAACTAATGACTCCACTGAAGGAGAAAGCTGAAACTTAGCCAAATGAAGGCCCAACACACAAGCACAGATTGTTAGGCTGCAACACGTGTGATCGCCTACGGAATACAGCAACCATCATCTAAGATCACTGAGTCAAACGGACGCACTCATTATTACAGTGTAGTGTGCCGGTACTATCCGATTTAGCGTGAGTCAGCCGCACATACAGACACGTGTTTCCCAGAACCTGGACTCAGTAGTGAATCAGCCCATAAAGAACGGGGTCTCTAACACCGGGTGATGAAGATCCGGGTCAGCGACCACAGCACGGGCCGGATCCCTCGTCGGCCTTCACTCAGAACCCTCTTTAATATTTCAGGGGTCTGACGCACTTCCTGATGCTTCTCCGAATCCAGTAGAGCCATGCGAGGGATGACAGCCAGGAAGTCTGCTGCCCCCCCACTCCACTCGCCCGCCTCACAGGGAAGCAGTGACGAGGAGACGGGAGTGAGAGTGTGAGAGGGATTGGCCAAATCAGAAACAGATGCCTTGTTTTTGGTCTGGGAAACACATGTGATTCAGCAATCTAGAATCAGGACCAGAACACCAGAGATCCTGTGGACCAGAACCTATGCAGCTATAGTAAAATAAGCTCTCAATCAGATGAGAGTCAAAAACAGCTAAGCATCAAGTCCTTGGACACGTTTAGCTAGCTTCACATTATCCTCACATATAGCGCATTCAGTTAGTAATCAAGCCTCTTGAATTTTTCCACATTTTGGTTTTGCTACAGCCCGAATTTAAAATAAGATTTTGGATGACAGATCTACACACAGTAACCTACTGTATAGTATAAGGTGAAAACAATTATTTTTGAAATAACAACAATATCGAATGAACGTATGTATTCAGACCCTGGAGTCAATACTTTGTAGAAGCACCTTTGGCTGCAATTATAACTTAGATATTTATTGAGTATGCCTGTATTAGCTTTGCACATCTGGATTTTGGGGATTGTCTCCCATTCTTCCATGCTCCGTAGTTGGATGCGTAGCAGTGAGGAACAGCAATCTTCCCAAGTCTTTCTACAGATTCTCAATGGGATTCAAGTCTGGGCTTTCACTGGGCCACTCAAGGATTTTCACATTCTTGTTCTGAAACCATTCCAGCATAACTTTGGCTGTACGCTTGGAGTCATTTTCCTGTTGAAATGTTCCCTAAACCAGGTTCTCAACAAGGATTTGGCTGTATTGGGCTCCATTCATTGTTCCCTCTATCCAAACAAGTCGCTGCTTTACTGCAGCGGACTAGCATCCGCACATCATGATTCCGCCACCACCACGCTTCAGGGCATGGATGGTTTTAGACAGGTGATGAGCTGTGCTGCTTTTTGCCAGATTAAGCTCTCGACATTTAGGCCAAAAAGAACAATTATCTCATGAGACCACATAATCTTCTGCCTTACGCTCTCAGAGACTTGCAGTTTCCGGTAGAGCTCAGACTGACTAAATGCTGTAAAGAGTTCTTCCATTGGCAGGGTTCTCATCCCAGCCAAGAAACCCATTCTGTCAGAATGTTCACGGGGTTCTTGGTCACATCCCTGACCAAGTTCCGTCTTGCTCAGTTTAGTTATACATCCATCTCAGTCCACTGGTGTTCATGGAAACTCTCAGCACCCTAGAAATCCCCATACAGACCCCTCCATGTACAGTTTCTGCTCTGAACCTTACAGACAAGTAAAGCGGTCAAAATACCTTCTGAACGCACTGTAGTCCTCCTGTCATGACACACAGCTGGATCAGTGTAATTGGAATAGCCTGATTCTCAGCGCAGGCCTTTGACTGTCACGAGGCTTCAGTCCATGACTACAATTCCCCACTGCTATCAGTTACCATTGGGGAGTGCAGAGGCAGATCCTATTTCCTGCTCTAAATCCAGGGAATGGGACAGAATGTTAGTGGGGGCGTATCGTTGACACACCTGGACGGCGCTCCTACTACGTCCAAGGCAAGACGCGTATTCTGAACAGCTGAACGGACTGGTCGTCAGGAGAGACGTCATTCAACTTCAGACACATTCCCTAACTCTGCAACAATCTGTTGCTCAAAATTCTCATGTTAACCACTACAACTGCCAAGTCCGGAAGGAGAGGCAAAAAAAACCAAGATGCCTAACTCGAAGGAGACAGACACAATAATGAGTATAGGCACAACAAGATTCGTTGTCACTTTCCACGGCCAAAGGTGGAATATGCCAGATGTGCCATCAGTACACCAACATCAAAGATCTTAGTTAACATTGCAATGAGGCTGCTGTGACTGGGACCGGATACAATAGACTGAATGGTGCTAGAGGATCCAGTGCAGACATTTACAGTAGGCCTACTACTCCTGCTACAGAGCACAACATCTCATCTCCCACTACTGCAACTTGTCCTCCCCTGATCCCCCCTCAGCTGGCCTGGCAAACATCTGCTGGCCGATTCCTCACCCAGGACCGATATGCACAAGGCCACGGAGTCCAGTTCAATGGAATAACCCCTAGTTCAATGGAATAACCCCTAGTTCAATGGAATAACCCTTAGTTCAATGGAATAACCCCTAGTTCAATGAAATAACCCCTAGTTCAATGGAATAACCCTTAGTTCAATGGAATAACCCTTAGTTCAATGGAATAACCCCTAGTTCAATGAAATAACCCCTAGTTCAATGGAATTCTTCATATTGAGGTATGAAGACTACACGAGGGAGAGAGTGACAACGCCCGGGAAGGAGGGAGAAACAGAGAAGAAGGGACATGAGGGAGAAAGAGCAAGAGAGACAGAGAATGAAAGTGAGAAAAAGATAGAGGATGAGAGGATGAGTGAGAAAGAAATAAGATGAGAGGGAGAGAGAGAGCTGCTCATCATGTTGTCGCCCCTCAGAACACAGTCTCCACTGGCAGAGACCAGGGAAAACACAGATGAGCCCACTAGATTGATGCAGACCTGGCAGACACATTTTGGGCGTGTCGCAGGAACACTTGCAATTTTCTTTTTTCAAACCAATAAAACATGGATGTTGAACTCATGGTCAGAACAACAGACAACGGAGGGGCACATAAAATGCTAAGCGGTCCAAGCCCTCTGAATTGTCGGAGACCTCTGTCCTCAGTCCCGTGCTCCTCGTCAGCATGCCCTAAAGCCTCCTACAGTAGAGCACACTGTTCCGGTATAGCTCATCATGGCAAATCCCCCAGAGGCATTGGTACCACTTGTATTAACTCTGAATTATAGCCCATTTCAAACATATCACCATAACCTCAGTAGGCTGCAACGTGACCTCAGTAGAGTCACGTTGCAGTGGCTGCTTAACTCTTTGCCAATGGCAGGTCAGAAGGAGGGGAATGTTGACAGGGCATAGTAATGGAATAACCATAGGATAGACCTGTGACCTTCAATGGGTTTCCTTCCTTTTTTCGATTTTCCTTCATTCCCTTTCTGTAGTGGGGAGGACATTTATGACTAGTTGATACTGTATGAATAACATGGACATGACGTGTATTTTATAGATTGTTTCAGTCCTTCTGCTCTGCAGGTTTGCACCTACCTTGCCTGTTCCCAGCCAGAAAGAGACCTGACATGAAATTGGAGTTGTCTAGAAAGAGATCAAGAGAAACTAAATTTTTTTTCTTCTCCCAACAGTTGAAAGAAACTGGATCGAATTGAGGTGTTGCTCTGCCCCGATGGGAAAAACACTGCTTGTCATTTTTTGAGTCAGACTGACTGTGAGAAAAAAAAAAGAAGAAAAAGTGTGCAACTAAGAAAGCCTCAGAGCCATGAAAATCTCAGGTCTTTCTTTTCAGCGATCCATGTGATTCATGTTATGACATATTAGGCTGAACCACTGTCAGTTGGCTCCTGCCTCCTCCTCTTATTCATTTAATGCCGGCTGTGATGGGAATGGTAATGGCTGCATAACCTTGTGCATTCTATATCTCTGAGGACACAGTGTTGAGTCAGGGTCTTTACGTTAACAAAGCTTGCAGCACAACCTGTGGCAAACCGTTGTGATTGAGGTGAAAGAAAGGTGCCAACAGAAGACGTAAATGAAGAAAACTATTGACAGTCACATGTCTTGAAAATTAGATTTCCCATCACTTAATAAACTGTTCACAAACTCTGTGTGCGCGCTTAAGGCCAGCCAAGGCAGGTTGCTGTTGGTGCTAGGCTGCTGGCCACAATCCCAGGTCTCTTTGCCAACTTGCAGGATGTGTTATAGAGGTGGATTACCACCACACACACACACACACACACACACAAATACACGCAAACAAAACAGAAACACAACCCTGTTCAGCATGCAGCTCCCAGCACCAAGGCCCATTGTGTGGAAGTGTGTGAATAGCGACTTGCTATTCATCAGACAGAAATGAGAAATGAGAGGGACAGCCAGGACTCATGCAGAGCCTCCTGCCCCATTCAACACAAAGACTAGGATGACATCATCCCTGCGCAGGGTCCCCGGCCACTCAAGCAAGCCACAGCCAAACTCCTCCAGTCTGTTAGCAGATGCTAAATACTAACTCGTAAAACAAACAGGAAATGAAAGGACTGCTTTGTAATATTTGAATAAATTGGAAATCATTTGTACAAATATTGCAGCGTAATTTCTCCAAAGAAACAGCTACAGTTGCAAATGATGCAATGAACTAGATATTTACTGTAGACTGCTGCTGTTTCTAGCTTTCTTGGACTTCTTTTGTTGTGGTTAGATCAGTGTCCCCGACCCGCCAATGGACAGTAGAAACCTTTCATCCTAATGAAACAGCAACTGAAGTCGTCCTTGCTTCATCTTGAGATCTATCACAAAGCCTCTAAATCATCACACATTCCCTTTGTCTTGGCATCGGCTGGGAAGACATCTCTGCTCTTTGGGACATCGATTTTCCAACACTTCAGTAATCAAGTTGAAAGGGCTGGGTTCTGTAACAGCTGCCTACTTTGACTGGCTAGATGGCTGGAGAGACTGGTGAGCATGAGACAGGCGAGCCAAGACTGAGCTCCAACTTGCAAATGTGTTTAATCATTTTTTAGAAGATGAAAGCCAAGCCTGTGTTTTTGCCTATACTTTCATTTCAAACAGAAGAATATAACTCAACTGCCTGAGCTGAGATGCAGTTTGTTTATAGAATGAAATGCCTTAAATTCAGAAATACAAACATTTATTTAACAAATGGTGATGTGTTTAAATGTACTCAAACTCAATGAATACACAAAAGCAAAACTAGAAGAACAACGTCTACGTTTGGAGGTGAAACACCTCGACATCGTGCTCTCCCGGGATCGATTAGTTAGAGAGTGGGCAATGTGGGCTAATCCCTGATTAGGAGGGAGACTGTCAAACTGCTGACTTAATCCCTCTCACTCATTTTCATCACCTGGAGTTGTCAGCTTTTTCTGCCCTCTGTACAGCGTCACCCACACCATCAAGGGTGTGAATTATACAGGCCTCTCCGGTAAGCTACTGCAATGTCATTAAATCAGAGAAACAGCCCCAACAATTGTCAGGGGTGAGAGGGAGAAAGAGTAGTCATTTACCTAATGCAGGATTTCAAATAAAACAAGGGGCACATCCGTGGGAGAAACATTGAAATCTGTTATTTATCAATAGACTAACCCATCTATTCACCAGAACTGTACGCTTTCTCTCATTGTTTCACTGTACAGTATTCACAGGTGTTGGTATCAGTAACGGTCATGGCGGTGAAGATGGATGCATCTGATGATGGGCAGCTTGATGTCAAAGAAATAAACCCCACGCCTCGCCCATAGTCTAATACAGTGCACCGCCTCGTGTTGATCACAATCAGGATGTCTTGGGACAAGCGCTGTTCGAGGAGCAGAAGGGTGGCTCACTGAGCTCATTGACACAGATTCTGATTTAAAGAAGCGGTTCAGTATGAAATAGAGCAGAAGAAACAAGAACATGCAACAGGAAGGAATCTATCCAGCTCAAAGCGGATCTTCAAGAGGTTCTAGTTTAGACCCCAAAAAATGGATAAGCACGTTCAGTCCTATTGCTTGTTGCCACTGTGACAACAAATCAGAAAGGCCTTTAAAACAGGCGGCTTTGAGAGCAATGTTCAACACACCTATTGTATACAGAAAAATAGGATTCAGAAAACTAAATGGTCCACTCACACTGCTATTTCAGATTGTGTACTGCGACATTGTCTACTATAGACATTTTGTCATTGAAACAATGTGATGCTCTATCAGAATTTCATTTTCTTTTCAATACAAATTACAAAAAGATGTATCCTCAGGGTAGAGCTGACATTCTTTCACA
This sequence comes from Esox lucius, assembly GCF_011004845.1. Lineage (NCBI taxonomy): Eukaryota > Metazoa > Chordata > Actinopteri > Esociformes > Esocidae > Esox > Esox lucius. The sequence continues at coordinate 27,119,502 of NC_047580.1, read as the reverse complement.
GAGCAGGACATTATGCAAAATGCACATTCCTCTATTGCAGGCCATATCCTGGAATCTGACATGGTCATGTCTTCCGTCTAGTCATCTGACAGTTGGCCATGTACAAAGTAATTCATTCTCTCAAAGAAAACACACACACACGCACGCAAACACACGCACAGCATCAAGGCAACCTCACGTCACACAAGCCTCAGCTATTCAGTAGGATTAGGGAGACACCCAAGCCACACACACTAACAGCTCAACGCCTGAAACCAGTCAGTTGAAATTAAAAGTCTGTATTGTCAGGGCAGAAGCACGGAACTCTGTGAACAATATTGCATTTTGTACCCCTTTTTCTCTCTAATTAGTACCTATGGACGGGCCTCATCGCAGACAATGGCCACATTCTGCTGACCAAGTCTGTGGAAAGGAGGACAGAGCCTGGAGAGACAGAGCTGTAGTACCAGCGGCCATGTTAACTAGCGAGGGACTGACTTGTAATGGACCATTCTCTCCAGCCGCCATGCACATCTCAGCTTCATAAACTCTCCGTTCTCAATCCCCCACACCCCAAAACGGACAGAATTCATTACAGTACGCTGTATTAGGTCATTACTCACAAAAGAAATGGGTCATTTGGAAAACAAGCCTACATGTTATCACGTTAGCTACAGTGGACGTAAACGATATCTTCCGTAGTTACATTGCACACAGCTCGTCGGCATGAGTAACGGCCATGTGCGATTCACGTGTGTGACTTTGCTTCGTAGGTGAAACCGCGGCATCAGACAGCGCACGTGCATTTCACAAGTACGTGAGAGCAACCTCAAATTAACATCTCAGCGAGGGAGAAACAGCACAAATGTTTCTGTATGCTGCCAATGAAGTGCTGCAGCAACTACAAACACACACATTCCTGTGGCAGAGTGACCATTATGAAGCTCTCTCCTAAACAGATGTGGACTGGAGGGCCATGGCTGCAATCTCACATCTATCAAATGGTGTAGCCATAGAGACCAAACAGAGGCTGAACACAGTGTCAGGGACAATGGGGAGGCCGTTACCATTTTGAAGCTGCCAACCGGGTAGAATGTGACAGTTCATTATTTACTGGGGGGCTATGGATCGTTCAACTCGTCCTAGGAGTCAATGAAGAATAATTTAACTGTAAAATAATTTGCTCACTGTCCCACCTCATACCATTACTGAATGAACATTGATTATGACCACAAATAACAATGGCTTTAGCCACCCTATGTGTAAAAACATGGACGTTGACTTAACAACTTGGTTTTGTGACTCAGACAATGTCGCTCAGGGCAAAAAAGGTTGAGGGTCGACCAACTACCATGAATATCACACACTCTCTGTCTGACCACCATGGACAACCTCCCTCTCTCTGTCTGACCACCATGGACAACCTCCCTCTCTCTGTCTGACCACCATGGACAACCTCCCTCTCTCTGTCTGACCACCATGGAGAACCTCCCTGTATCTGCCTGACCGCCATGGAGAACTTCACACTGTCTGTCTGACCACTATGGAGAACTTCACTTTGTCTGTCTGACCACCATGGAGAACTTCACTCTGTCTGCATGTACATCATGGAGAACTTCACTCTGTCTGTCTGACCAACATGGAGAACTTCACTCTGTCTGCCTGACCACCATGGAGAACATCACTCTGTCTGTCTGACCACCATGGAGAACTTCATTCTGTCTGTCTGACCACCATGGAGAACTTCACTCTCTCTGTCTGACCACCATGGAGAACTTCACTCTGTCTGACCACCATGGAGAACTTCACTGTTTGTCTGGCCACCATGGAGAACTTCACACTGTCTGCCGGACCATCATGAACAAACTCACTCTCTGTTCTGGTATGATTACACTAAAATCAGGGCAGCTGCAAATACTAATAAACTAGGAGGAATATACAGAAAAACACAAGCAAAAATCAATGCGTAACTAAATATGAATGACTGAATTACTTAAGATTCATATAATATAATATAGAAAAAACACAAACCTCATTCCCTGAAAAGCCTGTGTGTGTGTTTTGGATGCTGGAATTAAAAGTGGACAAGGGTGTGCCGATAGCATACATGATCAAAACTTTGTGACCGATTGTGTTTATGCCAGATAGAAAGGTAATACATTTTAAAGCTGAAGGACAAATATTAGGCAATACTGAAAATGTTTGTTCTAGCTCAAGGTATCGCAGCTTGATTTGAATATAGGCAGAATGTGTATTAGGCTTTTCTGATTAACTAGGCCTGCAAGAAGCACAAGCTTATGTGGTCACACAATATACTGAAGAATGACTTGGAAGAATAATGATGATCTAATAGAGACACAACATTAGCATCTAAAGTAAAAATACACCCAGCTTCTCTGCCTTCATAATGATCTGTCAAGACTGGACCCACATAGATAGAAATAACATGAAACAGGGTTTACTTTGATATCAGTCAATTCACATTTTCACTGCAGTTTATACTTAGTTAATAGAATTGTATGCAATTGTACTCAAAAACAATGAATATTTTTGTGTTGTGGTGTCGCAGGATTGTCAAGCTAGAATACTTTAACTGTCCGAAGGGGAACATTATGAACTGTCTTCTATCAATTTGTCTTGGTTTAATGTGCAATGGCCCACCAAATCTGAATTATTTTATGTGTGGTATGATTGATAATTAATTTATTGGGGATCTAGCAAAATACACTATTGCTATTATCACTAGGTGAATAGAAACCTGGATAGACCTTGAACTGGTAGGCCACATTGAATTGTAATTTTGGTTGTTTTCTGCTCATCAAGCAATGCATGCATCAATCAATGTTTCTGTGCCATGTCAGCAATGGTCACATTAACCAAAACAAAAAAAACAAAAATATGGACAAAGCCATTTGACACCACTGACTGTTTATTGGTACCATAATTGTCTAAAATAAAGGAATATATACATACATATTCATCAAAAGAATATTGACACAAAAAAAAAAATTATAATCAAAGCAACAAAGAAAGTTAGACAACCCTCCCTAATTTTGGACCAGCCCACTCCCAATAAATGTTGATGTGTCCCAAAAAAATTATTAAATAGTTTGCAATTAGCATTTGACCTATGGATGTTAAAGAGGTGTCAAAATAATACATCATTAAAACTGAATAGCCCATCTACTACACAAATGTACATTCAATTGTATTTTTGAGAATTGTTATGGTAAAACACTACACAGGAGGCCTTATCAGCTCACATGGACAACTCCAACTGCCTAGTGTGAAAACGGCAATGCAGAATTGATGGCCTGCATGTTTATACACATGTGGGAAGTAGCCCAGTAGGCCCATTGTGTCCTTGTAAATATCAAATGTGAAGAAATGTGATTCCCTCTATTTTGGGGCTGTTTCCTCCCGGCCAGCTGTCAGTCAGACCACCTTGGGTTTGTTGCGTAACACTTAAATGCCACAAAAGACCCATTTCAGGATGAACTCAATGGCATGTCTTTTGACAATGGGATGGAAATGCTGCCTCTGAAGTATATTTTCTGGTGGCTGCTGTAACTGGATATGAGAAGAAAGTAATTACAGGCCACATCTACTGACATAACTAGGCTATTGCTGGAATGTTGCTCAACGTTTCTTATCTGGATATCATGATAAGAAACTCCTTTGATGTACTTTTGTAAGTAGGATGCAGCCTTTTGTGTCAACCATCACATCTAACAGCAATTTGTATTGCATTTCCAAAATAAATTTGTTTATAAACTGCCCTTTTCACGCCATCTGTCCTTTCTCCAAAGCCCGTGAGATAAGAAGCTAAGTGCTTTGAAACACCTAAACTAGCTGCCACCAGTCAGCATGAGATGAAACCTCAACCTTACCGGAGGACTGAGACACATTTTCCTGAGCTATTTTGAAACATTACATGGTGTGTTGTAACAACACAAGGAATGCACTCTTTGATTTAAATGGGGCTCAGAGGCACCAAGGCAACCATAGTCAGTTTCTAATCTGGACAGTGATGGCCAATGGCACCACCCTCAGTGAGACCTCTGGGCTAATCCGCAAGAACTTGTGTGCATGGTGTACACTCAAACATGCACAATCTCAATTTAGGTGCACAGCTTTTTATGGATTTGTGGTGTTTTGCTTCTTTCTACAGTATTTCTTACAGTGTATAGTGGGAGATGATCCAGCGGATGAACACAGAGAGTGGTTACCGTGAATACCTTACACTCAGCGCTTCCTGAGACCTGCCATTCTCTCTGCACAGTCAGGCCCAGATGGCAGTCATTAAGGTGCTCTTGCCAAGTCTGGAAGTCTTTGATTTGGAGTGCAGATTATATCTGTGGGAGCTTTACCGTGGCAGAGGAGAGCACGCATACAACCTAGCCAGGCCAGGCAGTCGCTCTACAAAGCCGGCCTGACAGAGCCTACAACTCCTACTTGAGAGGTTGTGGAAAAGGAATCTAAGGGGAGGAATGGGATCTGGGGAGGGGAATTGGGATAGGGAAGGGATGTGGGTGTAAAGGAATCCATTATTTATCTAACCTTTGGTACTTTGTGTGCACCGCAGCAACCGTAGCATGAGGCTGTGAGGCGGTGCGTGGGACCTGGTTTTCCCTCAGATCCAACGTTTGAAGTGCTTCCTTTTGAGGGAGTGCAGTTGTGTCCAGAGAGTTCTGGCGGTTCATTAAAAAGGAAGTGACTTTCGAGTTCCCGCAATAATAACAGTATCTGAGCTATTAAGACTCAGTCATGAAGCCATTCCTCCAGATTCTCATATTTACTTACAGTATCACGGGATCGACATTTGTTTTGGGCATGGAGAATAGGCCTATGTTCTGTTTCCTCTAAAGAAAAGATCTAAGAATTTCATTTGAATTCTACATTAGCATCTCAATTTGTATCACCTTTCGGTGGTAGTCCCACTGCTCAACGACAGTGACCACGCAACTGAACACAAGGTCAATGCATGACACACCAGTGTTCAGAAAAGGATTTCCCCGAGGAAGCCGTGCAAACGCAGCCGCTATGGATTAAAAATGTAAGTGATCTATGAATGTTCAAGCGTCACTGGATGAGGGTGATGCATGTCAGTTCCATGGCTGTACTCAACACACGAATAATGTGTGTAGCAGACTGTAGCAGGAATATTAACACGACTGACAGCGCATCGTACACTACTTTAGTGGGTCGAATGTAACACTTGATGATGGGAAATCCACCCCCGCAAAAAGACACATGATCCATCCCATCCATGCACCCGTTAATTCACCATACCACTTTCTGTCCATTAATCCAACGTCCCTTGATAATAGTTATTTTGCGTGTTACTTAAAACATTTGGTAATATATAAAATAAGTCCAGCTTAAGACAATTCGCTGCAAAGATTTCCTTGAAATATTGTTAAATGTTGGGTAATACGCCAATAAACACCGACCGTCATTTAACATATAATATTAAATGTGTTTGGTTAAAGATTTCTTAACTATTCGCAATTTCATTGTAGGCTATTCAGGAGTTTTCATCGACTGTCTTCATCGATATGGCGAATCTCTAAAGAATTCAACAACCGATAGAGAAGTCTGATCTGTGCTATTTCTTACCTGAAACGGGGTGAATCTTTTACGCATTCTTCAAAATCCACCGTCATTTTGGGCTGGATATAGTCTTGCAGCCTAATGTATAAATTTCATTTCGCGAAAGTTATAAATGACAAAATAATGTAGCTAGATACGTATTCCGAAGTGCTGCGACAGCTTAACCTCCACGCCTTTACTATGCTACAATTCTGGTACCACTGAAAGAAATGGGAGCCTGGAATATTTGAACCGCTAGACGACTGTTTGAAATAGTTAGGGACTATCACCAAACGTAATTTTCAACATAAAGCGCGCTAAAATTGTAGCAGTGCATTCTGATTGAAATCACCTAGAATAATATTAAATATGTTTGTATATTGGCGTGTTGCTACTATCAGTGATAGTATATATATATTCTAACGGGAAAATACAGTGGGGGAAAAAATATTTTATCCCCTGTTGATTTTGCACGTTTTCCCACTGACAAAGAAATGACCAGTCTATCATTTTAATGGTAGGTTTATTAGAACAGTGAGAGAAAGAATAACAACAAAGAAATCAAGAAAAACACATTTTAGAAATTGATTTGCATTTTAATGAGTGAAATAAGTATTCGACCCCTCCACAAAACATGACTTAGTACTTAGTGGCAAAACCCTTGTTGGCAATCACAGAGGTCAGACGTTTTTTGTAGTTGGCCACCAGATTTGTACATATCTCAGGAGGGATTTTGTCCCACTCCTCTTTGCAGATCTTCTCCAAGTCATTAAGGTTTCGAAGCTGAAGTTTGGCAACTCGAACCTTCAGCTCCCTCCACAGATCTTCTATGGGATTAAGGTCTGGAGACTGGCTAGGCCACTCTAGGACCTTAATGTGCTTCTTTTTGAGCCACTCCTTTGTTGCCTTGGCCATGTGTTTTGGGTCATCGTCATGCAGGAATACCCATCCATGACCCATTTGCAATGCCCTGGCTGAGGGAAGGAGGTTCTCACCCAAGATTTGACCGTACATGGCCCTGTCCATCGTCCCTTTGATGCGGTGAAGTTGTCCTGTCCCCTTAGCAGAAAAACACCCCCAAAGCATAATGTTTCCACCTCCATGTTTGTCGGTGGAGATGGTGTTCTTGGGGTTATAGGCAGCATTGCTCCTCCTCCAAACACGGCGAGTTGAGTCTCATCTGACCACAACAATTTCACCCAGTTCTCCTCTGAATCATTCAGACGTTCACCAGTAAATGTTCACTTTCTTTAGCAGGGGGACCTTGTGGGCGCTGCAGGATTTCAGTCCTCCACGGCGTAGTGTGTTACAAATTGTTTTCTTGTTGACTATGATCCCCGCTGCCTTGAGATCATTGACAAGATCCTCCTGTGTAGTTCTGGGCTGATTCCTCATCGTTCTTTGGAGCCCCCCCCCCCCCATTTCCTAGCAGTCTGGGTCTCCCTAATGGTCTGGAGCCCCATAGTAGTCGGGGGCCTTAAGTTACTGCTTATGTCGCACATGCCCTCTACTGGCCCTGCCTCTAGGCATGACTTTTTTCAGAGTGGGTAAATGAAGTATTCCAATAAATGCCATGACATTCAGGTATGGGTTAGAGGTGCCCTGTCACATAAAACCCACAAAGTTTGGTTACCAAAAACGTCTGGCCCTTAAAACAGAGATCTGTTGAAGTGGAATATGGCCAGTAAAACTAAATATCAGAAAAACTCAGGAGAAGAGTTGTTCAGGCTCATGAGTCTAGAAAAATCAAGAAAATAATTTCCAGAGACGTCCATTAGTCGATAGTCAGACGAACTAATTAGCTTCTTTTGTGCCATGCTTCCCACACTACAGATACTGCAGTTATCTAGTACACATCCAAGATTATCTAGTATAGATCCAAGATTATCTGATACATTTCCATGAGATTTTGCTTCAGCTACCATGTTATCTACTACCACCTTTAAGCCTGGGCATTACTTCAGTTACATTTTCGAACAGTAATTACATTATTTTGCAGTGGAGTAACAGCTTATTGTCACATATTCATTTATTGACATTCAGATGTTCTGGACTGAGGGCTTAATTCACCTAATGTTTGTCTATGTGGGAAATCAATAGTGCGGAGTCATCTGAATAGAAAAAAACATCACTAGACAGGGATACAATGGAAAAATCCATCTGTCCTATGTTAATAGATCTAAAACTTGTTGTTGACAGTATTACAATTTTCATATTTTTCAGAAAAATTATCCATTTGTTTTCACTTAAATATTGTTGGCTTCAAGATCTTAAACGTGACGTTAAGGTCAAACATGATTTGTTTTGATTCAAAGCTTTTACATCAACAAAAGCTGCACTTTCATTAACAGTGTGTAGATTGTTGTTGTAGGGTTTTGGTTGATACATGGTCATCAATTTAAAGTAGGGGTTATGTACAGAAGGGGGTGATAATTACAATGACATTCATTTTAGCACTGGAAGAAATGTTGTCAAAGCTAGTTGCTTCAGAATGGTGAAGAAGACTGTTGGCTACTAGTCACAGCTGGCAGTCCTTGACTGAAGAACAACATAATTCTTATTTTCTCCAGGGCCTATTTCTGGTAGGATCTGGTGGCAGTGCATCCACACAGGCAAATATCCTCTCACAGAAAGATACTATATAAAGAGGGATTTCTGCCCTGGCAGCCCAGTGTGATAAGTGATGCAGCAAATATGTTAACATCTGGGATAGCTCTGGTCTAAGGAGCCGAGGAGCTCCAGAGCTGTACAGAAATATCCTCTATTAATATGTAATTTAATAACCCTCCTCACCTATACTACAATACTCTAGTCTTAATTATCACAGTGGTTTGAACATCCTATGGAAATTATGAGAAAATTCATAGTAAGAGAATAAATATAGAATGCAGCATTTGAAGTGCATACTCCATTTCCCTCCCCAGCACTGGCCAAAAATAGAGGATATTATTAATTCACAGGAAATGGGAAAGCTGGGGGGAGAGAGTGTTAGGGATTTCACTGCAGGCTTTTATAGAACACTATTGTTCCTTCTTATCCCTGCTTTCAGAGGCTAGCTGTGCCCCTGAATAGGAATGATCTCACCCAGGCTTGGCCTGGCCCTGGCCTCGCTACTCTACTGAGGGGAGATGTCTTGACAAGCCGTATGCCTTGATCCTAGTCAAGACATGGTCTGGCTATCACATTTTTTGTTCATGGAGATGTAAGCATGAAGTCATGGGAACTGAATTAATCCACCTTTTTTAGGGGTGTTTATAGGACGCATACATTCCCAGACCCTGAAATCCAAAACACTGCCTAGAGTTTATTTCATTAATATCATCCACACCACATTTCATTTAAAATGTCTGATTAAACTGGAGTCCTGTGCCCTGGAGTGGATTATATATGGCCCAATATGGCCCATGTGGCCCATTTTAATATGTGTGAAAGGGAAAATACAGGGCTGACATTTGACCTTAAGATATTGCAAATTGAAATTGGTGATTGACTCTGTTGTACGTTCTTCCCAGTAAAGAATAAAAATAAAACAACATTCTGGTTGTTAGCTAATTCAAATTGTTTATTTACGTCCTTTTCTTGTTTGTGTGTTTGGCTTGCATTAAAAACGTAGTTCTTCCCCATTTCAAATATTGTGTTTCAAACTAGTTATATGACAAACAGTAGTTAACCTATACACCCTGCATTACAGTAAGAAGTGATCAGTTACTTGGGTTCCGTGTCCTGGAGTCAGAAGAGGACAGAGGTATGTGCTTTGCTGGAGCAGGTGTTGTGGAGAATGCTAAGTCTTTCAGAGAAGCAGCATCCCTGCATTCTACAACCATGTGTGTCTCTCTTACATAAATGCCCCCCATTACTTCAGGGCCAAAAATTTAGATTCAAGGCCTCTCATGTCTCGTTTCCTTTCTTCCTCAGAGATCAAAGCCTTTCCTGCCCCTTCTACATTCACAGCTTTTTAAAAGATGTTGAGTCAGCGAATTGTTCTGAACATTCTGGGGGAGATGAAGAGATTTGAAGAAAACTTCTTGGATTGAAAATTGGCAAGAATATAGCATGTATTTAACCAATGGCTGGACCTACATCAGAGTTGCAACCTGAGCCCTGTGCTCTTCAATATTTACATCAATGAACTGGACACTATTCCAGAAAATCTCTCAGCACCTGATGTTAGTCTCCACAAGTTAGAGGTTTAATGACTGCTTGTCGCAGATGGCTTATGCCTGGGCCATACTACAAGACCTGGACCATGGCAGTTAACCCCCTGTCACTTGTAACAGTAGGGGTGTTAACCCTGGTGTCCTGGCAACAGTTCCAATCTAGCACTTACATGGCCACCTAATCATCCCCAGCTTCCAACTGGCTCGTTCATTGCCACCCCTCCCCCTGTAACAATTACAAATAATAATACAGATATAGTACCATGGGTACTAAATGTATGCAATTATTAAAATATGTACTGTAACAGTCATACGTTTGGAAACCTACTTACTCAAGGTTATTTCTGTAGTTTCACAATTTTCCTTAATGTGGAATAATAGTGAATAGCTCAAACCTATGCAATATGGAATCATGAAGCAACCAAAACTGATAAACAGATTCAAGTGCATTTCATATTGTACACTCTACTAAGTGGCCACCCTTTGCCTTGAGGACAGCTTGGCACACCCTTTCCATTCACTCAACCAGCTTCATGCTGCAGTCACCTTGAAAGCAAATCAATTAACAGGTGTGCCTCCTTAAAAGTACATTTGTGGAATTTCCTTAATGTGTTTGAGCCAGTCAGTTGTGTTGTGACAGGCAGGGTTGATATTCAGAAAACCATAATTATCCCTATATTGTAGTAGTCCATAATATGGTAAAAAAAAACAGCTGAAAGAAGCAAAGAGAGATGAGAGTCCATCATCACTGTAAGACATGAAGGTCAGATAATCGTTCTTCCAGTGCAGTCGCAAAAACATTTTGTATTTTTTCCCAAGTGCTTTGGTGAGACTGCCACTCATGAGGACTGCCACAGAAAGGGAAGGCCCAGAAGTATCTCTGCTGCACTAACCGAAACTCAGATTGAAGCCCAAATAAATGCTTCACAGAGTTGAAGTAACAGACACATCTCGACATCAACTGTTCAGAGGAGACTGCGTGAATATAGCCTACATGGTTGAATTGCTGCAAAGACACCACTACTGAAGGACACCAATGAAAAGAGACCTGTTCATACTCAGAAACACGAGAAATGGATATTAGACTGGTTAAAATAACATTGGTCTGATGAGTCCAAATCTGAGATTATTGGATCCAACCATTATTATTTTTATTGTACAGTATATTGTATTTCTTTTTTACACTTTCTTTGTACCTTGCCTGTTGTCCTACTTACTGGACAATCTTGTTTATTATCATTATGTTATACTACAACATAGTTATTATTCGCTATGCTATCAATAGTTACAGCCGTTCAACATGAAACATTTACCCCAGAATGCAATGCAAAATTAAGATGATTTACTGAAAATAGGTTGACTGCATCCATACTGCACCACTCACGTGTCGTCTGCCACGGTTTCAGACGGCTGTTGTTTCCCTCTGAACAGTGAGAAGAAGGATGACAGCCCTCTTATGGCAGACAAAAGTACTACTGCAGAGTGAAACTATCAGGAGAGATGTGGGTCTCTGGGAAGGTGACCCAATTTCACTGGAGCGAGGAGCGAGCTTCCAGTGAGTCGTACCACTGAGCACACAGCTTGTAACATTATCCTTTCAGACGGTACAGGCATTGACAAACAACCTCTGGAGTGGCTCAGGATGTTTTTGTTACCTTTCTTATTATGCATGCATGTTTGTTTTCTGAACACTCCCCCACTCAAACATACAATACATTGCCCATAATATCAGCCTTTTGCCTAATTATCTTTATCTGATACATATGGAAGATGCAACAAAATTTTGATTGGCTGGCTTCGTGGTCATCTAAAAATTCATTGGAGCAAAGTAAACAGCCCCTATCCCTCCTAATGTACTAAAGACTGAGTCACAGCTTCAGTCACCATGTCACCTTCAATCAAACAGTCCGCAGTGGTGTGAAGAATCAAGGCATCACACCAGATGTTTGAACATACTGTACTACAGAAGGCAATAATGTAGGAAGACGGGTTAACAGATAGCTTCTTTAGAAATCATTGATCAGACGGTTCCTTAGAGTCCTGTGAATGGGAGGTCCACTGGGCTGATTCAGCACCATCTGGGTTGGTGGGAGGAATGTTGGACAGTCTCCATCTGTTGGGTCCGCTTGCCCAGAGCAGGTCAATCTGGCCTCATGTTGTTTACTTTGCACATGAAGTATGAGACCTCCCAGATGCACTGAGCCGACATGTTAACAGCAGATATGATTTATTCAGTGGCCCTCTTAGCATTGATTACCAAGTCTGAAAAATCTTTCAGGCCACGGTTCATTGTCAGGTCTTAGCAGCTTGTGTGAGACAGGACCACTTCGCATTGGCTAAAGGAAAAATGGAACCAAGAGACATAGCATCAACTCAAGGACAACACCCTCAGTCTAGGACATTTTCATTAAAGATGAAATCATCAAAATATGTTAATGATTTAGGGCGACAAGTAAATATGTCAGTACACTACTGTGCAAACGTTTGGGGTCGCTTAGATATTTCCTTGTTTTTGAAAGAAAAGCGAGTTTATCGTTGATTAAAATAACATCAAACTGATCCGAAATCCAACATCACATCACAGTTTATTTTCAAGCATTCGGGTGGTGGCTGCATCACGGTGTAGGTATGCTTGACATTGGCAAAGATTACTGTGTACAGGATAAAATAAGTTCTAAATTCTATAGGAAAACTGTCTTAGCACACACGGTGGAGCTTTTAACCCAAAAATAACCTACAGCAAAAGGCCACATCAAAAGTATAATGAACATGGAGACAAAGAGTGGATGGGTGGCCTTGTTGATATGATGTCTTAGAGTTTTCTGGAAAATACATTGCTCAAAATAATTAAAGGAACACGTAATCATCACAGTATAACACCAAGTCAATTACACTTCAGGGAGATCAATCTGTCCAGTTAGGAACCATAAGTGATTGTGAATCCATGTCACCTGTTTTGGTGTAAATGAAAGTGACAACAGGTGCACTGGAGAGGCAACAGCAAGACAACCCCCAAAAAGGGAATGGTTTTGCCGGTGGTGGCCACAGACAATCACTTTCTCCTTATCCTTCCTGACTGATTCTTCTCAAGTATTGCATTTTGCTAGTGTCCTTGTCACTACTGGTAGCATGAGGCGGTACCTGCAGCCCATTCAGATTGCACAGGTAGTCCAGCACATCCATATGCGCCATTGCAAGGAGGTTTTCTGTGTTTCCCAGTAAGGTCTCAAGAGTTTTGAGGAGATGCCAGGAGACGGGTCGTTACACAAGGAGAGCTGGACAGGGCTTAAGAAAACAGACTCCATGAGGGTGGCATTAGGGCCCGATGTCCTCTAGTGGGACCTGTGCTCACAGCCCAGCACCGTGCAGCTTGATTGGCATTCGCCAGAGAACACCAGAATTGCCAGGTCCGCCATTCATGCCCTGTTCTCTTCACAGATGAGAGCAGGTTCACACTGAGCACATGTGACAGATGTGAAAGAGTCTGGAGACACCGTGGTGAACATTAGCATGACCAGTTTGGCAGTGGGTCAGTGATGGCATATCCTTGGATGGTTGCACAGACCTCCACGTGCTAACCAATGGTACACTGACTGCTGTTAGGTACTGGGATGAAATCCTCAGACCCATTGCCAGACCTTATGCTGGTGCAGTGGGCCCTGGGTTCCTCCTGGTGATGGACAATGCCCGGCCAAGTGCTCGCCCGAGTATGTAGGCAGTTCCTGGATGACGTTGACTGGCCCTCACGTTCCCCAAACCTGAATCCAATTGAGAACCTCTGGGAATTTATGTCTCAGTGCATCCGACGCCACCAAGTAGCGCCACAGACTGTCCAGGAGCTCACTGATGCCCTGAACCAGGTCTGGGAGGAGATCCCCAAGGACACCATCCGCCGACTCATCAGGAGCATGCCCAGACATTGTCAGGAGTGCATACAGGCACGTGGGGGCCATACACACTACTGAGTCACATTATGAGTTGCCGTGATGAAATTCACGTTGGAACAGCCTGTGATTTTAATTGTTTACTTAGATTTTCAGGGTGTGTTTGAATCCAGCCCTCGGTTGGTGATTTTGTTTTTCGTTGACTGTTGTCAGGTCATTATGTTCTCAACAAATTACACAATGTACAGTGAAGATTTTTATCTTTAATATATTTTGTTCATCGAGATCCGATGTGTGGACATTTTGACTCTGTAATGTCAAAATGGACATAGACAAATAGGGATATGCCTTCTCAGACCAAAGAATACATTTGTATTTTTACAAGACTTCGTTGTTATACATTGATGTCACTGCTAGTTTTGCTGCTGACTTTATGTCATTACTTGATGGCCTTAACATCATTCAAAATGTATCCTTTCCTGCTCACACTCTAGATTCAGTGTGTTCCTCTTGTATTGTTCCCAGCAATGTGATTGTGGTCGATCTCCCCATCTCTGATCCCAAAGCTGTTTGATGTCGCTGCCCCTGTTTCTAAACCAAATTACAGTTGCATCATTGCTTTCAGAAACATAAAATGCATCACACCTACTCATCTCACGGTCTTGATAAACACATAGCAGATCATTGACTCCCAGTGCCTCTTAAGCCTTATCACTCTTTACAATGACTGCCTTTTCTCTTCCCTGGATGCCCTTTCTAAAGGCACCTTGACCCACACCACTCCCTGGTACACCCCAGATTTCCGCCAGTTAAAACCTAGTGGGAGACATCTCGAGTGTGTCAACTTAAAAGGACGGGCCTAGTTTCTCACTCACAAGCCTACAAAGATAACCACTTGGAGTATAAAAATGCACCTTCAGACCCCTGTGCAGGTTTTTGAACTTTTATAAATCTACCAGCACATACTTAGTCACAGTACTCCAGTCTATAACCTGTCTTACATGTCCAGCTTACACTTCTTGCATGACCTGAGTATCTTCCGTCCCATTTCAAACAACATCTTGACTGCAATTATTGATAGGAACAATTCCAGTCTGGTTTCCGCGCTAAACACAGCACTGAAACAGCGCTACACACAGCATTGAAAAAGTGCTAAACACATCACTGAAACAGCATTGGTCAAAATCACCAATGACCTACTCCGTGCCGTTGGTCTGGCTGTTCTCGGTATCACAGGTATGGCACTCTCCTGGTTTTCCTCCTACCTCACTGACCGTCAACCGTTTGTCCATTTGAAACATAGCATATTAAGTTGTGTTACTGTCACACAGGGTGTCCCCCAGGGGTCAGTGCTTGACATAGGTCATGCTCATTGGCTCCAAATTCACCCTCTCCAAACACCACAACCTCAAGTGTTTCCTCCCCACTGCACCTATGCAATGGCGCAGTGGGGAGGAAAGGAAGAGTGGAATCAGAGAAATAGCTACTTCCTGGTTTCAGCATCCAACACGATTCTGTGACCTATCATAATCTTTTCATTGTGACAGTGTCAGGACCCATCATTCTGTGTTTGGCCAGGTACAGATCATGCATCTGACCGGTGATGGTTGACTATCCTGTGCTGACCATGCCCTGTTTGGGTTGGATTCTCCATGCAGGTTATACAGGATTTCTCATTTGTTCTTGCAACCAATTCTGAAACTGCACTGTATGTGGTCTTCAGGAAGAGTAGATGAACAGTACCTGATTATCTTTGAACAACATCATCATCATCTTCCGCTTATCCGGGGCCGGGTCCCCTCTTTGAACAACCTTGTAAAATACAGATCAATTTGGTATACATGCATTCCTGAAAATGTTATGATTAAGATAATACATTTTAAAGCAATAGGGTTTTATTTCTGCAATTTCAGCAATTCACGCATTCTATCACATAACCTAAGTAGGTCTTGAGCTATATCATATTGTTGTTTATAATTATAGTGAAAAATCACAGAAGCATCCAAGAAACTTGAATCAGTGGCATGCAAGCAATACATTTTTTCTAAGTCAAAGAATTAAGGTGGTCAAAACTAAACTAAACTAAGCTGAACTTCTATGTATCGAGAGCTACAGTAGTTGTTTACGGTAGGCGCCTACAAACACCAACTAAAAATAGCAGAGAAAAACTTTCCTTGACAGGATGGTGGGTGTCTTACACAGACAGTAATAACACACATGATTTCCTGTAGTTTGTATAAGGCAGCCGCACTAAGATACTGACTCATAATATCCAGCGCTAGGTCTACGGAGACATTTTCGAACCCATGTGAAAACTCACTCATACATTAAGGTGTAGGGGGAAAACATAGTTTAGTTACAGCTTAGGTGAAGTTGCTTTCATACATATTGATTTGTGGCTCAAGCGCGTTCTTCAAGAAACGTAAGTAACCTAAAACTACAGTGTATACATTCCTCCTCACAAATTGTAATCTATTGATCGTGGAATTCCATGATTAAAAAAATTAAACATAATTTCAACTTGTCTTCAGAGGCCTTGCATGTACTTACAAGAGCCAGCCGTTGCATGCCGGACAGTATTAAAAAGAAAATGGATTACATCTGATTTGTGTCAGCAAAGTTGAGACCGAAAGTAAATCCAAAGAGTACTGGCATAAAGTAGCATTTTTCAATTGAACCCAAAACATTTAGGATTTTATTGGCAAGTCAGAGCCTGACACGTTTCGAGCATTGGTTATCCTCAACCTCTTCTGTAAAGCAGCAACCGTGATAGGCCTAATATCACGAACGTTACAGAACCGTCTAATCTGTGAACACTTCTACAGGTTGCGTTATCTGTAAGGGAAAGCAGAAGGAGCCTGACTTGTTGACCCCGTAACCTACAAGGTTGTTCGAACAACTAAACCAGAAACAATGAATTCATCTATGGCCTATGAAACTGGCAACTGCAGCACCCGCAACGACTACCAGCAGTACCTCTACCCAGCGGTCTACAGTCTGGCCCTGGCCCTGGGTTTGCCGGGCAACCTGGGAGCCCTCTACGTTTTCATCTTCAAGCTCCGTCCGCGCGCCTCCTCCACCGTGTACGTGATCAACCTGGCCCTGGCCGACACCAGCATCCTCTGCACCCTGCCCTTCAAGATCCACTACCACCTCCGGAGCAACGACTGGGCGTTCGGAGACGTGGCCTGCCGCATCACCGGAACACTGTTCTTCGCCAACATCTACATCAGCATCGCCTTCATGAGCTGCATCTGCGTGGACAGATACGTGGCCGTCGCCCATCCTCACACCTACCTGAGGCTGCGCAAGTCCCACTACGCCGTACTGGTGAGCGCGCTACTGTGGGTTACGGCAGGGGCGGCTGTCCTGGCCTTCATACTGGTGGGGCCATTGGACAGTGGACCCAACGGAGGTCCCAGTGGGCGCCGCAGCTGCTTCGAGAACTTCTCCAAGCACGAGTGGGACAGGCGCGTGGCACCGTGCAGTCTGTTCAGCCTCATCTTCGGATCGCTCCTGCCCTCTGCGGTTATCCTGGTGTGTTACCCCCTGGTGGCACGGCGCATTACACTCATCCGGACCAACACTGCCCGTGGAGCCCTGAGGGTCATCTACACCATCCTGGCCATCACCCTGTTCTGCTTCCTGCCCTACCACGTGGTGCAGTTTTTGCATCTGCTTCGCCGTCTAGAGATAATCCAGCATTGTCCGTACGCAAACGCCATCTACGATGCCCAACGCGTCACCATAGCCCTGGTCAGCCTGAACAGTGTTTTGGACCCCATCCTCTACTACTTCACCACTAGTCACTGTAAGTGGAGTCAATACAAGGTGAGGTTTCAAAGGCATTGGGCCAGGAAGGTCAGGGGTGTCTACACAATCTCTGGGGGTCACTGAGTTTATTTTTTTATAGCCAAGTCCGCTCTAACTACTCAGGAAATTAATTTTAAAAACGCTGAAGGCCTGTGGTGAAGCACTTCTTTCCTAAGCATTATGAACTTCTCCAACATACAGGTCCAATAGGTCAAGTGTTCTTTAAAGTAAAAAGAAATCAGTCAGGGTGTCAACTCAGTTGAATATAACGTTAGATGTTTTTTGTACTCTCAGTCTCTGACAGTTGATTAACCAGTTGGCAAACAATTGTGTAAAATGGTAGCTTAGTCTAGTCATCTCTCTAAAATTGCTGTGAACATTGCCGATTACTGACTGGGAAAGTGTCCACGTTGACCCATATTATTCCCTTACACAATGACATTGTAAAAAAGTGAGAATTAACCTTATATTACTGTACAATATATTAATGTAAAAGTTTATTTCCATGAAACCTGGTTTAATGAAAAATGTTTATTCAAATCAGCTTTGTACAACACAGAATCTAAAGTAAGCTACTGGTAAGATTGGGATCACATTGAAGACAGTGCTGCTGGAAGTCCTTTCTTTAGCAGAGTAGATAGAAAACTCCCCAGATCTTCATCCTAGGAATAACACAAAGTCAAAATAAATTACATAGAAATAAAAATCTGATAAAAGGACAATGTTTGTGTGAAGTATATCTGTCTGGGAATCGAAAGGGTTTGTGGTCGCACATGCTTCATAGTCTCTTGTGGGTGTGTTTGGATAGCTAGAAGTGCGTCACACCGAAAGCTGACTTTCACTAATGCAACACAATATGGAAAAAGAAATGGGCCCTCCAAGGCTGTGAGCTGTACCTGACTATACTGTTACAATGCTGTAAGCTCACTCCACATCTGGAAATGTCCTCACCCATTGCTCAATCACTTTTCAGAGGCGCAACCGGCTAGTAAGTTAGCAGGACGGAGGACCCTAGTTCAAGCAGTTCAACAAACACTGCATCCAGACAAGAAACAAAGCTAAGCTGCTAAACATCATAACAGCAAAGTAGCTATAGCATTTCTCCTCTACCTGGTAGCTCCAGGACAGCAGCAGCACCTTGGTGTTGGGCTCTTCAGGCGAGGAGGACACCTTAATGACAATGGACTCCACCATGACGGTCCCGTCCGGGAGATGCTGGATGGTATATCCTTTCAGAACACTAGGGAGGTTCATTCATATTATGATAAAAATAAATGTTTTTGCACAAGACATAAAACAAAAGTGCCCAAATGACAAATTTAAAACAACCCCGTCTGGCATCACCTCTTGAGGTGTGTGTAGATTCTGATGTGAGTGTCAGAGTCACTGTGGGCGTCCTGAAGCTGCACACGGCAGGTAAAGCGCAGCTGATGCTCGCTGAGGCCCAACTCCTTCAGAGCTTGCTCTGGAGAGACCAGCCGAAGACTCTACAGCCAGGGACAGCCAAAGTCAGAGAAAAAGATCAAAGAACTAACACACTGAACTGCTGCACGCCATCTAAAACATCAAGTCACAGGCATAGTTTCATATCTCCCCTCGAAAACATGACAGAAAGAACGGCGTCATGGGCGTTTGAGTAGTTCAGAACTCACATTATCCTTCATGATCAGGGTGCCATGCATGGTACGAGGCTTCTTCGGGTCTGGCAACGGGCCTGTGGAGCGTCACAGTCAAACACTGAATAACACATTAACTGAGGGAGACGGAGAACAGCTCAATGTGACGCATTGGACAATACCTCCGAGGGCCATCTCCCTCTTCAGCAGGTTGAGGGAGATGTCCACTGGGACACTGGGGTTGGTGGCCACGGTGGACGTCTCCCCGTTGGCTGGCATGAAGCAGTTGATGCCTGTCATTCAAAAAGAGAAAGAACAGCGGTAGTCAATACCTCTGAGGGAGACACTTCAAAACACAAAAAAATCACAGGGCAAGCCGGGCATGAACTCATCGGAGGAGGCTTGGTTATAGGGTTGGACAAGGCGCTGGTTATATTGATTTGGCTCCAGCCTTTGACTCAGTCCACCATCACTTCCTTATTCATAAACCCCACAGCCTTGGCTTCTGTCTAGCCTGATAATTATTTCGCTGACCACTTCCCTCGCGGTTTGATTCCAGGGCCCGATTTTCTGTTAACATTACTGACGTTGCCCTTGCTGCCGATCATCCCCCTTCACGCAGGCGACACTGTCGCGTACACACCCGGCCCCTCACTGAACACTGGGCTGTCCACCCTTCAACGTAGCTTTAAAATCCATCCTGCTTGCCTTGGCTGACCTCCATAAACTCCTTAATATGAAAAACGGAATGGACCTTCCGCTTGCCACCTGGCCCTGGATAGGACACAGGTGGAGTACGTGAACACCCACAAATGTCTTTGTATTTGGCTCGACTGCTCACTCGCAGTCAAAGTTTTTTTTCTCCTAGCCACAGTGCGTCAGCCCTGTTGTTGCTTGTCCTTTGGGGTTTCAGGCCAAAAGCGCTTTGAGGCTGCTGATGTAAAAAGGGTTTAATAAAAAACATTTGATAGATTGATTTACAACATGGGATCTGTTTAGTTTTACAAAGCTCACTGTCACATATGCAGTTATTACTTGTAAGTTTAGTTATTCAAACATTAACATTCCATCATAGGGTATAGTTGTGGTGAAGTGGTGTGGTTGGACACAGCCGTGCAGAAGAATTGACAAAATCCAATTGTCTGATGTCACGCTACCGCTCTCTTGTGTCTAGACAAGTAAATGCAGACGACCACTTCCTGTCTGAGCTTCACAAGCTTGTTAATATGCAAATGAATTGGATCAACAAAGCAAGCGGTGCTACATAGCCCTACAAACTGGCAGCCTAGGCAACGCGCCTTAATACTTACTGGGAAGCGCTCAAAAGTGAAACAATGATATCAGAAACCCCATACAAAATAATAAGAATGAATTACGAGTTAGAACAAAGCAGTCAGTGAAAGAATGAAACTGGTATTTACAGTGCCTAATAGAATATACACAGTCCAGATTATGAATGTGCAATATAGAGTATATTGACACAGTGGATATGTTCATGTTACTTTGTCTTGCAGTTAAATAAAGAGCATGTTTAAAACAGAAGTGTTGAGTGCGTGTGTGTTGCATTTCATAGGAATATAGAAGTCGAGAAACTTACGACCACTCATGCTCATGAACATGCTTGTAAATGACTCAGGAAGTGGAACGGCTGCAGAGTGCACACGCGGGGAATCCAACGTAAACAGGTAAATAACGCATCTCCATTGTTTACCTGGTTCGCGAAATCCTGAACTATCCTGAACTAAATCCTGAACAAAAAGCAGATGGGGTAACATCATCATCCAGGTGTCACTCACTGAACTCCTGCTCGATCTTGTCCTTGAGGAACTCCATCTTCTTGGCCTCTCCGTGCACAAGCAGCATGTTGCGAGGCTCTGCCATTCGGATGAGCTGCATGATGCCCTTGGCATCTGCATGGGCACTAAATGACATGTACTCCACCTGCAGCTTCACCTCCAACTGCAGAGGTCAGGGAAGAGGGCAAGGTCAAGAGTAGGCAGACCAACCTGGCTCATCTTAAATCCAATGTATTCATCACATAAATATTACTGCAGTATCATGACGTTGACTCACAAGGTTCAGTACAGTAAAATACACTCTGGTATTACCGTCTGTCTGTTCTCCAGCTCCAGTTTCTTTTGACCATTCAGGATCTTGTGTCCGATCGTTCCTTGCACACAGTACCCCGGCATGATGATCTGGTTAACAGAAAATGACAAGTAGGCATGTGCCTCTAACTTCACCAAAACAAGATTTACCCCAACGGTTCTCTCTCGTTTGGGACTGACCATATTCTTCTCGTTGCCAGCCCACTTCCTGAATATCTGTAGAGACAGACCTGCGTGCAACATTCCTGGGGTTGCAAACACCACCTGGGGGAATACGTGTTTCGGTATTGTTATTCAGAATTGTTATTTAAAAAATATATTCAAATCTACAAATCAAGAAAGTCACAATAGACATAAACTTCTAACAACTTAAACATAATGATTATTAAATGGTTGGGAGAATATATAGCTAATGCGCTAAAAATATAGCACAATAACAACATTTTGTGTGCCCAATTCTCCAAAACGTTTCATGTTATTATGGAGACTATAGGGTTCTCCGCTTGTCTAAGAACAGATGAGTTGATTTCCTCTTTTTCATTCACCTGCAGAAAAATTCGCAACAAAAACTGCACCACTAAAACCCAGGCCTTCCAAACCTAATTCTGAACCCTGGATAAATGACTTAACTCGAGCTGCAAAAGTGTAGGAAAGCTGAGCACCAATGGAAAAAACTTAAATTACAAGTATTTTACGATATCCTATGGGATGGCTGGCGTAATTATCAGAGATGTGTTAAAGCTGAAAATACCTCTCTGATGTTTTTGAAAAAAATTGACATAAACCTTGTTATTTTTAGCGCAATCAACTTAGCACTTTTTTTTTAATGATCTGTTTATCTCAACAGACTCTAGAGATTCTGCAAACCTTATGCTTTTAGATCTCACAGCAGCATTCGACACTGACGACCACAGTGTTCTTATGTCTCGTCTTGAGCACAGCGTGGGGATTAAAGGTACTGCACTACAATGGTTTAGATCATATCTATCAGAGAGTGTGTTAGTTAGTTTTGGTGGCTCTAATTCACCCTCAGCACCACTGATATGTGGAGTTCCTCAGGGTTCTATTTTGGGGTCGATTCTCTTCTCTCTTTATTTGCCTCCTCTTGGATCCATCTTAAAGAAACATTACATCAGTTTCCATTTTTATGCAGATGATTCACATATCTACTTGCCAATTAAAAGTAAGGTTGATAATTCCCTAAAAATACTGTTTTTATGACATTAAAGCCTGGATGGATTTAAACGTTTTACATTTTAATTAAAGTAAAACCGAGGTCATGATACTTAGACCCGGTAGTTCTCTTGGCGCCTCCCAATTGGAACTGGGTCCCGACACCGTATGTCATGTCTATGGTAACTAACCTTGGTGTTAAGATGGACAGTGATTTTCAACTAGAGAAACAGATAAACTAGCTTCTACAACAGAATTTCTTTCAACTCAGGCTGCTTACCAAGCTGAAGCAAATTTTGAGAGGATTTTTTTCATTCATGGTTTTATCACAACTCACTTGGATTACTGTAATGCTTTATATATATATATATATAGGTGTTAGCCAGGCTTCCCTCTCTAGATTACAAATGGTCCAAAATGCTGCCGCTTGACTCTTTACCGGAACTCGTAAACAAGATCACATTACACCTGTTCTTGCCTCCCTTCATGGGCTACCAGTTTGTTTTAGAATACATTTTAAGATTTTGTTTGTTTTTAAAGCTCTTTATGGTCAAGCCCTAGCTTATATTGCTGAATACCTGAAGCCATACGCTCCTCTGAGGTCATTCAGGTCTGCTGACCAGCTACTCCTTGTTGTCCCTAGAACATGGCTCAAAAATAGGGGAGTTCGAGCATTCTCAGTTGTGGCCCCAAGGCTGCAAAATGAATTGCCTCGGCAGGTCAGATTGACCCCCAGCCTCCACATTTTTAAATCACGACTTAAAACTCACTTTTATTCATTGGCCTTTAAACCTGCTTGAGAGTTGTATTCTGCATTTTCATTTTCCAGTTTGTAACCTGTTTTTAATGTTCGTTTTGTTACTCGTGTGTTTATAATCTGCCCTAAATCATGTTAATGTCCAGCACGTTGGTCAACTTGGTTGTTTTAAATGTGCTTTACAAATAAAGTTGGATTGGATATCAATGTCTAAACATGAATTCAACGGTTGCAATTGTAAACCACGTTAATAATAGCAGCATGTAGGTGTGATGGCACTGTTTCCTCACCATTGGTCCGGGGTTGTCTATGTAGGAGCGATCAAAGGCCTTGATGTGTTTGAACTCAAACATGTTTCTCTGTACAAAGGTTTTTCTAATCTTCTGATTGGTCCAGGTAATGAAAAGCTTGTAATAATGATTGGCTTTCTCTGTGAGCCCGGTAGAAAAGTAGATGGGGGCCTTCATGTTCATCCGCTCCCTGTGAATGTGGAGGAGACTGTTACACCCTTATCCATTCACCAAGACAAACATCTTAAAGATCCACTAGCCAGATCATGAGACAAATTGAACTATGAATCAGAACCTTACCAGAATGTTTCCAATAGAATGCACAGCTCCTGAGCTCTACCAAGGGCAAATACTGGAATCAATACCTGGGAGCAAAACATTTCATTCCATTAGGACACAAGTACTGTAGAGAGAATGGGATGTAGGGACAGAATGAATCTGTGTGGCTATCACCTTTCCTCCTCTCTCCACCGTCTCATGCACTTTCTTCAGGAAGTCCCTCTCCCTGCACCTCTTCGAGTCCCGGATTGTTGTGGCATAAGTGGACTCTGAGATGAGGATGTCTGGCCGACACTTATCAATCCACGCAGCTCTATAGCAGTGCCAAATAGACCAGTAAATGGATCAAAATCATGTCACACACAAGTACACACAAGCAACCCAAAATAAATGACCACTTACCCTAAATGTCTGTCTGGTGTCATATTATAGTCACCCTGAAAATTCAAGTAAGGATGTTACTTCACGGCAACCCCACCAGTCATGCGTTAATCAATAATGATTCCTGTTCTCTCAACAGACATATACTCACAGTGTACACCACAGACTCTGATCCTACTTTGATTTGCACCATAGCAGCTCCCAGGACATGACCTGCATAATAAGCCTTTATCTCCAGCTCATCATCCACCTAAGAAAGCATGACAAAATTAACAAACGCTGTTATACTACTTCCAGCTGTCATTATCACTTCTACGGTCATTGTGATGCCAAACAATGAACTATGTAGAGGGCAAGACTGCTGAATCTGGAACCAGTCTACCCTTGGGAGTTGTTCAAAAGCCCATACCATAGTCTAGACCAGTGTTTCTTAATCCGGGTCCTCGGGACCCAAAGAGGTACACGTTTTAGTTTTTGCCTTGGCACTCACACCCCTGATTCAAATGTTACCCTACCACGCACACACCTGATTCAAATTAAAGACTTGATGATAGGTTGATTATGTCAATCAAGTGTGTGAGTGGTAGGGTAACAATTGAATCAGGGGTGTGAGTGCAAAGGCAAAGGCAAAAACTAAAACGTGCACCTCTTTGGGTCCCGAGGACCAGGAATTAAGAAACACTGGTCCAGAGACACAGACAATGATAAGACCTTAACACTAAACCTGATCAATTAAAATAGTAACCTATTAGAATTGTATACCTGGACAGTCTGGTGCAGGTTCAAAGGGATTACTTTCTTCATGCAGTCCTTGATCATCTGGGATGTGAAGAAGTTGGTTTCGCCCTTCTTATCCACAGTGATTTTCCTGAAGTCCTCCAGTAGGATGGGGCAGATGGCCTTGGTAGGGTGGGTCATGTAGATGGGCCCATCGTAGCCCACCATCTCACTCATGTACGGAAGAGCACCACAGTGGTCCAGGTGGAAATGACTAGGGGAGTCGGTGATAAAAAGATGCATAATTAAATGAAATATGGACTGACTGCCCTTTGGATGGAAAAGCTGTTTGTGTCATGTCGGTTATTTGTCTCGCTGAAGAGTAGAAGCTAGGTTTAAGCTAAAGACCACAAACCTGATAATTACACAATCCAAGAACTCTGTCAGGCGTCCTTGCTGTGTTATGTAAGAGAAGTCTGGGAAACGTCTCTGGAATGACAACGAAGGCAAAACAATGGATCATCAAAAATAACCTAAGGTGTATTTGAATGTCAGAATGAGTATCCCACTGAAAATAACTGCTCTAAAAACTATTAATAACATACAGCTAGCGCTTTGTGTCTACTTACATCATCATTGTAGCCCATATGCATCCCACAGTCAAGCATAATGTTTTTGCCCCCAATGGAGACAAGGATGCAGCTACGGCCAACATCTTGTCCAGCACCTGAGAAGGAACAAGAGGAAGAAATAGACAAACTAACATGCCTTTCCCATTTCAAATAAGGTACCTGAGCTATACACAAAGACTGCTAGTTTTTGATGTATCACAAAAGTGGGTAACATGGATCTAGGGACAGCATATAGGCCAGTCGGGATGAGTGTTGATTCAGGAGGAAAAAAAAGTCTCGCACGTTGACATCTATATATTTGTGGGACCACCGAACCGTACTGCTTAATGTCTTGTGTGTTAAAATCATGTATAGAGAGTGTGTCGAATCTGCTCTAACAAAATAGACACATGCGCAAAATGCTAAAATAAAGTATATTTCGTCCTCGCATAATGTCAGACTACATGCAGAGAAAATGTAAATGCTTACCCAGTGGTGTGACCTTTATCTCAGGCATCCTGGCAGGGTATTCAAACTAGCTGAATGTGGTCGAGAAAAGTAGCTAGCCAAGCTAGGTAGCTAACTTTAGCTAGCTAGCTACTAACGTTTGAAATTAAATAGTAATCTAAGTAGCTATAGCTATGAACTTAGACGTGCCGGCTAGGTAACCCTAGCGGCAAATTGAAGTAATAATAGTGATTGGCCGATTAAAACGGCAGCTCTAATCAATAAGGTTTCATTATTATTGTTGTTGTGGTTAATCTCCAACGTACTGCTAAATGTTAAATTCACCACTACTGGTTCGAACGTACGTAGACTCGTTTCAAAATAACAATCCCACGTGACTGGTGGCGTTTTGGACTGAAAAGTGCAATATCTCAGTGGTGCAATGCAATGAGGTCGGTAATAAACAAATAAATGGCTTAGGCTGTACCGGGACGTAGGGAAAGGTAGATCTACACCCGTGGATGTAACTGTTTTATGTAGGCACATGACCGAATCTCTCTGGTCTACGGTACTTTATTTTTTATGTCCCTATTGATTCAGTAAATCGTTTTAAACGATTTTGAGCATATGATTTTAAAGGGTAACGGTATAGCTTAAAAATATCAATCACTGACGTCCAAGCTTGGTTTAATAAACTGCTTTTTCAAGCTTTATTACAAGATGCAGGCACTCACATTTCGACTACAATAGTAACTTTTAAACACCGATTTGTACTTAACAGGTTATTTACAATAGTTTTAGTTAAACATTACTATGGATGCACACAAGCTGTAAACGAAACCAACATTTTGAATCAAGTTATGCTACCAAAGAGCATTGCACACACATTATTGGGGAAATACCAACGTGTTCTCGTCTGGTGACTGCATGTATTTCTGTCCTGCAGATGGCACTGCTATGCACTGTTTAAAAGGTGTAAGCAATGAACAGTTTTTCAGCACGAGTCTCAAATGTTTCAGAAAGTCTCGGTTGCCATCACTATTGGATAAGCCTTCTTGGTTAACAATTTATTCACCTCAGTTTATAAATTGCTTCTATAAACAAGTTTGTTTTGAACGATGGGATATAAAGGTAGCAGGTGCGTGCTCTTCTACTGTATTTTGAGAACAAAACATTGCGCTTCATTATCGCTCCCTATCGACCATCTTTTGGAACTGCAGCTATTGGTTTCTGACATGCGCAGACACGAAACCATCATTTTAGTCTGAGTGGAACGGATAGGAACCGGTACTGCATACTGCAAAAGATAATGAGAATGCACTTTTGTGTTAACATAGTGTTTCCAAAAATGATGACAGGTTAAATATTAGCAATCCGTATGGAGAGACACATTCATGCAAGTAAACACGTTTCTAAAATTGCTGCACTTATTCATTGAACATTTTAGTCGTACTTCCGGATAGTCATGGCTGTAGCTTTGGAGGATCAGAAATTTACTTTACAAGAGGTTCTTGATACATTTAAGTTATGCCTCTCTGAAAACAAAGAAGTACACCTTGAACATTATGTGGCAGGGTGGCGTGGTCTCGTAAGGTAAGTCGTTTAAATGCTAACTAGAGTAGTTTAAGTAAGCTAACGTTACCTAGCCGGCCAATCAAAATAAGCCCCATTGCTTATCAATATAATAGTCTGGTATTGTTAAAATTGAATAGTAGAACAGTATATTTATTTATTTTGATGATCGAGTCGTTGAAATGAATATTAATACCCTTTCAGTGTTTCCATTAATTAACTAGTTTCTTATTAAATATTAATTGAATTTCGGCAGGGAAAACCGGATTATTTCCAAATATGCTTCAAGTGGACGCTACCCTTCATTTCTCGTGGAAATAAATGTTCCTTATCACCTATCCCTAAACCTAATCTTTACCTCAATAACCAGGATCTCTTTCTCAATTTGTGCTTTATTGACTGCAGTTGGATGAGTCATTTTCCCCATAAAAAATAATGGCAAAACACGTGTGGATATTTGTTTTTTGTCTGCTGTTTACGCTTACCCCGCGCCAGCGTTTTAATACTTGTTTAAATCTCCTCAGGAATAAGTGAGGTTTGTCAACATATTTGGATCAATCCACTCGGCTATACAAACATTTTTGGCTCAATATAGTCAAAGATTTTGATAAAGTCAACTTGACCTATAGATAGTTACAGTTGTCGAAACGCTGAGGCAATGTAAGCCCACGCTAATTAAAATACCTTATGAAAGAGCCATGATCATGTTTTGCTATGCTTTATGGGGATTATGACACAACCATTTCAGTCTATTTCCGTGAATGCCAATAAGTTATTTCTTACAGCCATAATGATAAAAGTTGATCTAATAGGCATATTTAAACTGATTATTATTTAAACACACTCAACCAAGATTAGCTGCTTTACACATGAATGTGTTCCAAGCCTCTGCTGTCACAGACATGTTTGCCTAAAATAAAATCCCTGTTTCTTTCAAACAACCGGATTAACTTAATATTTACTATCCCTTGCCAACTGTAACATTGGTTGTAAGTAGATAACATTTGTTACCTATACGACCATTGCCTTATGGTGTGGCGGAAACACTGCTTGTAGTAACAATTTAATCTGTTAAATAATAACTTCAAGTAGTACTGTTGTCTACCAGGGTCTCAAGCATTCAAAATGTGCATTCCGAGTGCATAGACCAACAACTTGCACTATTGTTGTTTAATAGCTATGCCTATATGGCAAAAATGAATTGTAGCTTAGGGAACTAAATCTGCTAAATGCCAACTATTATCTAATCCATGGACCATGGTAGTTTAGTATTTCTCACAAACAAATGAGCCCACCCAATAAAATGTATTATTTGGGGGGGGGGGGGGTTCTGTTAGAATTCCCTCCCAGAATTCTCAAAGTGTTGAGCCTTTGGGTAAAAAATGTCTGTGGTCAAATCAAGTCTTTCAGAACCCTTTGGGGCTTGTTTTGCTAAAAGGTTAATTGCAAAAAGCTTCTAACGGATTGCACAGTATTGACATCTGCTGGTCAGAAATAAGTATCAGCAATGGTACATTTGATTTTCATATAGAAGTCATTTTCCATTACAACAGCTGAGATTTTGAGATATTTAAAGAATATTGGATTGGATAAGCTAAGCCTATAAGAATGCATCATGACAGTCCAATTAAATAGCTTTCTGTTTATGTTCCAAACAATGTCAATATTCTATCTCCAGATTCATGAATAGCCTGGGGGCTGTGTTTTCCTTCATCTCCAAGGATGCCGTTAACAAGATCCATATCCTAGTCAACCATCTGAACAGTGAAACTGGGGCCCACTACGTCACCGTTCAGTCTATGGTCAAATATGAACTGGACAACCAACTGGTGGACCTGACCAAGAAAGGCAGCTTCCCTGAGTCCGGTTGCCGCACTCTCTTGAGGCTGCACCGCGCCTTGCGATGGTTGGAGCTCTTCCTGGAGAGGCTACGAACCAGCACGGAGGACAGCAAGACCTCTGTCATGTGCTCTGAGGCCTATAATGAATCACTCTCGCAGTACCACCCTTGGTACATCCGTAAAGCTGCTGGCACGGCTTTCTGGGCTCTCCCAGGGCGTGCTCAGTTCTTTGATGTGATGAATGTAGGGGAACCAGAGCAGGTGGTGGCCATGTTGGGGGATGCTTTGCCTCTCATCTCTGAGGTGTACCAGGTCACAGAGGACCTCTATATCCAGAACAACCTGCTGGAGTTGCCCTAGTGGGCAAAAGGAGCTATAGTAATAGTAGCCTGGTTCCAGATCAGTTTGTGGTGTCCTGCCGACTCCGGTTTTGACCGTGATCGTATAAGTTTTCAACACAGCACAATGATCTGGGACCAGGCCAGGGAGGAAGATTCTGTAGCACTGTAGTCCGTCCAGTTTATTTCCAAAGCGCTGGACAAACATGCTGCTTCTGATCTGTCTTGAATGGGATAATGACCAAATATTGTTCTTGTGTACTATTGTGTATTATGTTTTATATTTATGCAAGGCAGCATTACTCATAGATTACCATATATTATTATTGTAAGTCTAATTCATTGCTGATTGGTTTTCTTGAACACATTTATGCTCTACATGTTCTTGTATGGATTAGTGTAATGGGGTATTATCAAAAGTTAATTTTACTAAGAGCCCTTTGTAAGTTTAGGGACAGTGAAGCATTTTTTCATATTTTGTGTAATTAAACAAAAGGTTTGGATTAAAAATCAAACAATAAATTATTACTATTGTTTAACTTAGTGTTTGAGGTTTCTATATAGTCCCTACAACAATTGTTATACATAGTCTCTGTATCAAGGCACTTAAAATATTGGGACAGATTAATATAATGTTATAATTAATTCAGGGTACATGTCTTGCTATATGAGGAAACACTCTGAGATGAGTTTGAATGTATTTGCTTGTACTTTAGCAGACAAAATGTTTCTGTACACTTCAGAATTTGTTCTACTGCTGTTTCAGCAATTCCTTTTATCTATGAAGACAATGAGCCAGTGGTAGCCTTACATGACCCAAGCCATAACACAGCTTTGGCTGTACTTCTGTTTTAATTTTCTCAGATTTGTAAGCCTTAAAATGGCTTCATATTTCCTTTTTATACTTTTTCCAACAGCAGAATCTAAGAGCAAATAGCAAGCCTAGAATCAAGCCTAAACACTGACAGCTCTCTTATGTCTGCACAAATGATGTGACTAACCAGACTGAAACCAATATGCATTCTAATACCCTCAAAGAAAAGCTGGGAATCTATATTTTAAAGGGGCATTTAGAATCTTGGTATTGTAATATTAGATGTCCATAAAATATCTACTGTAATAATGGAATGATAGTGTTTCACAGGAGGTACTCAACAGAAATTATTTTGTGTGCATACAAAAGTATTTCTTAAATTGCAGAAATTCTATTAGTCACCCGAATGCCTACCAGCTTCTGTTGTCAAATGGAAAGCGAAACCCTCCCTGTTTTCATTGTGTCAGTAAGACACAAGGTAATCTTTCCTCAACATAGCAATATCAAGCAAAATCCCTTGATCATTTCCTGGTTGTTAAAATTCTACAGACCACTGAATTGTATATGGAATCATTATGGAGTCAATATGGCATTTTTGAATTTCCAAAGATATTTTGTTTTGCAAGTTGGTTGACCAAATATTGAATTAAAACGTGTGCTTGAATTGATTTGGTTTGAAAGCGCAGTGGTTATAATTTGGCTAAATTCTACAAGGTTGGTCCAAATTAAGGAAATCCCTTTTAACCTCATATATATGTTTTGATTTCAGTTCCAAATGTTTCCAGGAGACAAATTAAGCCTACTCTTGGACTAAAAATACATTCACATTGAGCTTGATTTTTAGTCCAGAACCAAGCTTAAGCATTGACTTGGAAACTATGGGTTAAAGTATTGCCAAAAGAAGATAACATGCTTTACTCTCTCCTGATGGAGGGCACTATATCTGATGGGCTGAGGATGATCATATTTATAACACACAAGCAGATTTAAATTGTATTGTTTAACAATATTGATAGTTCTTTTTCCTCATGTAATAACATTATAATGTTTGAAATGTAAATTATCTTGTTTTTGCATTTCCTATTGCATAATTTCTGCCAAGATTTGTTTATTTCATCAATGTGTAAACCTAATAATAAAGATGTTTATCTGGTGCAGTTGTTCATCCATAATATCGTGAAACAGGCAGGAAAAATAGCATGGATGCACGCAGTTTACGTACTAGTTTATGTCAGTCTATGGTTTATGTCCACGTTCCTTGTCCCCAAGGGGCACCTGGTTGAGGCGAGCATCGTTGTCAAGGTAACGTTAGCTGTGTTGGTAACTTGAGTCGAGGGTGGTTGTCGCTTGTTTTCCAAGAGACTCCTGAAAACTTCCTGCAGAAGTGTTGAACAGCAAAACCAAGGGTTTTCTTACGGGTTAAAATGGATGGTATGTTGGAAATATTTGTTTTATCTTCCTATACATAAAGCAAACATGCAGACCTACATTTAGTTGCGAGTATGTTAACGTATGGCCACTGATTTGCCTAGATTCTGACCGCTTGCTGTTTCTGTTGTTAATTAACGTTGGCTAACTAGCGTAACTGACACAAGGGTGAACAAAGGCTGAAGGCTGTTGAGTAGCAGCAATAGCTACGTAGCTAGAACTGTTAAATCCATACTGAGCTAATTACTTGTTTATGTACACGAGTCTCACAGAAATGTGTGACTACGAGATATTCATACAGAATACCTATTCGATTTATTTTCTCCATCTTTCAGAGCTGAATAAGATTTAAAAGGTGAAAAAACGGCTGCGGAGAACAATGCATTTGACAAGGCCAAAGTCCTCAAAAGGACGTAGTAGACCGAGCGTGAGCCAAAACCCAAATGTGGATGCCAGCGTCCACAACACACTCCCAAAGCCTCCTTCAGTGGGGTCTGGCAAATTAAATCGTTACACCCACTCCCAATCCGCCCTCAGGAACAGCAATGAGCTGAGAGTGGATGAAGTCCCAGACTACCTTGATAATGTTCCCGAGGTATCCTCTTTTCCTTTCCCTTGGAACAAATACAAGCCCCTCCCCTCTATTGAGAAAAAAACATCAGAGGCTGGCATCTCTTTGAGGTGCATGGAGGTGAAGACTTCCAAGCTGAGTTTGTCTGACAACCTCATCAACCAGGCTCAGCGAGGGCACAGGGACCACCAGCTGACCTCAGTTAGGACCAGGGCTGCATCCCAGAGCAACCCAGAGATTGGCAACATGTCAGAGGTGCTATGTGAGGGCTTTCCCTCTCCCAACCATCTGGACCGCAGTGTGATAGCCACAACTCAAATCCCACCATTACCCGCCCCTGGCACTACCAATCCAATTAGCTTACTTCTTGCCATCAGAGCTCCATGTGGGAGGAGGTTTGAGCACCACTTCCTATCCACAGACACCCTGTTGAACGTGCTGGCCAGTGCAGAAGCCAAATATGGGACCAGATATGAGCATGGTTACATTGAGACCCTGGATGGTTACATCGCAACTGGTGTTGATAGACCACTCCGCAAGACATTTACAGACCTTAACATGACTTTGGCTCAATGTGGCATCTTCAATAGATCAGTACTGTGCATCTTCCAGGACATTACTTAATCTCAGATGCATTACTGTATGACTGATGTTAATCATTATATTACATGACAGATATATATTAAGATTATAGCACTTTAGATTATAGTCTTTCTACTAGAAAATAGATTGCTCCCTTTGTCAAACTAAAATCTTTAACACTGGCAAGGTGTTTTGTCTTTTGATTCAACCATGCATATTTCAATGGAAACTGATAATGTCCAGACAGCAATTATGTAGGTAATGTTTATTACAACAATCACCTAGCACAACAAAACCAAAAAGTGCATAAAGTATAAGAGAGAAGATTCAGCAGAGATTTTGCTTTCAAAGTCAAGGTAAACACTCTAAACTCTTAGGTAGTTCAGTTCAAGCTTAGTCCAAATATAAATAATCTTTAATGATGTACAAAACAAAACAACTCAATGGTGTTATTCTGAAAGCTTTTATCTCAAAATAAATCTAATATTCCTAACAATTTAGGTATATTCCATACTTACAATATTTTTTTTTACTTGGTAAAAGTGACCTAACATCTGTCAGTTGACAGAATAAGTTTGCTTATAGTTTAATAAACATGTAGTCGAATTTTGACTTCAACCTTAATGTCCATTTCAAGCCAATAGATTGTGACTTAAAATGTATTAGTTTCCACTCAAACAACCTACCATAAGATTTTTCTTAGTGCCCTATTGTAAACAAATTAAATAAAAGATGGAGCAACCGCTCTAATACAGTATTAACACAAGCAGATCTATGGATTATCATGAAACGCACATGCAAACAATCAAAAATCTGTTTAGTGTTGTGACCCTGTAATGCTGTATCACTTAAGGATTGTTAGTTCAAACAGAAGACTGTAAAGTGCCTTATTAAGAATGGACATCTAGTTTGGTGACTACTCATTGTCTCAACTTCAAGTCAAATTATCTTCCACTCTTATTCTAGGAGAAAAAAAAATTCTTTAAGACAAATCAACACAGCAAACCTTCCCAATTATTCTGTTGCAAAGTTTTCTTTGTTAGATTCAATATGCTCTATATTGCTTTCAACACCCACATAACCTATTCCTCTGAAGAGGGTACCCAATCTAGAGGGTAAGATATTAGTTCAGTGCAACCCTTTTATTACAAATTTAGAAAATGTGGCTAACACACTGTCATTACACGTTAACATTCAAAGACATCATTAAAGTGACTTAAGCCCAAATGTAAAGTAACTGTCCCAAATGCATACATATTAGAAGCCTCTTCAGTTGCTGATTTTCTCGATTTCATCCAGGTCATCAGTGTCAAGTTTGTTTATCTTCTTATCTGTGGAGGGGAACTAGACAACGTTAGATTACTAACAACAGCATTCTTACATAGATCAAATATAAAATATTGTAAATAATTAGACTAATGTCTGAAACGTACTGAAATGGTCCTCAATTTGGTTGAGAATGTTCATGCTGTGTTTGCTGTCAATCATATTGACGGCAAGCCCCCTTTTGCCAAAGCGCCCTGTTCTGCCAATCCGGTGAAGGTACGTCTCGTTGTCAGCGTTTCCATCTTTGTCCATAGGCAGGTCAAAGTTGATCACCACGGAAACTTGCTCAACATCAATGCCTCGGGAACATACGTTGGTGGTCACCAGGACTTTCTCTTTCCCTTCCCTGAAGCGTTCAATGACTGCTGCTCTCTGCTCCACAGTCATCTCCCCACTCAACAGTGCCACCACATGGCCCTCTTTGGTTAGTTCAGCAGCCAACCAGCCAGCCGTCTTTCGAGTCTAGAGGCAAAACATTTTTTTTAATTTAATGTAGAAAATACCTTATTTATTACCTGATGTACTGTATGAGGTTCCTTTAACCCCTTAAACAATGGCTCACGTGACAGAAGATCATAGCCTGGGCGATAGTGATGGCTCCATAGATATTACAGAGTGCTGTGAACTTCTCCTCTTTATCGCTGCAGAGCACGTAGTACTGCTTGATGGTGTCCAAAGTCTCCTCCTCACGTTTCAGCTTGATGATGTTGGGGTCTGGCACCACCCTCTCTGCAAACTTCCACACAGAGTCCTCAAATGTGGCGGAGAACAGCAACATCTGACATTCCTTTGGTAACATTCTGTACGGGGTGGAAAAAAAGTCATTAGATACTTTAGGAAGTTAATTAATAAATGCATTTTCTAGTATCAGAGGTCATGATTACAAGAATTCTTGAGCACCCGAAAAAGTCATCACTGTCAACCGGAATAGTCCTGAGACACACAAGTCTCTTTAGCTCGTTAACTCAGACCGCTAATGACATCTGAAAATAGTCAGTGGCCAATAAGACCATTCTACTTATCTGTAAACAAAGTTAATAGCAGCACTTGTGTGCAGGGATGCAAGCTGTGATAGGACCAGAAAG
Source organism: Esox lucius (assembly GCF_011004845.1). Classification (NCBI taxonomy): domain Eukaryota; kingdom Metazoa; phylum Chordata; class Actinopteri; order Esociformes; family Esocidae; genus Esox; species Esox lucius. Next base: position 27,084,141 of record NC_047580.1, on the reverse strand, counting down.
TTCAAAATCAGAGTAAAGTGATAGAAAATGTGCTTATTTTCAGTGTATTTCTGTCAGGTTACCTGACAATTCTTTTTACTAACAATACCCCAGCAATTATCATACTTAGAGCCATTAGGGTTGTGTTTGCCCCGCCCACTCAGACCTCTGGATTCGGATGCTCTGGTCCTGGTGACCCTGTGTGGCGATCATGACGTCAGCCTCGTCCAACACAAAGACGCTGATCTTCTTGGGGTCGATGATCTTGAGTTTGGAGCACCAGTCCAGGACCGTGCCAGGTGTCCCAATGACGATCTGCTCCTGGAGCTTCATCCCTCGGTCCACTGGTCCGCACATAGGGACACACAAGACAGTTCATTACGTTGTGGGTCCTGGGAACCAGGCCGCTGCTCTGGCAAAAGCTAATGGGGCTCAGAATAAACTTCTAAAAACAATTATACTTCTCATCAGCATCTTTTACAGAACATCAACTCCGTAATACAACTTGTTAGGATGTGGCACTTGCTTCATTGTGTTACGCTTTCAACTAGAAATCAGAGCGAGCATTGGTAAAGATAACACCAAGAGTCAACAGCGGGCGATAACAACAGCAATACTTTTAACCGCCCTTAATCATCAAGACAGCCGTGATGCAACATTATCCAAAAGTTATGCCCCAGCCAGGAATCCACCATAAAATGCACGAGTTACATTCAAACTTCAACTCATTAAAACAATAGATCTATAGTGGAAAGTATAGATACACAGTTACGCGCTTTGGTACCAACAATGTTAGGAAGAAACAGAGATCAACAACCACAACATATAGCGTCAGTTTGGAAACTAGCTGGGAAGATGGTCTGCACCAAGTTATTAGGTCCTTCCAAGCTGGCGTGGTGATCTCATTTTGGCCGTGTGAGACATTAGGCTGACTCTAGCCTCACTATTAATGAGGATGCATGTCAGGCAGCATTTAGCGGATTACATAGGATTTCTGGGCCTGTGGACACTTGTTTTATCCTGTATTCTACATGACACTTTCACTAAATGACCTCTAAAGCCTCTCGCCATCTACTGGACCCTATTCAAACAAAACTGCTGAAGGAACTATTTCCTGTGCATGGTTCCCCATGCTAAACACAATAAATTGACCATTTTCCTCCTGTTTTGTACCAAACACACTGTGTCAGTAATAAAACCCTTCTTTAAATGCCAAACCTTGCATCTTGATCTGTTCTGACACCACTGATCACCAGATACTTTTGGAAAGATTGGAAACCCAGATTGGTCCACACAAACAAGGTTTTGTTTGATTTAGATCCCACAGAGACTCATAGCTATAAATTCTGCTTAATGTGCTTCCACCAAGCTGATTCAGTACTGTATTCTGTTGGACCTTGCATGAAACAAACTACGGGGTACTTCTATAATTTGACTAATAGAAGAATTACAGAAAAAATTATCCAGGCCTCACGAATCAAAATTTCCTAAAGAAAACTGTGCAAAATGGACAGCCTATTACCTACAGTTTCAGTACAATTCCTTTAATGTGGAAAGTCTATTAGAATAATTTATTTAATGATACATAGTTATTCTGAATAGAACCTATGATGTCGTTGTGCGTAACTGACACACGCGCGCGCACAAACACACACACACACACACACACACACACACACACACACACACACACACTTACATTTATTGCCACGAATGGCATATGCCAATTTCACCTCAGGATAGTATTTGCCCATCTGCTCAATAACTTTACCAGTCTGCAAAGCTAGCTCGTACGTTGGGGAAATGCAGAGACACTGGGGAAGAAGGAGTTTCATTAAGAGAAGGCAACACAAACAAAATACAATGCAATACATATTCTCTACAAAGACAGTACTGCCCTGATCTTAGTAGAACAAACCCACAAAAATAAACTGAAAAAAACCTACACTTTTCTGAACTTGCTAATAACCTTTGAGGGTCTAGCTTCTTAAATAAGCTCAAGACCAAAGCCTACATGTTAATGGCTCGGTGTATGCTTGTGTGTGTAGTACAGAACATTAATATCCCCTCACCTGAGTCCATTTTTTGGCTGGGTTTACATGGCTGAGCATGGCCAGAGCAAAGGCAGCCGTTTTACCTGTGCCGGACTGTGATTGGGCAATCAGATTCTGAGGTCTGGAACCAGAGGGATAACACACGCTGAAGAGAGAACAATGGGGGACTAAAAGGTAGATCATGTATATTCCACTAATTTCACAAGAACTTCAAACAGATGTCTTTGTAGCTCAGTAAGTAGCCTCATACAATGCAGTGAGTTCTCAATAACTTATAAATCAACAACACTATTTTTTACAGGAGGAGCATTGATGTTGCACAACTTAAATGAAGTATAAAATAGTATAATTTGTATCCTCAGGTTCAATTTTTTTATATAAGGTTTTGAATAAAAATCGGACAAAATTTCCTGTCAAGGTATGCAACAAGTACTTTTTCACAGCACTGTAGCTGGTAGCTACAAATCATTTTCATACAGTCCGTTTTGTTCATCAAAAGTCATTATTAAGCTGTCTCGCCCAAACGTGTACACATCCCCACCCCTCAAAACAGAATGTCTGGGCTCTTTGGTATTTTAAAGACTTGAGTTATATAGAAGGGCTACTCACGGCTCTGCCAGCATCATGGGCAGGGCATTCTCCTGGATCTTAGAGGGTCTGTTGAACCCCATGCTATACACTCCTTTTAACAACTCTTCTTTCCTGAGATGGAATTACAATAAAAAACAGGCTATTAAACATACTTTAGGGCTATAATGCTACACAAATCCATATAGTACGGGGCCTCATGTCAGATGCTTTAAAGCAGACAATGGCAATAATCTCTTTTTTTCCCCCCAAATCTCATATCTAGTTTGTGATAAAGGCCCTCAGCTGAATGGGGCATTTTAAGTCGAGACCCTGTACGTGTCCTGTAATTACCCTGTTCTGGGAACGAGGCAGCTAACTCAGAGGCAGTAACTTTAGACTGGCCACTGCAGCTGATTCCAACGGCGTCATAGTTTGGTTTAAACTCACTGGCATTCACCCATTCTTTTGGTTGACATGAGGCATTTAAGCACCTTTCAAAAGTATTTGAGCAACTTCACTGCATTCATTTCAGGACAACAGGTATCAGGTATTCTTCACAGTGACCTCTGACATCACCTACAAAGGATATGACAGGACTACCAGGCCCAAACAACTCAGAGCTGTCCCTGTCTGAAATCCTCCTGGATGTGTTGCAAATCGGGTTGCTGCCTGATAACTCCGGCAGCCACTGCCCACAACCCATCTGATTGTCCCTGTCCATGACCACATGGCTATGCAGCAGACTGATCACAGCCCACTTGCATTTATTGACATGCTGGTCTTCTGATCAAAAACACTGATGTGGCCCAAAAGGTCCTGTACTCTTTATAACCTTTAGCACAGTCAGAAGAGAACTGGAGACCCCTCAGAGTCTGGTTCCTCTCTAGGTTTCTTTATATTTCTGATCCTACTGGGGAGTTTTTCCTAGCCACTGGGCATTAACCCATGTTGCTCACTCTTTGGGCTCAGGCTGGGTGTTCTGTAAAAGCAATTTCTGACAACTTATGATGTTAAAAGGGCTTTATAGAAATACATTTGATTGACTTTCCTCTATAGCAGCATTTCTCGCAATACAATGCCACAAAACATTATTTATAAAAATCAAACTAGTCATGTGTTGTCTTTTTAACTAGGCCTATATTGTTTGTTTACATATATGATAGATTTACTTTTACTTTATGAGAGACTCAGTTGACAATTAGCCATTTTTTAACTAGTACAAAGCACATGAATGCCTCCAGTTGGTATTTATAATCTGGTAAATTCCCACCTCTCACATGATGGTGAATGCAGCATTAGAGCAAAAAACTTCCGATGCCCAACATAACAGCCCAAAACTGCAGAATGTACTAAACGGTGAGTTTGGTGAACTGTTACACCCCAACTAGCATATTGCCACAAAAACTCAGGTTGAAATGCACCAAACAATGTAGGTCTCAAGTCAGGTAGACATGTTAGTAGGCAATTGACTATTTTAACTCCTATCACTCACAGTCTCAGCTCTTCAAATGTCTTGACTGAGTAAAGGGGTGAGTTGGGATCCCTCTGAAGAACCTCTACTTGATTGGTAGTGTTCACCAGGCTGGTGTGGATAATCTTATTCAACAACGACTGTGCTGCTTTGTCCTCTACAATACAAGAATCACAGGTAAATAACCTATCAGGAGTACATTCCAGTAGAATTCATAAGGAGATATGAAACAAAAACGCCTGGGATTTCACACACCAGCTTCTTCTTCCACGTTGGTGCCATTCTCCCCATGTTGTGCATTGCCTGGTGAAACAACAAATTAATCACACAATTTGATCAGAAAATGGCCATGAATAACATTAAAGTCATGTCACATGCAAATGTTTATGACTGTCAGTGATTTTACCATGTTTGGCTTTTCTAGTTATAGCATCACCTCGAAGTGGAGCTCTTATCGCCAGGGAGCCGAACTGATAAGAGAAATAAAAAAATAAAAAAACGTGTTAGTGTTGGCTATCCTGACGACGTAGTTGCAGAAATTGTTCGCTGGTTTAGAAAAGTCAGCTTTCCGCCAAGTCAAAATGCCAAGCAAGCGTTTAATTGAATTGTGTAAAATTCAACACAAATATAAAGCATGACAAACACAGCCACAACCTATAGGTACAGTAGTGCTTTCAAAACATGTATTTAATGGGGCACCATCATCACCACATGGTAGCTATGCTAGCTAATGTTAGTGGTTTGACAGCAGACAACTCGCCTCAGATTCAGTTGGTTGCGCTAGCTAGCCAGCAGCATAAAGTTTGTGGCTTTTCGTCATGCATGCATGGCTGAGAATTTAGCTTACGTTAGCAAGCTTGCTTTGGATATAAACTTACAGAGTCCGTTGTATTTTCTTGTTTATCGACAGCCAGGGCCCAAGAATCAGTAGCCATTATTATTATTTTCGTTTGGACAAAGTTTCTGAAGTTTTAGCAAGAAACTATGAAATATAGGTGCGCGTCGAAAAGGATGCTGCCGCAATTGCGTATCCACTCAGTTTTCCATGGCCGGCGGTAGCTGCACTCCGTCCTATGGAAACTGGGAAGAGGAATTCTGAGTTCCTGTCAAGTTTGGCAAAGAAATTGAAATTTAACCCCCCACTTTTGTGTACGTTTTCTACGTTTAAATGTGCAGTACTACATGCAAAATTGGAATATGAAAATGTAATCAGATGTCAAATAATACAAAAGAAATATTTTAAACTACTCGTATTATCAATAGTTATTAAGGAGATGTAATATTAGCTAACCAGGTATGTATTATTATTTATTTTGACTGAAAACAACCTAGCATTGCGCGAACTGCGACAAAAAAATGTGTCGCTACTATTATGACTTGATCCAATAAATCTATTGTGCATGATTTGTCTTTTTCCATCACTGTTTGGGTTCTGCGCTGTTAACAATATATTACTTCTTACACATGAGCTCACTTGAAGGATTTAGGCATACTGGGAATTTATATTGGAGGTGTGGCTTAGTACGGTGAATCTATACATTGTTGCCACTGATCAACACAAAACTATCCATAATGTGAAAAGAATGTAAAAGAAAATTATTTTAAATGAATTACAAATATTACACAGAAAATATAAGTATTCACCCCTTTTGCTATGGAATCAATCAACATTTATTTATAAAGCCCATGTTTACATCAGCAGCTGTCACAAAGTGCATTTACAAAACACCCAGCCTGAAACCCCAAAGAGCAAGCAGCAACAATGTTGAAGCACAGTGGCTAGGAAATACTCTCTAAGAGGCGCTGAAATTTAGGAAGAAACCTAGAGAGGAAACAGGCTCGGAGGGGTGACCAGTACTGTTCTGGCTTTGCCAGGTGAACATTTTAAGAATACAAGTTGTTAGTAAATGCATTTGGAGTGTGCAGAGTCCATAAATCCTAATCCAGGTTAGAAGCATGACCAGATGGACAAGGACAGAGACAACCGGGTGGAGGGGGGGCTGGTTGTCAGACTGGCAGCTGGAATCATCAGGTATAGTCTTGATCTGCAACACATCCTTCTAAGTTTGAACGGAGCAGGAGACAAGAAAATGTAGAGTGCATTCCTGATGTTTACAAGGATTTACAGTGGAGAAGGAGAACTGACCCTACTCCCCCCCGCACATTAATATAGCGGCGTTAAACCTTGGGGCTGAGACGGGGGTCTAGTGACACTGTGGCCCTATCTGGGGGAGGCCCTGTACAGGGCCCAACAGGTAGGAAATCAATCCAATCCATACCTTTCAGAGCCACTGTATTTGGGACAACTCTTTTAAGCTAAAACTACTCAATTCCCTGTTTGCCTTAATTAGTTTCATTAATGACTACAAAACCATTGTTTCAACCTGTACTGAAATATTTAAGAGCAATCCATTTTGAGTAATGACAACACATTTGTCCAAATAAAATGTGGATTGCTTGTTGTGCTACTTTGCTTATTATTTCCTGGGATGCATTCTCCTGAATCAAGGTCTATAGAGTAGAAACATATGCCAAGCACAAACCTTTACAGTTGTAGGCAACAGCGCATCATCTGGTGAAACCCAAAATGTGAGTAATCATCTTATAACGTAAAAAAGTGTTATATTAAGATATAGACCACTCAGGTATTCAATAAATATGTGATTTCATAACATGTCCAAGCGGGAATGCATTACTCAAGAGGTTTTCCAGGCTTTTAATATTGGAATGTATTTTAAGTATTTTTATGCATTTCAATTTCCAGATTTGTTTTTGTTTGAGAAAGATAACATACAGTAACAGTTACCTGCTTAATTGATAAATAAATAATGAATAGCCCACACCATAAAACAGCTTTTGAGTCAATTGTCCAATTACTTTTGGTCCCTTGAAAAAGAGGGAGCTACCGCTATAATTCCTAAACCCTTCCTCCAATTTGGATGTGAATACCCTCAGATTAAAGCTGAGAGACTGCACTTTAAGCCCATACTCATTATTTAACTGTAACTTTAATATATTTTGGTAAACAGCCAAAATAACAAATATTTTCTTAGTGTCCAATTATATCCGGACTGTATATCTTGTTCAACTAATATAATTTGCTGACTTATTTTGGGATTTAGTATCTTCATAAACTACAAACACATTAACAACATTTTTGAGCCATTTCATTTCAATTTATATTATTTTACAGCCCATCTGGGATTTCCCAACATTGCCAGATTGGCCAGTCTGCTCGTGGACCCACCCAGGTTGAGACATAGCACATTCACATCGCTCTTTGCTCCTCTCTTCTGCTGTGTCTCCTCCCCCCACTGTATTTTATCTGTCTCTCTCTCTCTCTTTTTGTCTCTCTCACCCACAGAGATTAAGAAAGGGAACAGAGATGGGGTGGGGGTTTAAGGCATTATGTTAATTTAATTTTAGAGTAGATGTGCCTTTAGCCAATACTCCTCACCTGCGCTACCCCCCCCCTCCCCACCTCATGCCAACAAAATGTCTTTTAAAGTCTCCGGTGGAGCTCTTTACCGATTGTCATGGTTACCTCCTTTGTGAAAAAAGGTGGATCAGGTGGATCTGACTACAACCGTGGCCATAAAGCGGACAGCCAAACTCCTAAATGTAAAAACTGGACAAGGCTGGTGAGGGGGGAAGGTTGGAGTCGAGACATCCTTTATGCCCCCCCGACAAAAAACTGTCTCCCCGCTCTCTGCCATCCTTACCAGTTATCCATGACTGGTGTTGTGTTTCGTTTAGTGTAATCCCCCAGCTATCAGAAAGGATACATGAATGGGGTTTCATTTCATCGATTGCGGGGAAGAGTGGGTGGTGCTGATGCTGTGAAGGCAGAGGGGAGGGGTTGTAGGGGAGGGGGAATGCTAAGCTGTTGCACAGGTCTCTCTCTACCGCTCTCTCACTCCACTGTTCTCACTCCACTGTTCTCTCTCTCTCCACTGTTCTCTCTCCACTGTTCTCTCTCTCTCCACTGTTCTCTCTCTTTCTACCGTTCTCTATCTCACTGTCAGCTAAACCCAGTAACTACAGCCACAGGGAGGGAGGAGAAACACCGAACAGGTATTTTTTTTAACCACATGTTGCTCTGCTGACTGCTTTGCCTCCGCGGTTGCTGCCTACAGTATGCTTACGGTCTTTTTATTTTGGTCCCTCTGTATATAGACAGAGACATAATAGTTTCTCTTTCCACCTGTGACAGCTGGCATTTCCGCTACGCCACATACTGTAGAGGGGAAAAGAAAAGATTAGGAGAAGGAAACAGAAAAGGAAATATTTAAGTCAAGTGGGTATCCCAGAAGACAGACATCCTAATCTCACTCTCGGTAGACACAAATGAAAGGTAAGAGCAACTGTTGATCAGTGTTGACATTACATGATATCGCTTTCGTTCAATACCTGGTCAACATTATTTGTGTAGTTGTTGCTAAATTTAGTGCACGTATTGTATTCACATTATTCAATTATGCATATTTACAATTACAATTGCCAGCAGTGAAATCCAACAACAGACACCATTGTGCATTTTCAACAGGTGTATGTTTCAGCCGTGTTTACTTGGAAAGCTGTCGTTATTGTGATGGTATTATAACTGTATTGCATGAACGGTGTCTTGTTTATTTATAGTGGATGATTTCAGGTCACGTTTGGATGAGTCTTTCTAAAGAGCTCAGGAGGATTCATATGATCCACTTGTCATGGGGTCTGTCACTTGGACACACTTGATATCATGACCTGTCAGACTGATTAAATAAATTCCCATCAAAAGATAAATACTGAAGAATTGCCTTTAGGACCACTGGCAGTAGAAAAATAAAAACAGCATTTGTTGTTGTCTAAAGGGTTTTGTTTTGTGCCCAATATTAGCTTAATTTGGATAATTTAATGATTGGAATATTTTTATCAAATCAGATTTTTGGTATTATTTCCACCATTTTGCAAAGCTTGGCTATTTCAAAAAGTGGATTTAGGTTAATTATGATAATGGTGTTGGCGTTATGACTGTCAGTAAATATGATGCTGGTGAGTCTGATTTCGCAATGCATTTTCCTATAGTCGTCGCTAAAACATTTTACAGGCCAGAAACCCTATAAAATTTTTAGCATGATAATAAAAATTATGGCATATATTTCTGATTGTGCTCTTAAAGATTGTGTCTTAGAGGAACAAGACACATCTGCATGTCTTTTCCAGCTTGTGCCCCTTGGGACACACGGGGGTACTGTTGACTCTTATTGTGAAGCTGACTGGGCATGAGCAGTGAGCCCTCAGAAAAAAAAGGACAATGCTCTGCCGGCCAGCCGAAACCTCAGTGTGATTTATTGATATGAGAAGGCTGCACACATTGTTGTCCATGAACTATGGAACCTGTAAAATGTAGCAGTGTTTTAACAGTGGTCTGGTCTTTTAAATATTCTCTTATCTGAGGCGGGAGTCAGGGAGAGCTACAGTGTTGAGATCCATCTTGTGAGGTATCACCAAAAATACTCCGGCTAAAAGAACAGTTTAGAGTTTTGGTCGGTGTAATTTTACAGCCACGTTAACTTGGTCCGATGATACGTAGGCCAGTCTGATCAGCCAGCAAGCAGGGAATCAGTCTTTATAGAGATTGTCTCTTGTAAAGGCAATGTTAAAAGGTTAGGCCACAAGAGAAACCCCGGACACCATACTTAGTATTGTCTGCTATGTTACATTACATTTGCATGAGTAAAAACAGACAGTAACAAGCACTGCCCGCTCTTCATAACTCTTGTCTCATCTCACACACCGTCATTCATGAATTTCCTTACGAGACCGGCGCACCAAATACGTTCACCCTGGGTTTTTTGGATTTCTTATGCTTTATCAATAGTGGGGATTAGAAAAACTGTTGCCTTTGCTGGTTTTGTTTACATTTCTTAATTGGATTTGTTGTCTTTGCATACATGAACTAAACAGTTCTATGGTAAAGGCCTGCGCTTACGCTGTCGTTAGTGGCGTAACATTGTCTGGACCTGCTCTGTCTACACTGATTAAACATTTTGATGCGCCGAAAAGACATCTTGACAGCAGGAGACATGATTTCACATCAAAGGCACTAATAAGCTGCCTTCTGTTGTTTCTGATGTTGCTGCTGAATAACAATTCAAGGAAAAGAATATGAGCTATTTATTTTTTATTGTGTTGTTGCTGAAGTTAATGAAAAGATTTTAAACACTGTTCTTTGCCCCCTGTCTATTATTGGTTAAACTGAAGCATAAAAGCAGTGTCACCATGCCTGGGTTGATCAACAAGGAAAGGCAGAATGCCCTGCCTCTTAGTGTCTCCGAAATCACTTCCTGTGTCAGAGGTTACACTCTGGCCCTGACAGCATCCATGACCTACAATAACTTTGAAGACCATCCCATTGAAGGTGAGAACCTAATAAGATATGCATTAATAAAGAGCATAACTGGGAATTATCATTATTACTCTCTAGGGGCTTTTTTCACGTGTCTTCAGAATTATGTGTCTAGATTTCATATCTTTGTCTCTGAGGTAGCCCCAGGAGCTTCCAATATACTTCCCAGTATCAATATTTACTCAATATTTGTCCTGGGGGGTGTGTTGACTTTTATTTGACTGAAGTTTTGCCACTGGGTAATGTTGGCTTTCTTTGGTTAATTTCATGTAGGTATCTTCATTTATCCGCTGGAAGAATGCTCTACCGTAGTGGGATTCGAGGCTATGATCTCGAGCCAGATAATTACGGTGCAAATCAAGGACAAGTCCAAAATGGACGACTGTTACCTTGATTACTGCACTACAGCTAATGGAGCCCCTCAGAGTGGCAGTGGTAAGGCTGAGTCTCATATCCCCTCTGAAGGTCAGAGGATGTAGTACATGTGGTTGTAAAGCTGTCTGTTGTTCTGTAGCCTTGTGTACATAATACCCATAGCAGTTGACGGATAAAGACAGCAGAAACAGAAAACAGGCTCATGGTTCAACAGAATGTCAGTCTTTTAATATATGCAAGTCAATTTACGTCAAAACAATTGTTACAAGAGATTACATTTCCTAAAATGGTAATATTGCCATTCAAGTTGCTCAGTGAAAGGTTACACGTTTCACTGGCTCTTTCTGACTTTCAAATAGAACATGTTACGTTGTAAAGACATTTCTTTCTTGGTCTACCTGACCTTGGCTTAGTATCAAGAGATCCCTGAATTTTCCACTTCTTAATAAGTGATTGAACAGTACTCACTGGCATTTGCAAGGCTTTGGATATATCTTTTTATATCCTTTTCCTTCTTTCTAAAGTTCCATTACCTTGTTACACAGGTCTTTTGGCAGTTCTTTTCTGCTACCCATGGCTCAGTATCTAGCCTGCTCAGTGCATCAAAATGAGAGCTAACAAACTCACTGACTATTTATACACAGATACTAATAGCAAATTCACCTTTAATTGACATTTTCACCTGTGTGTGTCACCTTGTGTGTCTGTAACAAGACAAAACATTCAAGGGTATGGAAACATTTGATCAGGGTCATTTGGATGATTTCTGTTATCGTTATGATTTAAAAAGGAACCAAACAACTATGTGATAATAAATGGCTTCATATGATCACTATCCTTAAATACTTGCATTTGCATGATCAATCATATGAAAATCAATGCCAAAATCTCACAATTTCTGCCAGGGTATGCAAACTAATAAGCACAACTGTACATTGTCAACCATCAATATTAATGATGCTGCGGTGAAAATGAAAAAGCCTGTCCATAAGTTTGTGGGGATATTACTTCCAGGACATATTGTGCTGGATGAGGACTTGGAGAGGACAGTGTTGGTCGTGAACCTGGGGATCATCCCTCCCCTGGAGACGGTCCACGTGTTAGTAAGCACCTCCTCTGAGTTGCCCACCCTTCCCAATGGGGGCATCCGGGTTACCTCACCCCCAGTGTGCACCCCCAGGGTCCAGAGGACCATCAACGAGGAGCAGGGACTCAGCCCAAACTTCCAGAACCGAACGTAAGAATACCGGATGCAACAATGTGTAACGCCATTTGTATCTAAAAAAGGGAAGCTTGACATTTCACTGTGAAATTGTACGTAGAGACATATTTCACGTCCTGCTTATATCAGAGATAATTTATTTCACATGTTCAGTACAGAGAGAGCGCTTACTGGTGGACACAACTATAAATTAATTTTGATATTTTTTTTCTGGCACAGGAGGGACAGCAGACATAGTTGTGCCCTGGGGCCACTTGACCAGACGCCCCAGTTGTGCATGGCCCTGCTGTTAGAGGAAGAGGCAATCAACTCCATTGACTACGAGTTTAGCTTTCAGCTGGAGATCAGAGCCCCCTATCTCCTTGCAGGTCAGAGACTTACTGGATGACTTACTGGGTGACTCCTCGTCATGATGAAAACAGACATTTTAGGGCACTATTTAGACCACATGCATGACCACATTACCACAGGATTGGGAAGGACGTACTTGTGGAGACATATATCATCTTACAAATGATATCGACCTTCAGAGGTGCCCACGGCTAGATGACACGAGAAAGATGTGCCTGAGATCTAGTCTAGCTTACACATGGCCAGAAGATAAAATAGGTGAAAGTCAAATAGAAAGAGAATGAGATCCAAATCACATTATGCAGCGTTGAAGAGCCATAATCACAAATTGTAATAATGTTGCTATTGTACATACCAACAGTGAATGAAGGAATTGGATTAGAAGGCTGCTGCTTAATGTACAATCCCAAAGAAGGGCTCTGACTGGTTATTTAAAACTGTTTCACCCAAATCACGTCCTATAATTGTGATGGTTCTGGTGTTGTTCTCCACAATATCTCGTCGTATTCAGTAAGACACAAGTGAATTCCACACGGTAGACTCTTCAGAGGTGTTTCTGTGCAGGTGTGGAAAGCCCCTCTCACGCCATCCGGGCCGACGCAGACCCCCTGGCCCGCTCGGCCACCAGCGTTGTCATCACCCTGGCTGACAAGTACACCTACGACTGCCCTGTGGAGATCCTCATCTACCCCAGCGGTGGGTACCGTGCTGTGGGAGACACACAACCCACCACTCCCCCTCCCAGGGACTACCCTCACTACCACTGCTCACTCTTCTCCTAAACACAATGTGGCTAGCACAGAATAGACCGCTGGTTGCCTCTGCTGGTGTTATTGGATCATTTGCTACCTGCTGCAAACCACTCAGTTAGACAAGCCCTGTTATTCATATGTGAACAGGGGATTGTACCACTTCTCTCTCTCGTTCTCTCTCGTTCTCTCTCTCTCTCTCTCTCTCTCTCTCTGCATATCTGTCCCCCCTCCAGCCCTCCCCTCTCTCCACCTTTCCTGGGGCGCAAACGTACGAGCTGTCCGATGGATTACCCAGCTCCTCTCTCTCTTTCTGTCTCTTTCATTTTCTCTCATTCTCCCCAAGCCCCCCTCTCTCTTCACCCTTCACAGTGTGCTCCTGTATGAGCTGAGCTCAGCCCCTCTCTTTCTCTCTCTTTCTCCTTTACAAACCCCCTCTTTCCTTATTGTCGTCTTGTCCCTTTGAGGAGCAAGGACTATCTGGAGAGATTCTGCATGGATGAATGGTCTCAGGTCCCTTGCTATGTGTTCTCCCACCTCATCAGTCCTATTATCTTGGCAAGAAGAGGATCACAAAGTACTGAATGCAGGGGTGCCAATAATCGGGATTACAAAGCCTCTCTCCCTTTCTTTACCCCCCCACCCCCCCACAGATTTATTATCTAATAGGCTCTTAAGCGATGGCTTTGGACCTGGGGCCAGTGGTTCTCAGTGCAATTCAATTGTGCCTGCTGTTGAGCTGAGGCTTCCGTCTCATCAAGGAGACTGCTGAGCACAAGCAGATGTCCATGGCAATAGAGAATTGGAAAGAGTGTGTGCTGAAATCAGTTCTTGTACCACAAAATGTAACGTGCATTTATTTGTAAATGGTCAATAAAAAACATCCCACTGTGTAGTCCCCTGGGGAAAGATGTATTAAGAAATGCCTGTTGAGAGAAGGATATGAGGTAGAAATGATAAAGCTATTTTAAACACATTAGTGGTTCTAGCTTATATACTTGATACCCTCACCAGTAGAATTCGGTGATATCAAATTCAATTCACAGTAAATTATGAGACAGAAAATACAGTAATATTTGACTGTTCCACCTTTTTACTGGCCACTGTTTGCATGATAGGATAGGATAACACATTATTAATGCCCGAGGGGAAATTCAGGTGTTAAAGCAGCCACATTCACAGTAGATAGATCAATAAAATACAACATAAATACGGATACAAGAAATATTCAAACTGAGAAATGGCAGCAATAAATATCTATTTTAAAAGTGCCAATATACAGATGGAGAAATAGCCCCTGTGAAGGTGATGGTAGGATAAGTGTTAAGCAGTCCGGGGGTGGTGGTATTGGGGCGGGGTGTCACTGGCTGATGGTGGGGCTGGTGATGGTGTTAGGGTCACGGGTGATGTTGTTGAGCAATCTGATGGCTGCCAGAACAAAGGTTGAGCTGTGCTTTGCACCCGTGTACGCCAGGTGTCACCCTGGTTGTTGATGGTCGTAAAGGCTGTGCTGCATCATAGTGTTCTAAAGACCATTTTCTCCCGTGTAGAACCTCATCTGCTGCATGTGCTGATTGAGGATGGAGACATGACACTGGAGGAATACGATGAGCACCTCACTGGGAAAAGTGACTACATCAAGGCCACCAAGAAAGACTCCAGCAATGACAAGAAGGTAAGTGCCGCATCCGATCTGGAGTCCTTCGTCTTACACAGGAAGTAGACTCCAGAAGTGACATAAGGAACATCGGTCTGAGAAGTATAACATGGACTAAAAAGGTTTTTGAGACCTTCCTCATCTACACCTTGTTGCCAGTTTAGATAATATTTTTTAGTTCAGTCTTCCTGTGTCTATTATAACAGCACTATGGTGGTGGACAAAATTACATTCTTAAGTGACCAGTAGACCTAGAGAGGAAGGGAGAAAAAGAACACTTAGCCCTAAAACGATGTGGGATAGAAAAGGGTTACTATGGAAACCACAAAAGATCCCCAGCATTCTAACTGGGAATTTCTACGTAAACACATCCATTTAATGCGCTTTCCTTAAAAACTGTAATTTCCTTAATAAATTATGATTTATTTATTTATTATGTTCCGGGGAGAAAAGCCTGAATAAAAAAATTTGCATCCGTGCATGATGGACAAAGCCCAGTTTAGTATTTTAGGAGAATGGTGTGTTGTGAGAAACCATAGCTTCTTATATATAAAATCATAATTATGATCTGATCAGATATGGTATGTAAGATCTTTTGCAATTGTATAAGATGTAATGCAGACCAGATCTAAAGCACTTCTTACATCCCCTCTCCATGTCATCCTCTGTTCACGTGGCCCCGTAAGGTGGAAATCATTCGGAAGCGTCTCCACAAAGACATCCTCCACAACCCTGTGGTCATGCTCAACTTCTGCCCAGACCTGAAGTCCATGACCTCTGACCTGAGGAAGGTGCATGGAGAGTTAATCTTCCTCATCGACCGTAGTGGTAGCATGAGTGGGGTTAACATCAACCGGGTCAAGGTACTGAAACAGACTGTCTAACAAACGTCCAACCCATACATGAGAACGTATCACAGGCAATCCACACAGTTAAGTATTTTGTAATGAACTGAATAACAGTTTGACAAAATGTTTTGAGGAAACCTACTATAAACCATGTCCGAGATTTCTGGCCATTGTTTTAAATGTTTCCCTATCGAGACAAAAAGGCGTCCCTAAAAGTGTCATGTGCCAAACTTTGTCATGTGCCAATTTGTGCCCCATGTCACGGAAACCCCTCGCTCTCAAACTGAATTGCTCACTGAGGGATGATGGTGATTTTACTTCAGACATGAACAATATATTATAGATTTTGTTAATAGCGGACGTCATTCACTTCTTCTTTAATTAGGTGAAATAAATCAAAGGAAAACACAGTAATGAAAAAGGAATGACACAGTTTTGTCATTAAAAGTGTAAAGTGGGTTTATACTAAGAACCGACTGACTCGCGGCTCACAGAAAGCAGAGTGTACACCGATGGACCAAAGCTGCCACACCTCGCCAATGAAAATTCTGCTCCGACATTTCCCCCAGTGCATCTGACTGTAACGTCACCTGATCGGACTGGGCTGAGTGATGTTTGACTAACCTCTGCTGATCTGTGACGCACGTTGGGCAGACTGACTCAGACAGTTTCTGATTGGGGAGGGACGGGCCTCCCCTTCCTCTAACACGCTGTCACTTCCCAGTCTGGCTTAAAGGCCCAGCCAGGTCAAACCAATGATGATGCAATTATTCCTTCTTACTTGCTTTGATCTGCTAGAAACCTGTAAAATGCCAAGGCCCAATTTGATACCACCTGTGATTGAATTTAAGGATAAAGAGAGCTTTTATTACACTGAGAAATTGAACACGACAAAATGCCAGGAACCAATTTGATATCACCACTTCAAACTAGGAGGGAGAAAAAGAAGAGGAGATTTTCTTTCATGTCTCAACTAAAAATTGACAAAAAAAATTGATCTTTCCTGTGAGCAATCTTTACAACTATTCCTGGTAGAATGTTTCCTTACATTTCTCTGTACTGAGGAAAGTCCAATACCTAGTATATTTTCTTATTTGGTTGGATGTAAATAAAATTGTTGTATTCAATTATTACAGGTCAACGTGAATGGTTGTGGAGGACTATTTCTTTTTATTACACTCCAGGCCTTCTGTTCCAACAGAGACAATACAGTGTATACAGATTGGATTATATGGAAATTCAAAAATTACATCAAATTACATAGAACTTCTCAAATTGCTCACATTATAAATTATAGAAATCTATTATATCCTTATATGGAGATTATATGGTTAGATTATATGGAGCCTCACATTATAAATGATATAAATCCACTGGATTACATGGAACTTCTTTAGTGCACACGTTATAAATTATAGAAATCCACTGAATTATATGGCATTTCTCCAGTGCATACACATTATAAATGATAAAAATCCATTGGATTATTTGGAGCTTCTCCAGTATGCACACATTATAAATGATAGAAATCCACTGGATTATATGGAATTTCTCCAGTGTGCACACATTATAAATGAAAGAAATCCACTGGATTATTTGGAACTTCTCCAGTGTGCACACATTATAAATGATAGAAATCCACTGGATTATTTGGAACTTCTCCAGTTCACACACATACTTTACAGTGTCATGTAATACAGAGAAGACTGTATTAGGAGTGTAATGTGGGCACACAACTGAGATTGCTCTCTTCTGTGTCATGGAGGCTCGCCGCTCTATCCACCTCTTCCCCACTCAGTCATAGGCTTGTCAGGCTGCACACCCCTGCATTGCCCCCCGTCTGTCCATCCACTCCTGCCAGGTGGAGAGGATATGACGCGTGCAACACATGCCCTCACTACTGGTTCCCCCCAAGGCATGGTTCTGTGTCCGCTCCTTGTTTCTGTATGCACATGGCTCTGTCATATTCTCTCACGGTTTCTCCTATGACTCCATGCATTTGACACTCAATGATACTATGTCATCTCTGCGGATATCTTGCGCCCCTGCCCC
Source organism: Esox lucius (assembly GCF_011004845.1). Taxonomy (NCBI): domain Eukaryota; kingdom Metazoa; phylum Chordata; class Actinopteri; order Esociformes; family Esocidae; genus Esox; species Esox lucius. The sequence goes on along the minus strand of NC_047580.1, from coordinate 27,066,422 downwards.
AAATGTACACATGTGTAACTGTAATGTGGGCCACCTGCCGATCTTTACATTTCCATGAGTACATTTCTCTGGATAAGAGCATCTGCTAAATGACTTACATTAAATAAAATTTAACTGCATGCTGCTGCAGACAGAAACAGTTATTCCCAGAAAGGTCACGGAGAACACCTGCAGCCAGGTTAACAAGGCCGGTTGTTAGGCAATGGAGGAAACACTGACAGATCCACTACCTTTTTCTTTTCTTTTTCTTTCTACCGTATGTATTAAAACAAGTGAAGTGAGCGTTTCCTGGTCTGTTCTTTATTGCTCCTGTCTTCTTCCTCAAACAAGATGGAGGCTAACTTCATCATGACTTCACATGACACCAACTCCTTGATTGCCCTGCTCCTTAAAATTTCCAGCTTGCCCCTTAAACTTACTTACTTTTATTTTATTGTGTGTACAATTCTGTATTCATACAGATATCGGTATTCATCAGAAAGAGTTCACAGAAAAATCTAAAAGGACATAGTTAACCTTGTGTTTCTATTTTTTATGCTGTTCATAGGATGCCATGGTGGTGATCCTGAAGAGCCTTGTGCCTGCCAACATGTTTAATATCATCGGATTTGGCTCCACATTTAAATCCCTCTTTACTACTAGTCAAAGCTATGATGAGGTAGGGGGAAGGCAGAACATGATTGTTATTCCTTTCAATTATTGAACTGCATTTCAGTGCTAAAATACTTTTTATTTCATGCATAGTTGGACTATGAGTCTGAGCCATGCTTCCCTGGTTCTGAAAGATTAGTAAGAATTATGTATCATTATTATGAAATTCAACACTACTGTTGTTTGCTCCTTGGGGTTTAAGGCCGGGTGTCTCTGTAAAGCACTTTGTGACAACTGCTGTTGTAAAAAGGGCTTTATAAATAAATTTGATTGATTGATTATAAATAAAATTAATAAATGATACGTTTTTTTTTTTATTGCGCTCTTCGTGATTTTAGGAAACAGTTGCCATGGCTTGTGAGTACATCAGGAAGATTCGGGCTGACATGGGTGGCACAAACCTCCTGGCGCCGCTCAACTGGATCCTGAGGCAGCCCATGCAGGCTGGTCATCCACGCATACTCTTCCTTCTTACAGACGGGGCCGTCAGCAACACAGGGAAGGTCATAGAGCTGGTCCGCAGCCACGCCCGCTTCACCAGGTAAACACGCCCACCAATCCCCGGCCCGGCCCCTCCCCAACCCAACCCTTAATCTCAACCTGAACAAACTTTGTAATCACCACAAAACCAGAGAGAAATTGTGCAGGAACTGATAAAAGCTCAATGTTGAAACACCAAAACATGATTCACCTTCCAAGCAATACAACAAGATGTCCAATCCATCCCGTCATAGAAGAATAAATTAGGCTTTAAACTTCTCAGCCTATCCAACATGCCTGCCGCACCAGATGAACACAATGCCTGCTTGTCCGTGACATTCCCCATGAAAATTCCCATTGATTGCGTTGACATTTCCTTCACAGAACTGTTACTTGCGTATTTACCGCAGTGTCCAGAATTTAGCGGTTTGGACGTATAGAGTGCTTTCCATTTTATTTATATGAATTTGACAAACTTTTGAGCAGTTTAAGCTATCTAGCATTACTAGTATGACTCACAGGAACAGTAAGTTCCTCTATGATCCTCACAAGCTATGTAGGACACATCAACAGTGAATGGGACAAATGTTTATGGTCAGTGATTAGGCTACTTGATCTTCCTTAAAATCACCATGAACTTCCCAGTACCATTTTAATGCATTTAAGTAGCTACAAATTGTGATGGCAATTCCATCTATTAGAACGCTGTAGGATGTAGGTACAGAGACAAAATTCTCTTAGCACAGTTAGCAGTTTATTTGCAAATAGAGAGATACACACAGATACAAAGTCAGTGAGATCTCTGAGGTAACTAATGAATCATCAATACTCATACAACTAAGGGGTGGGGATAAGAATCTGCACATTCCTCCTGTAAAGACAACATCATGTTCCTTTTCCCTTCCTGTCCCCTGTCGTGTGTTTACCTAGGTGTCTACCTATCTGTCCCTAGTGTTCCCCCAAATGGGCAAATTGGCCCGACTCCCCCCAAGGGGCTGGGGGAACTTTGTAAATGACTGCCGGCCACATTCCTGAAGAACAAAGAACAGACGGTTTAGGCAGATTAACAAATGGCCAGAGGACCCAATGATCCACTGATATCATTCAGACATGTGTGTCACAAACAAACAAGGACCAGATATCCTCTGGCATTCCTCTATACATTTGTGTACAATCCCAAAAATACGGTGATGTGTTAAACACTAGAGATTCTCAAGAAAGAGAAAGCGGCTGTGAATATTCCCCGGCGGAATCAAAACACCAGCTGTTGATAGACCATCAAGCACTGCTGGGAAATAACAATTTTTTCATGTTTGAATCTGCAATCTTGGTCAGCGGTCATCCTCTCATAAACCTGTTCTGATTTCCCATTTAAAATGATTGAATTAGATACATAGTTGTCTCTCCAGTCCATCCACACACCCAGAATGATTATAACTCAGAATAATTGTAGTTTATTTCTGCCACCTGGGCTGTGCCTCAAATGGCACCCTGGTCCCTTCATGTTGCATTTCGTTTCAGCAGAGCCGTATGTAGTGCAATGTAAGCTGGTACTGTTTAGGATGCCATTTGGACAGCCGAACAGGAGTTCACATCTGACATGAGGCGTTTCGGTTTAAATCCCCGCTGATTTGCCTCACTTAACATGGAGAGAGGCCATCGCTGTTGCATCTGCTGCTGTGTAGAATGAAATAGCCATGTCGGCCCTCTGAAATTCATCCTCAGTGTGAAGTCCACTTTACAAACCAAATGAGATAACTGATAAGGTGATACAGTGATCATTTCTCTCTTGATCTCAGTTTTTTACATTCTTATTTTCTGTAATTCTCTCTCATTCTCTCAGTTCTCCTTTCTTTCCACCTTTTTCAGTGTGGTAATGTATGAGCTGCAGTGGGGATTACCCAGCCTCTCCCCCCTTTCTCTGTCTGTCTCTCTCTCTGTCTCTTTCTACCTCTCTGTCTTTGTCTTCTATCTGTCTGTCTGTATGAATGTCTGTCTCTTTCTACCTCTCTGTCTTTGTCTTCTATCTATCTGTCTGTCTGTATGAATGTCTGTCTCTTTCTACCTCTCTGTCTTTTTCTTCTATCTGTCTGTCTGTATGTATGTCTGTCTGTCTCTGTCTCTATTTAAAGAGACCCCCTAGGCATGTCTTCGCTTTCAACACAGAAAAAGAGTTTCCTGTTTGGCATCATCTTAGTGTTACGCTGCTGTGCACAGTAAATTACATTGAGATCTGTTTCTGCAAGGGAATGCATGTTCTCTCTGAAACATAAGATGTCCGATTCTTATTAAGCTTGCATTCCCATGCTGATAATTTCAAGTCTGTCAGTCTAAGCTGAAGAGAAACAAGAGTCCATCTCTTTTGGCAGGTGCTACACCTTTGGCATCGGTCAGAGTGCCTGCAAAAGGCTGGTGACGGGACTAGCCACGGTTTCCAAAGGAACGGCCGAGTTCTTGGCAGAAGGGGAGAGACTCCAGCCCAAGGTTCTCATTTCCTATGACATGTTTATCCCCCCTCTGTATGACAACCAGTTATTCTGAATGTCATAGCGGAGGGTCATTATGCAGCGTATGTAAATGGTTCAGACAGAATGTTCTATAACGTTACCAATCAACAATTCATTTTGTTGAGGAAAATACCCATTAGTCTGCTCCCCGAGACATGTTATGTTTTGAGTGCCTTTGTTACAATGTGTAACAAAGGCATTCAAACTAAATAATTCTAAAAAGGCAACAGAATAATTTTTAAACATACAAAATCTCATTTGCATTATAAACACAATGGCTATGGAATAAAAATATGTTTATTCCATAGTCTGTCTTGTGAGTCTAGGTGCTTAATAATGTATTCCACATATCCACGCTTCACGTCTACAGCTGTTGCTCAAAGCTATGTCTCTGGATGTCTCTACCAGCTGTGTATTCTCCCACATCATTACGACACTGCCACGTCAAACCTATTTCAATAGATGTCCGCTTCCATTGCAATTCAACCGTCTGTCTGTCTAATTTCAATTAGATGATCAAGTCCCTGAAGAAAACCATGGCCCCGGTGCTTAGTGACATTTCCATCGACTGGTTGTTCCCAGAAACCAAGGAGGTGTTGCTTTCCCCAGTGGGCTCCACCTTCCTGTTCCCTGGGGATCGTCTGATTGGTTACAGTGTCGTCTGTGACACCACACGTTACCACCCTAACCCCAAGTCTGTGAGTGGTCGTACACCGTGACGAAGTGGCTTTGTAGGCCATTGTTGCTCGTTGAACTTTGGTATTGCTAATTGCTACATAACATTTTTTTTCAATATGCATTGATATAGTGCGTTTAACATGCTAATACATTTTACTCCTGAATGTGAATAAACTCAGTATACTGCGCTGTCTGTTCCTATCTATTTTAATTTTAGCTATTTATTTGCTGTTATTTTACCAGGTGAGTATGATTTAGAATGCATTCTTGTTTTCAGTCACGACCTGAGAGCAATTAGGTTCAACTGCCTGCTCAGGGACAGAACATTTATTAACCTCTCAGCAAATATCAATTTCTGTCGTTCAAGTGCTGTAGAGAGACACCCAGAATAATAATCCATCTGTTGAAACTCAGGATAAGAGGAGGCGTTACAGCATGATGCGTTCCAATGGTTCAGCTAGCTCAGTTTTCTACCAGTCTCAAGAGGAGGACCCAGGCCGGACCACTGGCTTTACTGACAGTCAGGGAACATACAGGGACGTACACTCCGGCCCTTTGTTTGACTACAACCAGGAAGGCGTGTCAGAGAGCAGCTCTGGACCCACAGAACATGACATTATGGGTAGGAATACAGACGTTTCACCTCATCTCTGCCTTTCAATTTGTTTCCGATTGTATTATGGTTCACCTTATCAAGTTCACCAGGAAAATCAGTCAGACATGTTCTTGTTTATTTGCGCACATCAATGATTTAAAAAAAAAACATCTACAGGGATGGACAGTAAAACATCCCATAGAAGACGTGCATATAGCACCAACCAAATAGTGGACCACAGCTCCTGCGTGAAGAAGACCTACACTCCCAGTGACCCCAGTTCAGCGGATGGGAAGAACCCACTGAGGAGAGCCAAGGTCCAGGAGCTGATTGGCCAGACCAGCCCTGACTACAGAGCCCAGTGGAATAATAACTACCAGGTAAGTGCACAGTTGGTTATTTTGAGGCCCAGGTAACAGATCAGGCTCTCTATCTTGAAGACCGGGGTTTGATCCCTGCGTCCAATGCTCTTACTGTCTCTCTAGTTTCCATCTCTGTCCCACCCTGAAGACGAGTGATTCTGAGGTAAATTGTTCTAGAAAAGTAAAACCTATGGAACACACTGGGAACGTGTAAATATGATTTGCATTATTTCACTGATTGCAATCTGCAAACGGTGGCCCACCCAATTTATTCTGTAAACATAACGATGCGAAAGCAATTTGAGAACAGCATAGACAGTGGAGCCAAAATAATAAGTGCTCACTGGGAAAAGTAGAACCTTATAGTTTGGAGGTTGGTTTTCATCAGGTGTTGGGTATGCATGTATACACACATGAAGACCTCAAATATTTCTCTGATCTACCGGCAGCTTGACAATTATATAGTCCTGCCAATAAAACAATCCAGATAGTCAGTGTTGAAATTGCCGTAGCGGAGGAGTGATAATGGGATGGGAGAAAAGCTATCTGATCCTGGGCTGAGTTGGAGTGTAATCAAGAATACAAAAGAGGAATGTGCTCTCATTACTGACGAGAGCCAAAATCATTTCATGAATGACAATGGCCTCCGCGAAGGTTGTCCATAGATGGTTGGTATAATCAAGACACGGCTCACCTGCCTTTCGGTGATGTCTCAGTTTGTTGATGTGGTTTACTTGGGGTTTATTGGTTGACCAGGGGTTACCGGTGCACCAGCGTCTGGTTTCAGGGGCAGTGACAGTTGAACTATTCAAGACAAAACTGTCAGAAATGTTGTTTCTCCCGGTGAAGAATAAACGTGTTTCTTTATTGAATGAGCACAAACACAATCAAAATACAACCATTCCTCTGCATTCACACTGCTTCTAATGCTCCTTATTAACAGCCGAGTGAGCTGCTTGGCTGAGTTACACGTTGTTTGTGGTCAGTGTAAACTCATTGGTAGCGTGTGAGTGGATATTTGGATATACCAAATGGCTGCGTATATGTTGCTTGATCTAAAATGCTGGATATCTGATGAATACAGATAAATGTGTGAGTAACTGATGCATACACAGAATTGTATAGATGTTTTGGGCTGAGCTTGAATTACACAGTACCGATTGGGTAGATGGAAATGGAGGGAATGTGATATATGTATATTGTGTGCATGTGCAATTCTTTATGGTCCTAGAAATTAGAAGGTGCATACACAAGATCCAACAGAATAGCCGATAAGATAGACGAACCCTATAGCCTTGGCATATAGGCTGTTTTAGGGTAGATACAGAGCTGAGGTGGGGGGTCTGGAACACTGCAGCTCCATCCAGAGATAACCCCAGACAGGTCCTACCAGGCAGAAAATTACTCCTCCACTTGTCATGCACCATCCACCAAATTGACACCAGTGGACCACCAACCACCCTGGAAACAGGCTGAGTGTAACCCAAAGTGTTCTCTACTGTTGCACACGCCACAAGGGGTGTGACACCAGACAGAATTAAGTAATCAGTGACTCCAGTCACTCTCATATAGGGACAAGCATGACATGGTGTGAAGAAATCATAGGACTGTTGGTTTAGTCTTTCTGAACAGTTAGAAGGACCGCATTCTCTGACCATGGCTTACTTATTAGTATGTACGGCAGGACCAATTCAGAAAGACAATTAGGAGCAACTCCATGTAATGCATTTTTGATTTGCAGTGAAACCTTGAAATTAGTGTTAGCCATAACAGGAATAAACAAGGCTAACACTGGAGTAATTTTAATTGTTTGGGTTCTATTGAAATTTCTAACTATCAGAAACAGTATATCACTATTTGAAGTTTATTTAGAAAAGCATTGCAGTACTCTAATCCTAGCAACAAAACTGTGGCGATGCTTTTCTGCATCACCTCTGCATTAAAAAGAAAAATTGTTTTTGCAGTGTTACAGAAATAGAAATAAATTTCTTGAGGAATATGTTTTATGTATTTGGGTCCAGAGTAAAGCTGAGGTCTTCAAGAGAATAGTGAACAACCGTTGAGATTCACTGTCAAATCTGACAGCAGACCTTTTTTCTTCTGAGTATTTTTTTCCCTCCATCTCCCTTCCTTTCAGGTAAGGCAATTTTGGGGCTTTGCCATGTTTCATGGAAATGGGCAGCTATGTGTCATCTGCATAGCAGTGAAAATCTATAAGAAACTCTAGATGACATTAACAATACATAAGAAATCTGCATATGAAAGAGAAGAATTGCTGTTTTTCATTAATGAAGTCACCACTCACAGACAATATTGATGAGTTAATGTTAAAAATAGTAACAGATTTAATTGCCACCTATCTTATATTTGGCATATTTTTAACTAAAGCCTAAAACAGTGTCCACAGTTGTAGATGAAAGCTAAAGAAAATGATTTACCTACAGAAGGTAAAGCACCCTCTGCTGGCTTTAACAGCCGCCCAGTCTTTTTTATCTCTGCTTTTGGTAAACTGATGGAGAAAATTGTGTTGGACAAATTATAATTACATTTTCAGGGAACAAGTAAACTACTGACCGTCTGCTTGAATATAAAGAAGGACACTTATTTTGTACTGCTCTGACAAATCTGTGGTAACTTGCTAAAAATACAGATAATAAGATAATAGTTTGAGCTGTGTATTATTTCAGTTCATCCTTGGATGTTTTTGAGAAAAGGTTATTGTGTAAAACTCATTCATCATGGCTTTACATCACCTGCCAAGACATGGTTGAATACTTACTTGTCAGAGTTTTCTTAAGTGGGAGCAGATCTAATGTCACATGTGTACAGCACGGTGTCCCTCAGGGAAGTTGCCTTGGCCCATTAATTTAAGAAGGAAAGAAAGAAAGAGAAATTGTCGAAATAAATGAACAGTGCAAAATGATTTAATGAAATGTTTTTGGACATAGTACTTCACTAAACATAATAATGTTTATGTCTCACCCCTGACAGCCACAGCTGGTGAACATGTGTGCTACGTCTGTCATTGCCTCCAGAGGGCACCATACCAATGAAGCTTCTTACTGGCCATCTCCACAGCAGGAAGGGATACCCCAAGATGTGAACCCAGAGCAAGCCCAGGCCCCTGGCTCCAACATGCAGGTTGGGGCCACTAGGAACAGGGGGGAACCAGATACAGCCCCAGGAGTCAGAAACGCTGGCGGGGAGGACAGTTCCTCCTCCACTGATCCCTCTGTTGGAAGCTTAGGAGACACAGGTGGGTCTTAAAATGTGTCACGTGGAGCTATGGTGATGTTTCTGGACAGAAGGATAGTGACTGTCCAAATTAACAAAAGTTCTCACACCCACCCTAACACTGAGTAATGGTAAATGCAGTTTTACACTTACTGTTAACCCAGACAAACTGTCTAACTTCTGGTTGTTATGTTACCAGACTGCTACCCTAACCAACTGTGTGAGATAGAACCCTCCCAAGACCATTTAGCCACCCTGGACCCAAACACCACATCAGAACCTCAGGATGTGGCGAAGGGGGACTGTAAGGCTGTGGTGTCAGGCCTGCTCTGTGGGAAGCCAGTCAAGTGGGAGGTGACCTTTGACATAACCCCTTACCTGAAGGGTAGAGAGCGTGAGGAGAAGGTTCACGAGGATCTCTGGAACGAAACCTTCCACCACCTGGCCGGACATTCCATCATTCAGGACTTTGAGCATATGGCGGATAAGGAGTGTGAGATTGAGCATGGTACGTAGAAAGATGGGTAATGTCTCACTGACTTTCTTTCGTAATACCGTAGCAGATACTGGAAAGTATATTTCCGCCAAGTTCTCAGACAGCGGATTTTATCCAAAAGCAGGTTTAAAACAGAATGTATGTAAGTGAGATGATGTGATGACAACGTGATTCCTCAGGTTCTGGCAGAAGATACCGCCTGTATGCTATTCACACTAGCAAGGCCTGCAACATCCTCAGTAAATACACTGCCTACGTCCCCGTCGATCTGGACACTAGTGAATATCTACAGACGTCTATCGACTACATCAGTGCAGGTTAGACATCTCCTGTTCATGGAATGAATATGTTTCACGACCAGTTGTTTTTATAGCGTCGAACCCCTTTAATGGCACTTCTTGTGGCCATTATTAAAGTCAACATAAATGTGTCCTTTGATGACACGTTCGGGAACGGTTCTAACACGTCCTTAGATCAACTGGTCATGAAATACAGTGTTCTGTTTGAATTTCTTGGGTGTTTTAGGTGATGGTTTGAAGAGGGGCTCTCAGTCCAGCTCTCGCTCGGGGAGCAGGAAAAACCCAGATTACTCAGTTGGACTTGGACGATCCCAGTCCAGCTGCATGTCAGAGGATGTTGTGGATGGAAGCCTCCCTGTTGGTACGATCTTCCTTGTATTTCATACTCACTGACATATGTATGTGAGAGGAGGAAAATGTTTGCAATGTTGGACAGGTGATTGTTTCAAGAGGGAAAAATAACCACCCAATCGACAGATCTTACAGGTTTTAAGTATTTTACACATATGCTTTAGTGTTCATGTAGACCAGTGCTATTTTTAATATGTCACTGACCTATCATTTTGCTGAGTTTTAGGTGTGGAAGATAATGCTTCTACCTGTAGCACGCCCTCCTCCTCTGGCTGGGAAAGATGCAGCTTTACAGAGAGTGAGTTGTTATCTCGCTAAAGAAGATTCTTGTCTTCCAAGTCGAACAAATAATATGAATGTCTCCATTCAACTGAGAAAGTTTGTTTTGTTATGGTTACATCAATAATGTTGATTCATTGCACATACACAGACACACACACACAAATACAAATACAGCTTCTAGATATTGTTTGTCCAGCCTCAGTTGGTGCCTTTTATCTGTATGGAGGAGTCATGCAGAGTTGTGTTGTGAGCTCAGAGGAGAGAGAAGAGAGAGAAATGGAAAATGAACATACCGTGTCTGTCTGTCTGTCTGTCTGTCACTGTCTCAGACTCTCAGAGGAGCCCGTCGGTGACCTCGGACCAATCACAGAAGTCAGTGGAGAGTCTCTTCTCAGCCAGGTGTGTGATGAACAAGGCCGGAGACAATGACATAGTAACTGTACTGCTAGTACCTTTCCGTGGCCAACGGAGATTCACTGAGGGTCACGCCTGTTTGACGCAAAGCACACTTGGAGTTATAATGATGTAATGTTACTTAAAAATCATACTAGATCAGTTTCCATTGCTGTTACTACACGTTCTGTACAGGGAACATGATGGGACTAGTGGCCTTGAGAGCAAAAGGGTTGTTTTGTTGTCCTCTGCAAGTATAATGTTTTATGGTGACATCGGAAGTTCAAAACAGCTATACAAAATCCAAAGCATTATGTCATCTGTTGAGCTACACATCATTTTAAATACTCCTATATGAGAGATTATGCTTGCACTTTCAAGTGGCACTGAATGAAACTTAAGTTAAACTTAAGGCGATGCTTCCACCTCTTCAACAGGCTGGCTCTGAACCGGACCCGACTCCTGACCCGTGCCGCCAGGGGCTTCATGTTTCGCACACACAGCAGGACCAGCGAGTCCATTGGGGAGAACGAGAATGAGAACAAAGACTACATTCCTCTGGTGCGTAGCTGCTCAGGTCCACCGCTATTTTGCAGACGGTTTCACGAGAACGGTGTGCTTGCTCTCGGCAGTGACAGAAAGATCTCTCCATCCGGCACAGGTGTCCTTACAGATGGCTTGTGGCGCGTTCCGCCTGGACAGCGCTCTCTGTGAGGCCATCGGCGTGCCCATGGACAAGCTGAAGTGGACGTCACCCTTCAACAGCCACAGGGTCAGCCTGGGTCACCACGTCTCCCATGCCGCCGTCCACCGCTCAGACGGCAGCGCTGTGAACGACGGCCAAAGGCCCTCCTCTCCACCTCTGTTTAAGGGTTCTTCTAAGGAGACCGAGATGGGCCTGACGGGCCACTACCAGCACCAGCCTGGAGACCTGGCCGTCTGCAGCCACAGCCAGGAGGTCATCCGCCCCCTTACGCCTACCGCCTCCGCCTTAGCCAAGCTCCCTTTCTCCTCTCACTCCCAGACTGACAGTGGACTGGGCTCTGAAGCGGAGAGCGTGGAAATGACACCAGCTGGCGGGAAGAAGCTGGATACAGAGGGCATGGTGTGGGCATCGGCTGTAGCTCTGGCCTGGCTGGAGCACAGCTCAGCCAGTTACTTCATCGAGTGGGAGCTGATAGCGGCTAAGGCTAGCATGTGGCTCAGTGCCCAGAGTATCCCTGAAGGAAAGGACTTAGCCGCGGTCAAGTCTGCTGCAAATCAGCTGTTTATTATCCTCAGACACTGGGACGAGAACCTGCAGCTTAACATGCTCTGCTACAATCCCAACAGTGTCTGAGGCTGATCGCATTGCATGGATCAACCTCCACTCTGACATATCCAACAATACTATGCTAACAGACTCATGCTTCATTTACTACTATCTGTTGTTTGCCGTTTTGGGTTTGGCAGAAATTGTCAGTGCAGTTATTGTGAGCATTGTGCAGTTGAAGTGATTCTGTTGTGATAACTTGAGAGACTTAAGATGTCTCCTAAGAAGCCCAAACTTGTTGTCTCCCAGTGGGACACGGACCATGCATTCACCCACTATGGGTCTAACTTAAAAAGAGTGTATCCACATGGTGAAGGAAATCTGACATGTAACAGCAAACAAGCTGTCGAGCAACTTGCTGGTTATGTACATATTTGAGAAAAAATATGTTTATGAATATATATATATATGTTTAGTATTTCCATCATATTGATGTCCAGTGATGAAAGAATCTGCTTAAGCTATAACAAGATACATATCTTTTGCCATATGAACATAAACAGAAATAACACTATGAACAAAATAATCAATGAAATCCAATATACATTTATATTATATACACATATGTTATAGCGGGGGAGAGCGCAGGAAGCAGAGACAGAGAGTGGTTCACTGACCGAAGGCATTTTACTAAACAACAAAGTTCGTCTAACGGTCTACTCTCCCCTTCTCCAGGTTCAGTCTGTACATACATTTCACAGCTTTTGCTCCCTGTCTAATGGCCTCCCAGATGGCATAACAAGGAGCACCCGTGCCTTGTTGGAGTGGAGGAGGCAACCCATCTCCGGGACTGTTCCCCTGGCATCCGGCAGCTTCTCTGGGGAGGTGAGCTGCGTTCAATATCCCCAATCTCGGCATGGCCCCTGGAACTTTGCTGGTGAGGGGCAGTGGTGCAACTTTGATAGTCCTGCCGTCCCCCACCCCAAACATGGAGACCTGTCTCGGCAGGCTCGAGGGGAGGTCCGTGGCCTTTGCCCGGAGGGCGAGAATGTGGGAGAGTCTGTTGGCATTACCATGCTGGGCCCTACCCTGTGTAGGAGTAGTCCTGGAGGGCGAGGAAGCACTGGATCACGCAGACATTGGTGTCCTGTGGCTGTCCCATCCACTGCAGTGTCCCGGATGGTTGTACTACAGTGACTGGAGCCCCACTGGAGCCAAATGGCAGGACCCAATAACCGCTGTCAATAACCCAGTGACCACTGGGGGAGCTAAAGGCAGTCTTTCATCGACCGGCTGGTGGGAGTGGGACCTGCCAGTAACCTTTGGTCAGCTCCAGGGTGGAGATTAACCAAGCCCTGCCCTGACCCACTTGACTAGCATGTCCAATCAGGGCATGGGCTAGCTGTCAAATCAGGAGACCTTGTTCAGTCTCCGGAAGTCGTTGCAGAGCTGGAGGGTACCATCAGGCTTTGTGGCAACGACCACAGGGTTGGACCACAGGCTGCAGGACGTCCAGTTCATCCATTCCCCTCACTCCTCAATCGCCTGATGGCACGGCTCAAGGATCCGTTGTGTCCACTCTTTTTCTTTACTCCCTTTTTCCACTACATTCTCACTTTCTGCTGGCTGTTGGCCTGTTATGTTGCCTACGGTCACTTGCGCAGCAGACCAGGGCCTCCGGCTCATTGCACACACACACACGCAGTCAATACTTTCACTGAGCTTCTGCTCCCCCTGCTTATAACCGCCCAATCGTACCTAACAAATGCTTCTGCCATGTTCTTTGGGAAAGTGAGCTGCATTCAATATCCTTGCACTCGGCATGGACCTGAATCTCCACCTTCGGCACGTTACGATGAATTAGGCTGCTGCGCCACATCTTATCTGCAGTATCTCACAGAAGTGAGTACACACCCTCACATTTTTGTAAATATTTGATTGTCTTTTCATGTGACAACACTTAAGGAATGACACTTTGCTACAATGTAAAGTTGTGAGTGTACAGCTTGTAGAACAGTGTAAATTTGCTGTCCCCTCAAAATAACACAACACACAGCCATTAATGTTTTAACCGCTGCCGAGCCCCCGTGTTTGGATAAGAAAAGGAATGTGGTAGAGAGGGATCTGGTGTTTGCCTAGGGGGCATCCTTGACCGGCACCAGCGGACTAGAGGGTTACTCGTAAATCAGTAAATCCCTTTAGTGTCTATCTGTTGTTTGTCCAGGCATTGTGACTCCTCAGGAGTTGAGAAGGTTACCCATGTGGGGGAGGACAGCCTGTCCCTTTGTTTGAAGCCCAGGATATGTGATGGAACAAGGGGAATGTGTTTTATTGACACAAGACAGATGGGCAGCATCTTACCACACCCCTTTTTCTACTATGAGTACTGATGACTGTTCATGTATTAAGTTAGAGACTCCTCGGATGATTATGTTTGTAAGCATTTGACGCGTCTCTCTATTTGCAAATAAACTTAGTTGTGCAAGAGAATTTTGTCTCTGTCCTTACTCCTTTAAAAGTTCTGATCTATGAAATTGCCTTCACAACACCCCTTAGTGAAAATGTCCAAATTGGCCCCAAAGTGTCAATATTTTGTGGGGCCACCATTACTTTCCAGCACTGCCATAGCCCTCTTGGGCATGGAGTTCCCCAGAGCTTCACAAGTTGCCTCTGGATTCCTCTTCCACTCCTCCATGACGACATCACAGTGGAACACGATGGATATTAGAGACCTTGTGCTCCTCCATCTTCCATCTGAGGATGCCCCACAGATGCCCAATAGGGTTTAGGTCTGGGGACATGCTTGGCCAGTCCATCAGAGGTGTTTTTGGGTCGTTATCATGTTGGAATACTGCCCTGTGGCCCAGTCTCCGAAGGGAGAGGATCATGTTCTGCTTCAGTATGTCACAGTACATGCTGGCATTCATGGTTCCCTCAATGAACTGTAGCTTTCCAGTGCCGGCAGCACTCATGCATCCCCAGACCATGACACTCCCACCACCATGCCTGACTGTAGGCAAGACACACTTGTCTTTGTAATCCTCACCTGGTTGCCGCCACACATGCTCAACACCATCTGAACAAAATAAGTTTATCTTGGTCTTATCACACCACAGGACATGGTTCCAGTATTCCATGTCCTTAATCTGCTTGTCTTCAGCATACTGTTTGCGGGCTGCAGTTCCACCGTGCTGCAGTACAGTTTCATGGTCTTGGCAATCGTCTTATAGCCTAGGCCATCTTTATGTAGAGCAACAATTGTTTTTTTCATATCCTAAGAGAGTTCTTTGCCATGAGGTACCATGTTGAACTTCAAGTGACCAGTATGAGGGAGTGTGAGTGTGATAACAACAAATTTAACACACCTGCTCCCCATTCACACCTGAGACCTTGTAACACTAACGAGTCACATGACACCGGGGTGGGAAAATGGCTAATTAGTTCCAATTAGGACATTTTCACTTAGGGGTGTATTTACTTTTGTTGCCAGCAGTTTAAACATTAATGGCTGTGTGTTGAGTTAATTTGAAGGGACAGAAAATGTACACTGTTATACAAGCTGTACACTCACTACTTCACATTGTAGCAAAGTGTAATTTCTTCAGTGTTGTCACATGAAAAGATATAATCAAATATTAAAAAAAATGGGGTGTCCTCATTTTTGTGAGATACTGTAGATATACATTCTATATACAGTGGGGAGAACAAGTATTTGATACACTGCCGATTTTGCAGGTTTTCCCACTTACAAAGCATGTAGAAGTCAGTAATTTTTTGCATAGGTACTCTTCAACTGTGAGTGACAGAATCTAAAACAAAAACCTAGAAAATCACATATGTGTGTGTGTTGTACACATATATATACATAAAACAAATATATTGAAAAACAGGAGTTGCAAATAAATATAGTTAAATAAATTATTTGTTATTTGTTATTTTGAGTTATTTTGAGTTGATACTAGGTAATCCTGATTTGTCAGGTATGTTTCTTCCAGTTATTTGTGAATGTAGGTTTTTGGTGTCTCAAGCCATTTGTTGAGTTTTTTTTTCTTCTTTACCTGGAGCCAAGTATCACATTCTCTGAAAAATGATACAGTTGTTGCATATCTACGTATCTGTTGGCTTTTACAAAAATACTATTGTGATTATTTATATTACATCTAATGTGTTTGATCGACACACTCCTTTCAAAACTCATTTCGTGATCTATGAAAATTTGCCTGATCCCAGATCTGTTTGTTCTTGCCGACTAATCCCTTCCGTTTTATGTGTTTGTATTGGAGACAGTCTTTCAACCGCTATTTATTTCTATTCATCAGCAATAAGTGCCTAATAATGACTAAACACATAAAAATATTATTTTACATTTTGTTTCGCAACTGCCCGTTCCTCTAACTGTTGTTTGAAATTATGCTTAAAAAATACTCAGCATGCTTGTTTATTTGGTGTTTTTATTGTTTGGTATATGTTGACAGAAACGTTCAGTTTGGACGTAAGAAATGCCTCTTGTATTTGCTTGTCTCCTTTGCTCTGATAATTACTCATATTCTTTGTTGTTTTACTCAGGTTCTATTATTTTAGCTTTGAAGAGGCATCCACCATGCTGCATGGAAAACACATGTTTGCGTCATAAGATGAATCAACAGGGGGAGTAAAGCAATTCTCCTACTGTCAACCTATTCTGCTGCATTTGGCTGATGGAGATGAGACCTGGTTAGCTTGTGTTCCAAATGGTACTCTATTGCCTTTATTGTGTACTATAGAGGAAATACAGGGTGCTGTTTGGTATGTACGACTAGAAATGTCATAATTGAATTGTGATCTGTATAAGCTTATAGTGATTGTGGTGGCTGGCATTACTTGTGAGAAGTTGTATTTCTCATGTTTTGAGGTTGAACGTAGGCCTGCATTTCGATTGTCGCTGTGTGTTTTGAGAAGATCGTTGTTGACTGTTTGAAGCTGTCAAAAGCTTCCATTGTGTCAGTTTGCAAAATGTCAATGTATGACTGTGCAACCGCATGTAATAAAACTGTTCCATTCATTGGGCTGTAAATGTTTGAATAAAGACTAAGATTAAATAATTGGACCCGTTGGTAGCACAGAAAATATAGCAGATGTTACCCTGCTTTACGCAGTAGTGACTAATTCTCAGTTTTATGTTTAGCTAATGATGCTTGGCATTTAAACGGAATTGAGCCCCAAGGCCATACTACCCAAACGCAGTAGATGTTGCTCCACACAAAAAAAGTTAACATTTAAAATGTCTCCGAGAAATGTCTCTACGAAGAGGCCGGTTCATTCCGTGAATGGAAACACTTCTCACATTTGACAGATCACTATCCAACAACTAACCGTCCAATGGGCTCAGTGACGTCCGGGTGATGTCGGCTCAGTCAGGTAAGCCGGACTTGATGAAGTCTGAGGACCTCATTAAGAACAGGTGTAGGAAGTAGTTGAAATCAGGGTTAATTAGGATAATGAGGACCATGTCACGCAACCAACACCACAACCAGGCCAAGCACACGTATCTCTTGGAGATGGAGTAAGGAGAGGTAGAGAGTTGTGGAAGGGAGAGGGAAAGAGGGGCGTGGGGGAAAGGGAGCGAGAATGAAGACGAAGCACGGCTCATTAGTGTAGTGACAGGCAATACAGCAGCAATCCATCCTGACCCTTCTGTTATAAAGATCAAACACAGACCAGCAGCGGTTCCTGTTGCTCAAGCTGTCCCGCCAAACCAGTATGCGCTTTAGGGGATTGGATCCCTCTCAAACCTCAGCAACCCTTCACCTCAGTGTTTCCTACAGGACTCTGTTGGCAGCAGGAGCATTCAGAGGCCCGGGAAGGGCTCCAGGGGCTTCTGTTGGCATTTTTTGACACAGGCACAACAGTTCAGCCTTTTCTTTTCTTTACTGTGACAACTAAGGAAGATAAATCTGTACGTTGCATTTTTGTTTGTTTGTTGATGAATGTGGTTTGTAACTCATCTGAGTGTTGATGGAATAATATAGGCAACTAATAGTAAGACATTTATTATAATAGAGGTGCTGTGGATTTAATGTAAAACAGCATAACGTTGGTTACTTTTGGTTCAATGACCACTCTGGCAGGTATATTAAAAATAAGCCTCTCTGAATTTTTGCCATCCAATTACACAACATAACCCAAATAATCAATGAGCAAATTATGAAATTATGCCCTTCCATTCTCTGACTTTAGTTAGAGGCTTAGCTTTAAATGTCAGTCTAGTTTATGGACACTTTACTATTTTCAATTCATATTTCATTTTATGCATCAACTGGCAATTTTGTAACTATATTTGTTCTGGCTATGATCAAACACTTTGGTTTCTTATGATGTTAAACCTGAAATAGTTCTGTTGTTTCAATTCATACAGTTACTATGGCAACATAACACAGAATTGTGTGGAACAATTCATTAGGAAAGGATTCATTCATTTCATTAATTAATTGCAGCATCAACCCGCATACTGTAGCTATCTTTTGAGCAGAGACTCTGTTGAAATAACATGATGTTGCTTTCAGAAAGAAAACATTGTTGTTTGCTGATGAGATAACACAGCACAGTTATCTGTAGCTATCTGGAGTAAATTACTGCACATTCAGGTACCTGTTGTACAGTGGAGGAAGTACCCACCATACAGAAAACTCTGAAACACAAAAGTCAAACTGTTTAATTTGGTAAATTGTTATCAGTAATCCGCCAACAGGACATGAGTAAATGATGCACTCATTTCTGTAAATCAATCTAGATAAGAGCTTTTTCAAAATGTCTAAATTTAAAATGCTCTTTTGCCAGCTTCTCTGAAACCTTTTCTGATATAAGTTTAAACTGAACATCTCCCCAGAAAGTTGCCGTGGAAACAGCATAAAAAACGACTGTAGCTTTGATCCTCATTAACCCCACAGACAGTAAGAACTGAACAACAGAGACATCTTATTGGGTTACACTTGGTGGTCATGTCAAAGCCAGGCAGCGGAACCACGTTAGCATAGAGGTAGAGAATCAGCAATAAAAAATCTATTTTTTTATTTTCATGGTAGCATGAAGGTCGATATAGACAGCATTACAACACAGACCCAGGCACTCACTCACACCACGCCCTTTTCTCTGACTGCTGTCTCATATCGATTATTGCTTGATAGATATTTTACATTGTGTCCCAACCATAGTGTTCTCACTCTGACTCTGAATCATGCCAAGAAGGTATATTCAAAAGTGACATACTACATTTCGTCTTATGAACTCAAACTGATAACCGGTAAAACAGTCAGACATGCACTGCAAAACAATGTGTGCTGTTCCACCAAACAGACTGCAGCTAGAATGTAAACACCAGCATTTTAGCATCAAAGCACTTATTAGAGATACATTCAAACAGGCACGTCAACCATTATAATTTATTTTGTTTTACTTTTATTTTTCCAGGTCAGTGCCATTGAAAGGAAAATAATATGTTCCAAGAGAGACCTGGCCAAGATAGCATCAAACGCATAAAAAAAACAACAACATGAAGCACAAAGGATGATAAACCAAAAGAGCAGCAAGGCCAGCAATTAAGAAATCACGGATGACACACTGAGGAATCCATGGGGCTCCACGGGCACTGTAGAGGAGCACCTGCGTTGGTAGTAATGGCTGTTCAACGGGTTGCTGTGCAGCAAAAGGCAACCCTGGTCAGTTTCATTTCAGAGGTAATCCTTCATTAAGTGGCGAAGCCACAGTTATTGCAGTTTTCACTGGCAAAGGACAGTCGCTGGATTCCTCTATGATACTAGAGTGGAAAACCCTTCCCCTTATCATGCCGTACAGCTCGTTGAACTCACAATGTTACGGCTGAAATAGGATCGGGGCATGATATTTGAAACTTTGTGGAATAAGGCATGTTTTAACATTTCTACTGTTGTATTATATTGGATAAGAGAGTGATACATTCTAGGATATTTGCAAGATTTTGAGCCACACGGTCTTCTGAGTCATCTTCTGAGTGTTTACACATAGTGACAATAATACCTTCTTTGTCAGGTTCTTAAGCTTTATTGATTAGAGACAGTGAGAAAGATGAAGCGTTTTTGCTGTCCAATGGGATTAATGTTGCAGCAGTATATGTGCCCGAGAGGCAGCAGTTTAGACTTCATGACCATCCTAGCCCACCAGCATGTCTGTTGAGTTACGTGCAATAGTTAAGTACTCACATAGATGGTGGTAGAGGATGATATATGCCTAGGCATATCACAGACTGAGACAATACAGTAACCAAGACACCCCACTCCATATCAAAGACTGGGACATTACAGTAACCAAGACACCCCATTCCATATCATAGACTGAGACATTACAGTAACCAAGACACCCCACTCCATATCAAAGACTGAGACATTACAGTAACCGAGACACCCCATTCCATATCATAGACTGAGACATTACAGTAACCAAGACACCCCACTCCATATCAAAGACTGGGACATTACAGTAACCGAGACAGCCCATTCCATATCATAGACTGGGACATTACAGTAACCAAGACACCCCACTCCAAGACACCTCCCTGTTCTTTCTGTTGATCTCCTTTTCACCCTAACTCCACAGGTCATGATTACAACCTTTTCTTAAAACCCCACTGAAAGGGTTCACCTCATGGCACATTCTATCCCTGGCAAGATCCTCACGTGTAAAAAACCTGAACACACACACACACACACACACACAAATAAAACACATGTGATAATGGGCTGTAGCTGATGATAGTGGAAATGTAAACAAATAAATCCAGACAATACCTAATGTCAACTTAACACCATCAACTGACCAGGGAAACTGCGGGTCTCGGCTCGGAGCGGTTGCCAGGGCAACAGACCTGGCTATGGCGATCCGTGGTGTGTTATGTTATCCCAGCTCACAGTTGTCATACTAAGAGTGCTGCCATGTGTTACCCCAGTTTCCTGGGGGAAATTACTGAACTCTATTTATAAGAGGTGGATTCCTATCACAGTTTAATGATTATATCAGCAGGAGCTAGTAACTCAGACTGAAACCACTATTGGACCATTTAAAAGGCTGTTTAGCACCCAACTTTGTCATTGCTATAACGTCCCCCTTACTCCACATATAATCATATAAAATGTAACTGTAGAACAGTTCCAATCAACTGCGTTCTGAGCTGAGCATTGAAACCTGAAAAACCTGCTCCCGGACAAATTCTGCTACAGTCTCTGATGAGTTATTTAGCCATTGCTAAATAGTTCTTCTGTAGACATACATAATTCAGAAGCTCTTCTCATAGACAGTATGTAGACTACCATCATTAAAAGCTACTGTTCTTTGTTATCTTCCAAAAAAGACTCTTATATGCATAATCAAAAAACCCTTCTAATTAAATATGCACCATCAGCACCTGTCAATATTTCCATTGGGTGACCTAGTCGTTGCACTGAAGTTCTTCTGAGCTAGTCCAACAAAGACACACTTCTAGTAGCTTGTTAATGCAACTAATCATCAAACACTTTATTATTTGAATCATGTTTACAGCGCCAGAATAACAAATATGTTCAGGACACGATATACACTATTGAATTAAAGTTTATTACAGTATGGAATTACTGTAATATCTTGTTGGAGTAGCTCGTAGTGCTGTATCCTTCTAGCCAACTGTTACGAATGGAGACTTTACATACAGACCGTCATTTCTGCTGGCATTTCCTACTGATCAAACAGAGCCTCAGTGCTAAACACATGCAGGGTAGCCTAGTACCAGACCGGAATATGTCGATGTTGTTTGTCCACCTACTGTAAGATGATACGGTTCATTATTTTAAAAGGTTCAATGGTTTGCATCACCATAAGGATGACTTTTACACTTGCCTTTCCTGTACTGTAGGAGTGTAGAATACATCTTGAACATGAGTGGTATCAGATACACTATGTCCAATAAATGTAGCCTAGATGTGATTGCAGATGTTAATCATAGCTTGTGATTTCCAGCTGTAGCCTACTGGAATGAATACAACTGCTTCTACCAATGTCCACTTCTGATGCACCAGCCCAATTGACAAAATAAGCTCATGCCCTCTTGTCTCTCTTGTTGGGATCTGTGGCTTATATATATGTGGCTTATATATATATATATATATATATATATATAGGTATGTATGTATTATTATATTCAAATAATAATAATAATATATGTATATATATATATATAACAACCTCACTGTTCAGATTATTTACCATCAATGCTACTATTTACAAAAAAAATGCTACTTGTTGTTTCTCACACTACTGAGGAGTCATTCTCTCACTACTATATATATATATATATATATATATATATATATATATATATACAACACACAGCCATTAATGTCTAAACCGCTGGCAACCCCTAAGTGAAAATGTCCAAATTGGGCCCAAAGTGTAAATACCACCATTATACCCCCATTATTTTACAGCACTGCATTAAGCCGTTTGTCTCATTTCTTCAGTGTTGTCACATGAAAAGATATAATCAAATATTAGCAAAAATGTGAGGGGTGAACTCACTTTTGTGAGATACTGTATATATACCGTAGTAGTGGGAGAAACAACAAGTAGCAATTGAGGTTGTTATGGGAACTACACTTCAGAAGTCACACTGAGAAAGAAAAATGAATTAGAAGGCTGCTAGTGATTTAGCAGTACGTATTGAAGAGGGAATGTGTCCTCTAAGCTTGTCATAAAGATTATCAGTGGAAGGGCCATTAGGTTCATTTCTTGCTTGATTACCTGAGAATAGGTTAGGGTTCTCAGAGAGTATGGCTATCAGAAAATACTTCTTCTGACGTCACAGCAGACTGCAGAGCTGTGGCACGTACAGGCTCGTGGTGACTAAAGGGTCTGATTAATAACAGGGTGATTATTTCTATGACACTCTAATGAACAAAAACTATGTGTGTTTAATGGATTGTTTAGTGGCAGGAGTGCAACGTTACAGAAATGATGGTTCAGTCTGGAAGAAGATACACAATTAGAATGGTACACAATTAAGTATCAGTAACATTTACTAGCTTTTGCATCTGTTGAGTAGTAATTCTAGTACAACTTAAGTGACAGGTCGATTTTTATTGGAGTGGGACTGGTCAGTGGAGGAGGGAGTTTTCTTTTTGCTCTGGGTAGAATTGTGCATATTTTTGGGAGGGCAGTGTGATTTTCTTAGGTGGAAAAGGAATCACGTCTGCTGCAGCCTATTGGAATTTCTATTTGCAACTTTTGAGAACATTGTGCAACAGAACTGCTCTCCCACTCACCCTAATAAAGTGGTTTATGATCAAGCTATATGCAAATCATTAGACAGTGTCTGTATGACAATAACATACAAACTTTGGCAACACAGTCTCATAAATATGAACATGCATCTAAACACAATAGTGTGGACTAACCAAACGTGTTCTGGTTTGCGAAGATACGTGTCTGGAGAGTGTCTCCGTTGAAGCCGTCGTCTCCTTGATGTGGTTGTACATGGAAGGAAGCGGTGCTCTACAAACAGTGCTTAAGGGTTAAGGTTTGCTAATAGTTAAGGTTAGAATTAAGGTTAGAGGTAGGCCTACGGCTAGACAACAAGCGCCGGGAGATTTCCCAGCGTAAAGGCCAATGCCGCTTGTTTTGCCTATTCATGAGACTGGCTGCACCATGTTGAGTTTGTTTGTCTCTTTTTGTCATTTCAATTCTGAATGAAGAGGTATCCATTTTTTATGCATATCTGGTCGAGTGGGAAAGATCTGGGTTTACCTCGAAGTTGTCTCCTTAAAAAAAAAATTACAAAGTAATCAAGAGATGAGGTTGTGTGTTCCGGAACAGAGGATCATTGGTTCGCATTCTGTGTGAGCTGACTGCCAGCGGAAGAAACAATTCTGTTAGCAGTAGCCCTTTGATCAATTTACGAGGTAGACCTATGCTTCACAATGATTATACATAGTTTTTGTTGTAATATTTATAGTAGATGTTGTTGTTAGTGTCCTTAAATCCAAGGGAAGGGTTGGGGTTATTGCTGTCTTTTTGTATTGGTACAGAGTTTGACCAGCCCCCCTCCCCAATAAATAATGTTCTGTTCTATGGAATCGATTAATTATTCAAGGTCAGCACCAATACCATAAAGAAAGGCAATACTTCTGACATATCCTCACAATGAAAGTGAGTCAATAATCTATACTGAACAATGAAAAATCTTAATTGTTAATACACTGATAATTACTACCGAATTGCCTACACTGTAAGCTATCGTATCCAAAATAGTCATCCTCTTTACGAACTAAACTGTATAAGGCTGTTTAGTGATTAATTAAAGTATGTCTTACCTTGTAAAATATCTGATAGACGTCTGATAGTGGAATGTAAATACCACAAGCGAAAAAAAAAAGTCAATTTTGTGTATTTTTTCAAGGTATCAACCACAACATGCTCAATGTGGTATATCATTTAGAACTATGTGGTTAAATGTGCATACCATAGTCAATTCTAAATATAGTTTCACTGTTTTTCTATCTCCTACTTAAAATGACCAATAACAAGCCTAATTCTTATGGAATAAACTTGTTCCTTTTTTTTATTGGCTAAATTAACAAATCTTGCACACATTCTTGCTCTTTCAACCATGTTTAGTAAGTGTATACAAGGCAGACATCCCACTCTCCTGGAGGCCAAAGACATTTACATAACTATGTGGATAGCATACTGATGTACACCATACTCATACTTTCAAAATAGTTTGAGTATTTGTTTTGCCGTGTCTTTCTTTATTAAACATATCTTTGCTGTGTTGTGGAGAAACACTGAGGTTACAAGGCATTCAACTTATGAGTTGACTCTACACAACACAGTATGGAAAAACAGACACTAACTATTAGACATTTTCATCAATGGACGTAACTCAAATCGACATTCTGATCCTTGAGTAAAAGACTTTCCGAAAGCAACAAGAATCACTTCAAACGACATACAGCAGTTTTCCTGACACACACATGAAAAAAAATGAATACAGAAACAAATTTACAGTCCTTTTATCAATGACATTAGTCCATTTGCAATGGCATTTTAACTGTTATAAAGAGGTACTACTCGGTCTATTGTGCCCCTGCAGATAGGGCACTTCTTTGGCCCTGGAAGAGCCTGGTAGCACTGATCACAGGCACAGACATGCCCACACTCCAGGAACACACAGGAGCGCTCCCGGCTCAGACACACCGTACAGGCACTAGGGGAAACGCTGGCCTCGTCCACATTCAGCTCCCTCATCCTCCTCCTCTGCCGCTCCTTGAACTCCTCCAGGACATTCCTCTCCTTCCTCCTCTGTCTGTGGTACGCCCACTGCTTCCACAGAATGTAGAGGAGCGTGCTGGATGCCACCACGCCGAAAACAACCGTCAGGATCCTCCACACTCGGACGCTGTTGCATTGCTTCTCCACCAGGGAGTCGTAGTCCAGCCGGCTGAGGAAATACCTCAGGCCCTGTTTGGGAGGCTGGAGCTTCACCAGGTCGTTGTCGAGCACCAGCTCCCCGACCCCGGTCACACATCCCCCCAGGCGCAGCATCTCCTCCGTCTCGTGGATACCTTTGATAATATTCATATGTGCATGTTAGCGGATGCTTTCATCCGAATCATCCAAATCGATGGGAAATGTTTAAATGGCGTGTGCTGGGTAATCTATTGTACACCTAAACCGAGCTACACATGGCCATGCCTTTAGGACGTTCCCCGCTGATGAAGTGGCCGATGACATTGGTCAGGGTCTGGACAGTCGGGTGAAAGTTCTCGTAGGTGGTCTCTAGGTCCAGCTCATAGGAGTCCAGGGGACGGACAACCCTGACACTGGCAGCCACTGCTTCGTCATGAGATGCCAGGTCAAAGGGCACTGCGTTTGTACGTTGGTGGATGACCTTTTCACTCTCGTTCCTGACCGTTACAAAGAAATGAAGAAAGAGATCACTGAAAGAGATGCATTGCATAAATATAAATACTTGCTGTGTTGGAGAGCGTCACATTTTTCATCATGAAGTTTGTTTTGTTTGTTTTAATGTTTAAGTATTTTTTTCTAGAGGTAACACAAGAACAAAAGTGTGTTATTAGCCCATCGATACATGTGACACTTATCAATATAATGATCCCACGTGAAAAACTTTTTTGAACTACTTTTATGAAGAACAAAATAAATTCACATCGAGTCATTTACATTGAGTAATGGGAAACTGGTTTACATTTCAAAATGTTCTATTTCTCAACATTTACCAAGACAGGTAATTTTTACGTCTGTGGTTTCAACGAATGCAAACACACTGTGGGGAGAGACTACAAAGGTTTGGCAATGCACATTTAACAGGAGTCACGAGAAACTACACACACACACACACACACACACACACACACACACACACACAATTAAGTTAAACTAATGGTAGGCTGCTGTCACTGGCTACAAGGACACACATCATCAGTCCCTGTAATTTTGCCCTTCAAGTTCGCTGCAATCTCATTCTCAATTCACTTTGTGTGCAAACGCCTTGCATACGCGCCAGAGAGTCTAGCAGCTAGGCCGGCACCTTGTGTCCTGTGTCTTAACAAAAAGTAGGTCTACTTACAAATCAGTGCATAATGGCATCCTATTGTATGGTGTTGTATGTAGTTCACAATTCCACTAAAGTAGTCCCATAGGGCTAGGGGCATGGTATGTTGTATCCTATGCAAAAGTATATCACAACATGTTCACCACTGTTTGTGAATTAGAAGGGCCCCATTACAGGGACTGATGCCTACAGCTCCATGTCTCATACTAAGAGAATTAAATGAATGTGTCCCTACAACACTATGTAGTGTTGCTTTAGGTGTGTGTCCGCTGGCGCCTGTTGGGCTGTTAATTCCACTTGATCCGCTGACTTGGAAAGCACCCTGTTTTTCACTGACAAACACCAATGTATCAACAGTCCTGTCATTCCCTTTTCAAATGACACGAGGTGAATTTGAAAAAAAAAACCTAGCTGAAAGGTGCGTCTTATAGGGTATAATCAATTGAAATTGAGACATTCAAACCACATTTTTTTGTAACGACGGTAAGGTTATTAAATAAGCATGGGTCAGGTGGACCACCGTCAGAGTGTGACGGTGTCTACGCACACAGAACTTTTGTCCACACCAAGCTGTTCTAGCCTCCCCTTTCACCAAGCCTAACGAACCTCACCAGCATGACCCCAGAGCACCTCGTCACGCTTTGGCACTTACCAGAGATGGGTGGTGCGATTCCACACCATCTTCTTCTCCTTCAGAGTTAACCTCTCGATGACACCTCTGCAGTTGTCCACAAACTGGCTGTTGAGTGTTTCTTTCACGGATCTCACAACGCCTTCAATAACGGCGTACGGAACACATTTCCCCGGTGCTTCTGTTAAGATGTTCTTCAGATCCTGATCAATAGATACTTTCTTGGCTTCCTGTAAAACAGAAAGCATATTAAACAACAGGCAAAACAATCAGTGGCAGTCAGTGCAGTTGTTGACACTGGTGAAAAAGTGATGACGTGTGGAATGCAGTGCGGCTTTGTTCAGATGAGTTGCAAAAATAATAATCAGAATAATAAGCGACTGTAAATTGGCTCAAAGCGGGTCACATGCCAGTGTTTATCCTAACTACTAAATGCACTCTGAAAATGAGTTAAAGAGATAATGTAGATAAGAAAGATGGATGACAAAAGCCTGTAATGTGATTACCTTTAGCCTCGCCACAGTTGTTGACCTCCTGCTGTACACAGAGTAGAAGACAGCAGTCAGCGCGGAGCTGGTGGCTAATAACAGGACTTGGGCAGTGGATGGTTTCCCACTAGGATCCATCCTGCGATCCACCATTTGATCTGAAAAAGACACACAGGAGCACGTGTAACCCCACCTCGGGGTGGGAGTCAGATTACCAGGGCCCTAGTCAAAATCAGTGGACTATGGTGGGGTGCCATCTGGGGGCACAAAGTCAGCGGAGAGTGTTTTGGTACAATCACAACAAATAGAGGATTAGGGCAATTCCATGGTAACGCAGCAGGACTGACATTTTCACAAAAACACCTTTACCAACAAATATTTTTTGAGATATGTCAAACACTTTTGTAAAATGTCCAGGGGGAAATTGTTAAAAGCAGGTTTCATGCAATTTTTTTGAAAAATGTCTTTAACTTGATATACATGATATATTGTTTTCTATTAATTTTCTTCTTTTCTTTTTTTTTTTTTTATTGAGGAAAAGCTGTGTCATACACCCTCCACCACCATGGAATTTGCGATTAGATGACTAAGCATGGAATTTGCTTCCTCAGCTAGTTTTGTATCCTGAACAGTCACAGAGAATCTGATTTAGTTCCAGGGTAGTGGGTTCTTGTGTTATATATGAGCTTGTAGGGCAAGTGGGACTTGGCTTCTATAAATAAAAGTCACGATCGTAAAATAACTAATGCAAAGTAACACAATAAACAAGTTATAACCTGAGTGAGTGTATCATCTGGCCTGGGTGTTAGATCACAGCTAGAAAGCCACCTTTTATGGTAATGTGAATGTGTTAGTTGGACTTTGATGGGATGTATAGATTTCATGCATAAGAGCATCCATACATCACTCGGTCAGTTGTTCCGTAACGCCTAAAAATCGATTTACAGATAATGGAACCTAGCTAAAAGCTATCAGTGACAATGACATTTAGGGTCAAAACAAACTCAACTTTGAATTAGTATATATGCCTACGGAAGGTGAATGGCCATTTCAAATGATTATCTGATGATAACCTCGCAGTCGCAAAAAACAATTTGGCGACTGACAGTGTGAATAGAAAACATGGAATGAATAGCAACCGTAAAACTGCTGGATTGTTGACATTGGTGCTCTACAGTAGCGAAACAATTTAGCTAGCTAGCTTGCTAGCTTGCTTAAATAATTACCATATGGAATCAGCCATATTATGCACAGTCGTAGATAATATATTTTAATGGGATGGCCAGCTAACTATCTCTGTTTATATTTTTAAACCGATGGATTTGTTTCAAAGATTAGATTAATACAGCCACAATAAGTTTAGCACTCACCTTTCACAACAATATTTCCGTGTTCCTATACACTTCAAAATAAAAGTATTTTGTACATTAACCAGCAGGGGGCAGTGTTAATTTATTTATCAAACATTCGGTACAGGCGTGGGCTGCATTTAATATCGTTCATATTCAGTTATAACATAATGTTTAAATAATATCTCGTGGATAGACTACTTCCCACCAATTACGCTGGACTGGTTCTGGTTTAGTGTGATTATTGTAAGAATCGAAAACAACAATCATTTATTTTATGACAAAAAATATTTTGTATTTCAGGGGTACTCCAAGCAGAGAAAAAATATGTTGGTGGTACAGTAACTGAAAAAGGTTGGGAACCCCTGGGAAGCCCATTGAAAAAGTGGACAAAAGATATTAATGATTGTAACACACAAAGTCTTTATTAGATGATAAGATGCACAGGAACATAAACACAGTCTTTTTTTTTTTGTCCAGGGTAAAACTCCAAAATCCAAATCAGTGCAAGGAATATGGCAGTTTTCTATGTATTGTGCTGGGTGAGAGTCATTAGTGTTACATGCATCTACTGTATCAGAAACAAAAAGATGGGAGTTTAGTAATTTAGTGAGCCAACACTGCACTTTATGCTGCAGAAATGTTTTCATCTTCATGTAAATATGTCGGCTTACATGGATAGAAAGGTCAAACATAGAAATTTGCTGAACAAGCGTAAGAGGAAAATTAAAAAAAGAACAACTGCACAATAAGACTTGAGATCAAACTGAGAGACACAACATGATCCTTTCACTTGTCACGGTGAGTACCCTTCCTTTTGTATTAAAAACAGTGATATAATGGACAAGTGCACAGGGGTAATAAAGATGAAGAGGTTTCAATTATTCAGTGGGAAATATGATAAGTGTCAGCACACGGCACCAGGAAGAGAAGGCTTCAGTTCAGACCCATTTAACTGAGCTGCATTCTGCAGTCTCATAAAGCCGCTAAATCGTCTTTCACTCACTACAGCAGACCCCCAGCTTTAAAGGCAGCAGCTATTCTTTTCTCTCTGACTAGGCATCATCCTAAACAGCACGGCTCCAACCCATGGACACTAGTCATAAGTAGCAAACTACACAGGGAATAGGGGGCCATTTTGGACAAATTCCTTTTTTTTTCAGGGGCAGCGCAATCATAATGAATAGAGCATTAGCATATTGCACTGCTTCATCAGCTCGTTTTCAACGCTGGACAGTAAAAGCCAATAGGATGTTTCGCTTCAGTGTTGCCGGGAAAGGGTTTTCCTGTTTTATAGAATGAGCTGCAGGACAAGCGGCACTTGATTTTCCCAAAATGATTTGTGGTCAGATAACTAAGACAATGATAGATAATACAATGTGACAAGGACGCTATGTACAGAGCATAGCAGGTAGAGTATGACAGAACCCTGCAACATGAATGGGGCTTCCCTTCACTGTGATACCGATGAACGTCTTCATTCACTGAACAGACACTTTCACTTCAAGCGAAACGATAGGCTGTTCCTCGCCCTCAAAAGATGGGTCAAAAGACACTGATCCATGGTTCAGTTGTCTTTCTAAAGCCGTTACAAATTCTGGATGCGCTGTGTGCTTGTCCCGGTGAAGCGTTGGGCTCAGTGGGCCTCAGTAGTGTCGAGGACAAAACTCAGATAGACACAACCTGCTGCACTCTTCAAAAAGTCTCCAAGATCTTTATAGTGAGACAACAACAAAAATATATGAAAGACCACAATTCCCAAACACTGTACTAGAGAGTCAAATGAGTCAGTGGACCGAATTAGACGTTCGTTTGATTCAACTTGACGTCTGAGACATGACGAGAGAGCTCAGAGGCCGCCGAGCTCCAAATGTGGTGCAGCATAACCTTATGTTTTTACCAAAAACAAGGGGAATGAACATGCCTAGGGTGTTTGTTTTGATATTAGTCATCTTGATGCAGTTATGTAGTGACAGTGAAAGTGACCCTTTCTTCCTGTGGACAGACTGCTAACCTCGTTCTCTCCTGATTTTGTCTACGTGCCTAATATCCGTCTGCACCAATCCATGTGGAGGCCAACCATAGAGGACGTAACTGGGAGAATATGAAATGCGTTCTAGCACGGACCTCGCCCATTGAAGGCATCCACCATTTTAATGCAATCTACTGGGTGCGACTTCCAAATTCATAGGCATGGGTTTGTAACTCTAACCTGGCCATCAGAAAGCATCAGACAGAGAGGGCCTCGTTGGTGCTGCCCACGCTGGTGGTGATACACAGACCCGTCCACCTCTACAAGGTGGACGTAAATAGCCCTGGATGACAGATGGAGGAGGGGAAAGGGGGGATGTTTGACTGGAGGATGAGAAGGGAGGTAGAGAAACAGATGCATCCATCTGCAGCACATTGCTCTGGGCATGGAAATGTATTTGAATGCCCTTTACTCCCAGACACCCCTCTTTTGGATCATGTCGCCCCAATGAACACACGCATGCCCTTGACATGCACTACTATAATCTATATTGAAGTGTGTTGATTCGATCAGTAATGTGTGTGATGTTTTCTGACAGGTTTATTTCATTTTTGGTGGCCAAGGAGAGCGATGGTACCAATATTTTTTACATTGAAGTCTTTTAGCTGTAATCAGCCCATCCAGTGAGGGCATATGTTTTCAGTCTGAGGCTCAAACCTGTTACCCCCCAACATCACAAGTGCAATGCCCTTTCCAACTAAGCTTCATGGGGTAATACACATGGGTCAGCACCGGTTGATTTTCAAGTTCGTGGATTTATTGCCAATCAAGTCTATGACAAACAGTGCGTTCAAATGTTATAGATGTGTTTTTGGTCACTAGACTTGATTTGGGCGACGCTTTATTTCCATAGGCCATTTGTAGATACACTACAGACTTTCTAAGTACAGTATTCATACTATCTATCCATAACATTTCAACAATCTTCCTGCTAACAATGACTTTAGATCCAACGCAAAACCAAACCCTTATCCTAACAATAAACCAAACTCTTACCTAGACCTTAAAGTGAACGTTTTGCCTAAAGCTTTTTCGTTCCATACTCCCAACCTTAACCATAGCTAACAGTTCCTTATCAATAGGTTGAGACTATGAGCTTTTGTAGATCATCTACACTGTATTTCTCATATTTTAGAGTCATGTTTTAGAGTAATGATTAGTATATAGTGAATTATTATCTAACTGTAAATCTCTGCTCTAAAGTATTGCCCGTTTTTTAATGTAAAGACACTGAAGAACAGTTTAGTGTCTATCTGCCTCCTAAAAATTCTTTAGAACATAAATCTGACACATTGTGTATGGATAATAGCAGGGTAGTCATCAGGCAGTAATAATTGAATTGGATTGAAATATTACTTATTTTTCTCATTTCATTTCTGTCATCATCAGCTGTCAGTATTATAATCTTTGTTATCTCTACCTAACTCATGCTAAATATTTTCAAGCACAATACACTGCAAGCCGTCTTGATTAGATGGATAGCTACAGAACTGGCTCTGATCTTGGATGTGTTCAACCTGCATATATTTCTGTGTTGGGGATGATGTGCAGGCTTACCTGGTAGTCGAGCAGATTAGTGCTTTGTCTGTCATACTTGTCTCTTCAAACAGTCAGTTGGAAGCAAATGCTCTTCAAAAGCATTTGTGCTAAGTAAATCTGTGTGCGAGGAATGTTAGATAAATTATAAAGAAGGACTCTGTCTCTTCTTTATTACATTCATAATTGTATATCCCAAAAGGACAAAAATGATTTCTATGACTGAGACAGTGATTACATAGTTATTTACAGTATATTTAAAGCAGAAAAAAACACTGAAAGTTGCTTAGAGGAGTCAGAGTGAGAGTAATGCTTTAAATACTTTTATTACAGTATCGTAACTAGTCCTGGATTTGAGACTTGGTTGGGGGTGGTGCTGACTTTTGACAATTTTCTGATTATAAAGCACAGCTGGAGATTTTCCCTGTAAACACCCTTTGAAATCACAAAGGACTAACTATTTACTTTTTTTTTTAAACACTTTTCATCCTATAGCTTTGGAATGCTTTTGAAAAATCTTCCCTGCTATTCAATCCCTGCATATAAAAGCATGTGATCAGACAGAAACTATCTCCCTGAGTACTTGACCATATTAAAATCAGATGACATCCTGAGCAGTTACAGTACGGGCTGAATGTTAAAGCCTGGAGGGTAGCCTTTGAGAGTCACAGCAAACAAAAGCAGCACTGGATGAGTAATGAAGCTATTTGGCACAGACTTGTATTATAATAGTAGCTTTTCATTTTCTCTTCCTGTCTGTCCTTTAGTATACGTCAAACGTGGACCGCATTTATATACTATACATGCTGAATGCGAAATTACATAATGCATAAAGCGCATGATGGTAAATCATTCCAACAGCGACGCCATTAATCCAGGCACTGTCAAGTATTTCAATAACAGAGCTGTGGGGGTAGGAAAATATTGTCATCTGAAGGAGGGTTTAAAGATTTTTCTTATGAAGCTATAAGTTTGAGGTAGAATCAGGCATACTACATAGAACATCCTCTGTACATCATTGCTTATAAGGCGGTTGGGTTTAGGCTATATTGAATACAGTCAGTAACATACAGTCTAGCTTTCTCCTATTTGTTCCTTTGCTCAATACCCCAGTAACTAAAGCTAATATCCCATAACACAATGCCTAATATGTGATGGGGAACTTGATTTGGTGATCCTTTGTGCACATATTTATTTGAGGGACCCTTTGCCCCATTGTCCTCCTGGTTTCTGCAATTGAGTAAACTTTGTCATGTAAGGGCTATGCCTATAGCCGTTATTGATTTTCATCCCTGCTTTGCATTTTGCAGACAACAGTAATACCTGTACACTACTTCTAAAGGTCTCTAGTACAGTACTTCTAAAGGTCTCTAGGACACTACTTCTAAAGGTCTCTAGTACACTACTCTAAAGGTCTCTAGTACACTACTCTAAAGGTCTCTAGTACACTACTCTAAAGGTCTCTAGTACACTACTCTAAAGGTCTCTAGTACACTACTCTAAATGTCTCTAGTACACTACTTCTAAAGGTCTCTAGTACACTACTTCTAAAGGTCTCTAGTACACTACTCTAAAGATCTCTAGTACACTACTTCTAAAGGTCTCTAGTACACTACTCTAAAGGTATCGAGTACACTACTCTAAAGGTCTCTAGTACACTACTTCTAAAGGTCTCTAGTACACTACTTCTAAAGGTCTCTAGTACACTTCTTCTAAAGGTCTCTAGTACACTAATCTAAAGGTCTCTAGTACACTAATCTAAAGGTCTCTAGTACACTACTTCTAAAGGTCTCTAATACACTAATCTAAAGGTCTCTAGTACACTAATCTAAAGGTCTCTAGTACACTACTTCTAAAGGTATTTAGTACACTTCTTCTAAAGGTCTCTAGTACACTAATCTAAAGGTCTCTAGTACACTACTTCTAAAGGTATTTAGTACACTTCTTCTAAAGGTCTCTAGTACACTAATCTAAAGGTCTCTAGTTTGAATCTCCTACATGGCACCCAATTCCAGACTGTAGTGCACTTACAGCTCCGGAACACACAAAGACACCACTGCACCTTTTTCTTTCCTTTCCAAAAAAGTTCCAAAATCTTACTTTGATCATGTGGGTGTTGCAGAAATGTTCCTGCAGAGTAGGAAATGCTAACATGTAGTGTAGTTAACTCGGAAGAAAGCCTGTCCTGTCTGCCATGCCTGCCATAGGGTAGTACAGGGAATAGTTCATGTCAAATCCTTTCAGTACAGGCTGAGTTATATCATATACTCTTTAAACTTTTTCTGAAAATGGGCAGGGACTCTGCTGTTTGAGCTCTGAGGAGAAACTGATTCTGCCATTGGGGTCCTGGGACAGAGAAGAGCTTAGAGGTGGCGAAACAAGGTTGGGTAGGGATGTACGTTTTTATGGTTGGCTGAAGGTGTGGTAGGGTAGGACCATGTTCCATGGATAAGAACTATTGCTGATCCACTGTTGCCTGTGACCCAAACGGCAGTACCACGCAACATGTTTCACTGTCCCAGTGGCTATACATGTAGTGGCCACTGTATTCACAGGATGGGTGGCGAGCACAAGATAATGGAAAACGAGGGATGAGCACATCCTATACAAGTGCATTTATTTTAGAATTGCCATTGAACTTGAATTTTTCAGATGTTACATGTACCTGTCTACCTTGGGAACCTCATTGCTGCTATCTCTGCATTTCAGATGCACAGACTCCCTTACACCTCCATCTTGCTCGATTGCACAGTCAGAATTGACATTTGTACTTGCATTTGCCTCATCCCACAACTATTAATTTCCCACTTATACATACATACATTTAATACTTGCACATTTTCTGCCCTCCCCTATTTGCCTTCATTACTCATTAAGAATTGCCATTTGCTGTTACGGGGGGAGCCGCGAGTGGGCCCAAGCGCACGACACCAGACACAATCAGAGAGACGAAATGGGTGTTTTAATGGTGGCTGGGATGGAAGGACTGAGGCCAGGCTGGAAGAGTGGGGGCTGGGCAGGTAGGTAGGTGGGTAGGTAGGTGGGTAGGTAGGTGGGTAGGTAGGGCGAGGCAGACAGGACAGTGGGTAGGCAGAGCAGGTGGCTGACAAGCGGGCAGGTGGAGGTGTTTGGAGGTTGGGTAAGGTGGATCATGGTAACGGGGAATAAACAGGGTTTATTGGAAGGAACAACTAAACTGGGTGCTCAAACTATGGTTTGGAGCGGCCGTGAACGTTACTACCTGGTAGTGAATAACAACGATCTAGCACCGGACAGACGGAAACCAGGGTATTTGAAGGCAGGCTGATGAGGGAATGAATAGCGGGGGCGGAGACTTGAGGGGCAGTGGGGGATAGCAGGAACTGGAGTGCAGGAGCCTGGATCCGGCGCCCCACGTACACGGACAGACAGGAGAGAGAAAAAGCCCGGACAATGAGGAGGTGGATGTGGAGGGCGTGACATTTGCACTGTATTTGCCATCACTGCACATCTATACATTCTACTTGTAACATACACTACACTTAACACTTGTACATTTCTTGCCCTCTTCTATTTGAACTTCTGGTTAGATGCTAACTGCATTTTGTTGTACTGTACACTTAATGTTCAATGGCAATAAAGTTGAATCTAATCTAATTTAGACAATTTGGAGGGGGCTTGGTTTTATGGGCAGTTCCACCTGTTGCATTGTAACCACTGCATAAACAAACATGCTAATGGCCAGAAATCCTTGCACTTATTCAGTGGGCTACATACAAAATGTTTGTAGTCTACGTTGAAAAAGAATTACATCGTAATAAAGAAGAAAAATGTGCACACTCCAACCTGAAACCAATTGAAGTTCATCGCTATATAATAAACAGTTTTTTTAATTTTAAAACAGATTTAGCCCAATGAACAACCCTCTCCGTTAACTAAAATGTAATAACTCACCTTTCCCGTGGCTGCCTGCCTGTGGGATTACTTAACTCCAGTGAGAAACTGGGTCACAAAAAGACAACATGTGTAGGACGAGGGTTAGAATGTGGGACGTGGCGTCTGTCTCCTCCCCGCCCCCAGCAGTCCCAACAAGGAAGGCTGATTTGTCTTCATTTTCATCAGCATGAATGGTAGCTGGCTGTGGCCGCTTATGGAGGAGCTCCAGCATTGCTCTATCATCTCTCCCTGATGGTCTTTACATTCAGCACAGCTCTCTCATAGCCTCTCTCTCCTGGCTGCCTTTGTGTAACTCCATACATCAGACATCTAAAAGGCAGACAGAGCTCTCTCCTTCTCTCTCTCTCTCTCTCTCTCTCTGCCAGGCCCACCCATTCTTTCATTACAGTCCACAGGATGAGTGTAGCGTGCAGAGCCAAATTCAATAAGCTTTACTTCAGCTATAGGAATACGTAGCACACAGTGCTCTGGATAAGGCTCCTGCAGCTCAGGTAAAAAAAAAAAAGGTAAGAAGAAAGAACTGGTACATTTTTGGGATGAGGGATGGCAGGGCTGTGCTCAGATAAGAGTAATTGGATTGCTATAGTAGCGATAGGAGCATTACCTGGGTTGGGGGAGAGCTGATAACCTATGGGTATGGGTGACAGAAAGAGCCAGCCGGTGCGGAAGTCTGGAGCAGAAGCTGTGCCCAATACGCTTTTCAGACATACAAAACCATGTGACTTTTTAAGCCCTTCGGCACATTTGTCTGTCTTTCAGGGTACATGACAGCACTGACACGAAACCATCTCTGGGGATTGTTTCGGAAGCACCATGCCTTGCGGTCTAAGTAATGGCCCGCCTAACTCTGGACGAGCATCCTCAGTCTCTAGGCAACTGGAAATGTCAATCAAATAGTCTCGAACTCCACGCCCATATCTATCCAGTCTGCTGTCTCCATGCAGACCACTCTCTCCGGAAAACGATAATTGAGGTTTATAAATACTGTGACCTACCAAGATATTTGGTAGAAATAAAATATTTAGGTAAGCCAGGTATGACAGCACAACATACCAGAATGTTTATAGCTGAACATTCTATTGTGGTGCAGAATTGTACCCTCTGAAAAAGTACAAACTCGTCTGAGGAACGGTTATGAAATATTGTCATCGTCACTTCATTGTAATAGTGGTGTAAGTCTGAAAAGGGTACAACCGTTTATTGGAATCCTGTTCCGTCCTGTTCCATCCTATTCCATCCTGTTCCATCCTGTTCCATCCTATTCCATCCTGTTCCATCCTATTCCATCCTGTTCCATCCTATTCCATCCTGTTCCATCCTATTCCATCCTATTCCATCCTATACCATCCTGTTCCATCCTATTCCATCCTGTTCCATCCTATTCCATCCTATTCCATCCTGTTCCATCCTGTTCCATCCTATGCCATTTCAAGTGCATACACGGCTCCAGAAAACTGTAAAGAAACCCAAACTGCAGATTATTCTTAGATGCATGCTTTTAAAAACAGTAGCCTACAAGACATTTTGTTCCAGCGCTATAGTCTAATGAATAGAGGACACAATACCACAGTGTAATGACTGTTTTACCATGGCACATTGATATCACTGATTCTCCAAAACACATCAAGCTTGTTAAAGAGATATTATGGTCAAGTGTGTAGAGTGGAAATAGGATGGCACATTCTGTCCCAGCAGTGATTTAAATCTGAATGAAAATGGAACAGTATTTTGACAGTCCCTTGCTTATTGCTTTTCTTTTATGATTTCTGAAACCAAACAAATCTCTTGGGCAATACTGCCTGCTATTTTATTAAAAGAATAAAGGATGCTCTTCTCATAGTACAAACAGTGTCAGAGAAAAAGTATAGAATAGAGTGTAAAAAGGAACTGCTCATTCATCCTCTTTATTATAAAATAGAAAATTATTCAGAAGTAGGCTCCCACATTCAAACAGATTCAAGAAAGATCCATTCGATGAGGCTAACAATGAGCAGAGTTCCATCAGGAAAATACTAAGGACTGATAGATGTGTAGAGAAATGAAAAGGGAAATGAACACAGTTTAGGGGTTGACGTCTCTGACTGACATTTACTGACACTTTTAAAGCACGATAACCTTGATGACATACAGTAAGATAAGTCAATAATGAACACCAGCATCCATCTCAGAATGGCCAGGCAGTCGTGGATCATGGATGACTCAACCACTGCTGCAAAGTTTCTGTGTTAATCTCCCGAAGCTGAGAGGAAAAGCTGTCGTTGATCACAACAGTGATTTATGGTGTCCCATTTGTTCTGATAAACTCGCTGAATAAAACTCCCTGGAGACTGGGAGACATGGTGAAGCATGGTCCTTAGATACACACTCATAATGGAACAGATCTCAGTGGATTTTGGTTATTCATAATGGATCAGATCTCAATGGATTTTGGTAACTCATAATGGAACAGATCTCCGAACATTTTGGTAACTCATAATGGAACAGATCTCAATACATTTTGATAACTCATAATGGAACAGATCTCAGTGGATTTTGGAGATCAGCATTTATTTGTTCGTTAGTATGTCTTGTAATGAAATGCATTTGGGCTGGTTCTCATTTGACCTGATTATATTACAGTTAAATAAAAAAACTATAATATCATGTGACCAATATCAGTTGAGCTTGATTACTTACAAATTAAACAATCTATATTTAGGAAAGAAATATAGAGCTGTTCATGACAGCTGATTGTATCTGCCATTGCATGAAGCCCATCCAGTATCATGCTTCTCTCTTACAACTGGGGGTGAAATTGCAGTTAGTTTCTAGAGTTTCTCAACCCTAGTAAAAATAGATCTATAATTTGGTCATACTGTACAGTGGCTGATGGCTTAGAGGTTTCTGTGGAAAAGTGCCCCTTTCATCTGAGCATTACTCACTTTACTCAGGTTTAACTGCAAATAGGGGTTAGTGAATGCCAGGGCTCCTCTTCTCAAAATCCCAGAATACTAGTCGTTCATACAGAAAATGCCACATATTAGTTTAACCATTTGTTGAAGAACAATGCCCACCAATACTCTTACGTCTTGGCGTTAGGTTCTGCTCACCTTGCGTAACCCACTGCCATCACATTATCGTGAATACGATACTAATAATAACAATGTCAACACCATAATATAATTAATAGCAATCTCCACAGGCAATGAGCAATACCAATAAGTACCAATCGTGCACAGAAGGAAACAGAACCAAACAGGTGGCGGCGGGGGTGTGTGTGTGTGGATTCTCTCCCACATGCTAGTGAGATCAGTGCACATCAGAACTGAATCAGTAACCTGACAATGAAATAGTCAGTAAGAAATCTGAAACTGTGATTGGAGGGATCCCGACATCAGATGATAAGTCACTGACCAATGACCACCCAGGTTTCCAGTTAGAACTGACTACGCTAATTTATAATCGAAATAGCTTTTTAACAAATTGCATCGTCTAAAAGATTAAAATAAATCTGTGTCTTGAATTAGTCAGCATTAACTTAAGTCATGCTTTCTTTTTAATTAATACACATTGCACAAATAGCCAAATGTACAACTACTGCCCATTCAACTGGACAGAAAACTCCTCAGTTCTCTGTTCGAAATTCTTTCACTAGAGAACTTTATCCACACAAGACAAATGTTTCCCCTCTCCCTGGCACCCATACTGGCAGATAGAAATGACGCTCGGCATGATTCATTGCTGCAAAACTGTCCACTGAATACGTTGTGCGGTGATGTGCCCCGACATTAATGATGGAGACAGTCAAGCAGTAGAGCCACACATCCCAATGAAGTCACAGTCACGTCACACGTGGGACATTACAGCTTTCACAGTTGCATATGGATATGCTGTGTTGTCCATATGTTAAAAAGAGAAGGACAAGAAATAAATGGGGATAAAATGGTAGGTAGCTCTTGAGACTGGGATCTACATAACTTGTTCACAACAACCCAGAATCCTGCTGATTTGCAGTGTGACTATGCATAATTCAGCACTAAGCATCTGTTGGGTTTCAGGCAGTATAGTGTTCCTATTGCTTGTGGTTTTGGCAAATGCAATATGGGACCATAATGACAGGACCAAGATGTTAATTTCATAGATATTCCTAAGGTTATGCTTATAGTTTATCATATGGTATCAACACTGTAAAACCACCATCCAAAACCAGTGAAATTAATTAGAAGAGCTTTTTGACCTTTAATCTCCATATCCCAACTGGACCAATATAAATCAATTCCCATGAAGACACAGTAATGTCTGTGTCAAGGCTAGGGATTAAGGCGGTCTAGTTGGTGCAAGAGAATGATGCCAATCTGTTGAGCCATGGAGAGTATCTGTAGACTTTCATTCAACATGATTCTTATGTTAGCATAGATGGGTGGGTATACATCACTCAGCTAGCGGGTGGGAGTGCTTTTACAACGGAACAATTTTTTATAGGGGGTGGGATGCTGTTCTCTCTTTGGATGAGTGTCTTGTTATAGGATAATTCCTTGCGATTTCCTTGCCTTGGCTTTCTGAATACGTGTGTTCACTCATTTCCTTTCTTGTTTTATACGTTTAAAGAAGCACTCGGACTCCTTAGTTCAACTGGATCCTGAACACAATCACTTTGTGTCAGACCCAGTATGGAAACAAATGAACCCAGTGAAGGAGACAGTGCAGGAAGTGGGGTGTTGAAGCACGGGGGCTGAGTCTCCAGCACTGATCAGAGCTGCATGGTGCAAACAGACGAGGAGAAGGGAGGAGGTGAAGAGGAAGGAGGAGCGAATGCTGGAACACTCTGACTGAGTCTCACAGCTCTCAGTATTTCCTCTGCGCTTGGCAGAGCTGCTTCTCTATATTGCTCTCCCGCCCTGTTTCTCTGCTCTCTCTCTCTCTCTCTCTCACTCGCGCTGACAAACACACATACACACACACACGCAGGCCAGAGGGTTCGTTCCCTTTCACCCTCCCCGATAGCACCATGCTGCCCTGGAGAAGAAGTAAGTTTGTTCTGGTGGAGGACGAGGCCAAGGCCAAACCTAAGAGTCTGGGTGCCGGGCTGACCTATCAGTCCATCCTGTCATCGCTGCTGCGCTCCTGTCCTGACCTGCTCCCAGACTCCACTCCCTTTGACTGGCTGGGCTCCGTCTTCCAGACCAAGAAGCAGAAAGTTGAACTCAACAGAGAGGAGCCCACTTACAACGTTCGTT
The DNA here is from genome assembly GCF_011004845.1 of Esox lucius. Classification (NCBI taxonomy): domain Eukaryota; kingdom Metazoa; phylum Chordata; class Actinopteri; order Esociformes; family Esocidae; genus Esox; species Esox lucius. The sequence goes on along the minus strand of NC_047580.1, from coordinate 27,025,043 downwards.
ACCTGGGGAGCGTCGTCACCATCACTGCTAAAGGAGAGGGCTGCACACAGGACCCAGTGGCTAAGATCTGGCAAAGGAGCAACTACGGAGAGCAGAGTGTCAAGATGAGGTTAATCGTGGGACCTCAGGGCATCAGGATGGGTACAGACAAAACAGGGAAAAAGAAGGCCATGCACCTCTACTCTCTGAATCGGATTACTTACTGCACGGCAGATCCTTGCCGGCCTAAGATCCTGGCGTGGATCTACAGACACCAGGTGAAGAACAAGGCAGTGATTCTGAGGTGCCATGCCGTTCTGGTCACCAAGTCGGAGAAGGCCAGAGCCATCGCACACAGCCTCTATCAGACGTCCACCTCAGCCTTTAGCGAGTTCAAGCGGCTGAAGAGGCAGAGTGATTTCAGGCACTGCCAGCAGCAGCTCCTCGGGGAGGACATGGTGCCCCTGATGCCCCTGAGGAGGCTGCTCAATGGACAGTGCCACTACCGGCCACCGGCCGACAGCCCCGGTGGCCCCAGCACCAACCAGCTGTACTCAATCACAGAGGAGGAGGAAGAGGATGTGGAGGAAGAGATGGAGGACGAGGGGGATGAGAAGGTGGACGAAGCAGGGCAAGAGGGAGATGAAGAAGCTCTAACAGACACAGACTTCTCTCAGACATATGGGTCACACGAGATGGAGCTAGCGGACATTTTCGCCGGACTGGACGAGTGCTACATTAACGTTAACATAAACATCAGTGACAGCAACAACAACACACTGACATTTGTCAGCTCTCTGGTGTGAGAGGACAGAGCATGGATATGGATTTAGTATGAAGACAGCCACATTCCCCGTCTTCTTGTCATTGGCTGATACCTTCCTGTCACAGGTTCTATCCTTCTTGATTGCAGTGTGTAGAGGATGGATTCTGTCTGTCAGGAAAGTTCTCCCCCGCTGGTCTTGTGGGTTAAGGAAAAAGGAAATCTCGGTTTGAGAAAGGATTTATGTTTCCAGGTGGCTCAGACAAAGACTCACTAGTCAATGTCTCACTTGACTGGGGCAGTTTCTTGTGAGTATTAATATAGATGTTTTGTAAAGTGATAATAGCACAATGAAAAGGGCCAGTTAGAAAATACTGAGAGGACTAAAACAGACTGTAATTGCCATAATATTGTCATGCCACACTTACCCTATACCCTGAATCCAAATTGGTCCATTTTGTAAGTACTGTCAAATTAATAATATGTTTGTAGCTATGAGAGCTTTTGGACTGACTTTTCAGAGAGATTATTTGTATGATAAATATGTACACTTTCTACTTAGACACTGTACAATGTAATTTTCCACAACTGACCTTTCAGAGTGCATTTAACACTAAAGAGAAGTTTAATAGTATTAACCCCCGGCAGATTAATGAATTGGGCTATAATTTAGGAATCAAGCCATTTAGTTGACATGTTTATTGCAGCCATTTTGTTGAAACCCTGTGTATCATTTATGCATGAGAAGTCAGTAGTGACATTTAATGCAGAATCTTTTGTCTTTTTTAATGGGGCACCTATGATCTCAAGGCTTTTACATTGTTCTTCTAACTGTGATACATTTTAGACTAAGAAGACAAATGTATAAGCAAATATGAGTAGGTTTTGTACATTTCTTTATTTCTTGAACATAACAGCTATACATGCCGTCTAAAAGTGTGCCATATTTCTAACAGGAAGGTTAACGCTGTATGGTTGGTTTGACTGTAAGAGATTTTTTCTGGTTGGACCGGAAAAATATTTTTTATTATTTTATGTAAATTCATAGCAAATGAGTCTTTTCTCAAAACCATTGTGATTCGGGTCTTCATGAGATTAAAATGTGTTGAATAAAATACCCTCAATTACAACTACAGAATTTAATCTTGTTTATTTCAGTAACAAAAGGACAATTAGCTACAATCAAAGCTGAGCATCTTGTTTTTCTGGTTATAGTACTTTAATTCTAACAAATAGATTATATGGACATTATTGTATATTTTTATTTTAGTCAAATTCAGACAGGATACCAGTAAATCACAAATGAATCAACATAGCAAAGCTTCTTATGGCCACAATTTCCTAAGAAGCATACATTTCAGTATCTACCACCACAAGACATGATATGTAACATTTAACTACAATCTAAACTGGCCCTTACCAATTCGCTATATATACGAATGACGGGACCATTTCTGCTGGACTAGTATTGGCCCGTCAGCCCTTTTCTCTGAGTGAGCCAATTAATCAGAGAATTGAACAGTCCAGGGGAAGAAAAGTACAATACCTGGCTCGGCAAGACCTGTCAGGCTGATGAAGAACCGACTAAACTGAGACAAGTTCCAGAAAATTCTCACACCCAAAGATTTTACTAAAGGAATTCTTATCTGGATATCAGACGACATTAGATGTTATTGCAGATAATGATTTGTGATGTGATTTCCTGATCTAATTGAATAATTTTTAAATGGTTTATCAGTTATCTAAATATAAAATGATTTTCTAGAAATGGAAAAACATTGTTACCATTATTGTATATTTCACCAGTTCCTGCAGCTTTTTATAAATAATAATTCAACTTATTTTTAACACACACACATTCACCAACATAAAAGGGAAATGTCATTGTATGGAACCCTTCGCTGTTTTGTATCATGCTTGAAGGATTTCTAGGGCAGTGAGATCTGTTTCAAATGGGCTTTGCGCGCTAAATCACACACTCTATTATGTCAGAACATGTATTGAAGAGTGAGCAAGATGTGGACAATTTGAACACCACTGTTCAAAATGTTTGGGGTCACTTAGAAATTTCCATGCAAAAATACATTGAATAAGTTTGAATAAGAAATATAGCTAAATGAATAAGAAAGGTTAGAAATAATAATTGTGTCCTTCAAACATTGGGCATTCTAGTTGTCAGTTTGCTGAGGTATTCTGAAGAGATTTCGCCCCGTGAAGCACCTCCCACAAGTTGGATTGGCTTTATGGGCACTTCTTAAGTACCATATGGTCAAGCTGCTCCCATAACTGCTCAATTGGGTTGAGATCCGGTGACTGTGCTGGCCATTATTGACAGAATACCAACTAACTGATTCTTCCCTAAATATTTCTTGCATCGTTTGGAGCTGTGCTTTGGGTCATTGTCCTGTTGTAGGAGGACATTGGCTCCAATCATGTGCTGTCCACAGGGTGTGGTATGGCATTGCAAAATCAAGTGACCCTGTAAAAATCTCCAACATTACTACCACCACAGCACCCCAGACCATCACATTGCCACCACCAGTCTTGACAGATGTCATCAAACACTCCTCCAGCATCTTTTTAGTTGGTCTGCATCTCACAAATATTCTTCTTTGTGATCTTAAAACCTCAAACTTTGTCTGTCCATAACACTTTTTTTGATTCTTCCTCTGTCCAGTGTCTGTGTTCTTTTGCCCCATCTTAAACTTTCCTTTTTATTGGCCAGTCTGAGATATGGCTTTTGTTCTTTGGAACTTTGACCAGAAGGCCAGCATCCTGGAGTAGCCTCTTCACTGTTGACAATGAGACTGGTGTTTTGTGGGTACGATTTAATGAAACTGCCAGTTGAGGATCTGTGAGGCGTCTGTTTCTCAAACTAGAAACTCTAATGTATTTCTCCTCTTGCTCAGATGTGCACCAGGGCCTCCCACCCCTCTTTCAATTCTGGCTAGAGCCTGTTTGCGATATTCTGTGAAGGGAGTGACAATGTTGCATGAGATGTTCAAATCAGCAGTTATATTGATAAAGGTACAATATGTCAACATCTTTCCTCTTTTTAAAAGACTACTTCCTGCTTTGGCCCATTCCCTCCCTATCTCCCTCCCCTCAGGAGACTGGGTACTGTTAGCTCGCTAGCTAACTTTACATTATACCACGCAATAGCTTGTCATCACGATTTGACGGTAGTATGTTCGATAGAGATTTAACAAGGTGAAATTGGACCATATACATTCTTCCAAAATGCATTAATGTTCAACATTGACTGTCTGATCATTTGGCCAATTGAACCACTTGGCGTGTTTCATGGAGTAGTGTTCAATCCATCAGCACTAACTAGAGGTTCCATATCAAGCATTACTGGGTACTATGTTCGCCTCAACCATTAAAGGATAGAAATGTGGGATCGGGGTCAGCTTATCATTAAAAGTAATTTTGCGATAATGTTTGGGATTCAATCATCACGATCCGTTAAACCTGAAGGCATAACAAGCTTAATTATTATTACGTTAGAAAGCAGGTTGCAGTGCCTGCGTCATCTTCAGGATAGTCTTCCATTGGCGGTTTGGAAGGCGGTCGTAGCTTGGGCTAATGTCCTTATTCCTCATTAATGGTCAATACATCAAAAGAAATATTACTTTTTATTTATTCCACAAAATTTCAATCACTTCTGACAGAGCAGTGTCTCCATGCAGAATACTTCCTGTCTTTGAGACGTTGCCAATGTTGCAGAACACAGAGCCAGTTCAATCTCCACTGTGTTAAATTATTTCAATTGATTTGTCTTAAGGGAGAGTTTCCAGAACCGGTTGCTGTCAATATCTTCACAAATAAACTACCTCTGAAAAGGTACTGTATAACCTGTCTGTAGGAAAACAATCAGGAAACCCCAAACTACAGATAGAATGTATACAAAAGTGGATCGGAGAGTTAATTGTGTCTGTTGTGTAACAATATATTCCCTTGGAATATGACAAAATCCCATATTGATGTGTAATCACACAGTAGTTCTACATTTGGATGTACTGTGTTAACATATTCACTGTGATAAATACAGTAACATTACTGATCTTATACTACAATCCATACATTAATATTTTATGCGATGCCTAATAAGTCATCACATAACATATTAATTAACTTATTTGTAATTTCTCCCCTCATACAGTGGGATTTGATTCCTTACATGATATAGATAAAAATAATAATGAATGCACCTTTGTTTGTTTTGTAGCCTCCACACGTAATAGTATTATGTCTGACATGGCTCTACCATATGTTAAATGCAGTTTGCGGAGGAGTGTGTTGTGTAAACATATGTGTTCCTTGCCAAGCAGAGCCAACAGGAGCAGATGGCAGCAGATCGTTCTACAGTAGGTGGATCATAGTACATCATATCCTTCCTGAATACTAAAGCTCACTCCTCATCTCAACATCTATTCTAGAGGCTTGTTGGCAGTGAATCAGCCACTAGAGACTGGGGTTCTTAATGAACACGAAATCTAATCAAACACATGGAGTCAGTGGCACGTCACACAGTGAGTTATGAGTTGCTCACGTGCAGTAGAGAAGAGCAGAGGTAGACATGGTGAGGTTGATCTGCCCTCACAGCCGTGACCCCCCCCCCCACCCCCCCACCCCACCCCCCCATCAGTAAACAGCCCTCCAGGAACTAACTCCACAACAGGCAAATCCCGGTCACCTGCTGCGAGAAGGAACAGAATGCTGCAGTCCACAGCATTTCAATGACTGTGGTTTTCAGCAGAGGAGCCTTTGGAGAATGTATTAATCAGGTCTCCTGGACGCCACGCAGCCAGCATAGAAAGAACAAGGTATGCCGTGGGCAAGACATTGTGGATCAATGAGCCATCACTCTGGGGACAGGGGAAAGAACAGAGAGGAGAAGGCTTGGAAAGTAATGAGACCTTGAGTTCATATGGCTCAGTGTGTTGATGGGCGGAAGGGGTGTGAAATCCAGGTGTACAAATGTGGGGACCAGAAGTCCTTGTACATATAGTAAAACCTGTCAAATTGGACCCCACAAGGTTTTGGCCAGTTCACATTAGGATAAATGTGATTTCCCGGCTAAAGTCGTTAGGGCTAGGTCACGTTTAGTCATGAAGGTTAGGTTACTGAGGTCATAGGGCTACAGGTCAGGGAACATGGATTTCTAGTTTACTGGTCTTGAACTAACATTACCAAATTTCCAAACTGCTTTGGGGAAAGTGTACAAACTGCTATATCAGTGTCATGAGGTGTATTAAAGTATTGAAGTAGTATTTGGTCCACATTCGTAGACTGCAATGACAACATTTAGCTTGTAACTAAAAACTCATTGGATGAATATTAAGTTGGCAGCTTAGAGGTGGCTTGATGTGGTAAACATACTAGTCTTGTAAGTCTCGTTGGGACACATGGCTGGTTGCTGAAGGTCACAGCACATGGTAACATTATGGTCATTTTTCGAAAACACTACGTAAGGCATCGGTTAACTGATTAATATGGGTGGAGTTGACATGTTAAATATTTCTTTGCAATCAGAACATTACTGCACTATACATTTTTATACAGAGACAATAATTTGGCATTATGAAAAATAACCCTTGTTAAAATACATAGTCCCCGGAGGTGTTATAGTTTCTTCACTCATATCTCTCTCTCTCTTTCTTACTCAAACACTCAAACACACACACACACACACACTTATTGTGCTGCCAGACGAGCTTCTAGCTTATTCTAGATTCTCCCAGGGTCTCTTCAAGACAGTTCTGTTCTGCCAGTTGGACCATACATTGTGTGTGTGTGTGTGTGTGTGTGTTCAGAACCCATAAAGCTTCTGGCGTTGAACATTGGTGAAACAAGTCTACACATCTTGCTAATTCATGAGAACCAGGGGTCTGTTTCTGTCATGAAACTTTTATGGTGTTATTCCTTTGCAACACTAACAAAATGCCAAATACTGTCAGTTCTGAACCAAAATAAACAAACACTCCCCAGACAACCTTTAGTAGGTACGCATGTTGTCATTGTGTACCACAAAGTAGTAAAATATTTCATATTTTCCTTTTCTCCAGTTGGATTATAATGCTAAATGCACTGTTGCAGTGACTTAACAAAAGCATGGCGAAAATGCTGCTCAATTTATACTGAGCAATAGTGTTCTGAAATAATAAATTCCACAACCTTGATGCTTTTCTTCGGTCTGTATTAATACTCAGTGGGAGCAAAGTAATTTCCTCAGATTTAATGGAGCTGGTTTTCATGTAATGCACTTCTTAAAGACATGCACTTCATAATGATTCATACCAATTCATTTCCATCATACAGATTCATACTGATTCATTTCCATCATACTGATTCATACCGATTTATTTCCTTTCCATGAACTTCCATGAAATACACTCACCTAAAGGATTATTGGGAACACCTGTTCAATTTCTCATTAATGCAATTATCAAATCAACCAATCACATGGCAGTTGCTTCAATGCATTTAGGGGTGTGGTCCTGGTCAAGACAATCTCCTGAACTCCAAACTGAATGTCAGAATGGGAAGGAAAGGTGATTTAAGCAATTTTGAGCATGGCATGGTGGTTGTGCCAGACGGGCCGGTGTATTTCACAATCTGCTCAGTTACTGGGATTTTCACAAGAGAAAAACATCCAGTATGCGGCAGTCCTGTGGGCGAAAATGCCTTGTTGATGCTAGAGGTCAGAGGAGAATGGGCCGACTGATTCAAGCTGATAGAAGAGCTACTTTGACTGAAATAACCACTCGTTACAACCGAGGTATGCAGCAAAGCATTTGTGAAGCCACAACACGCACATCCTTGAGGCGGATGGGCTACAACAGCAGAAGACCTCACCGGGTACCACTCATCTCCACTACAAATAGGAAAAAGAGGCTACAATTTGCACGAGCTCACCAAAATTGGACAGTTGAAGACTGGAAGAATGTTGCCTGGTCTGATCAGTCTCGATTTCTGTTGAGACATTCAGATGGTAGAGTCAGAATTTGGCGTAAACAGAATGAGAACATGGATCCATCATGCTTTGTTACCACTGTGCAGGCTGGTGGTGGTGGTGTAATGGTGTGGGGGATGTTTTCTTGGCACACTTTAGGCCCCTTAGTGCCAATTGGGCATCGTTTAAATGCCACGGCCTACCTGAGCATTGTTTCTGACCATGTCCATCCCTTTATGACCACCATGTACCCATCCTCTGATGGCTACTTCCAGCAGGATAATGCACCATGTCACAAAGCTCGAATCATTTCAAATTGGTTTCTTGAACATGACAATGAGTTCACTGTACTGAAATGGCCCCCACAGTCACCAGATCTCAACCCAATAGAGCATCTTTGGGATGTGGTGGAATGGGAGCTTTGTGCCCTGGATGTGCATCCCACGAATCTCCATCAACTGCAAGATGCTATCCTATCAATATGGGCCAACATTTCTAAAGAATGCTTTCAGCACCTTGTTGAATCAATGCCACGTAGAATTAAGGCAGTTCTGAAGGCGAAAGGGGGTCAAACACAGTATTAGTATGGTGTTCCTAATAATCCTTTAGGTGAGTGTATAACTTCTAATTCACACAGGAAAAATATTTAAAATAAGAACATGGTTCGGGTCAATTCCATTTCAATTCCAGTCAACTTCAAATTGTGCAACCAACTATTCCAAATGTTTCTCATTAAAATGCTTTAAATAGAATTGTGATTTTAGTATACTTCCTGAAGTAAATAACGCGGGCATCAGCAGTTGAAACAACAACAAATGCCTCTTCCCCACTGTTTCTGTAACAAGCTGAGGATTTAGGGCTGGTTTAACATAACCACTGTGAAATTCACAGACAAAGCTAGGACTGACCATCCATGATGTCAAAAGTATAGTTTGAACCATGTTTTGAGGCTGAAGTCTATATTGGCATTCAGTTTGTTTACAAACATTGAAAAAGTTAAACAAGCTTATATTTTAGGTTATGCTTGGGTATAACAATTATAGCATGTAAAGTAATTGAGAATCAATAGACAAATTACATTAGTTTTAAAATGCAATAAGCAATTCCAGATGTATCCATTCAAGGTAAAAAAAAGGGCTAGTGTGTACAATCAAAATATGGGGTGATTCTCATAGACATCATGTATGTCATTGGCTGACTAACTGGATTAACATGATGTCATCATATGTAGTATTCCTTTATGGAATTTGTCTGTAGATTAGATTCAACTTTGTCATTTAACAAGTATAGTATAAGGAAATGCAGTTAGTTTCTAACCAGAAGTTCCAATAGAAGAGGGCAGAAAATTTACAAGTATTTAAGTAAGTATTAAGTGTATATATATATTACAAGTGGAATGTAATGATGTGCAGTGAAAGCAAATACAGTACAAATGGCAATACTAAATGTGCAATTAATGCAAATAGAAGAGGGCAGAAAATGTACAAGTATTAAGTGTAGTGTATGTTAGAGTGGGAATATAGTTGTGCGGGTACAAATGGCAATTCTAAATGACGTTCTAAATGTGCAATCGAGGCAAATTGAAGGCTTAAGGTAGCATGTTCAACCGGGAGGCAGAGATAGCAGTAATGAGGTCCCTTAGGAAGACATGCATATGTAACAACTGTAAAAATGTAAAATGGCCATTCTAAATGTGCAAAGAGGCATACTGAACCTGCGAGGTTCATGTGCAACTGAAATGCAGGGATAGCAGCAGTGAGATTCCTGAGTTAGACATGTAACTGTAACGACTTCCATTATCAGACTTTGCCAGGCAGTGTCAGAATAGTACAAAGGGAGTAGTGCAACAAGGTCCCTGAGAGGCAGGGAGAGGATTTTAGTGACGGGTCACAGACTTCAGCAGGTTTACAGTAGACGGAAAGAAAGAAATTCATATACAATGTGTGTACGTCATTGGCTGGGCTCCACAGCACAACATTTCAGTGATTCCCAGCACAGATAGGACGTTCGAAGGTGACACATGCCCATTAAACCTGTTTCTGGCAGAGTTTCACTGACGTTGTTCGTCCCATTAAGGGGATTAGGAATTAAATCAATAATCTAGAGGGGGCGGGGTTGTTGTGTAAAAGTGTTCTTTTATGTGTGCTTTAAGTGAACCAGGTGTTCCTAATGTCTCAGAATGTGAGTTGATTTGAGTGTGTGGTATAACTGTGGTGTGACTCTGGGAGTAGGTACTGAATGCTGAATATTGTATACACCACGATACCAAACGACCCTGGCGACAGCACATCTTATGTTGTGGCATTATGAAAAGGGGCCGTGGAAAAGAGGCGCATTTGTCTGCTATCGTCAACATGTCGTTCCCTCTTTAAAACCACTTCAGGTCTTCCAGCTCCTGCCTCAGATTGAACACACCAGGGGCTTGTAATAAAGATAATGCATCAGGCTGCCTGATTCCATTGATTTAACCAACTGGCCTTCATGAGACCACGTCCTCGGGCAGGCTGACAGAGGATTCTGGTTCAGCTTACCGTAAAACGTACCTTTGAATATGATATTGTTTTATTATTAAGAATGTAGGTTAGATTGTTATATAAAAATGTAGGTCATAAGGTTAGCTATTTTGTCAAAAGTCATAACCAGGACACTTTTGGCTTTAGTTTTCTAATCTCAGTCTCAAAGCAATAGTTAGGACATAGCACATACAGCCCTTTGAAGCACCAAGAAAACCCTTCCTATCTTATTTGCCCCTTGAGCATTCTCTGGAACAGCAAAGAGGCAATCAGCCCTGTATGCATTTGTTCTCAGATCCCTATTACCTTGGGAACAATGAAATAAGGAGAGAGCAATCACACACTACGGGAGAGGCACACGCAGCACAGAAACATAGGAGCAAATGTTGTTTTGAATGGTGTTTTAAGCCACCATTATGCATCTCTTCCACAACAAACTACAAAGAATGACAGTTGGATAAAAGTGGCTGGGAAGTCTGTGGGTGGAACTGGCAGGCATGAGAGTTGGCACATGATGGGGCTTTGGTGATGGGTGTATGGACTAAAGCCTCACTACCTGCTGAAGTCAATCAGTATAATGCAAACAATATACATAGAAGAGGACCACTGTAGACCATTCATTCCTTGGATGACAGTATTATATTACATTGAGATTCTGCAGTGTATTCCTTACAGAATATTGTGCAAACCTTTGTATGTGAAACATCACAGTAAATGATTAACGTACACCTTGTTGGTCAAATTTAACTTCCTACAATTCCCTTTTTCACCCATTATTTCCTTCTTCAGGTGACCTGACCTGAGTTACTTCGTTCTGCTCGGTTTGTCATTGGCAATCCATGTGCGTAGTGAAACCCTCCTGGTATTCTGATAGAGAGAGGAGAGAGCACACATTCATTTTGGGATCATCAGACCTGTCAATCTGCTGGGATGAAACCCTGCGGGGCCCATTAGGAGAAGCACTACAGAGTTGCACTTTAATAAAAAAGAAGATGGGTAAGACATTACATCACATAAAGAGTAATCTGAGACCAGGCAGCCATCTTTGTATTCCATTCACAGACGACCCATATCGAAAAATATGCTATAAATGCATGTACAAATATTTATGTGAGGTAATGCAAAATATATTTACATAGGGTATATGATTAGATTATATTCATTAAATGTATACCTGGCCCTCATAGTTTTTAACATATAGGGTAAATATTTTTTGGAGTACACAGAGTTTTTTGCAATTCTTCTAGACTGTCCTAAATATAAATGTAATTAACATATAATGTACATTCTATGTTATGTGATGAGCGCAAGTATATATATATATATATATATGTTGTTTTCATACAGGATGAATATGCAGATTCCTACCCCCACCCATTTTACTGTATAAGTACTGATGATTGTCCTGTGTTACATTAGAGATGCCTTACAGTTTATTCCATAAGCTTTGATACCTGTCTCCTTGCAAGAAATAAACTGCTAATAGTGCCAAGCGAATTTTGTCTCTGTACCAACTTCAGTGACATCTCAAGAACTTTCCCTGACTTATAATTGGTTCTAGGTGTTATGTTCATCATTGTTTTCCAACTAGGTAGTGTTTTGCCAGAAAAACGTCAACACGTTCTGATTAGGATTTAATCTGTGATTCCCAGCCATCCTCATGCACTGTTGCACCTCCTACTGTACACTAATCCAGTGAGTACTGAGAGAGCCCCGTCAAAGCAGGGCATTTGATGTGGCGCTTGATTTTATGGAACGTGTTGCAGAGTCGTACATTCTGGTTTCTGACAGGACTGACATACCCATCATCCATAACCATTCCCCTTTCTTCATTCCTTCTCTCCTGTCCGACTTTCCTCTTTTTGTCCTTTGTTCGTTTAGTCCATCTTCTCCAGCCTTGCCTAATTTGTCCGTCCTTACAAACGAGGCTCTGGCAATCCTCTAAATATCAATTTTAACAACCATCTCCCACTGGGTGACATGTCAGTTCTGGAGAGCTTGACAGGGACATGAGGGGAATGCTGATGTGGTCCCAAAATGTCTTATGAGACTGTAAATATGTGCTTAGGTTGTTATGAAAGCACTTACTAATCTCCTCTGGCAGCACTAAGGGTACTGTAACCGCTTCTTGATAAAACAGCATTTTAGGTGTATAAATACATCAGTTTCAAAGTATCCTTGATGACTTTCTGTGGTAAACATTCTCAGTGGTTAATGTATCATCTGGAGTCAAATGGTTACAAATGTCGGACTGCTAGGGAAGGAAACTCGTTGTTGACCGTCAATCAGTGTGGATACATTTTATCCTGCAAATAGAATATCAGTAAGCATTTTAATTGTATTCTTATACTGGCCAACAACTTATAATGCTGGGTTTATAGACTGACTGGCCATTGCTAGTCTCTTCATCACAGCTCTGTTATTGAGGCATCGCTGTGAGAAGACTGTCAATAGGGAAATGTAAAGCAGGTGCCTGAATATCAATTCTCAACATCTACTTCACTACACTTAACCCAAGGCAAGAAAGACACATTCAAATACATTTTATTTTCCTATGTAGCTTTAAATACCTACAAAAAGGAGTACCCAGGCAATTTTTAAGATATTCTTTCATTTTTGTTTTGTTAGTGATTACCAAGATAAGGGGTTTCACAAGATGATTACAGCACAGGTACATTCCTTTCGCGTCTATTCTGGTGCCTATCTCACCTTTTCACCATGACAGCTTTGAAAAATTAGGATCTTGGTTATTTGGACGTGATGAAATGAGACAAATCTCATCAACGTAATCAGTTTTATTCAGATAAGACAAAAGAGAAGGAGAGATAGTCTTTTCAGGCATGAGCCAAAACAAATCAATTGGATAGGCATTTCATTAACATATGGGGCGTTCTTTTTAAGGGACCTCCCTTATACACTACAAGCCCAAATGTCCTCATAAACCACAGAAAAGTACTGCATGTTTATCCAAATCAACTGTTCACCAGTCAACTGCTCTTCAATTTGCTAGTGGATGAAACCAAAGTTGGTTAAGTATTAACAGATGCTTTTCTTGGAAGCTTTATTTGAGATTGATGAAACTCTCTGCAGGCATGTCTCAGTCTAATAAATAATTGAAATATTGAAATATTTTATTTGCCTGGGAAAGAGGTTGGTGGGCGGACAAGGCCCCTTAAAGCCCGCCCATGGCATCAGGTCTGCATGCACTTCAATTGAGTTTTAGAGATGGAGAGTGAGTGAGAGAGAGAACATGAGTGTGTGTGTGTGTGTGTGAGAAACAGAAGGATAGAGAGAGTCTGTATGTAACAGCTTCTTATCCCCAATCCCATGTTTGACATCCTTTTCATCTACAACCAGTCACTGACTCCTCTCAGAGCCGACCACAGCTACTTCCCTGTCGGTTCAGCAGTTCCAGCCTGCCGTTTGATCAACCACTGTTAAGCTAAAAATATGTACTGCCATGCAGTTCCTCTCTATCAGGCCTCTTCCAGACCATCCCTTCCAGATACTAAATATCCTGAGCAAAGGATATTTGGTCATGTGTACACATATTACTATATTTGAGAAGACCAGGTTAAGAGTTTAGGTTAGCGTTGATAGCCTTAGGGTTTTGGAGCTATCATTAGAGTTTTGGAAATAGCATTATATTTGGAGATAGCATTAAGGTTTTAGAGATCGCATTAGGGTTTTGGAGATAACATTAGGGTTTAGGCAATAGCATTAGGGTTCTGGAGATAGCATTAGGGTTTTGGGGTTACAATAAGGGTTACCATTACAAATATGGTTCATTTCAGGGTAATCTTTACTTGGAATAAATTTTTCCCTCACAATATTCCTCACAATATTAGCAAGCATAGCAAAATAACCACATGTATGCACTCTGTCATATATTTTTAAATCATGATTAAAACAAAAAGCATTCTCATCACAACTTTGGTTAGCCTGCAACCACCTGTCTTCCAACTAGGTAGTGTTGGAAGAGTTTCAGTTAGTGAAGCGGTGTCGGCATCACTACATAATGTAGGAAACATCCTGCTTGTTTTCCCACATCTTCCTGATCTTTTTACAGGGCTGTTGTTAGCTTTTCAATTGGGTACATTTGAAATGCCATTCTAAAATATGAGTTAGAATAAGTTATAGTGTTAGCACTCTAGGCAAGCCGTTTGTGTACGTGTGTGTGTACAGTGCAGATAACATTGAAGTGCATCTACAGTAAGTTGTTGTGAGCCAGCCTCTATCGGCTGTGCTCTTGCCGCACTACTGGGACTACAGTCTAGCAGCTGCCAATATAGAAATATCATTTCTAGAACTGGAATCCTCTACGCAAGTCAAGTCTGTAATTATATTTCTACGGATGACAATACATCCTAATCCACTGTGCAGGGAAGAGTGACCCAGAGCACATGGAGGCAGAACAAGACGCCAATTTTTTTTTTACTAGTAATGTCATCATGTAACCGCAACATAGTTTAGTGATTTCATATTTGTAAGTAAAATCATAGTGGTTAAGTCAGGGAGTTGTTGGCGTCGAGAGCCATGTCTAGCGTGTGCCTAGGCCAGCTATTATATTGGGTTAACAATCAAATGTCAATTGCAGACAGAAAAGTATTTGTTTTTATGATGCTGCCAGACTATGCATTTTAAAAAGCGATCCAAAATTGTTAAAATGCCACAAGATACCAAAAGGTCTTCAGACATTTCAATTCAGAATAGAATATACAGTGGGGAGAACAAGTATTTGATACACTGCCGATTTAGCAGTTTTTCCTACTTACAAAGCATGTAGAGGTCTGTAATTTTTATGGTAGGTACACTTCAACTGTGAGTGACATAACATTGTATGATTTTTAAATAATTAATTAGCATTTTATTGCATGACATAAGTATTTCATCATCTACCAACCAAAAAGAATTCCGTCTCTCACAGACCTGTTAGTTTTTCTTTAAGAAGCCCTCCTGTTCTTCACTCATTACCTGTATTAGCTGCACCTGTCCACACATTTAATCAAACAGACTCCAACCTCTCCACAATGGCCAAGACCAGAAAACTATGTATGGACATCAGGGATAAAATTGCAGACCTCTACATGCTTTGTAAGTGAGAAAACCTGCAAAATCGGCAGTGTATCAAATACTTGTTCTCCCCACTGTACATAGTTTTCAAAATGTTTTGGGGAAAAAACGTTTTTTAAGTTTGTTAAGGATAGCTTATTTTGCATCCAAATTGTGCAAAATAATTGGTGTATATTATGATTTTTAAATAACAAAATCAGTGCCTAACTGTGTACTATGCATACTTTTACCACTGTAGCTTGAGGGCACCCTAGTGCAAAACCAAAACCAGCCCCTTGTTCCAGAGACTCTGTTGTTGCATATAGTGACATTTATTTATTTTTTTAGCTGCAACTGTCCATTTTTAAGAAATGTATTTCTAAGAGCAAATTTTATGTAGGTGATTTGGATGCGATGCTCCAACCAGATCCTAGCTTACCTTTTGGTTGATAGCACATGCGGGCGTTACAGTAAACACATCCACTTTCAGAGACTCCTAAATCTAAACAGGGTACGTATGACATCTAGCTTCAACCATTTGGTCATAGCCATTGTGTATGTGACGACACAACTGCCAATGGACGCGTTGGACTATATTTACGGCTGATCTGGAAAATGGCGATTACCAGTTTGTTCTCCTGTCTCTCTCCATTGATTGCTAAAAACAAACCTTCAGAAACACTTCAATATTTACAGATGTGTACCGTATATGTGATTGGTGTCTCTTTCTGGCACTCAACCTAGGCCGAAAGACCGCAAATGACCCCATCCTGGTAATGCAGTTATCGAAATTGATATGATATCGGCTCATACTGCTAAACACAGTTACACAAAAGGTGTGGCTAGCACAAACACAACAGGTGCCAGAGTAAGGTGAGCACATTCAAGTGTTTGGGATCAAGTGTTTTATGATGAGGCAGACATCTCCATTGAAATGACAATTGTAGGAATAAGAACACTATTGCCGTAGTCCCCTTTAACAAGTCAGTAGATGTCAGGTTATCTATAAAGCAATCACAAAAAATTTAAGTTATCTATAAAGCAATCACAAAAAATGTACTCAAATGTAATGTAATATATATTGGGAATAGGGTGCCATTTTACACAGGCCCTGGTAAATGACTCTATTTACAAGAGATATGAAGTCGGGGTGCAGATTCATATGATTCATATGTCATGGAGGCTTGTCTTTGTAATGTCCTTCTCAGTACAACATAGCCTCACTTTGAAATGAAAAATCCCTTTGTGATCTTGACATGATGATAGTAGGCCTATATCTCCTATAATCACCACCTTGCACCATTCCTGGTTTGACATTAAACATTAATGTGATCTGACATTTTAATTAGCTGTTGCAGAAAACCTCAGCATGCCTACAAAAGTCTGGCATTCATGCTCTAGTTTAGCTTACCGATATGAAGCACAGTATAAGACACCCTTGACACTGCATTGTACTGTTTTCAGTGCTCATTGTTATTAGATTCCCAGTAGACGTTTTTATCCTTTTAAATTTAGATTGCCTCGTGACGAAGCATCGCCAAATATCACCCTCATGTGCCATCACCCCTACCTTTCCCCCCGGTGGAATCCTTGATTTGTAATGGCTGTAACCTCTCCCTGGTATAAGTCGCACAGATATTCAGAATAGAGGCCGAAAACTACTTCCCTGCCTGATATTCCAGTCTGCTGGTACAGACCTGTCTTTCAAATCCAGCATCTGCCCAAGGAGAGACAAACAAATGCAGGCCCTCTTCAGTTCAGCCCGCAGACAAATAATGCCCAACTTCAACCCCAGTCCAACCTGTTGTAAATCCGGCCCAGCACTCATATCAGAGTCTCACAGCAGTTGTGACTGGGCTAATCTCATGGAGCTTTGTCTGTCAAGGACCTGTCAGCGCTGCCAACCCCTCAAAGCTAAGCCCACTGGTACACATTGCGGCGGCATGATCCCACCAACTCAGCCAAGCTCCTCTCTGTTCGGTCCCTACTCTGCCCCAGAACCACTGGAGTGTCTGGAAGGGTATCTAGGGCCTGGGCCATCATTGGTTTGCCCCCAGCTGTGCAGGCATCTTTCCCAAAGCCACCCTTGACCGATACAGTGTCACAGTCTAGTCCTCCGACAATATATCTCCGTAAACGTTCAAGGAACAAAGATTGGATCGGATCCTGACAGAATATCACTTGAGCCTGATGTAAACATGCAATGGCAAATTTATTGTGCAATAAAATCAAGGAGGGGGATTAAATTGGATGTCCGAGACAAAAGTCATGGGTTAAATCATAAGGTACTATATCATTCAACAGATGCGCCAGGGAGGTCAACGGAACTCAACCAAAACAAAACGGAAATGTCATGGAGACGAGTGGGGAAAAGTTGTGCATCTTCTCATTGCTCCTTGGTAAAATGTGTCCACATTTTGGCTGTATTATGTGTAGGTGTATCACACTTGACATTAAAAAGTGTATTATTACGTAGTATGTTGACGTAAAGCGTATTATTACATAGTATGTTGACGTAAAATGTATTATTACATAGTATGTTGACGTAAAGTGTATTATTACATAGTATGTTGACGTAAAGCATATTATTACGTAGTATGTTGACGTAAAGCGTATTATTCCTGTATGGATGCCAAACCCAATACATGTTCATGACATCTCACCAATGAACTATATTACAGCTTAAAATGACTGACTACCACCAATGGTTTCAGTACGGCTACCAACCATTATGAACATGAGGGAGCATTGTATTAGTTAATTCTAAATGTCACAAAGTGAAAACAAGCAAATATATTCACACTGGATTTAAATAAGAACATTGTGGGCCTGTTTCAATAAATGAATCACAATGGATGTGACAAATATTCACTACAATCCTTTTTTTATGACAGTGTCCTCCTTGTATCCCTCACGAACTGTGTTTCATTGTCCATTGTTCTTTATCTATCTCTTTACAGCTCTCTGACAGTCTAAGCGACAAAGTCCACTTACTGCTCACTTTCTCTCTGCTATTCAAGAGACGTGTGGCCTGAGAATATACTGTTAATAATTAGTAAAACATATGTACAGGGGGGAGAACAAGTATTTGATACACTGCCGATTTTGCAGGTTTTCCCACTTACAATTACTTAAAAATTATATAATGTGATTTTCTGGATTTTTGTTTTAGATTCCGTCTCTCACATTTACCTATGAGTACCTATGATAAAAAATTACAGACTTCTACATACTTTGTAAATAGGAAAACCTGCAAAATCGGCAGTGTATCAAATACTTGTTCTCCCCACTGTATACTGTAAATAGTCTTGGGGAAAGAAAATGTATTTTATAATCTTAGAAATGGGCTATTTGGGTTTCTATTACAGAATTAGGTGAGTCCCAGTTTGGGCAGTGTTCCAGGAAGAGGTGCAGTGGCATTGGATGCTTCGATCGTGGCTGTGGTTATTATTCTTGTCCTGTTATTAGGCCTCCAGAAAATTCATTGTAATTGAGCGCAGCTAGTCAGTAGAATAACTATCTGACCACTCCAAGGATGTGGCTTAATGTTATACTTCCACTGTCCTCTGGGAGTAATAAACACTGGCAGTGCTAATCAAATTCATGCCATGAATCTTTTTAAAGATGCAGTCTGGGATTTTTGGCCACTGTTTGAGGAAGCAGCACTATAAAGCCAAAGAGAAAGAAAACTGGTATTATGTCATATATGTGTCAGGTATATGTCATGTATGTGTCAGGTATATGCCATGTATGTGTCAGGTATATGCCATGTATGTGTCAGGTATATGCCATGTATGTGTCAGGTATATGCCATATATGTGTCAGGTATATGTCATGTATGTGTCAGGTATATGCCATGTATGTGTCAGGTATATGCCATGTATGTGTCAGGTATATGCCATGTATGTGTCAGGTATATATGCCATGTATGTGATGATCTGTGACCCATGTCATCAAAGCCACTCATTTTCAAAACTGGAATCTCATGATTAGCTGAGGTATGACAGTGATTCTACTTACAGATGACGCATAAATAAACAACCTATTATATATTCAGCCCAGAGTAGGAGTTAAAAATATACAGTGGGGAGAACATGTATTTGACACACTTCCGGTTTTGCAGGTTTTCCTACTTACATGTCATGGTACGGTGTCACTTACGAACACATCCCGGACTTGTTTTCTGTCACATGTTTTTAATCATGCACACCAGGTCCCTATCACACCATTTGTAAGTGTTTAAATGTTTCCCCTCTGCTCCCCGCATTTGTGGATCATTGTTGTCGTCACTGAATGTTGTTGTGTGTTGCCGTTAAATGTAAGTCCAATATACCTGTTGCCTAATTTCGTTTTGCTGCTTTAGTCAGCCCTTTTCTTTCATTGTGTTTTGTTTGTGAACTACACCGACTACCTCTGCCGGCACCTTGTTCCTTGCTCCCGCAACACTGCACCTATTGACATTACAAAGCATGTTGAGGTCTGTCATTTTTATCATAGGTACACATCACCTGTGAGTGATGGAATCTAAAACAAAAATCCAGAAAATCACATTGTATGATGTATGATATAAATATTTGATCACCTGCCAACCAGTAAGAATTCCGGCTCTCACAGACCTATTCGTTTTTCTTTAAGGAGCCCTCCTGTTCTCCACTCATTACCTGTATTAACTGCACCTGTTTGAACTCGTTACTTGTATAAAAGACACCTTTCCACACACTCAATCAAACAAACTCCAACCTCCCCACAATGACCAAGACCAGAGAGCTAGATAAGGACATCAGGGATAAAATTGTAGACCTGCAGAAGTCTGGAACACCACACCAACCGTGAAGCATGGAGGTGGAAACATCATTCTTTGGGGAAGCTTTTCTGCAAAGGGGACAGGACGACTGCACCGTATTGAGGGGAGGATGGATGGGACCATGTATCGCGAGATCTTGTCCAACAACCTCCTTCCCTCAGTAAGAGCATTGAAGATGGGTCGTGGCTGGGTCTTCCAGCATGACAACAACCCGAAACACACAGCCAGGGCAACTAAGGAGTGGCTCCGTAAGAAGCATCTCAAGGTCCTGGAGTGGCATAGCCAGTCTCCAGACCTGAAACCAATAGAAAATCTTTGGAGGGAGCTGAAAGTCCGTATTGCCCAGCGACAGCCCTGAAACCAGACAGATCTGGAGAAGGTCTGTATGGAGGATTGGCCAAAATCCCTGCTGCAGTGTGTGCAAACCTGGTCAAGAACTACAGGAAACGTATGATCTGTTATTGCAAATAAAGGTTTCTGTACCAAATATTAAGTTCTGCTTTTCTGATGTATCAAATACCTATGTCATGCAATAAAATGCAAATTAATTACTTAAAAATCATACAATGTGATTTTTCTGGATTTTTGTTTTAGATTCTGTCACTCACAGTTGAAGAGTACCTATAATAAAAAGTACAGACTTCTACATGCTTTGTGAGTGGGAAAACCTGCAAAATCGGCAGTGTATCAAATACTTTTTCTCCCCACTGTATATACACTCACCTAAAGGATTATTAGGAACACCATACTAATAGTGTGTTTGACCCCCTTTCGTCTTCAGAACTGCTTTAATTCTACGTGGCATTGATTCAACAAGGTGCTGAAAGCATTCTTTAGAAATGTTGGCCCATATTGATAGGATAGCATCTTGCAGTTGATGGAGATTTGTGGGATGCACATCCAGGGCACGAAGCTCCCGTTCCACCACATCCCAAAGATGCTCTATTGGGTTGAGATCTGGTGACTGTGGGGGCCATTTCAGTACAGTGAACTCATTGTCATGTTCAAGAAACCAATTTGAAATGATTCAAGCTTTGTGACATGGTCCATTATCCTGCTGGAAGTAGCCATCAGAGGATGGGTACATGGGGGTCATAAAGGGATGGACATGGTCAGAAACAATGCTCAGGTAGGCCGTGGCATTTAAACGATGCCCAATTGGCACTAAGGGGCCTAAAGTGTGCCAAGAAAACATCCCCCACACCATTACACCACCACCACCAGCCTGCACAGTGGTAACAAGGCATGATGGATCCATGTTCTCATTCTGTTTACGCCAAATTCTGACTCTACCATCTGAATGTCTCAACAGAAATCGAGACTCATCAGACCAGGCAACATTCTTCCAGTCTTCAACTGTCCAATTTTGGTAAGCTCGTGCAAATTGTAGCCTCTTTTTCCTATTTGTAGTAGAGATGAGTGGTACCTGGGGTCTTCTGCTGTTGTAGCCCATCCGCCTCAAGGTTGTGCGTGTTGTGGCTTCACAAATGCTTTGCTGCATACCTCGGTTGTAACAAGTGCTTATTTCAGTCATAGAAGTTGCTCTTCTATCATCTTGAATCAGTCAGCTCATTCTCCTCTGACCTCTAGCATCAACAAGGCATTTTCGCCCACAGGACTGCCGCATACTGGATGTTTTTCCCTTTTCACACCATTCTTTGTAAACCCTAGAAATAGTTGTGCGTGAAAATCCCAGTAACTGAGCAGATTGTGAAATACTCAGACCGGCACCAACAACCATGCCATGCTCAAAATTGCTTAAATCACCTTTCTTTCCCATTCTGACATTCAGTTTGGAGTTCAGGAGATTGTCTTGACCAGGACCACACCCCTAAATGCATTGAAGCAACGGCCATGTGATTGGTTGATTAGATAATTGCATTAATGAGAAATTGAACAGGTGTTCCTAATAATCCTTTAGGTGAGTGTATATTTTGTTATTGCAAATAAGTTTCAGACTTCAACTTTATTAACAGATTGTGATTCCTGTATTTAATGATAATACCCCTTCACCCTATACAGTATAGTACACTGTATATGAAATAGTTTCCCCTATAGGTTTAAGACTGTTGTACATAGTACTGCTGTACATCTGCCCTTTGAATATACGGTGTATATTACCCAGGCAGCTATGAGTTCACTCAATTCTCTGCAATCAACAATTTCATCAGCATTTTCATATTTTACTGACCCCAGCTGTGCATTCCGTTGATTAATGACTGTCGGAGGAAATATCATGTCAGATATTCGATTTTTTTTAATATTGCATCTTAAAAACTGTGCAGTAGTAGAATTCTTTAAGTATAATCATGCTTCTTTCTGGTAATGTGTTTTTACCTCTTGTGCAAACACCTCAGCGCCATTGAGCCTTCTGATCTGATGGAAGATCAACACTTAGGAGGTAAGTAACCAATAACATTATATGGGAAGTGTCAGTTTAAAGGGCACTTAAATGATGGCCTGTCAGACTTTAAGCTAAGAACAAATAGGCCAGACCGCAATTCCTTCTGCCTTCCAAAGCATTTATGTAAATCTTCTATCAGACAAGACAAGAGAGAAACTACACAGAGCTAGGATTGTTTTATTTCAGTGCTCAGCTTGAGATACTGCAGGCCTACATACCCATTAGTAAGCTTATTTCTCAACAGACACACTGGGGGTTTTCTCATTATGAAAATTCCTGATGAAAAAAACATGATGAAATTAATTAACTCATTCAAATTCCCTGTGGAGGTAAACAATGTTCACAATTTCTTTTATTGCATTTTGAGCCTCCAAATATGAATGTTACATTATCAATATGTCTCCAATAAGTCTTGAATTTCTGATGTTTTATTAATAGCATTCTCATTGTTTTTTGGATGAATGTTATTCTATGGTTAAGTTTGAATCATATATCCAACCAGAAAGGGAAAAATAAAGGTGTGAGGAAAATTGAATGGCTATTCTTTTTTTTTATACTGGGTCTAGAACCAGAGAAAACATGACAACATTCCTCAATCCAATTTACATGAATAAGATGACATTAGATATGCTCCCCAAAGCAGAACTCCAGATGTATGAACCCTGGCTTGGTGGCAAAGCAGAACAAACTACTTTTATAGTTATGCAGCTCTAGACTGATTTACTCATATCAATGCCTGGTTGTGACCAAATTATATAATTAACACAGCCAATAAATTACCTAAAAACTACCTAAAACCAAAAAAGCCACAGCTGGAAGGTACAGTGAGGGAAAAGATTATTCTATCCCCTGCTGATTTTGTACGTTTGCCCACTGAAATAATCGGTCTGTCATTTTAATCGTAGGTTTATTTGAACAGTGAGAGACAGAATAAAAACAAAAAATCCAGAAAAACCCATGTAAAAAATTTTACAAATTGATTTGCATTTTAATGAGTGAAATAAGTATTTGATCCCCTCTCAATCAGAAAGATTTCTGGCTCCCAGGTGTCTTCTATACAGGTAACGAGCTGAGATTAGGAGCACACTCTTAAAGGGAGTACTCCTAATCTCAGCTTGCTACCTGTATAAAAGATACCTGTCCACAGAAGCAATCACTCAATCAGATTCCAAACTCTCCACCATGGCCAAGACCAAAGAGCTGTCCAAGGATGTCAGGGACAAGATTGTAGACCTACACAAGGCTGGAATGGGCTACAAGACCATCGCCAAGCAGCTTGGTGAGAAGGTGACAACAGTTGGTGTGATTATTCGCAATTGGAGGAAACACAAAAGAACTGTCAATCTCCCTCGGTCTGGGGCTCCATGCAAGATCTCACATTTCACGAGTTGCAATGATCATGAGAACGGAATCAGCCCAGAACTACACAGGAGGATCTTGTCAATGATCTGAAGGCAGCGGGGACCATAGCCACCAAGAAAACAATTGGTAACACACAATGCCGTGAAGGACTGAAATCCTACAGCCCCCGCAAGGTCCCCCTGCTCAAGAAAGCACAAGTACAGGCCCGTCTGAAGTTTGCCAATGAAGATCTGCATAGAGGAGTGGGACAAAATCCCTCCTGAGATGTGTGCAAACCTGGTGGCCAACTA
The DNA here is from genome assembly GCF_011004845.1 of Esox lucius. Taxonomy (NCBI): domain Eukaryota; kingdom Metazoa; phylum Chordata; class Actinopteri; order Esociformes; family Esocidae; genus Esox; species Esox lucius. The sequence continues at coordinate 27,000,918 of NC_047580.1, read as the reverse complement.
GAAGAAAAGTGTGACCTCTGATTGCCAACAAGGGTTTTGCCACTAAGTACTGTCATGTTTTGCAGAGGGGTCGGATACATATTTCACTCATTAAAATGCAAATAAATGTATAACATTTTTAAGGTGTTTTTCTGGATTTTTTTGTTGTTATTCTGTCTCTCACTGTTCAAATAAACCTACCATTGAAATTATGGACTGATCATTTCTTTGTCAGTGGGCAAATGTACAAAATCCGCAGGGGATCAAATAATTATTTCCATCACTGCAGCTTGTGGAGAGCAATCCCTTTAATTATATGAAATATTTAGAAGGAAACGCATAAACCGTCTTTAGTTTCTTGATCCTAGCAACCCAACTATGGATTAGTATTTCTCCCAAGCAGGCGACTACTCCATGCGTAGTTTATTTTGGTGACATTTTGAGGCATTTATTTTGCTGTGTCCGGTGATTGCAGAATATGTCTCTTGCACAGCAACTAGAAAGCAAAATAAATCCCCAAAATTGAACCCCAACTACTGTCTGGATGATGTTTCAACATAAAAATTGAGTATAAAAGGTGGTCTAACATGCTATAAAACAAAACATCACTTTAACAAAGTTTGTTTTGTGTACAGTTGAAGGTGGCTTGATAAGTGTCTGTAGGACAGAGGGCTGGTTATTGAAGGCCACAACACGAAAATAAACTGTTCAGGTGACAGCATTCGATGATCATATTTGTTCTGTTGCAGGATAATTTTTGGGGAAAAGTGGGTAACCAGAGCGGGATGGTTCAGCGATGATCTTTCCTGGACACACGTGGGCAGGTAGCAACCAATGATCCTTTCTGCAAAGACACATTGTTTTTTAGTTTACTGCTGCCACAGGCAGACCTAAACCAGTTGTTGATGGATGAGGTGAGGATGGCCTCTACGTTTAATGCATCAAGCCGGATCAAGATGGACTAAGAGATTTGTTTTGTCAGCTGCCACAGGCAATATATCTACTAGTGAGCCTTCCTGGTGGTTGCTGCGATATTGTTCTCCGAACTGAGATTGATGTTTTCTAGGAATTTGAATGATTCGGCAGAACTGAGAGCCCATTCACACAACGATAGTTTGATTTAGATTAACAAAGCGGCGAACATAAAAATGTATGTTCATCATCTTCTGGAGTGAATTAGGACACCTGTGACCCACAGGAAGTGAGTCACACCTGCGACCCACTTCCTGTTTAATAGTGATGACATGAGTACGTAATTGTGCCTAACTCTCTAGCTATGAAACAGGGTACCCATTTTCGTGAAGTCGTGAACATAGCGCCTCAAAATTATTAAAACAGCAGTGTCTGTCAGTGTGTTGGCTCATTTTGATTGGCTGTGCACACTGCAGCTGGTGTGACCAGGTACCCAATAGGTTTGAAAATAGAAAAGCTCTTACCGCTTTAAAAATAATTACACCTTTGTGCAGATAATATATATATTAATGTTGAACACACAGATTTTTGATGAATTACAGGACAACTAATCAAATAGCAAAATGCAGTAATTTAAAAACAATTTGTATTGAACCTCTGTGAAATGCATCTATAAATATGTGCTCGACAGATCCAATATATTTGTTATAATGCACAGAACCTCCTGCAGGGCTGTTTCCCTTCTGGGATCTAGTAGCTCAAATAGAGTACTAATCCTGCTTTTTTAATGACACTGTGGCATTTTACCAATTGTCCAATCTCAGAGGACGGTCTCACCATTAAAAGGCAGCAGGTGGAAAATGAGCAAAATGAGTGGAGGAACCCAAGTGAGACATTACTGCACTACATGGGAAAGAGGAATGGTTTTCAATTTTCTTCATCCACGTACACAAGCAAGACTCTGCACAGTACATGCACGTGCACGCATGCACACACACACACATACATACACACACACACACTAAACTTGACTCTCTCACACAAGCATCAGTAATGTGTTTCAGTTTAATTGACCAACAGAGACACAATATAAACACCCACAAAGCCACAGTCCAGAAAAGTGAAATTTCAGATTTTACTTTCAACATGCTTCTTTCTGTCAACTTTTTATAATGCTACTGTAGCGTGCAGGTAGACATCCAGTCACTACACCAATGCTAGTTGTCAGTGGCTTACAAATCTACTTGTAACTTAGTCCATGCTGCACACAGAGACACATTACAGAAAATCAGCTCATCTGAATTGGGGAAGTGTATACATACCAGACTCGCTTTAAGACTTGCTGCCACCCAAACCTATCCTCTGTAAACATTTCATTGTTTGGACACTGTTATCTTATATCAGTTATATCAAGCTACTCTCAATAACAAGGGGGAAAAAAGAAGGCTTTAATAATGTGTTATTGAGTGGTCTAGGGTGGTCTAACGGCCTAGAGTGGTCCAAAGGCCTAGGGTGGTCTAGAGGTCTAAGGTGGTCAAGAGATTTAAGGTGATCCAGAGGTCTAAGGTAGTCCAGAGGTTTATGGTGGTCGAGAGTTTCAAGGTGGTCCAGAGGTCTGAGGTGATCCAGCGGTCTGAGGTGATCCAGAGGTCTAATGTGGTCCAGAGGTCTAGGGTGGTCTAGAGGTCTAATGTGGTCCAGAGGTCTAGGGTGGTCTAGAGGTCTAATGTGGTCCAGAGGTTTAAGGTGATCCAGAGGTCTAATGTGATCCAGAGGTATAAGGTCATCCATAGTTCTAAGGTGGTCCAGAGGTCTAAGGTGATCCAGAGGTCTAATGTGATCCAGAGGTATAAGGTCATCCATAGTTCTAAGGTGATCCAGAGGTCTAAGGTGATCCAGAGGTCTAATGTGATCCAGAGGTATAAGGTCATCCATAGTTCTAAGGTGATCCAGAGGTCTAAGGTGATCCAGAGGTCTAATGTGATCCAGAGGTATAAGGTCATCCATAGTTCTAAGGTGATCCAGAGGTCTAAGGTGATCCAGAGGTCTAATGTGATCCAGAGGTATAAGGTCATCCATAGTTCTAAGGTGATCCAGAGGTCTAAGGTGATCCAGAGGTCTAATGTGATCCAGAGGTATAAGGTCATCCATAGTTCTAAGGTGATCCAGAGGTCTAAGGTGATCCAGAGGTCTAAGGTGATCCAGAGGTCTAATGTGATCCAGAGGTATAAGGTCATCCATAGTTCTAAGGTGATCCAGAGGTCTAAGGTGATCCAGAGGTCTAATGCGGTCCAGAGGTCTAATCTGCTGCCTCTGGTGCACATGTACTCCTGGAGCTTGGGTTTACATTAAGCCCATTGCTCTTTCAGCAAAGAAACATGAACTCTATCTTTCCTGAATATTCTCTCTATAGTGAAACTATGGGCTGTCAGATTTACGAAAACATGGTTTGCTTTGAACAAACATGTTTGTCTACTCTCAACACGATTTCATTGCATGCAGTTAATATAATCCAAAGCAAAATCAGATCTACTTTGAATCATGTAGAACAAGTGAGAACCAAGACGTTTTATTTTTACATTTTAAATTGTTTTATTATACTTTTTTTGTAGTCCTTGTAGTGAATGTTTTCACCCACAACTGAAATGATTGTTTCAGTTAAATAAAATGTCCATCATGTAGTGACAACTGATAAAAGGCTGCATTACAATATTAATTACTCATCCGTTTGCAGGCTTGCAGGTAAGATTGCATAATTACGGTAGAGGTACAAGATTCTTAGAGATTCTTTTGAAAATGAATAAGAAATTTTGTAACCATGAACTTCTAGCCACTGTCCTAAGTAAGACTTAAAATGTATGCCTCATGGGATATGTAATGTATTAAGACTTTTATTAAGTCTGTATTAAGACTTTTAACATTTGTAGAACTGATGTAAAAATCAAGCAAAATAGTTTTCGGTAATAAAATACTAAACAATTCCTGAAGTTACACAAAATGTATAAAGAAGTTTTGTCAATATCAAATAAGATAGGGTATGGTCATGCTCTTTGGTCTAAATCACCTTCAGATTTTTAGCCTAACCAGTGATCCTTCAAAAGTTGGGTTTTATCCAGATAATGTGACAGAAACTTTAATGGTACTTTTAAGGTAATTGTCTCTTTGTTAGGGCAATTTATTTAATCTGTGTAAACTGGGAGCTTCCACAGCACGTGGGCCGAATACTAATGTAGCAATTTTACCTTAAATTAATGCAGCACAGTTACTTTAAAATACCAAAATAAATGATTTATTTTGAGTTCCAGTGATTTAAAAGAAAATACCAAGGTACCATTTGCAATATGGTAATATGTGACAAAGTCATTACGTTTTATGGCAATTAACAATAATGAATACACACGCTATCTGCAAAATTGAAGTTTAAAAAAAACAATGATGAAAACAAAATGTAACTGTTTTACCATTAATAATATAATAATAATAATCTCTTCTACATATTAAACATATAAATCAAAGGGTAACAGTTAGTCGGCCTGGTAATTTACCAGTGGAAGAAAAATCCTATATTAGTAAATTAAAATACCCATTAGTTATATGAAAGGAAACCCCTGTCTCTCTTTTGTTTGCTAAATTATTATTTTATGTAATGAATAGGAAGTGAATGGTCCATCCTTTTATTCAAAGTTGCTGTAAGGCCAATGCTATACAGTTTTAAATAAAGTTTGAGGTTTTGCCTTTGAAATGGACTTTGTCTTGTCGAAATGATGTATGGTCTCTCTTGTCCAGATGACAAACCATAATTATAATGGAGAATGGGAATCATGCCAGAACAGGATTGTTGCTTTATCTTTCTGAGTGTATATATTTATATATTTATTTTTTCAGGGGAATTCTGACTGAAATAAAGGTCATAAAGAAGAGAAACTGTGAACGAGAAAGAAGTGAGAGAAATAGAAACAGCAAAGAGAGGGAGAAAAGAGAAAGCAAGAAAAAAAGTGTATGAGAGTGGGAGATATAGGAAGCATGAAAGAGAGATGGACAATGTTGGAAAGAAAGAAAGTGGAACACTGATTCATAAAAAAACACATTTTCCCTAAATAATATAGAGAAAAGCCAGCCATCTTCCACTGGCTCTGGTAGAATAGAGAATTGAGGATTCTTCCCAGTAAGATATTGTCACATGCACCAAAAACTTGCAACTTATCGATCCAGTGCCAATGGATCACACTCAAGATCATTTCAGCCTGACAAAATAGGCATTTTATCATAAATAATCAACCATGTTAAAATTACTTTGTATGAAGAAGTGTGTGCAGAATACAAAAACTAAAATCTGAAAGTAGTATCTACAGCTGGTAATTGTATGAGAGAAAGTTATCTGTTCTCACCAAGTTCAATTATTATGAATACAAATGACCTACATTGATGGTGCAGTAAAATTACAACTTTGCAAATCACTACAAGGTTACTAGGGTATAACAGAATATTCAGTCATGCACTTTTTCCTGAAACTTGGTAGTCATTTTCTTCTGTTCAACAAAAACTATGAATCTGGTGCATAAAATACTGACATGAGAGAGCAGAGCCCAGCCATTTAGGTGCACAACATTAGCAATCATTACAGTATCTTGGCAGTAGCCTGGCTTTCAAGTGTATTCACAAGGACTCTTAGCTGAACCAGTAGTTCCACCAAGCTCAAATTTGTCAGCACACTGTGCCATTTAAAAAGCCTCTCTGCAGCCTACTAACAGCTTTCTAGATAATAAAAGAAAGAAAGAGAAAGTACTGTTTAGTATCCAGGCGTCTGCTGGATGAATAAACCTGTCTTTGGATATACCGAATGATTCAATGTTCTGCTGACCACTTGTAGGTTCTCAGAATATAAATATTTTCTAGTTGTGAGAGTCCCTTATAAACACTGCCTTTTAGGAGCCGGACAAGAGTATTTTGAGGAATTTGGCCTTGGTATGTGCATTGTTTGTTCTCAGTCACCTCTAAGCAAAGTGGCAAACATACAGTGGATATAAAAAGTCTACACACCCCTATTAAAATGCCAGGTTCTTGTGATGTAAAAGAATGAGACAAAGAGTATTCATGTCAGAACTTTTTCCACTTTTAATGTGACCCATATTGTGAACAATTCAATTGAAAAACAAATTGAAAATCTTCAAGGGGGAAAAATAAAAACCTTACAATAACCTGGTTAAACTAATATTTTTGATTTTATTACAGCACTCAGTCTTTTTGGGTTAGGTGTCTATTAGCAAGGCACATCTTGACGTGGCAATATTTACCCACTCTTCTTTACAAAAGCACTCCAAATCTGTCAGATTGCGAGGACATAACTTGTGCACAGCCCTCAGATCACACCACAGATGTTCAATTGGATTCAGGTCTGGGCTCTGATTGGGCCATTGCAAAACATTAATCTTCTTCTGGTGAAGTCATGCTTTTGTGGCTTTGGATGTGTGTTTTGGGTCATTCTCGTGCTGAAAGGTGAACTTCTTCTTCATCTTCATCTGTCTAACAGACACCTGAAGGTTTTGTGCCAAAATTGCCTGGCATTTGGAACTGTTCATAATTCCCTCCACCCTGACTAAGGCTCCGGTTCCAGCTGAAGAAAAACAGTCCCAAAGCATGATGCTGCCACCACCATGCTTCACTGTGAGTATGGTGTTCTTTGGGTGATGTGGAATGTTGTTTTGCGCCAAACATACCTTTTGGAATTATGGCCAAAAAGTTCAACCTTGGTTTCATCAGACCATAACACATTTTTCCACGTGCTTTTGGAAGACTTGATGTTTGCTTTTGCAAACTTCAGCCGGGCTTGGATGTTTTTCTTTGCAAGAAAAGGCTTCTGCCTTGCCACCATACCCCATAGCCCATTCATATGAAGAATACGGGAGATTGTTGTCACATGTAGCACATAGCCAGTACTTGCCAGAAATTCCTGCAGTTCCTTTAATGTTGCGGTAGGCCTCTTGGAAGCCTCCCGGACCAGTTTTCTTCTCGTCTTTTCATCAATTTTGGAGGGACGTCCAGTTCTTGGTAATGTCTATGTTGCGCCATATTTTCGCAACTTGATGATGACTGTCTTCACTGTGTTCCATGGTATATATAATGCTTTGTAAATTATTTTGTACCCTTCTCCTGACTGATATCTCTCAACAATGAGATCCCTCTGATGCTTTGGAAGCTTTTCCTGAAAATGGTGCACACTTATGCAATCAGGTTGTTGTAAGGTTTTTATTTTTCATTTATCCCCCTCGAAGGTTTCCGTTTCTTTTTCAATTGAATTGTTCACATTAAAGGTCACATTAAAAGTGGAAAAAGTTCTGACATGATATCCCTTTCTCATTCTTTTACATGACAAGAACCTGGCATTTTAACAGGGGTGTGTAGACTTTATATCCACTGTACCTGTGTACGATAGACCTGTCTTCCTTTAACTGTTTTTCTAAACTCACCAGTTGCTATTGTCCTAGGGTCGATCCTCAACCAATCAGCATGAATAAATGACAATCCAGGATCAACAAAGCTAAATAACGATCCAGGATCAACACTGCTAAATAATGAACCAGGATCAACACTGCTAAATAATGATCCAGGATCAACACTGCTAAATAATGATCCAGGATCAACACACCAAATTTATAATACAGGATCAACACAGCAAAAACCACTTCATTATCAAGACTACAAAAATGTATGATTGACAATGCAGGATCAAGCAGGTAAATGTATCCAGGATCAACAACTTTAGCATAATCTCAGCTTGTATTGTGAGAGGGATGGATGGAGAAGCACTGATTTTTAAGGTTGTTCTGCTACCTAGAAAGGCTTGTTAATCCTAATTAGTGGCTGACACTAATGGTATCCTTAGCCTGCAATGTGGGAGGAGGTAGTCTTGGCTATGTCCTTACTAGTGTGATCAGATCCCTTTAAATCAGAGGAATTATCAATGGTTGATGCTATTTCAATGCCAAGCTATTATATAGTGCCATTAAAAAGTACTTGGAGAAGAAGTGTTCTGACCAGGTACTGGATGGGTGGAACGGGCCACTGAGTATATGTGGGCCATACAACCATCCCAGCTCTGTTGATTTGGCTGTGAAGATACAGAATAATTTGATAATCTATTCTGGTATTGCAGCCACATACTGTTGCCTGTTCCATGACACTGACATTTTCTAATACATTTAATTTATTTTATTTTTATGTAGCTGAGAGCTGGGGGTTAATGCCATATAGTCACTATACCAGAAAAAGCTGACTACTTTGTAACTACTGTGTACAGTATGATAGTACAGTATTGACAAATCTAAATGCATGCTAAACAAAACTTTCATCCTCCACAATGGGGATTGCAGGAATTTTATTGTATTTTTTTACATTTGTGTAGTAACAATTTGATTGGTTATGTGGCAGAACACAGAACAGAAAAGAACCAGAGGCATCTGGTGACAGTTGGTCGGACGACTACAAAGCCCCAAACCACTAATGAATAAAATAGCTCATCGGTTGCTTGGCAGTGGATCTGTCCATGTTGACTGTTGTTCAGCGATAAAAGGAATACAAGGAATTGAAGGAGATTGGCAGACGAGTGTTGCAAGAAAATGCAACTGTACGGTGCATACATTTTTCAACAGATAAATTGGAACTGACTGCATTTTAAAAGCCTGAAATGTTGAAATAAAACACAGAGTAACAACATGAAGCCATTCGATTACATTGATGTGGTAATTGTCACATAATGTTAGGGAGTGACAGTTGTAAGGCATTTGTGACAATTCTATGGCAATGTACAATGTGGAAATGGACATGCGTTTGTACAAATGATACTATTCTAGAAAATAGACACCATAGTGTATATGAACAAAGAAAAACATGTCAGTCTTGAATACTACACAGGCCAATCACAGCTACTGTAGACCAATATGCAAATCAGTCATCTCATTCCCTGAACTGCTGGTTTACAGGTAGTAGCAAAAGCACTACTTGCAGCTTGTCTGTGATTACATGCTTCTGCCCCAACCTTCCCTAAATCCACCTTATAATAGGAACTTCCATGACTGACTGTGGTGCCCATTAAATCAATGCAAATTAATAGTATGTTAATTTATGTAAATTAATATTGATACTATGTAAAATTCTAATACGGTTTGTTAAAGGTTTTTTGCACTACAATAGTTTAATTTAAACAAAATTATCATAAAATGTATATATAATTTTCAAGTCACACTAGTAGTGAGTTACAGCGTCATTACACTACAACAGTTTTACATAATTTAAATGAAATAAAAGGTTTGATTCATACTATCCATGAGAAAATGTTGCTGTGCTTTCCATCAAACACGGTCTGTTGCCAGTGATAGCAGTAGGCTAATGTTTCGGTGCCACAAAACATCTGGTGAGATGTCTTTAATTGCTTAACTACTTATTTTTTCTGATTCTGTTTATACGTAGAGCACAACCGGATTCGTGCAAAAACCATCTAAATTCAGTAGCTAGAGAGGACGTCCTTACACTACAATAGTTTCACTTAGATGAACGAAAATTGTGGCCAGATTTGTGTCGAAGATACAGTTCATATTGAGTAAAATTTGTAAAATCTTAATTGTCTCAAGGTACCATCTAGAGCAGGGGTGGGCAATATTTTTCACTGGGGGGCCACACTGAAAATGCCAGAGAGCATCTTGGGCCAGAATACTTGAACACACAACATAGGTAACTCTGTTAACTTGCATATTACATTTATGCATATTTATTTTCACACCGTTTCATAATTGAACTTAATTTACTTTAACAATGTTTTTGTTTTTTTCTTTTCTGTTTACAACTGTTGGCAGGCAAAGGCCTAAAAAATAAATGTTTTGGGTTATTACTCAACAGAAATGTTGCAACACATATTTGCCTTAAAACTTTTCTACTCAAAAGTGTAAGCTACATTACATAAGGTATAGTGTATAACAGTTACATAGGCATAATAGTATTTAGGGCAGACATAAGTCTATGAAATCACTTCTGAAGATTTTCACTCAAAGCAAATGTTGGTATAATTGCCGTCATCTAACTTCATACAGTATATTTTTTGTACTATGTGCTTTTAACGACAGCGACTCCAACAGCCCAGACCCAAGAAATCTACTTTTAGGGCGACTCACTCAATATGAACAGGAGAGCCTTGTATGGGCGTTGACAAGTGAGTTGAAGTCAGGAGTAATTTCTGTTGAAGCAGTGTGCGGTACTGTTGAAGCAGTGTGCGGTTCTGTTGAAGCAGTGTGCGGTACTGCTGCAATATGTTCATCATTGAGGCAGCATCTGCGCTTGGACTTGTTGAATTGTAGCATCGGGGCACAGTTTTGGTAGTTCGCTGCATGCTTGCTCTGCAAATTGTACTCTTTAAAAACTGTGACGTTAGCTTAACATATTAAGCAAGTTGCTTAACCTGCGACATCTGCAAATAATTATTTTCCTGTCAATAGTTTTTTAAATACCCTGCTTTCGTTATCAACTTTTCTTAGGCTCATTTCCAGAGATCGCTAGCCATCAATTGCGTATAGTACGTACAAATGATAACTTCCGTGCGTGAATTGTGTTAATGGTCCCTACGTATCATAGCAACGCAAATACCTTGTTTCATCTTAAAGGTTAAGTTACCAGGTAAACAACACAGTCAGTGAGTTTAAAATCCTAGCAGGGCAGGAGGCCACTGCGCTGCACGCTCAAGTGTTGAGCCCTACCACATACAGTGGGAAGAACAAGTATTTGATACACTGCTGATTTTGCAGGTTTTCCCACTTACAAAGCATATAGAATTATGTTTGATTGAGTGTGTGGACAAGTGTCTTTTATACAGGTAACGAGTTCAAACAGGTGCAGTTAATACAGGTAATGAGTGGAGAACAGGAGGGCTTCTTAAAGAAAAATCAACAGGTCTGTGAGAGCTGGAATTCTTGCTGGTTGGTAGGTGATCAAATACTTATGTCATGCAATAAAATGCAAATTAATTATTTAAAAATCATACAATGTGATTTTCTGGATTTTTGTTTTAGATTCCGTCTCTCACAGTTGAAGTGTACCTATGATCAAAAGTACAGACCTCTACATGCTTTGTAAGTAGGAAAACCTGTAAAATCGAATCAAATCGAATCAAATACTTGTTCTCCCCACTTTATCTCTGGGCCAGTAAGGAATAATCACTGCCCTCACTACAGTAGTATAACTGTGTTGATATTCCTAGCAATATGTTGTTGTTAAAAAAAGAAATAGAATATTTTAAACTAAAACAGTGCATAATACCAAATAGATTTAATGGCAAATGATGTAACAGTCTTTAATTTACAACCTGATACCTAGATATTTGACTGCTAAGCAATATATTGGTGAATTACATGAATCAGTCATTGAACTGCATCAATTCTCTACTGTACATCATGGAATTATTTGTCAAATTGAACCTATTTTTAAAACAAGACTAAGCAGGGTTTGAGGCATAAAAATGTATTTAATATATTTTACATACATTATGAATATCTGTTTGGTTTAAGTCTGCAAAGTAAGTACTATCAGTTCCACTTTAAATTCATTATAGTGCAAAAGTATTTAACTTTTTCTGCATTTTGTTAGATTTCAGCCTTATTCCAAAAATTATCCAATAGATTTTTTCTCATCAATCCACACATTCTTTTGCTAATTTTGCTATTGGCTAAACATACCATCCTAGTCAAGCTATTGGTTAGGTAACTCCAAAGAAGCATTAGGCCATAATGTTAAGTCATTAGTCATCAGTGTTGACAGTTTATTTTTATGATTATTGACAGTGGACATCCTCCCTCTAAGTTCTTATGTCCCATGAGGCACACAGCCTCACCAACACACATTATCACTTTCCTCCAGTTCCTCCTGCTCTCACATAACATACACTCCATCAAACAAGCATTACTTCTCAACCCATGGCCCTCCAGACTTACCTGCAGTCCTCCTGTTTCTCTCTCTGCTGTGTTGGATTGGATGTGAGGTCATCCAGGGTTGTTTGGCACCCTCTGTTCCCTCCATACACTCCTCTATTGGTGATGATTGTCAGACCAGACAGAGGGAGTTACAGACTAAAAGCAGCATCCTGTCTAGATGTTCGCCGTGTGCATACTGATGAGAAGTGATCTATCTGTCACGCATCTCTAGCTCTGTCGGCTTTTGTCTGTTGGGGCGTGCTGAAGAGGAAATACGCCAGATTTATTGGATTTTTTGATTTCTTTAGGGTTTTCAAATTGTAAAATTGAGGGAACTTTCAATAAATTCCCATGATTTATTTAAAATAACTTATTACCAAACCTGGATTTCAAATACTTGAAAAAGTAAACAGTAGTGGATCAGTTTTTAAGCCTGTAGGTAGATCTTACTGGACACACAAGGATTATGTCCCATTGATATGTAAAGACATGGATTTTGCGTCTCACAGTTTTTGCACTATTGCCTGACAAATCTCCAAAGCTGGATCAGAGAACAATGTCACATACAAATTTGCCTCTACCTTCTTTCCATTTTGTTGCAAGTTAGAGTATGACCTTTGCATCCTGTCTGGGATCCAAGCCAGGCTTTTATCCAATGGGACTTGCATAGCATATTTCTTTTGGGTGCTGCCTGAAGTGAACATTCAGACTGTTTGTCTATTTAAAATCTTCAAAACTGGAAGTTCAGATCCAATTCACAACGCACCCACCAGCCTGGTTCTCCTATTGGTGATTTAGCTATTCAGTTATTGAAGAGTACTGGCAGATATTTTCTCTCTTTATTTCCCAGATATTTGATGGAAGTGTGATTACAGCCTATTTTGAGTGGAAACATAAACGTTAAACAGTTTGAGATTTGGAAAACGAATAAAGAGATTTATTGTATCCTCGCACGCTAAACGAAATGTGAGCACAACTCACAATGGTGACATAGAAACCTTTTCATCACTCTCTTTTCAACTGCCGGTAATAACCTCAAGAGTTCCACTACTGAAAATCCTTTAAACGTTTAACCATGTTATTTACTGATGCCATATTGTCTTGTAACAGCAACCAGCACACCTCAATTCTCAAAGTAATAAAGTAAAATCTACACTAAATGTGAAATATTTCCCCACCTCTGTATATTATTACACATATTTTGATGGTCATGTTTTTCCCCTGTTCACTTTCATCATGCGTCACACATGACTGTATCACACACAGTCCCCCATTGCAAGAAGCACACACGGGGGATCGTTGAGGCGTGTTAAATGGGGTATTGGAATGACATCTTTTAACACTCGAACATGACAAGCCTTTCATGACTAGTTAACACAATCATGTCGGTTTGTTTTGAGTGTCAATTTATCTCTCTCTCTCTCTTTATCTCTCAGTCATTCTAGATGCTGTTTTTACTTCATTTATCAGAATTCTCTCACCCCTCACCCCTCACCCCTCACCCCTCACCCACCATCCAACTGCCGTCAGTCGCACAGTGACTTGAGTGACACATTCACAATCAAGCAGTAAATTAGCACTAACAGTCCCAATCAGCGACGGTACCCTCGTTCAGATGAGGCCAACATTTGACACAAAAATCTAACAAAGTGTAAATACTCATACTAAAATGAATAACTGTGACTTATATTAATGCATACTGCGAAATTCGTTGTTTATTTAAGCTTGCAAGGCTTTGCCGCAAAAACGTGTGACATGATTATTCCACAGGCCATCTTGTTGATTGGATGTGGGGGTGGACAGGGAGTTTGGGTGTCAGTAAGCTCAAACCGGATGCGCATCTTTAAGGGCTGTTGTCTGCAAAATGTCTGGGTGGAGAACAAAGCAGTCTTTCCCTTTGAGGGCAGTAGCGCTACTGTACCATCCCTTAACTTAAGTTAGAAACCATGATTAAAGTGCTTCATTTCTTTCTCTGAGCAGGGATTTGATGATTCTACTCAGCTTTAAAGGCAAGATTATCTGAGAATATTAAAATAATGTCTGGCCTACTTTGAAGAGTTCTGGCTGAATGTTGCTTATTTGGATGTAGTAGTATGATGGTGTTTTAAATTGTAATAGCAAAGGATGCAGGTATGTGTACAACATATTGTAAAGAAGTAGAGATACAGGACTCACAAGGAGGACACATATGGAGAAACACAGAAGTGGAGGACGAGTGATCTCAGTAGATCACTTCATCAGCTCGTCAGAATCCCTTTGATCACTTCCAGATCTCCACCATGTCTCAGACTGAAAATCGACACTGCATTGCGTGTCCAGTATGTGTCTCATCTTCATGAATGGTCATTTAGTGGTAATTTTCCTGCAACCTGCAATGGATCCTGCAATCTGGAAGATTGATATTGTGGATTCCCTAATTATCCTTTTATCTTTCATCCTTACATTGTATTCAGGCTCACAATTTCTCTTCAACATTTTACATCTAGTCTGAACCTATCATATTTAGCATGATTGATTTACCAATTATATTTTCTAAACACTTAGCCTTGTTGCTCTTCAGCAGATGTCCTTGTTGTCCACAAGAGGACATTGCATAATATAAAAATAGCAGATATTTGGTCAAAAACAACGGGCCAGTAATCAAACGATCACTGGATCTAATTTCATAACTAACAAGGTAAAAATACAAATATTTTGTTGTGCCCCTGAGCAACAGCATCTGCTAAACATGTACCACACTAAAATGTAAATATTTGAAATACTCAATACATGTTGGAGAGTTTCACTTATTTGTAAAGGATGGTGGCTCAAGTATTACCTTATTTACCATGTTTTTGTCTGACGCCCACATTATTTCCTCTTTTGGAATCCATAACTTGTCAAAGGGTGCACAGCAGAAAGCTTTGATTGAGGAATTGTCAATGTCATGCTGTGTTGTCAAGCAAGAGGAACAACATGAAGAGTTTGACTGATGCTTCTGCTGCACTCAAGAAATAGTGTCAATTGTGAATAACAATTAGATTGCACTTGCTGGACTGAATGCAAAACTGCAGTTACTTCTTAGGGTCAAGAAATAATTAAAATTTAACCATCTCCTTAACACAATTGGGGTTGATGTGCACTAAATTTAAAATGGACACTGTAATTTCTAAAGTTGTGGCTTGGGATGGACACTGTAGGAAATCGAATATACGGCTATAAGATCATCAGCATAAGACGACAGAAATCAACACTCTCCAGCGCCTTCTCTGCCAGATTCATTGTTGAAGGCCTATCGGATGAACATCTCACCCTGATCTAGAAGTGTTTATAAAATGTCTGGTTTTGTTTTACCGCTACCAGGCCAAGGATCTTGTTCTCTGGGCACCCTGGTCTTCACCTTGGGATTTTTCCCCCATCAGGTTGTTCCACCTACCTATCTGAAAAAGTATGGGCCAACTGTAAGTCCCTCTGGATAGGAGTTCATATAAATTACTAAAATGTTAAATGTTTCTAGGAAGAGGGCAGAGTTTAGAGACATCATATCCAGGCTGTACCAGATAAATCTTCACCTTTCCCTCCTCTCTCCTGCCAAGTTGAGATTTACTGACGAAGGCTAAACAATATGGCTGGCGTCAATTCCGGAAGCTGACAGATATGTCTGGGTAATTTAGAACATGGCTATTTTGTTTCCCCACCTGATCAGTTCTGGATTTGTCACCATGATCTGCCAGACCCGATCTATCAGACCTTGTAAATAACTGGTTAGGATACACGCCAGAATCTTTTGGGTTGCGTCATCAACGAGACTGAACACACGGCTCACTGCTGCCTGCAGTACCTTTTATCCATCAGTGCTGAAGCGTTACCAGGAAACGAGCTCTCACCCCCAGTCACTCTCATCACTGAGCGTGATAAGTCGTATACCGTGAAGAGGTCCAAGGCCTGGTTGCCTTTTGTAGTCAAGATAACCTGGAAATTAACACAGGCAAAACCACTGAGGTGATCTTCTGGCAGGCAGACAGGCAGTACAGGTATATCATGACCAGTTTGTCTTATGCCACCAGTGTTACAGTATTTCACAATGGCTAACACGCTAAAACTGGTTCTGTGAACAATATACACAAAATGTTTTGCTAAATTCCAGAAAGGAAGACAATTTACCCTAACACATACACATTGTTCACCTGTTGTCACAGTAATCTCTGTTCCATTCACACTTATTTGTAAAACTACACAACTCTGCACTTTATTTTTAACACAGAATTGTCATGTAGTCATGTAACAAGCACTGCCTTTCAAGAAAAAAACTCAAATAATTGCAATGATAACACGTTCAGCAAATAGTTGTGGAATGCTAACAAGCATAATTAGTCAGTCCAGATGTTGGCATGAATAACAAGGGCCAGAGGTAAGATTGTCTGTGTTTTGGAACAGTGCATGACAACAAGACCAGTTGTTACCCTACCTCGAATTTAAGTGAATTCCTGAATGCGGACATTGAGCAAGTGTTCAGGGCCTTTGTGGGCATTTAATAAGAGACACAGCAGTGTGAGGGGAGAAGGTGACAGAAGAATAATCAACAGGTAACATTGTTCTGGCAACATCTCAGTGACGGCATCCCCCGTCGCGGTTTGGGAGGTTTCTGGCGGCCGACATCTAGGTGGCCTCTACACCCTGCTTCTTTCTGTCTTTCTCCCTCCTCTGTGCATTTGTAGCTGGGGCAACAGGGCTTAGCGCTCCCCTCCTTCTGCTGTCTGTTGCCGCCTTTGGCTCCTTCATTCTATCCCAGGGCAGGTTGGCCACTGTTCCAGCTGTTCCAACCTGTCCCACCAGCAGATGCTGGGGAGCCCATTCATATCTTCCCAGACAAGGTCCCAATGCTCCAGAATGAAATAGGGTGGTTTCAGAATTCAGGTTGAAAATGTTTATATTATGGTCTGATATTATTGCTTAATAACCTTCAATATCTGCCAGATGATTTTTTTCGAATTGGCAGGGAAGATTCTACTTAGTAAGAGGTTCCTTCTAAGGTCCAACACCCAGTCAGTAGAGGAGAGGGTAGAGCAAAGATACATGTGTAAGCAAGACCTATGACTCCGTATTGTTTTCTGTTTCAGTGGAAGTCAGTGAGCTAATTAGACCAGATTAAGGTCATCACAGAAGGAACCCCCTTAAGTAGACTGGAGATTATAAGAGGACACACGGTAACTGAGAGAAAACACTAGCATTGACAACATCATTGATGACCTTTTGCATCTTTGATACAAACAAATGGGAGGTGCTTTCAACTTCACTGTTGATCCATCCTGATGACCAGATTGGTCATTGGCTAATCCCTTTTGATGACCTGGGTTGTTATGCAATCCAAACTCCAATAAGGTCATCAGGAGGGATAAGCAAATGAACTACACTGAATTTGACTCCTTTAATGTGGAAATGGCCTCAGTGGTGATGTCCATGCTGAAAAAGAAACAACAATTGCACACATACACAGATCAGACCTTTTTACAACACATTTTTGATAAATGGTCTGTGTCGACTAGTGGATCTTCCCAGAATATTCATCATGTAAGATGTCGAATGACGCACACACTGTGATGAGGGGAACTCACAGGATTTTTATTTTTATTTCAGTTGATCACCAAGAAGTCATTTCAATCAAGTATGAGTAGGTAGCTTGTCTAATTATGTTAGCTGGCATGCCTGTTGGCAAGGTTAGTAGACTTCAGAAAATAATGCAATTACTAAATGAACTGAATAAGACTGACATTCTTCTGCCCGGATTAAAGAAGGATATTTTGCGTTTGGGAACACAGTCAAGAGAAAATAGACAAGTGATATGCTTATAATATGCAGAAGAAAATACATATTTTGACATTAAATTAGACATTAGCTGGCATGCCTGTTGGCAAGGTCAGTAGACTCTGGAAAAGAAAGCAATTATTACATTTACTGAACATAAATTAAATTACTTCATCCAGATTTAAGAAGAGAAGCTTATTTTCTCAGTATATTTCTTAGTTTCTTTAACAAATAAGCCAAAGTGAACAGAGTGTAGACAGCTCAAGTTATGTGCTTATTGGATGCAGAAATGTTTTCATAATCTAACATAGAATTAAGCTTAATGATAATTCTAGATCAAAGAGTTCTTTGGTTTGTTTTGGGTGTAAATTAAATTAATCCCCTAATCCATTGTACTCCCTCAGATTTTTGTGGTGCGTGACGCGCCTATCCTAAACCACAGCCTTTATCCCAAAGTAAGAACATTGTACTATCAATAGCACAGTACTAGTCTATGTCAGAAGACAAGGTGAGGAGGTGGCACATATATTACAGGTAATGCATTCAGACAAATATGTCCCTCCCTGCCTCTGGAGAGGAGACATCATTTCTCACTTCCTAGTCTTCTGGCATTGTTTCACAGGCCTTATAAATGTCACCAATTTTAATGTACACTGTCCTTTCACAGGAGCCCACTGCCAAAACTGACAGGACTCTGTGTTTAAGCTATTCATCTCAATTTAGCCTCATTGATACTGTAGCTCTTTCAATGAGGGTGGAGAATAAATTGGCCCCATTTAAGTAGTAATGAGTTTCAGTGCTGACTGGTTATAAACATTTCAGACTGTCTGTCATCCAAATCAGGGGATAGGGAAACAATTAACCGGATGGCTGTCGCTTTAAACCATACAGATGCTATGACTTATGCTTCTGCATTAGCTAATGGATCACTTTGTCTCTGTTGTTTTTTGGCAGGAGAGATTAGTCTGAATGTTAAAATATGTTTCTGTATTAATGCAAGTCTGAACAATTATCTGCTATCCTGGGTTTAACTAGAGTGGAGACCTGCAAGTACTAGATAGAAGTATTATTTTGAGGAGCTCGAGGCATCTATTGTAGTCGCCGGTTATGCTGCTTTGAAAACAAACAGCAAAACATAGAACATTCTTATTTCAGGTCTTCTCACTTCTAATTCTTTCACAAAAGGAATAACCATAAAAATATAGCATTAAGACTAGCAGAGTAATTCTTATCTATTTCTGCACTGAGGCTGCACTCCTGGGCTGTGCCTCGCACCGCATGGGTACCAGCTGGAGTGAATTGTACACAAGCTCTGCCCCAGATTTGAGAAGAGCCTGCTGGCACTTTTAGCCTAGCACAAAAGGAAAGAAAATGAGAAAAGGAAATGCATAGACCCACAAGGCTAGAGAATAAGAGAGGCAGAGGCATTAGAATGGTTGTTTGGCTTTTCAGTTCTGGGTAGACAAAAGAGAGAGGGAGAAGGAGAGTGAGAGAAAAAGAGTGGGAGGAAGAAAGATGGAGGGAGAAGGAGAGGGAGAGAGAGAGAGGTAGATGGATAGGCAGAGATGGAAAGGGGATGCACAGACACGCCCCCCCCCCACGGGTGCTAACCTCAGGGGTCTCGGTCACGACCCTTTCAGGAGAAATTGGAGGGGCAGAAGAGAGGATACCACAGATATCCCTCTCTCCCTCTGCCTTTCTCACTTTGTCTTTAGCCAACGGAAAATTGCTTGTTCTCTCTATGTAGATTTCAGAAATCTCTTTGGTTCTGTCTATCTAGGCCACAGTAACATGAGCACCAGCTGCCTTCAAGAAATGAAGGTACTGCTTGATTGGGTCCTTATTACAGTGTAATTACATAGTAACAAGCATTTGTTGTTAAACCTCAGTAATAACAGTCCGCAATTACTGCCAATTACATGTGATCATGCAACATTGTTATAGGGACCCCTTAAAATTACAGTTCCCAAAATGAACAAGACACATTTTACCAACCTTTGTTAGACACTTTCGAAATGGACATATTATTCAGGTCAGTGTAACATTCATTGCTATAACAGCCCAGAAGTAGTGGGTCAGTTAATATAGAGGAAGTCATGGCATCATGCTGTTGTACTGTGTTTGTGTGCCCTGATGATCACACGCCCCCTTGTGGTGAAAGTGCTTGGGTGCGGAAAGGGCAATAAAAATACAACTACAGTACACATTTTCGTCCAATATGATTAAATATATATTTGTATGTTTCTTCACACTGTGCCAATGTGTCCGCCATCTTGTACCCACCCTGTCATAACTCCTCCTATAGTATGTCATGTAAACCTTGGTTCATTCAATGCAGATCAGTTGTGAAAAGTGATGTTGCTGTCTGTCCTAATTCAACTATCAAATTTTGCTTTCAGTTTGCATTTTCTTAGACACATTTAGTGGATGTGTTTTAGAACCCTATTTTGTAGTTGCTTGTCCACATCTGGGCACACCTTTTTTGGTTGTTTGT
Organism: Esox lucius; assembly: GCF_011004845.1. NCBI lineage: Eukaryota > Metazoa > Chordata > Actinopteri > Esociformes > Esocidae > Esox > Esox lucius. The sequence continues at coordinate 26,980,797 of NC_047580.1, read as the reverse complement.
CAGAACCCCTTATGAAAATGCCACTGTCAGGCTGTGGTAGTCACAGCAGTTGCACAAAAGTACATAAGTCATTATCAAAAAGTGTATATTTTTTAATATAAAATGTCCTCTTGAATCAATTAGATTAAAATATGAATGAATGTATTTGATAATAATTCTAATATTATTTTGTTCAGAAATTTATAATTTTCTGATAATGTCCACCAAATTCTCAGTAGTGCAACGCGTCCAGAAAAGTCTTCAAATTGTCTTTGCGAAAACTAGATTTTTTTTGCAGTGGTGTAATTTTTTAAAGATTATTAGTATTTGTATAAATTCAACTCGTTCAGGACATGAAGTTGTGGACGTTGTTTTATTAATAAGATTTGTTAAATAGAATGTGTTTATGTTAGTCTTCATATTTGGAAAACTCAACATATCAAATGTAAAGCAAAAATATATTGTGTTAGGCACAACATATAATTTTGTATATATTGTGTGATTTATAAAGATTCATTATGAGCATGTAATTCAAAGTGATGTAACATGTGACTGACAATGACCAGTAAGTTCTACAAACACCTAAAAGTGAGGAATTGACAGACAGCACAGCAAGTCCATCATGTGTTTCTGCACATTAACTTTTTCCAGCCAATTTTACTGGAGAAAAGGGTTTTGTTAATAATAAACCGTCTTTGTCTGAACATTTTGCCTAGAAACGGATGGACATGTACTAGATGGGGTCACAGCCTCTCTGCTGTTCACTGACTAACAGATCCCAATGGGAAGGCGTTAGAAATCATTGACGAGAATAAAATCTAGTTAACAGTTTCCAGCACTGTTAAGGGAATTTGGATGTCACAGCCTGGCCTAGTTTTTGGAAGGAGTCATTTTCATTCTCCAAACAAACAAACCAATAGACCTTTTCCTTGGGATTTTTTTGTTCACTGAGCCTTTTTTGTCTGTACACTAAATACAATGCACAACCACCAAAAAAACTTCAAACATTCCTTTCAGGATTTTATATATACAGCTCTGGAAAAAATTTGAAGACCACTGCAACCTTTTCTTTCCTTTCCAAAAAAGTCAGAAGGGTTAAAATTAAGAGCCACTGCAAATCTAACGCTTGTGTTCCTCACTCAAAACTTTCCTTTTCAACTTTTTTGGGAAGGAAAGTAAAAGGTGTAGTGGTCTCTGAATTATTTCAGGAGCTGAATATGGCAACCTCAAATGGTAAAATGTCAGGTGATACATTCGATATTCTCTATAGAGACCCATCGTAAAGACGGCACAGTGCTAACCACTTTTCATGAAACAACTTCTGAAGAAAGCTTGAAGAAACCGCCAATCATCACGGCTGTCTGACACACCCATCATCATCACTTTGGGAGTGACCCCATTATCACACAACGGTGAAACCAGAGAAGCCCTTAAAGTAGGCCATGAAGTATTCATCCTGCTGTGATACGCCTAGCAATATCAGGTATTGCCAGAGTCCACAGAATTCTCTAGGGTGGTAAAGCAATCTAGAGGAAAGGCAGACTGGCCATTCCTTCCAGGAATTACAGCTGTTGTGTTTAGTGTTTACTCCAGGCAGGGTGACATGATTAAAATCTCACAGGCAATATTAGCCGAGATTGCTGAGCAGGCTTGACTTCACATATTTCAATCGAGTTTAATGGCAGTCCTTTGGTTTAATCTGCCAAAGAGCACCATCCACCATTTTATTAAAGAGCATGAATATAAAAGGGTTTGAGACAAATTAGTGGTTATGCTGTTTAGCAACTTAATTTTGAATCATAAGGTTAGACGCCAGTTATAACTGTTAAAGAGCTTGTTAGCAATGATTCCATAAATTTTGTTTTTGTAATGAGCTCACTTCTGTTGTATTACTGTAGGCCTTTAATAAAAAAATGTAGACACTTTTAAGAGTTCATAACATCTCTACTTCACATAATTAAAATGTGGTGGCTATCTAGAATAGTATTTATAATTAAAATAATTGATGCTAGTAATACAAATTGCTCAAACAAAACCACCCATAATTGATAGTGGTTGACTATACATAAAAAAGAAAACACAGCGTTCACTCTACTTTTTATAAAACATTTACAACTTCACAATTTTTAAACTATCCTCTGCAGTCTAAACGCACCCCCCCCCCAGATGTGACGATGCATACACGGTTATGTTTCATTATGTAGTGCCTGGATGACTAAAGTACACACAGCTTTATAGAAACTAAACAACGTGCCCTCTTCAATGTTTCACGTTCAAGATTCGTTTTGTGCTTCAGATGGAAACACACCGTATTGGAGTTAATTGCTGCAGAAGCCGTAGTAGCTAAATATGGTCTGGTCTAACCACCTACGATACTTTGACACAGCAGTGTAGACTCCAGGGTACTTGGGATCGGCACAGCCCATCCCCCAGGAAACCAGACCATAGATCCGGCCTTCACACACCAGTGGGCCCCCAGAATCTCCCTAAAACGACAACGTCCTAGAGTTCAGAAACACAGACAGCCCTCTAGACTGTGCGCAATGGCAATCAGCAGTTGGATCCATTCTTACACGGCTATAGTAAAGGTCTAAGACTTGTCTCCCTCGACGAACAGTTACGATCAGTACAACGTATGTACGAAACAGGCTATCATTACACGACCCGGCCCATGCAGTCAGGATCCGTACCTTGCACGCGTCCTTCCCCCCATTGCTGTAGCCTGCGCAGAGCATGTTAGATGTGATGTTCCCGTTGAAGGAGTCGCTGCTGTTGCACTGGGCTGTGGAGACGATGGGCAGTTTGACTGTGCGCAGAGTGGAGGGTATGTCTCCGCTAGAGCTGGTGAAGCCCCAGCCTGATACACTGCACAACCGTCCCTCGGCCACAGAGGCCTCCTGACGGGGCAGTGGAGCGATTGACACGTAGCTATTCAGGTTCACTGGAGCTTTCAGCTGGAAAGAGATGAGGACAGACACGGGGGCGTGTGAGACAGGTTTGGACTTGGGGGTGGCGGGACTGTACCAAGGCCTTAAAAGAGCCTCATATATAAAAAAAAAATGAATACCAACATGACATTTCTTTTCACAACAAAGTACATAGATGGTACCCTTATTTGGTCCTCTGTTTTACCTTTATAAGCATAATGTCTGCGTTGTTTGTAATCTTGTTGTACTGGGGGTGAGGTACCAAGAGCTGAGGAATGAAGAGCTGTTCTGTCCCTTCATACATGCTTAGGGAATAGTCTCCTGCTACTATCATCATTTGTTCCACTCTGTGAGGGAAACAGACACATTTCACTTACTACCAACTAAATACGAAGTCACCAGTGGCAGTAGACTAGGCCTCATTACACTATATGTGTTGACAAACCAACAGTAGCGGGAATGTTCATCAGTCCAATTATTTTTTGTTTACTTCAGTGCCACCCCTGGAGCATAACTTTAGCTCAACCAACACTATATTTATGGCAGAGTTTAATAAAGTTTTAGTAAAACCTGATTTCCAAAGGTTGGTCAGCCAAGAGCTTTAATCACAAAATCTGTTCTAGTTTCTATCTTTGTGTGTGTGCCAATATTTCTAACTTGTGGATAAATATCTTAAGTTTAACTTCCTATCTGACCAAATGCTGCTGTGCTTTGGTGTCGGTACAGTACAAAATGCAAGTACGCTGATTGGTCTTTGGGTCCTGTGATGTCTGGGTCAGATTGCTGTGCCACAGAATCACACACGCTGAGTTTCGTGCTCTCAGGCTTGATTAGTTTCAGCTGGGACAATCTGATATGTCTCCACGTTCTCCTGGACCTGTTGACAAACGGCCAGGAGAACGCCAACACCTCCACACTGACACATACATACACACACACAAACACAGGTTTGTACCACCCCATTTTCCAAAAAGTTGTGATGCTGCATAAAATGCTAATATAAACAGAATGCATTTATCCCTACATTTAATAGAAAATATTACAAAGACAACATATCAAATGTAAATTTTATTTATACATTTAGAATTTGATGCCAGCCACAGATGTACACTAAAGCACCCCGACACCAGCACGGATGCGTGTTTTGAACGGTGCGCTGAAGACAAGCCGGAGGGTCCCTCTCCTCTTTAGTCCAGAGGGCGCCACGTCCAGGATTCCCAAATATAAATTTCACATTTTGATTCGTCCCACCACTGGACAGTGTTCCACTTCACCTCAGTCCATTTTTAATGAGCTTGGGACCACAGAAGGCGGCAGCGTTTCTAGATCTTGTTCATTTATGGTTTCTTCTTTGCATGGTAGAGTTTTAACTTGCATTTGTGGATGCAGCGACGTACTGTGTTCACAGACAATGGTTTTCAGAAGTGTTCCTGAGCTCAAGCAGTGATGTCTAATACAGAATCATGTCTGTTTTTAATGCAGTGCCGTCTGAGGGCCCGAAGATCATGGCCATCCAATATTAGTTTTCAGCCTTGTCCCATGCGTACAGAGATATCTCCGGATTCTCTGAATCTTTTAATTGTATTTTGTGCTGTAGATGATGAGATCCCCAAATTCTTTGCAATTTTACGTTGAGAAACGTTATTCTTAAATTGTTGCACTATTTGCCTGCGCAGTCTTTCACAGAGTGGTGAACCCCTCCCCATCTTTACATCTGAATGACGCTTCTTCCTCTCTGGGATGAGTTTTTTGTGGGCCCCTGTCCCAGCATTTCTGAAACGTGTTGCTGGCATCAGATTGAAAGTGGGTATATATTTTTCAAGTAACAATAACATCTCTAATTTTAAATATTTGAAGTTTAAAAAGTTTACATCTTTGCATTCTGTTTCTCTTCACATTTTACACAGCGTCCCAACCTTCCTGGGAAATGGGGTCGTATTACACTAAAGTCCTTCTTTTTACCGGCAGTGTCTGTGGGTATGTCAGTAAATCAGGGGGGTAGAAAAATATGTAAAAAAAGCAAAGAAATTCCCTGACATTTAATACACGCTAAGTTGCAGATAAATCCTGTACATACAGGGTCCTAATCCATAGCGAATCTCTCTGGATTAGATCTCTGGATTAGATCTCTGGATTAGATCTCTGGATTAGATCTCTGGATTAGATCTCTGGATTAGATCTCTGGATTAGATCTCTGGATTAGATCTCTGGATTAGATCAGGTTTGCACGTCACAAAACAAAGAGAGGAAGATTATTTACCCAATGTTACAATGTGCTGCTGTCAGTACCCAGTATTTGTTTATCAAGGAGCCTCCACAGAAGTGCTGTCCTCTAATTGACTGTATCGATACAATGTATTTGATGGAATGGCGTGTAGGTGCATATCCTCCCACTATTCGTCCTTGGATTGGATCCACATCGCCTGTGATAAAAACAAACAGAGCATGGGGACATATTGACCCCACAATCCCATATGGTAGTAACAGTTACTGCTGCAGCATGCAATACAAAATTACAACTTAATTGGTTCCTGCGGGGCACAGGTGCTCCACGAGATCAATAACATAATCCCAGGAGAGCACATAGGCACAGCAATATCAACCAGGCATCACAGTAGACATCAAAGGACGTGTCCTTTCATGTGGTTTTTGAGGCAAGACATGGTTTGAAGACAAGATTGAATTGTTTGTTTACAAATGATGTTTAGGACAAGATAGGATAGGACATAGATATCCTATTGAATTGGTCTAATTCCTGGGATAGAAGTTATTACAGTTCAACTGCAGGCACTCGACACCTTTCTTACCAAAACTATTTTGCTCAGAACACTAAACTGTCACTGGCTGTAGCCCTTATTTGACAGTTTTCCATGAACACCTCCCACCTCCCACCATGCTAAAAAGATAGCACATTATTCAGGCTGCTCAGTTGATTGTTTGACAATTTCTAAATTGAGGAATTCTGTGACAAAAAGTATATATATTTGTGACATAATGGAAAGAACACACATTCAGGTGAATTAATTCAGATTGAAGATATTATACAAAATACACACTAGAAAAGAATGCTCAGAATGAAAAAATCTGGAATTTGCAGACTACCATGAAGAACCCACATCATTAGATCATCTCTTCTGGGACTGTCCATTGGTAGATTATTTCCAGAGCCAAGTGCATCAATGGCTGTCAAATCATAACATGCAGACAATACTATTGGGGAACTAGGGTTCAGTAGGTAGAAAACATTGTGATCCTGGGTGACATTGTTTCTTGGAGTCACATGATGAAGGAAGGAACATTTATACCCTCATGAGTCTCCAGAGTAGAATTGAGGAATGTATTGAAAAGGAACCAATACTGGGAAATATGGGCTAATCTGTGGTCGGTGGAGTATTGAAGTTGATACTGATTATGTTAACTAGTGACACTGTAGCAATGAATGGTAGACGGCTTGACATGGGTGTGTACATATAGATACTGTAGATATATTTTCGTTATTCCTTCAACTGTGAGGGGTGGGACAATGAGGATATGAACACAGAATCTTTAATGAATGGTTAGTGAAAACAACATTTGAAATTTGAAAGTTGGAAATTGATCATTTCTATAGATATGATAGTTGAAGCTGTGTTAAAAGATTTGTTTTAAATGTATTTTTGGTCATTTGATGCCTTATTGGGATTCTAGCAGATTAACTAATGATTCAAGCAGATTTACAGATTTCCTGAGATAAAAATACAATGTATACATGATCAATAAAACTCCTTAATCAATAGAATTCAACAGTTCAGCTGAATTCTGGCCAATTGAGAAGTTGATATCTTTACTATTGTACATAGGTCTCACATAGTTGATTATAGAAAAAATGCTTTTCACATTTAACAACTAATAACTACCTCAGATACAGATTTTCGACTCGTTGATGCACAAAAGCATCAAAGGAGCTGTGTAAAGATAGGCTTGTCCTGTTATTTCTTTTATGCAGTGGTTCCATTACCGAAAATAGGAACATGGTCAAATATGGGTCTAAAAATTACATTAAAAACTGTTTTTAATACCTCCCAAATATAGGAAAACCACACACATTTTATTTTTTAATATTTATGAATTATCTGAAACGCTTGTGTATATTAGCTTAGAACAAATCAATGATTATGAGAAAATACTTTTGAGGGTTATTAAACCCCACCACACAAATGACAGTGGAGTTAAACTTGCTGAGGTGGTTTGTCTCCTGGGCAATAATGGCATGTATGCATTGCATTCACTACAGTCTGGACACCATTTTATCCGTTTGAATTGTCCCAGAGGAGAAAATGTTCTAGGACACACAAGTACAGAATAAAGTGCCAAACAATGTTAACACAAAGAAAACTCATGCTGGAACACTATAGACCCGACCGGACCTGAGATCTTGCTAAGGGATGAAAGCCTGCACTCCATTACACTCCTGGCTATTGATCCGTCCCCATGTTATTATTAGCCAGTCCAACGTGAGAAGAGCAGAAAAGGTAACCCCATACAATATTACCTGGCTGAAATGTATACTTCCTCAACATCACGCAACATAACAACGAAAGTCAGCCAAATCTCAGGAGGACGGAACGACAGATGGAATGGACTATTAGGCCGCCACCATTAGGGTGCGTGATAGGGTTTGTTATTTGAACACTAAGTTAAATATTCGATGAGGGGTGTTGACGTCAACCATCTGCATTCAATGTAGAGTAAGATGCTATGCTAGCCTCATGCATATTCAGAAACAGTATCAAATTTCAACAGGGAAAACTCTGAAATAGTGTATTTTATCGGGAATGATGGAATAATATGTCCATCCAACTTCTATTAGAACAGATTAACAATCCAGCAATGTTCTAATTTTATTTGATCATAAGCTTTGACGTTTTGCTTTTTAATTCATTACAATTATTGTGGACAGAATTTGAGCTTGAACAATCCGTGGGACTGACTGGAGATCAGGGCTTTTCTGACTGGTTAGTATTCTGCCACGATTAAAAATCACTGCATACGTTTTTGCGGGACAAAGTTGAGCAATGAGTGTTTAGTCTGACAGAGACCTCAGACACAGGGCCAGTTCTCGGCATAAGCAACATAAGTGGTCATTTAGGGCCCCCAACCGTTAGGGGGCTTCCGATTCGCTAGGGAGCCCCCCTGACCTGATTCCTAATAACTAACCAATGTAATTACACAATACATATTACTGGTTAAAAATGACTTAGGAAAATAAATAATCAAAAAGATTGTCCCAAGGGGTATGGTCTGGTTAGAGCAGATACATAGTATTGGAGAAAAGAAACTGTCAAAGCTTATGTTAGTCTGAGAGCCGAACATGTTCAAGCATGGTAGAAATGTATATACAACCCTATCTACTTGTTAAAATTGTTTTTCATATCAAAGGGAATACTCTTCCACATACAGACACTTTTTAGAGAAAATTTACAAAAAATGAATGTAAAATTTACTTACAGCTTACAGCGAGGAGTTCCAGTAGTATACATAATAAAACAAATAGCAGGTCCATGTTGAAAAAGGTGAAAGCCAGACCAGAGTGAGACATTTAACTGTAGATGCTACACTACTCCAATCTTATGGGGAAGGTATCTGGGATCTCGTCAGCATTCTCAGGTTTCTTCATTCTGATTTCTGTTTCCATGACTGCCCTGTTGTTCTGCAACAATATATAACACAAAATAAAGCCTACACCCCCTGGCATAACCTGCCTTGTGACCTTTTTCTGTGAACTTCTTCATTTATACTGACCTTATTTATTGCTTTACAATTCATTCTATATCATTCATTAAATAGTTAAAATACATAAGATACTGAAGATTAGGCCTAAGACAATGTGATGAAAATTTTTTCTAAGGGTTAACTATAATTAACTTACAGATATAGAAAACTAGATCAGTATCCACACAGGAGGTTTACATCATGCTAACATTCTAATTCAACCTATTAAAAATATTAAATTTATTTATTTTTAACAAAACACTGATGAAATGAAATCCTAATATAATATACTCTCCAAGCTCAAATAGATTCCTCACTGGTGATAGTTTTTATACCCAAAGTACTACTGATGTGCTTGAGAAATTAACTGCACCGATGTATATGAGAAATGGGTCACCTTAATGTCTTATAAATGAAAAAAAGATTGACGAGTGAAGGTCCTCAGCTCTTCATTATTGATGTGCCTTTCCTTATTGATCTCTGCAGTCCAGAGTGATTGATAGGTTTGACTGAACAGAAGCTGGCTTGTCCGGCCTTGAGTCTAGCCCAGTACATATCTTCCCAACAGGCCTGGCTCGGACATCATTAAAAATGGAGCACCAGAGCTCTGACAGGACACAGCAGTGCCAGTGTAGGCAACCCACTCTCATCTATGTCACTCTCCCTCTATCTTTCTGTCCCTCTTTGTCTCTCCGCCCCTTTCTCTCACTAGTGCCGTCGTTGCCTGGTTGACCTTGTGACTTCACCCAGTAACGGCCCTCTGTGGCTCTGACCACGGCTAACCCAACAACCTCCCACCCTTGAGTGTGCATTTCAAGGGCACTGACCAAAGCTTTTTTCCACATGACGCACCCCTCCCCCGCTCCAATACTATCTTCAGCCAACGCAGCCAGTCGACCATTGCCCTAATTTCATGTCCTTGGGGTCAAGGATATTTGAGGTTCATTCCATTTTACACCAGTTGTTTCAAGAAGTCACATTGCAACGCTATGAACTAACAACAAGCCAAAAATACACAATATACATAGTATACACCACATAGTAAATCATACAATAGGAATACTATAACTGATATCAAATACCGTACTCTCTGTGTGCCTCTCAGTCCTTATTGTGCTACCTGGTGTAGTTCTATCGTTTAAAAAACATACTGTAAATACTGTGATGTTATTGATAGCCTGAGTTACCTGAGGTGAGACAGGGTCATGTGGTCATTGCTCTGTAGTGTGGCCCTTCTAGCCTCCAGGTGACTGTGAAGACTGCTCTGGTGTCATGTCTTATGAGGTAATATTCCATAACCAAGCTGTGTTTTAACTATTTAAACAGACAGTGGATAACTTTAACAATCTTTACATTGAAATGAACTGAAAAAAAATAGTGTCATTGTCTGTGGCATATTTCAGATTAAAACATTCAATAACAATGTAACAATACTATGACAGGTTGACAAAAAATTTAAATAGACCAATAGCTACAACAATAACTAGGCAACTAGGTATTCTGATTCACACAACTTGTTTGGTGAAATAATCTAACAATAACTAATCATAACCAGATGGTAATTAAAAGGAAGAGGGAGAGAAAGAGTCAGGTGAAAAATAACTTTAACTATTTAACTCTCCCTCAGCCAACGTTGTTTCAGAGTTTGCCTTGCTAGTTAGTTAGAGCCAGTATGTCATCTCAGCAGAGACTAGCAAAAACAAGAAAGTGATACATCATTCTAATAATAGCTTCTTGCCAATGGCCAATACTAAACATGAGAAAGCTGATTGGTTTTGCCAGCTATGATTACACATTTGACAACAACTCAGAGAGCAAAACATTTCTGCATGCTTGCTATTTTATTCTTTCCTCATGGCCCAGTCTTGATCCCTACTGACTGTAGTGGAATGACATTTGCCTCAGAAGTCATTCACCTCACATGCGAGCCAGTGGCCATTATACACCAGCTATATCTCTACCACTTTGTCTGCCAAGTGTCTGTCACTTCGCACAATCCAGAGGTCTGTTATCAGCCAAAGGCAAAAGTCATCTCGTTAGTCCATTTGCAAGACAATAGCATGGATTTTCAGTAATCTCAAATTCAATCTGCCAATGAATGCCAGCCAGAGGATGCAAGTTTTGTAATTTATATTTATAATTTATATTGTAATTTATATATATCCTGAAAATATTTTGCTAGGTGCGAAGATTGGTTCTGAAGACTTGCTAATAGTTTGTCTTACTAGATGACGTGTAAAAGTACTGGATACTTCTGGGGGAGGTTTGAGAGGGGATACCTATTAATATGTTGTACACCATGTGAATTGTATATTTTTAGCTACTGCATCTCACTGAATTAACTTTAAAGTAAACTTTTGTGCATTGAATTTCTGACACTTTTAGGATTCATACACTCACCTAAAGGATTATTAGGAACACCATACCTATACTGTGTTTGACCCACTTTTGCCTTCAGAACTGCCTTAATTCAATGTGGCATTGATTCAACAAGGTGCTGAAAGCATTCATTAAAAATGTTGGCCCATATTGATAGGATAGCACCTTGCAGTTGATGGAGATGTTTTCAACTACAGCAATATTTTTAAAGTCATTATTTGGTCAATCATTCCTAGGTTTGGTAATTTTTGGTAATATCCGAATATATGAAAAATATTGTAAACACACAATTTGTCCAACATTTTTTATTTTCTGGAAGAGTATTACTGGAACACAGAGGCCTAAATACAAAACAAAGTGATAAGTGCCTGTCTGCCCTTGAGCCGCCTTAACAGCCATTAATTCATCACAGTCTTCGGTTAGATCAGACCTGGGCAAACTACGGCCCGCGGGCCACATCCGGCCCTTTGTACGTCCCTGTCCGGCCCGCGTGAGGCCAATCATGAATTATAGGGATGCACCCGAAAATTCGGCCACCGAATAATTGACACTTTCTTTCGGTGTTTCGTTTTTTGGTTCTCGGCCTTTGGAAATTTTATTTTGAAAAGCGTTACGTTTGTATTACTTACGTATGGACGTATATGCGTGCGTGAGCTGAGAGTGAAGGTGAACAGCGACAAGTGACGCTAGCCAGGTTACCTTCAAGATGTCGGCTCAAGCTAAGAAAAGAAAAGTTGATAACGAATGCTGTGTTTTCAACAAGACATGTACTGCCAAGTATTTATTTACAGAAATTAAAGGTAAAGCCGTTTGCTTAATCTGTGGTACACAGATCGCTGTGTTAAAGGATTATAGTTTGAATCGCCACTACACGACCAAGCATGAGGATAAATACAGAAATCTGTCTGATGAAGAGCGCGCGTGGGAGTCTGATGCGTTGCTAGCAAAACTGCAAACCCAACAAGGACTTTTTACAAAACTTCACACCCCCAGAGATGCAGCCGTCAGGACAAGGTATGTAATTTCTCACAAAATCGCCAGAAAAAGTAAGGCGTTTTCTGACGGAGAGTTTATTAGGAGTGCTTATTGGATTCTGTTGCGTTGTTGTGCCCAGAGAAAAAGGGTGCATTTGAGAACGTGTCACACTCCCGACGCACTGCAACAAGGCGGGTTGAGGACATCGCTGGAAACTTGCAGACTTTCAAATCACGGAGGAGTTGGCAGCCATGCAGTCAATGAAAGGGACAACAACTGGTAATGACTTGTTCACAGAAGTAAATGCATGTGTGGACATGTTAGGACTGAAATGTGACAAGCTGGCACGTGTGACAACAGATGGTTGTCCAAATCTGACGGGGAAAAATGTTGGACATTTAAAGAGAATTCAGGATAAAGTGACAGAAATAAACCCTTTGCAGAAATTGAAATTTTTGCATTGTATTATACATCAGGAAGTGTTATGTAAAAATGAACCATGTTGTTGATGCTGTAACTAAAACAGAGAGAGCATTAAATCACAGACAATTTGTTGCATTTTTGGAGGAAAATGAGATTGAACATGGTGACATAAGCTATCACTGCACTGTCAGGTGGCTCAGCCTTGGCAAAGTACTGAAAAGTGTCTGGGACCTGAGAGACCAGATTCAGGATTTCTGTGTTAAGAAAAGACATAACATCCCAGAGCTTTCAGATAAAGACTGGGTGGCAAACCTCGGATTCGCTGTGGATGTGACTGCACTAATGAACGAACTAAATGTCAAACTGCAGTGCAAGGGCCTTTTTGTGCACAAGATGTACAGTGCAGTGAAGGCCTTCATGAAAAAGTTGCAGCTTATCTCAAGCCAAGTGAAGGACAACATTCTGACCCACTTGTCAACACTAAAGGAAGCCAAAAGATAAGCCGATCACATCCACAAGTACTCAACCATGTTAGAAGCACTGCATGCAGAGTTTTCGAGGTGATTTCAAAACTCTTGAGAGTGAAATGCACATGGTTTCTTCTCCCTTCAACTGCAGTGTGGATAATGCACCAAGTGATGTTCAGATGTAACTCATTGACCTGCAGTCTGACACACTTCTTCAGGTCAGTCTCACTGCTGGACTTTTACTCCTCCCTCAAAGAGGAGAACTTTCCACACCTGAGGAGGCATGCTCAGAGGATTCTAGTCCTCTTTGGATCTACCTATGTATGTGATCAGACATTCTCAGTGATGAAGTTCAACAAATCCAAACACAGATCCTCTATCACTGATGACCACCTCTCAGCTGTCCTTTGCATAGCCACCTCAGACATTCAGCCAGATTTCAATGCCCTTGTTCAAGCCCAGAACAGACTGGATTATTCTCACTGAAGAGGTAAAATGAGGTGGAAAACATTACAAGTTATTGTTTGTTGTATTGCTGTATTTCTATAAACTTGTTAAGAAGTTTTTTTTTTTTCATTGTTTTTTTTAATTGTTTTTGTTTTCTTTTTTGACCTATACACCACAATTTCACATTACCTAATATAAATATTTACAGAATAGTTTTATTCTTCCGATTATCAGTACCACCTATTCAAAATATATAATTTAGTGCATTTTACAATGGAAGAAAGTTGAGCAGAATTAAGTTCAAGTTATCGTTGGTGTGGCCCTCTGACACAATTCAGGTTTCTCATGTGGCTACTTGTGAAAATTAATTGCCCACCCCTGGGTTAGATGATAAGAGATCCTTGAAAGCAAGCAGTCAGTTACATAATTACAAACGGTACGTGGTTGGAAAAGATTCATTTGCAATGTTGCCATAGCAGAGATGAGTCCTAGGAGTTTTGTACGGTCCTTGTGTCAATTTGCTTAATCTTATAATAACTACAGTATATTCCTAGCACAACTCCTCTGTGTATTGGAGGTCAACAGCAGTTTGCTCATGTCTGTTAGGAACTTTCAGAATGGGAAAGAAAGGTGATTTATGCAATTTTGAGCGTGGCATGGTTGTTGGTGCCAGACGAGCCGGTATGAGTATTTCACAATCTGCAAAGTTACTGGGATTTTCACGCACAACCATTTCTAGGGTTTACAAAGAATGGTGTGAAAAGGGAAAAACATCCAGTATGCGGCAGTCCTGTGGGCGAAAATGCCTTGTTGATGCTAGAGGTCAGAGGAGAATGGGCCGACTGATTCAAGCTGATAGAAGAGCAACTTTGACTGAAATAACCACTCGTTACAACCGAGGTATGCAGCAAAGCATTTGTGAAGCCACAACACGCACAACCTTGAGGCAGATGGGGTACAACGGCAGAAGACCCCACCAGGTACCACTCATCTCCACTACAAATAGGAGAAAGAGGCTACAATTTGCACAAGCTCACCAAAATTGGACAGTTGAAGACTGGAAGAATGTTGCCTGGTCTGATGAGTCTCGATTTCTGTTGAGACATTCAGATGGTGGAGTCAGAATTTGGCGTAAACAGAATGAGAACATGGATCCATCATGCCTTGTTACCACTGTGCAGGCTGGTGGTGGTGGTGTAATGGTGTGGGGGATGTTTTCTTGGCACACTTTAGGCCCCTTAGTGCCAATTGGGCATCGTTTAAATGCCACAGCCTACCTGAGCATTGTTTCTGATTTGAGCTTTCTGTTTCTGACCCTTTATGACCTCCATGTACCCATCCTCTGATGGCTACTTCCAGCAGGATAATGCACCATGTCACAAAGCTCAAATCATTTCAAATTGGTTTCTTGCACATGAAAATGAGTTCACTGTACTGAAATGGCCCCCACAGTCACCAGATCTCAACCCAATAGAGCATATTTGGGATGTGGTGGAACGGGAGCTTCGTGCCTTGGATGTGCATCCCACAAATCTCCATCAACTGCAAGATGCTGTCCTATCTATCATTTCTAAAGAATGCTTTCAGCACCTTGTTGAATCAATGCCACATAGAATTAAGGCAGTTCTGAAGGCGAAAGTGGGTCAAACACAGTATTAGTATGGTGTTCCTAATAATCCTTTAGGTGAGTGTATATATATATATATATATATATATATATATATATATATATATATATATATATATATATATATATATATATATATTATATCTAAATGTTATATCTAAATCTAAATGTAAAATGTATATCTAAATGTTAAATGTTAAATCTAAATGTTATATCTAAATCTAAATGTTAAATTGCCATCTAAATGTTAAATCTAAATGTTAAATGTTATATCTAAATGTGTCCCCAAGTGTAAAGCTAAATACAGTGGGGCAAAAAAGTATTTAGTCAGCCACCAATTGTGCAAGTTCTCCCACTTAAAAAGATGAGAGAGGCCTGAAAAAAATATTCTGAAAATCACATTGTAGGATTTTTTATGAATTTATTCGTAAATTATGGTGGAAAATAAGTATTTGGTCAATAACAAAAGTTAATCTCAATACTTTGCTATATACCCTTTGTTGGTTTTCTGTAAGTCTTCACAAGGTTTTCACACACTGTTGCTGGTATTTTGGCCCATTCCTCCATGCAGATCTCCTCTAGAGCAGGGATGTTTTGGGGCTGTCGCTAGGCAACACAGACTTTCAACTCCCTCCAAAGATTTTCTTTGGGGTTGAGATCTGGTGACTGGCTAGGCCACTCCAGGACCTTGAAATGCTTCTTACGAAGCCACTCCTTCATTGCCCGGGCGGTGTGTTTGGGATCATTGTCATGCTTCAAGACCCAGCCACGTTTCATCTTCAATGCCCTTGCTGATGGAAGGAGGTTTTCACTCAAAATCTCACGATACATGGCCCCATTCATTCTTTCCTTTACACGGATCAGTCGTCCTGGACCCTTTGCAGAAAAACAGCCCCAAAGCATGATGTTTCCACCCCCATGCTTCACAGTAGGTATGGTGTTCTTTGGATGCAACTCAGCATTCTTTCTCCTCCAAACACGACAAGTTTAGTTTTTACCAAAAAGTTATATTTTGGTTTCATCTGACCATATGACATTATCCCAATACTCTTCTGGATCATCCAAATGCTCTCTAGCAAACCTCAGATGGGCCTGGACATGTACTGGCTTAAGCAGGGGGACACGTCTGGCACTGCAGGATTTGAGTCCCTGGCGGCGTAGTGTGTTACTGACGGTAGCCTTTTTGACTTTGGTCCCAGCTCTCTGCAGGTCATTCACTAGGTCCCCCTGTGTGGTTCTGGGATTTTTGCTCACCGTTCCTGTGATCATTTTGACCCCACGGGGTGAGATCTTGCATGGAGCCCCGGATCGAGGGAGATTATCAGTGGTCTTGAATGTCTTCCATTTTCTTATAATTGCTCCCACAGTTGATTTCATCACACCAAGTTGCTTACCTATTGCAGACTCAGTTCCCAGCCTGGTGCAGGTCTACAATTTTGTTTCTGGTGTCTTTTGACAGCTCTTTGGTCTTGGCTATAGTGGAGTTTAGAGTGTGACTGTTTGAGGTTGTGGACAGGTGTCTTTTATACTGATCAAGTTCAAAGAGGTGCCATTAATACAGGTAATGAGTGGAGGACAGAGGAGCCTCTTAAAGAAGTTGTTACAGGTCTGTGAGAGCAAGAAATCTTGCTTGTTTGTAGGTGACCAAATACTTTTTTTACCGAGGAATTTACCAATGAATTTATAAAAAATCCTACAATGTGATTTTCAGGATTTTTTCCATCATTTTGTCTCTCATAGTTGAAGTGTACATATGATGAAAATTACAGGCCTCTCTCATCTTTTTAAGTGGGATAACTTGCACAATTGGTGGCTGACTAAATACTTTTTTGCTCCACTGTTTTTAGAAAATATTCAAATCCCCAAGAAAACCACGGCCACTGCAGTGGCTTCAAATCGCACTGCACCGCAAATATTTGACATTCATATTTATTCCGTTAGATATTTTAAAACACTGATGCTCAAATTTGTTAGGTGACATTGGTTGTATTATATTTATAAGTAAAAAATATATATAAATAAAATATGTTGCTTGCATAAGTATTAAACACTTAAACACTATTAAGCACATTCATATTTGGTGGAGCCACCTTTTGCTGCAATAACAGCTTTAAGTCTATAGGGTAATTTGGTTACAGCTTTGCAATCACAGATTGATTGTGCCCCCTTTTTTTGCAGATTTGCTCCAGATTGGTTGGACGACAATGGTTGACAGCAATTTTTTGTGCCACAGATACTCAATGGGATTCAAATTGGGACTGTGCCACTTAACAATTTTTTTCTTGAACCACTCCAATGTCGCTTGGGATTACTATCCTGCTGACACTGTCCTGCTCCCAAGCTAACGTTCTTACATGGACTGAAGGAGGTTATCCTGTCATGTTTTCCCTGTGTTTTGCGTCACCGTTTCTTCCTAATGTTTTAACAAGACGCCCAGTCCCTGCTTATGATAGGCCCCACCACAGCATGATGCTACGACCACCATACTTAACTGTAGTGATGCTTTGTCTTGAAGCATTGAGTTTAAGGCCAGAAATCTCTGTCTTGGTCTCATTAGAACTGCATCTACTCCCATGTTTTCTGGGAAATTCCGAAAGTGCTTTTAGGTGTTACTTTTTGAGTAGCAGCTATGTTCTTGACACTCTTCCATTCAGGACATTATAATGCAGGGCTTTGATATGGTTTACCAGTGGACCATCATTCGACTTTATCTCTAGAACAGGGATTCTAGTGTTACTTTGAGAAGGTCCAATCAGATGGAATTTCAAGGTGTTAACAGTCCAAATTAATATTTAAATGTATCAGCTTACTAACGAAATCCCACCAATATTTTTGGAGGACAGTCAGTTCGCATATGTAATAAAACTTTTCTGCAACAAAAAAAATATTCCATTGGTCAGTGAGAATATTTAGTGTTGAGTGACCTTGAGCCAGCAGAACCGTTTTAATGCACCTTGGCATAGACTATATAGAAGTCTCTGGAATTCTACTGGAGGGATTGAACACCATTTTTCCAAGATATATTCCCTTATTAGGTGTTATGATGATGGTGGTGGAGAGCGTTCTCTAACACTTACATTCTTTCATCTTGCCATATAAATCCCAAATCAAGGTCAACTGGGCCTGGTCAGCATTTTTATACATGCCACAGAGCATGATGGGATGTTAAATGCATAATTGTATCATGCAGTACATCTGTAGGGAAGCATCTGCATTCATTATGTTCCCCTTCTCATTTATTCAGGTTTTTCCTTTAATTTGTCACCCGTCTGTATATAGAACAAGGGTATAAAATTGTCACCGTAAATGAAGAAAATGTACCTAACAGATGGGTCAAATTATTTCAGACTGCTGTTTAACTGCTTTCTTTTCAGTTAAATGTCATATTACAGACCCACCCTCAGCCATCAAAATCCCTGCTTCATTTTCTATCACCTTATCACCACAAAATGTAGACCAAGGCCAGTGATGGGGGAGCACTGCCGCCTAGTCTGGAAGAGGGAGTTATTACAGTTGCACATATGAAACACAGAGATGAGGTAAGGTCATATATTCAAGGATTCTTCTCCTCAACACCGATGAAAACATGAATAAGTGGATGACATTCTCCTCGATTTAATTAACTGTCGATCAAGCAACCCCAGAACATACAGCTCCGGGAAAAAATTAAGAAACCACTGTACCAAAAAGTCGAAAAAGGAAGGTTTTGAGTGAGGAACAAAAGGGTTAAAATTATGACACCACTGCAAATGGAACGCTTCCTCACTCAAAACTTTCCTTTTCAACTTGTCTCTTAATTTTTCCCAGAGCTGTATATGTTTCAATGCTGTTTTTACAGAACAACAGAAATACAATCCATTCCCCTTCAAAGAGCATCCAGAATTGACAACAATCAGGTCTACAATCATTGCATTTTACCACTATTGGCATAATAAACTGATGTACTCCTGTTCCGTTCACGTCTTGGACATTACTGCAAAGAGGTGTTCAATTTCCAGCCATCTCCACTCAACAATAAGTCCCAAGGTGCAATAAAGAAATGGCTTAGAAAAGGAGAGAATGGAAGAAGAAACAATGCTTTGTCATGTACTAGGTCAGGCCCTGTCTTGTGTTTTGGGGTAGCCCGTCTCATGTTGACTCTGCTTGATGGGGCATACTGTAACAAAGCAGAAGACAGGTAAATGATACAATTATAAAAGGTGAGATATTACATCTCTGGAGTCGCCAGTTTGACTTGTCCAGAACGTTGTGCAGTGAAGAGTTGTGGCTGTTGGTGAGTGGCAAAACTGTGATGCTTTTTGTAATACATATTGGGTTTATTGGGCATACTTTATGTTAACATTGTATGTTTTGAAATCCTTGATGACTTGCGTTGAGTCAAAAACAAAAACTACCCTGGGCATTTTATAAGACAGCAATATTTCTGAAATAGGTTGACTAAACTAAATGCCTGTCTTAGCGTCAACTGATAACTGTAATGTAATATTTTGCCTGGATTCAACTCAAGATGAAGTCTGTGTCATTCATGACCATCTCAACCAGAGGTCCTCACTGTCAGCATGCTAGGATTCTTCTTGTGTAATAATTGCGGAGTTGTGGATATCACAAACAATATTTGATCTACTGACGTTTTTAGGAGTACTAGGACAGTTTGTTTACTTTTAAATACTTTAGTCAAGCTACTTTCTCAAATTATAACAAAGACCACACCAACTGTGTTAAGTTGAATTGCTGTCCTAGCTTCACAGCTGTGTCTGCCAAGAGAGATGTTTTGGTTCATTGAAAGACTGGCAACACAACGGGGCCACCCTTGCACTAAACAGCTAGACTACTAGTCCTTAAGACCAACACTCACTACTTCTCTGGCTAGCATTGCACTAACTACACTGACTATCAGCACACTCTACAATCACTATACATTTCTCTTTGTTCTTGGTATAGCTTTCACAATAGTGCCTTATGTGCTTGTTGTCATAAACTGACATTCATGTCATTTAACAGATATTCCCATTCAGAGCTAATTACAGTAGAGTGTACCTACAATTTCAAAAAGATTTTTTCATACTGGCCTTCTTTCGAATCATACCGCATTGAAAGCAGTATCCTCTAACTGTCCGGCAGACTGGGATATCATGGCAACCCGGTCTCAGGGAGACTACAAAGACCCAGTTCAAGTCTCAGGACTGAGGCTAAAGGTGGGGGGAAGTACCTCTGTTCAACGATCACATCCGGGTTCTGCTCAGCTGGGACACCCCGATGACAACCACACACACAGGCCAGAAGTAGACTGACTACACGTCCAGCACAGCCTCTTCTCAAAGTTGGAGGTTGGCACATCTGTGCTCCTTGAACCCTTCCCTTCAGTCAGCAACTCCTTCCTAAATGTCTACTCATGAGGAAGACGGAGGAAGCCCTCAATGCCAGCTCTTTCTCAAGTCGCCAAGGAAGGAAGACAAACAAGGAAGACAAACAAGGAAGACAAACAAGGAAGACAAACAGTCACAGTTACGGTGATTACAGTGCCTGCTTTGTGAGAGGGTTGAAGTCCAACCAAATAAAGAGTTGTTAGTTGCCCACACAGAGAACCAAATTCCTAGGATTCAGTCTCTTATCAGGCAATGCTATTGAACAGCATTGCATAATCATGTCCGTCCAACTGGTTTCTCTCCCTCTCCCAGAGATAGCACTCAGGTCACGTTCAGAAGATCTGAGGGCCGGGTTTGATGGTGTCCAACATGACATTCCTCTAATGGTGAAACCGATCTGAGAGAAAAAGGTCTCCACTTTGCATGAAAATGTGCACAGCCAGTGTTTTTTGAGATTGAAGGAGACAAACCAATGGAGGTGGTCACACTGGGCCAATTTCTCCTCCTATAAGCTTTGTATTCCTCACTCATGTCAGTACGGGACCGTGCCTTCTGGGCCTTTTGAAGAGTGGCCGTGACAGAAAGCGTGCTAATTACCAATGTTCTGTACCTGTGGTTTTACGCTTAACGCAAGATCTTTTGGATGGACAGAGATCAGTAATTCCATTCAAAAAGTGAAACTTGTATATTATATTCATTCATTGCACACAGACTGATATATTTCAAATGTTTATTTATTTTAATTGTGATGATGAAAATCCCAAATTCAGTGTCTCAGAAAATTTGAATATTACTTAAGACCAATACAAAAAAAATATTTTTAGATATGTTGGCCAACTGAAAAGTATGAACATGAAAAGTATGAGCATGTAAAGCATTCAATACTTAGTTGGGGCTCCTTTGGCCTGAATTACTGCAGCAATGTGGAGTGGCATGGAGTCGATCAGTCTATGGCACTGCTCAGGTGTTATGAGAGCCCAGGTTGCTCTGATAGTGGCCTTCAGCTCTTCTGCATTGTTGGGTCTGGCATATCGCATTGATTTTCTATAGGGTTAAGGTCAGACGAGTTTGCTGGCCAATTAAGAACAGGGATACCATGGTCCTTAAACTAGGTACTGGTAGCTTTGGCACTGTGTGCAGGTGCCAAGTCCTGTTGGAAAATGAAGTTGGTCAGCAGCAGGAAGCATGAAGTGCTCTAAAACTACCTGGTAGACGGCTGCATTGACCTTGGACCTCAGAAAACACAGTGGACCAACACCAGCAGATGACGTGGCACCCCAAACCATCACTGACTGTGGAAACTTTACACTGGACTTCAAGCAACATGGATTCTGTGCCTCTCCTCTCTTCCTCCAGACTCTGGGACCTTGATTTCCAAAGGAAATGCAAAATGTACTTTCTTCGGAGAACATAACTTTGAACCACTCAGCAGCAGTCCAGTCCTTTTTGTCTTTAGCCCAGGCGAGACGCTTCTGAAGCTGTGTCTTGTTCAAGAGTGAAACTCATGTCTTGCATATGTCTGTGCGTGGTGGTTCTTGAAGCACTGACTCAAGCTGCAGTCCACTCTTTGTGAATCTCCCCCACATTTTTGAATGGGTTTTGTTTCACAATCCTTTCCAGGGTGCGGTTATCCCTATTGCTTGGACACTTTTTTCTACCACACTTTTTTTCTTCCCTTTGCCTCTCCATTAATGTGCTTAGACACAGGGCTCTTTAGCTATGACCTTTTGTGTCTTGCCTTCCTTGTGCAAGGTGTCAATGGTCATCTTTTGGACAGCTGTCAAGTCAGCAGTCTTCCCCATGATTATGTTGCCTACAGAACTAGACTGAGAGAGCATTTAAAGGCCTTTGCAGGTGTTTTTGGTTAATTAGCTGATTAGAGAGTGGCACCAGGTGTCTTCAATATTGAACCTTTACACAATTTTCAAATTTTCTGAGATACTGAATTTGGGTTTTTCATTAGTTGTCAGTTATAATCATCAAAATAAAAAGAAATAAACACTTGAAATATATCAGTGTGTGTGGAATGAATGTATACATTAAACAAGTTTCACTTTTTTAATGGAATTACTGAAATAAATCAACTTTTTGATGATATTCAAATTTTACGACCAGCGCCTGTAAGTGTGCCTTACGCTGAAGGCTTCAACAACAACATGGTGGGTCAACACCCCTTGTTTGGCTACTTCATGAAAGGTGATATGCACTTGCGTCCAGTATCAGTCCCATATCGCCAATGAAATCTTGTTTTTAGGTGAAGTCAACATGAGTCTGCTAATACGATCAGCAGTGCTGCTACACCTGGTTCTCTTAGTCAGAGGTGAGTCGTACCAGATCACTTATCTACACTTGGAGAATGACAAAAATGTGTAAGCTATATTATATATATATATATATACAGTATATAGGATATCACAAGTGGTTCATGTTTTGCAAATAATAGGCCTGTAAATGTACATAGAATTTAAGAATTACTGAATAATATTGATCAGTTAAATCCGGATATTGAGTACAGTGAAAGGCATGAATGCATAACTCTGTGGACCTGTCTCTGCGCTGATTATAATCTAAGTCCATCTGTGTAAGCCTGGCAATGAACACGCATTTAGACAGCTTCATGTCATTTATCTGACACTTATCCAGAGCAAGTTACAAGAGCAATCAGGGCTCAGTGGCTTGATAAAGGGCAAAACAACAGATGTGATACCTTGGCTTTGACTAGAGTCTTCTCCATTACTGGCCCAGCACCCTAAAGCGTATCTCCCACCATGGGTGTCAGGTCTTTTAGAAAAGGCTCGTATGACCTTTGAAGTCCCTATAGTCCATTTTCATTGTACAAGATGACAGGTTATGTGACTTGACCTATTATTACAGAACAATCTTTTATGGAGCCACAGCATGACATACATCTGTACAGGATGACTATCCTGTATTACAATAGAAACATGCAGGCTACGCTGTACAGGGCAACTGTGTTAACACCTTAAATCCTAGTACAGCCATAACTCGATTTTCCTTTTTTGGGATATTTCTATATATAAAAGCTATAAATTAACTTTATTTTAGAAATATCACATATTTTATAAGATACTGTGATTATTTTAGACTCCATTGTAAAACACTGCAAGGGAACTTGAAATCCAAACCAAATTGTAACTTCAACTTTGGAACAGTACATCAATTTACTGTTTGTGAGCAGTACCCGAAAGGATGCTAGAGCAACTCCCCGAGCCAGCAAGGTGAGAAATGTGTTGCTTGGTCCCTAAGCAAGGCAGTTAATCCTAACCTCTCAAATTCAGAGGGTTTAGGTTAAATGTGTCGTGTCACATCTCAGTTGGTCCTTGGGTGCGAACGGATCTTTCTTCCCCTTTGCCTGACAGACGTTGATGTGCCTCATGCACATTTAAGGATCCGTCTAAACCGGGTCGCTGATGCAAATCGATAACCCCAGTGTCCTCTCAATCCACAGAGACACTTACACAGAGAATCATCGGAGGCCAGGAGGTCCAGCCATACTCCATCAAGTACCAAGCATCCATCCAGTACAACCGGGAGCATTACTGTGGAGGCACCCTGATCCAGCCACAGTGGGTGGTGTCTGCTGCCCACTGCTGGAGACCGTGAGTACAACAAGAGTTAGGGTGCCGAGTCATTTGGAAACATAGTAAGTTCATGAATTTTTTTTAACAGTCATACATTTTTTGTTCCGCTCTCGGGGATTGAATCCATTATTCTGGAGGCGCAAGTAGCATGCTGTATTTACAGAGCTATGCAGGACCACTGTGTGTTGTAAACGTGTGACTGAATAAAAGGGTGCGCTTGTTTCAGTGAGAAAGGGTTTCGAAGAACCAGGTGAGAAGTAAGGGTTTCGTTATAGGTTACAACTGTTCTTCGTGTGGCCTCCAGTTCCCCTGCACGTAGTGGTGACTAGATTTAAGCACGTCGGTCTCTTCCCAGGGCCCAGTTGATCCAGGTGGTCTTGAGTGAGCACAGCTTGGAAGTGAATGAAGGCTTTGAGCAGGTGATCAATGTCTCCAAGATCATCGTTCACAACAGCTACAACTACAAGACCTTCAACAATGACATCATGCTCATTAAGGTGAGACGTTTCAGCATTCTGTCACCAAGACGCAGAGATGTGCTATGTAGCAGCACCCACGCAGGGAAGTGGATATCCTGTCAGAATATTTGAGTTAGTATAATATAAGCATTTCGATGGCTTTAACTCATAACCATTGGTGTTGAGAGTCCCAGGGTCCACTGACAGAGCCACACAGGACCACACGTTCATTTACTCACAGCATAACATCTACCGGATAGAGAGTTGGTCCAGAAAACTGAAGGTCCCTATATCAAATCCTCGAAGGGAAATTATACTTTTGTCATAAACAAGGAAATTAAACCTAATTGCTCCCTGGCGCAAAATTGTCACATTGTAGCAGTGTTCAGTTAATAACAGAAGCACCAGGCACACTACTCCACCCCTCTTTTCCCTTCCCTCTGATTGGTCAGCAGCCTCTGATTGTGTTTCAGCTCAGCGATCCGGCCCATCTCAATGCTAATGTTCAACCTGCCCCGGTGGCGGATGGGAACACGCCTGCTCTCCAAGCCGCCACCACCTGCACTGTGAGCGGCTGGGGTGTCACCCGTCTCTACAACTACTACCTGTCCCCTGTGCTGCGTTCTGTGAACGTGCAGATCATACCTCGCTGTGAATACTACTACTCCGGGAAGATCACAGACAACATGATATGTGCTGGGTCTCGCCTCGGTGGCAAGGACTCCTGTCAGGTAAACACTGGCCTTATGCTGGCGCCCAGAGACAAGTCTTTGATGTCTGTCGCAAATCACTTGGGTATATACCGACGTGGAGACTAGGGTACAGCCCTTTAAAAGTGGGTCAGACTCAATGTGGACATCAGATGCTGATCCCCTGATGAAAGAATCTTAAAAATCTACGAGACAAAATTGTGATAAAAGGCGTTCAATTTCAATGGTTTTGTCACCTTAGAAGACAAATAGAATTACAGGTGGCGTGCAAAATGTGGAACCTAAGAGGTGTTTCTTTAGCTTTTTCATCACTAAGTCCTTTTGTGCCGTTTTTCTATAGGGCGACTCGGGAGGGCCCCTTATCTGCAATGGAAACTTGGAAGGCATCGTCTCCTGGGGTATTGGCTGTGCCAACCCTTACTTCCCAGGTGTCTACACTAAAGTGAGAAACTATAACATCTGGATGGACTGGGTCATAAGCAATGACAACAGCAACTGAATGAAAACAATGGAACCGGGAAAAGATGCTACCACAGGGGAGAGAATTGTCCCGGAATGAATTTTAACCAAGGAGATAAATACTGTCTAAAACGCCATAAGGGAAAATAATAGAGTAGAGTATGAAACCCCTGCTTGTCAAAGTTTGAAACCATACGAGCCAGAGCCGTGGCATCACGATAGGCCTGCTGAGAGGGTGCCCCAGAAGCAGCAGTATGAAATAGCACATACTGCAGATCCTGTGACGTTCCTGGAACAGAACTATCATACACATTTGGTTAACCGTGATTGCACTGGTTTTATTATTACTAATTTTGGCAATTCAGAACACTGACTGAATTATATCTGTACAGATACCCCATGTAAGCATTGTCCCATGGTCAGTCAGTGTGTTAGCTTTGTTGGGAGAGATGGATGATTTTTAACCTTGTATTAAACCTATATGCATGATTGACAATTCGGCATTGTTATTATTTTGCAAAGAGAAAGAAAATACAGTATAAATCCTCACCATATTATTTAGGGATAAACACAGACCTTCTATATTAATTTGGAAAAAATACAGAATGCAATGGGACTAGGTGTGGCCGAGTGCAATGTTTCCATGGCAATGTACAAAATGGGGGTGCTTTTCCCAATTACAGCACAGTACATGAACAACAACATCAGCGAACATTTGTTCGGAGAAACTACGTGTTTTTGTTAATCTTTACACTGCCGTTCAAAAGTTTGGGGTCACTTACAGTAAAAATGTCCTTGTTTTCAAAAGAAAATCTGTGTAGACACTGCTAATGTTGTAAATGACTGCTGTAGCCGGAAACAGATGATTTTCATTGGAATATCTGCATAGGTGTACAGAGGCCAATTATCAGCAGTGATAACTTTCTTCTGAAACTCATCAGTCTATCCATTTTTAATGGCTATTCCATGCAAGAATTGACCAAGAATCTGAAGATCTCATACAATGTTGTGTACTACTCCCTTCACAGAACATTGCAAACTGGCTCTTATCAGAATATACAGAGATGTGGGAGGCCCCGGTGCACAAATGAGCAAGAGGTCTACTTGGAGAAATTAGGGCAGGTTCATTAAATAGTACACACAAAACACCAGTCTCAACGTCAACAGTTAAGAGGCGACTCCAAGATGATGGTCTTCTAGGCAGAGTTGCAAAAAAAAGCCATATTCCAGACTGGGCAATTAAAAGAATGGATTAAGACGGGTAAAAGAACACAGACACTGGACAGAGGAATAACTGTGCCTAGAAGGCCAGCAAAATGGTTTTCTAAAAATCAGTTAGTCTTTAACTAAGGGAAGGAATAATTAGGTTGTGTTTGTCAGAACAAGAGCACAAGAAAGTATATTCACTGATAAAACATATCAATATAAACAACCACACATTTTCTCCTGGTGAAAGGATACTTACAGTTCTGGAAAAAATTAAGATACGACTGCACCCTTTTCTTTCCTTTCCCAAAAAGGTGAAAAGGTACGTTTTGAGTGAGGAACAGAAGTGTTCGATTTGAAGTGGTCTCTGAATTTTAACCCTTCTGTTCCTCACTCAAAACCTTCTTTTTGGACTTTTTTGGAAAGGAAAGAAAAAGGTGCAGCGGTCTCTTAATTTTTTCCACAGCTGTATGTTGTTTTTCCTTTTCATGCGCATTCTAGAAATCAATGTAGTCAATCAGCACTATGCAACAATACCTTTTTATTATATTATTTAAACAGTAACAGGTTTTCACCAGACTCATTGGGCCAAGGAGTTTGCCTACTGTCCATACAGCAAGTTCTGGGTGGGGGCAGCACTGTTGGCACATGATGGGATGGTTTTTACAGTTATGGGGATTACATAATATGCATTATCTTTATTATTATAAACTGGGTGGTTTGTATCCTAAATGCTGATTAGCTGAAATTCATTGTACATGAACCCATAAAACAATGGTATGGCATCACATAAATTATAGTAGAAATAGAGAGGTTTGTGGTATAATGCCAATATAACCTAGAGGCACCTAGGTATGCCTAGAGGCACCTCTGCGATCAGGCCCTGACTGTGACCCCCAGGTGCATAGAGATGGCTAGAGGCCCCCAGCCAGGCCCTGACAGTAGTGTAGGACCAGTCATGACCATGTCCTGTATGACCCTTTCATAAATTCATGTAATTTGCTAGAGTAAGGAAATATTTAGGGTTGAGATTAAATTTCCACTAAGTATTCAGGAATTCAGAATTGACATTGAACCCTATATGGTAATGATCTCTTTAAAAGTCATTACACATGCTAGGCTTCCCTAACCAGAAAAGCCAGTACCTCTCCCTCCCACCCAACCAGCCAGACGACACGTCACACCGTGGGGAGGGGGGCAGGAATCAATTACACTGCACAACTTCAAGTGGCTCTTAAAACCTACTTGTTATGTACAGCTGTCTCTGTCCTCACTATTCCCGGATATCTCTCTCTCTCCCTCTCTCGCTCACTCACTCTCTTTCTCTCTCTTTCTCTCTCTCACTCTCAACAACCATACATTCTCAACAACCAGTTACTCTCAACAACACGGGCACAGAGAATATCACAGAAACTGTCAAAGAAATGACAGACCTCAGGACCGATGAATTAAGGGTTGACAGAGCAGAGACAGGAGCCCGGAGTAACTGGATTGAAGGGGAGGACGAGGACTGGATTAAACCTCTTATTCACCAGGCTCATTGGGCCAAGGAGTTTGCCTACTGTCCATACAGCAAGTTCCGGGTGGGGGCAGCACTATTGGCACATGATGGGACGGTTTTTACAGGTATGGGGATTACATATTATGCAGTGTTTTTATTATAAACTGGGTGGTTTGTATCCTAAATGCTGATTAGCTGAAATCCATTGTACATGAGCCCATAAAACACTGGTATGGCATCATAACATAATAAATTATAGTAGAAATAGAGAGATTTGTGGTATAATGCCAATATACTACAGCTAAATGCTTTACACAGGCATTCTGTGATAGAGTAAGCGATACATTAGCCTAAAATGTCATATCAAAAACAATAAGTAACTTATAACTTGTAATTTTTATATGTAAAAAATTGGTGGGGCACAAACCATTTCAAAATATAGGATACATACCAGTAAAGTTACCAAACTCCCTCTTGCTACTGATGTGTTTATTTAACTTCTACCAGGTGTTGTAGTACACATACTGGAGAGAGAGAGAGAGAGAGAGAGAGAGACCTTCTTGTGTAATTGCTCTCCTTCTCTCTCACACACATGTAAAATTACCACTGTCACATTTACAAACCTAAATTAAAAATGCAACCAAGCTCAGAACAAATAAGGTGTTTGTTTTTTTACTCACTGCATGCAAATCAATCATATCTTAATCATAAAAGTTTGGTAAAGGTGTGGATGTGCAATCAGCTGTTTGCATAATGTATTTGTCACAGTTTATGGTAGGCAGGACCCGAGGCGCAGAGCAAGTGTTGGGTCATACGCAAACCAAGGCCTTACGCAAACAGCAATGAGCTCAACACCACTGAAGGCCACAACGAAGCAGAAAAACAACTTTTTAGGGATACAGATCCATTATATGACAACAACCTTAATAGATAAGCATGGACACACTGACACTCATCACCATCTATATCAATCGATCCAGCACAAAAATATGACCAATGCACGGAACAGCACCAGAAAGGCCGGATGATAAAATATGTTTTCACTCACCAAGGCTGAGGGCTCACTTGAAGAGAGAGGTGGCACGGCAGTTCTTCGTCTGGGCAAACATTTCGATTACTTAGGGCATGAAGTGATGTAGCTGTTGAATCAGCTGGCTTTGGATGGACAACATGGGCAATGTGTTGAGTTGCGGCTGTTCCATGGTATTGCGAGTGAAGGTTTTTACCCTTCAAGGTGGAAAAGTTCCTCTCTGACTCGGATGTCATCATAGGTGTTGTTATGATAATTTTCAGCAGAGTGACGGTCTCAGCAAAAGCCTCCTCTAGGTTGTTCTCATGGATGGATCTTAACAGAGAGAGGGCCTTCTCACCAGCGTGAAGCTCAGTGTGGCGGTACAGGATGGTCAGCTCAGACTTCAACTTTTCCTCGTATCCTAGAGGCCATAGTTTCACCGCACAGTCAAGGTCAGATGAAAGGATTGACAGGACAAATTGTGGGAACAGCGAGCTGTCAACCAGCTTGGCAGCGATCAGGTGGTTACTCATCGGCCTGGCTCGTCCGTTCCATCGTGAATGATGGCAGCCCATTCATCAGTTTGCTTACGCATATTCTGGACATTCTCTTTGAAACGGGTGAGTGCACTGCTAATCCCAGATGCATCGATGCTCTGTTTTTGCAGTGTTGTATAAAACATCAACTTCTGGCATAAAGAAGAAAAAAAATTCCAGCAGCTGCAGAAAGGCTCAGTCCCTGAGTTTTTTTGACAGGCCGTATGCTTTACTTATGGTGGCCTCATCTCATCCTGGTTGTGTGCGTATGTCCTCCATACTCAGGTAGCAGCGCAGCGCGGTTTTCCCAAACTGCATTGACAGTTCTACTTTTAAAGTTCCATTGTACAGCGGGTGGCCTCGGAATGCGTCTCTGTGTTGCCTCAGCAAGTGCCGCAACACACTTTGGAGCGCCAGAGAAAAGGGTGGCAAAAGCAATTAAATCAGCAAAAAACACCTTCAGGATGCTCATCCTTGCTGAACAAAGTTGCTGCAAGGTCAGGTTCAGCTGGTGAGCATAGCAGTGAACAAATTTGGCATGTGGGTATGTCTCATTCATTAGCGTCTGTACCCCTCTGACATTTCCACTAATTACAGCCACACCTTCATAAGTCTGAGCGATCAGCTTTTCTCCCAGCTTCAGTGGTTCTAGCACACCTTTGATGCTATTAGAGAGGCAGAGTCCAGTTTTATCTTTGACTTCCAAAAACTCCAAAAACCTCTCTGTCACTGTATTGCCAGGCAATGTATCGCAACACAAACACCATTTGTGATTTACAGGAGACATCAGTTGTCTCATCTGCCTGTATGGCAACAAATGATGTCTCGTCCACTTACTTGGCTAGCTCCTCCCTGTACACTTGAGTCTAACAGTTTTTTTACAGTGCTTGATGTCCCTTTGAAGGAGCTTAGCGTCATAGTGCCTCTGAAGTCTCGAATCGCCCTAGTCACACATAGTCTCGAAAATGCATCTGAATATTCCAGGATTCAGGAAGTCCATGATTCAGGAAGTCGTCATGCCCCCGCAGTGCGGTTTAAAATTTTCCATAAAGTTTAATACATGTTATGATCCAACTGAGAACCTGTTTTCCTCCACCTGTTTGTTATGCTGCTCAATGGAGCGCCTGTATGCACTGTCAACTTGGGCTGCAACATTTACCCTTTAAAGTAAGACCAGTTTCACAGCATTGTCCAGATGACTCACGCTGCTCTCATGTTTTGCAATCCTCTCAGAAAGATGTTTCAAAATTTGTAACCCGTCCTCGACCAAGTACCATCTCCACCAAATAGCAGACATGGAAAACAGAAGAGTGCCTTCTTCTGTATGCTAACCGTCTCCAAAACCACTCCACGTTAAACCTGCAGTTACTTTTACCAGCAGTTTGAGTGATGACAATATCCAGGGGCTGATGGGCACCAAGTCGCTTTACTTCAAGTTTCTCCTCCAAATTAAGGGTTTCTCAATTTCTTTTTTTCTCAAGTTATCTGGCGTTTGTAAAGCTAACAAGCTAGCTAAGACAATCTACCATCCTCGCTCTTCTTGCCGACTAATGTTGGCCCCAGACAGACAGACAGCCAATCAGGTCTGAAATACGAAATGAGGCTGTAGTGGGGCTACCGGCTGTCAGCCCCACTTGGCATCAAATTTGTGTGATCTACATTGATCACACTAACATTCTGAGCATGCATATTAATATTTTCTTTGTAAGAGAGGGGCTAGCCCCACATTCACGCTTATAGCCTATGGCCTACTCCTGCAAACTCGAAATGGACGCAGTCTGAAGCAGCAAGGCAGGGACCAATGAACATGAAATAAAATCCTAACACAAATTAAATGCAATTTAGGAAGATGCTATATTCATAGATAATGAAATATAGGAAGTAATCTTCGAGAAATAAAAATAACAATTTTGTGGGGCTATGCCCCACCTGCCTCTAATGACCAGTCACCCCTGCTTATAACTGCATACCAATGACTAACTTCCAGTACTTCAACATCCTGTTTTTGCCGGACTGCGTAAGCGGAGGCTGGTTCAGGGGTATGGGGATGGGCAGAGAGGGAGTAGGGCTGGTTCAGGGGTATGGGGATGAGCAGAGAGGGAGTAGGGCTGGTTCATGGGTATGGGGATGGACAGACAGGGAGTAGGGCTGGTTCAGGGGTATGGGGATGGACAGACAGGGAGTAGGGCTGGTTCAGGGTATGGGGATGGACAGACAGGGAGTAGGGCTGGTTCAGGGGTATGGGGATGGGCAGAGAGAGAGTAGGGCTGGTTCAATGCGCAATACAGAGGGACCCTGGATGTTTACTTTTTGCCAAAAACAAGAAAAGAAAATAGGGTAGGTGGATAGGTTCATAATTTAATGTTGCATGATTTTTTACCTAATGTTCTAATATATTTTTTAGGGCCCCTGTCAGTCACGGTCCCTTATAATCGTCCTAACTTTTTCCCCCATACAGCGCCCCTGCGAGCAGCAGTGATATCAACTCAACTCAGAATTTTGCACCCAAGGGAGGTGTTAAGTCCCAGAGTCCTGTGATTAGAGAAGAGATTGAAGGGCATTGCACTGTGGTGCTGAACCCTGATCTGTAGTTAATGAACAGCATTTCTTCTCAGTTCTGCCCAGCACAACTACTCATCTAGCCTCACTGCTGACGGTTAGCTATTTCTTTCTGTTCTTGTTTGAATGATTTTATGTGTGTACAGTTACTAGGTGACCTGTTGCTCATCCACCCAGTGTACCACTACTGTACCCCCAGGTCTCATTAAATAAAAGCTGAAGTATGTACGTATTTTGTATTAACATGTCGCTATTCTATTAATCTGGATCGAGGATGAATTCCAACCATATCAGATATTCCCAGGTCCGTGTACTGCTGCTAAGGAAAAAAGTGGTCGCCTCATCATAAAATAGTGTCTCAACATTAGATAATTTTGTTACGCATTAACATCATGCCAAGTTAGAATATTTAGCTAGACACCATGAAGCATTGTTGTTTAACTGACTAAGGTTCCTTATGAAGTTTACTTCCATCACAAATAGCATCTATGAACTGCCACTTGCCGTTTTAATAGCTTATAAGCCAGTGATTGGCCTACTAGTATCTCACGACTTGGAATATTCGTAAGAATTGAGCAATTGCTAGCGAGACTGAAGATGAACTTTACACTGACGGAGCTATTTAATTCCATGGCACGACAAAGCTTGTTTTTCTTTCATTTGTGAATTACATTGATACAATAACTATCAATACAGACTGACCTTTTTGACTGCACTAGGGCTTGTGGTCTACATTACCCCAAAAAGCATGCACGGATGTATACTTAAAAAATTCACCAGAAATAGTAAACTGTGCGGGAACTTTTTGCATAATACACCATTGAAAAAATGTAAGGGAACACATAATCATCACAGTATAATACCAAGTCAATTACACTTCAGGGAGATCAATCTGTCCAGTTAGGAACCATAAGTGATTGTGAATCCATGTCACCTGTTTTGGTGTTAATGAAAGTGACAACAGGTGCACTGGAGAGGCAACAGCAAGACAACCCCCACAAAGGGAACGGTTTTGCAGGTGGTGGCCACAGACAATTGCTCTCTCCTTATCCTTCCTAGTTGATTCTTCTCTAGTTTTGCATTTTGCTAGTGTCCTTGTCACTACTGTTAGGATGAGGTGGTACCTGCAGCCCATTCAGGTTGCACAGGTAGTCCTGCTCCTTCAGGATGGCACATCCATACGTGCCATCCCAAGAAGGTTTGCTGTGTCTCCCAGTACAGTCTAAAGAGTACGAAGGAAATACCAGGAGACGGCCATTACATGAGGAGAGCTGGACAGGTCCGTAGAAGAGCATCAACCCAGAAGCAGTTCCGGTATCTGCTCCTTTGTGTGAGGAGGGATAGGAACTTACATACATTGTCGAAACTTACATTCATTTCGTGAAATCTACTCATTTGTTAACAAATAAAAATAGGATTATTCTGTCGAATCGCTACACTAATATCTTTGGAGAATGTGACTAAATGTCCTTATTCTTCACATTCTATGTATGCAACCTCAATGATTGTTACATTCCATTTATATCCCACAAAAAAGCCATTTCAGAGATTTCACATGTACTGTGCTTTTTCTTACTGAACAGGATGCAATGTTGAAAATGCAAGCCATAACCTTGGCCTCTGTGCAGAGAGGACCGCTGTTGTAAAAGCCGTTTCCCAAGGATACCAAAGTTTTAAGGCCGTTGCAATTGCCAGGTACTGTTTATTTTCAAACATTGTCTGATATTTGAGTTAAAAACAATCAGTGTCATGTCATCCAATTGACCAAATTCTACTGATAATGTCAACAATAATGATATTAGTTAACAGTATATTAGCTGACAACACTGAAAACCACCATTAAGTATAATGTTTTTAACAACATGAATTATTTTGTAGTGACCTGGAAGATCAGTTTATATCACCGTGTGGAGGATGCAGA
Organism: Esox lucius; assembly: GCF_011004845.1. Lineage (NCBI taxonomy): Eukaryota > Metazoa > Chordata > Actinopteri > Esociformes > Esocidae > Esox > Esox lucius. The sequence continues at coordinate 26,946,492 of NC_047580.1, read as the reverse complement.
CAGTTCTTGAGAGAGGTACGTAAGTTGACTTGGATCTTGGAAAATAACTACACTGCCTTGTACTATATATATATGTACAAGACATTGCTGTGGTGTAAAAAAAAATTCTTAACATCTCTTAACCCCTTACCTTTTAGTCAACTAATCACATGCAACCAATCACATTCATTTCTTTAGGGCATTTCTTGAAGAGACTGACCTGAAAGCGCTGCATAGATTGCCAGTCTTTCTGGTTGGCATTATATGCATTTAGATATAGCCTTTTCATTTGAAATCTGATTTATTAGAAGCTACAAAATAAATAAACATTAAGAAATGGGATCCTCCTTCTTCAACATATAAAAAAACAGACAAGTATAGAATAAAGATAAAAATACTTAGTAAAATCTGTATTTTTCAGGAACGTGTTTATGTTTTAACAGTTTTTCATAATACATACATAATAATAATTTTTATTATATATATATATATATATATATATATATTATGAAAAAAAATTCAAACAAAAACAAGTTCCTAAAAATTTTTATATTTTACTCAGTATTTTTGTACTCAGGAAACCAACATGCATGCATTTTGTTTTTAAAGCATAGGACCCTCGCACAGCCCTATGGAAGAATCTCATGTATTAATCAAATTTTCTTTCCCTTGTAGTTTGGAGATCAGTGGTCAGTCTACCTATCCAAGCCTGATGAGTCTTATAAGAAAATGACTGTGGAAGACTTGCTTCCTGTGTCCTTTGGGCCCGAAGACCTAAAGAGAAAGAGAGTGTTCACCACAGACAAAATTACTTCCAATACAATTGTCAGCAGTGTTGGGGGTAACGCGTTACAAAGTAACTCTGACCAGGGGCGCAGATAGGATTTTTTAACTGGAGGAGACCAAGCTGTCAGCAAATGATTTAAACTCAATTTGTTATTTTGCGTAATTTGGGCTTTAACTAGTGCTCAAGTAGTTACTTTGCATAATTTGGGCTAATGATTTGCACTAAAAAGCTGTCTTTATCTACTGTGGCTGCCCTCCTGCTATAAAAAACATGATTTCCTGCTATAAGAGGATGGCAAAGTATATGTAGGCCTTTATTTGTTGTTTGCATAAACTTTGCACCACATAAATGTACTTGTTATAATTATTTTTATAGTGGCTTACACGACAGTGAACATACTTCAGTCAATTTATACAGTAATGGGTTAAATGATAAGATTAAACATTATTTCCTGATGACGATAAATTGTTTGGTTTATCCAACCATTCTTTTTGTGTTCATTCATTATTTGCCTCTGTCCACTCACTAAATGCATAGTTATGGTCTCCACATTTTGCTGTGTTTGCTAAGTGCAAAAGCCTTCTTGCCATTATTGTCAGACTAGCTATTCCCATTAACAAATCTAATCTGCCACATCTGGGAAAGTCAACAGGCATAGGATACTTACATTATTTGGTTTTTGAAAAAACAAGGTGATTGTTTTTTGTCTCTTCATTGCCTTTATGTGGCATTTATACAGTCGATTCAGATCAGAAAATCACAGACTCAGCTCAGTCATAGATGGTATATGATCACTATGGTAACCGGTTACCGCTCCTACAGGCACGATTGAGGCACCAACCAGCACCTCATAGGACCCCGGCGACGCGTCACCCAGGAGTCGTAGCACACATACACAGAGAGTGAGTGTAAACACTGGTTAGTCCTCTGTTTTACCGATTTATTTCGCCTTTCGTAGCGATGGTGAGGGCGGGCGACGGATCAGGTCTCCATGAATCTGGCGGGGTCATATCCCCCCCGTCCCTAGTGCCATCTGCGCGCCTGAATCTGACTACCTTTTAAAGGTAACGCAAAGCGTTAGTTATTTAATTTAAGTAATCCCTTGTAATATGTTTTTCTAATAAATAACGCGTTACTCAATTTCCCACAGCGCAACCAGCGTAGATTTAAGTTGCATTTATTTTCTCCAGTAGCAAGTGGCAACAAAAGGATGCAAATATGGCAGCACCAGCAGAACTAAAGTTCATGATACACCTATCCAAGCCTCGCGACCAGCTCCCATTAATTTCAAATCAATATTTAGTGTCGATAAACGATTTGTGCAGCTGAAGGATGAGCTGCGCGATTCAGGCTTGGGAGGCAGTTTACTATTTTGACTACGTCATTACCCACGCATATTACCAATCACCGAGGCTGCTGTTGTTTTGCTGTTATCTCTTGTCTGTTGGACAACCACAGTTATCCCAAATCATCCTCCGTGGGACAACCAAGTAGATCGCAAATGAAAATCTATATAGATGTTTTGTTTCTAAACGCGATTATTGTGAATCATTTCAAAACATATTTAGTAATTATTAACCTCTGAATAAACTCATGCAACATTATTGCAGTATGCACATTATTGCAAAGGGATTTCGAATTGCAGTGTCTAACGTTTTCTTTTTTGAGAAGGTATGTTTAACAGTGTACAAGGCCACAGCTGTTTTTTTTGTTCTTCATTGTTCAGTGCAATTGATCTATTTTGTAATGAAGTCTGTACATATAGGCTGTTGAATAAGCCTGGCCTGAAAATGTGGAGGCACTTGCAATAATAAATAAATTATTGATTTGAGAGATTCTTGTTTAAAAAACTAAATATAAATAGTTTTTCTCATTATGGTATATGATAATAGGATTGGTCACTCTGTTTAATGATTGATAATTAATAATGTTATATGCTGGAAACTGACTATATACATGACTATGTAATGATACAATATCCCATTAAATGTGTGCCTTCAGGGCATTAATGACCAATGCGTTGATATAGAATCAAATGACTTATGAAGTAACTAATGACTCGAAGTAACTAAGTAACTTAACGTGTTAGACAATTTCTGCAACAAGTATCTAAGTAACGTAACTAGTTAATTTATGGGAACTGTAACTACTAACTGTAATTAGTTACTTTGTAAAGTAACGTTCCCCAACACTGAACGTCAGTATCAAAGCAAATAGTAAAATATTTTATTTTATTATGCTACACAGATCATTTTCATATTATTAATTGTACGTGTTTAATATGGCAGTGTTTGGTGGTATAAATCTGGAATATTTTTTTTTGTAAAGGCCTTAGTAAAACGTTATTTGTGTTACTGTCTCTTTAACTTTAATCAGGTCAAAAAAATTATAATATCATGTGACATTAACAAGCATGCTTGGTCTTCCTGTTACTGTCTGTTTACATAACAATTCGTCCTTGCATAATGTCCCGCAATGTTATGAACTACGAAGGCTGACGGAAAAAGTAAAAACATCGCAAAACTTACAATTGAATTAGGTTAAACATGTCTGTAAAACAAGCCATCAGCCGTGGGGTGGAACTGGGACGGTCGGTTTTCCAGTTAAGTCTGTTCAAACCTGCTGGACGAGTTGCAGCGAAGTTCCGAGGAGAGCGTTTTCGTGTAGGCCAACCGGCCCGAACTGTTCAGCCTCAGACTTTCCTTCCAATTCGGTACCGATATTTCCGAATTTCGTTAAGGGGTCTTGCTGCACAGCTGCAGTCCGTTGGTTTCAGGAGGCTCGGGGGTGGCGGTTCGCCAAGAAACAGAGCAGTATTTTTGGCTTTCGCTGTGGGTGCGGGGTTGATTGAAAAAGACCTGGAGGATGACAGAAAGAGTGCTGCGACATGCCAGGAAATTCAGGTAAACAACATATGCTACATACAGTGTATATTATTTTATTCGTTTGTTTACTCCGCGAGTAACACCACTACAAGCCATTCAATAATGTTATGGGTACACAATTTCTGCCATTGCCGTGTATACTTGTCACTATTAAGCAGCCTAGGTTTTCCCAGCAATATACTGTAGCAACTGCGCTTAACTCTGTCCACAAGTTGACATACACACGTTTTGATTAAAGGTCATGGCTAGATACTTCAGTTTTATTTTCAGTGAATTAGCACACATTTCTAAACATTTTGTTGCTGTGTTATTGTGGGTTATTGTGTGTAGATGAACTGAAAGAAAATGAATGTAATCACTTATAAATAATACCTCATCTGTACTTTGTATCTGTAATTTCTCTGCACTCTTTGACATGTCTTGTATAAGCTAATATAAATAATTAAATATCTGATAACAACTTTATGCAATAATGTTTTACTTAAAAACCTAAATGTCACCTTTCCTCTGAAGGCTGTGTTTACCAAGAAGAAGTTTCCGAGCCCGCTCAAGTCCTTTGCCTCAGGGTACAAGCTGGAGGACTATGCTTTTGGGAAGCAGATTGGGAAAGGCTCCAATGCCGCTGTGTATGAGGTTACAGCTCCATTTGCTGGGCTTAGGGACATGGAGCGTGACCAGTGTTCCCTGGTGGAGCTGAAGGACCAGTTAAGTCAAGATGGAATGGCGGCCAATGGGTCTCTGAGCGGCCCCTCAGGTTCCCTGGGCATCTATCCTCTGGCTGTTAAGATGATGTGGAACTTTGGGGTAAGTGTCCATCAAGATACTTTACCTGCATGCCAATAATCTGCCCTTTCTCCCAAAGTCACTTTCCTCCATGCCTGTAACAAACTCTCAATCTGGTCTTTATAAGAAAGGACAAGTTATTTTGCTACAGGGAGAGTGTGTCTGTTACTTTCACTTACTATAGAATATTATCTTAGTTATTTGTGTGCATAGTGATAACATGATGTTTTTTTTCATGGTTCTCCTGCAGGCCGGTTCTTCAAGTGAGGCTATTCTAAGATCCATGTCCCAGGAGCTGGTCCCTGCAGGCCGTCTTGCCATGAAACAGGAAAGAGATGAACAGATTGCACTAAGCGGGTTAGTATGAGTAATCACACATGGCATCTGTTTACTTCAAAGGTGCAGTAAGTCATGTCAAAAGATAGCAGATAATTGCCTACCAACAACAGATTCAGCACATTCCAGTAAAAGGACTTGTTGAAGCTTCTTAGCTTTGTTTTAAAACACTGAATCTAGCTGAGATGTTCTGCAGTATTTGTTTATTTTCCCCACATTGTCTTCAGCCAATGAGGAAGTAGGCCTGACCAGGTGCAGATGTTGCCTAGCAACACGTGCCTTGGAGGTTGACATCAGCACAACAAATTCCCGTTAGGTTCAGCCCAAACAGCTTGCTCCACAGCTAAAATGGCATTGTAATTGTAACAAAATATCAACATTATGGCTTGAACTTATTAAACTGTTTACATATTGAAATGTGGTTACATTTGTGGAAAAATCGATCAATGTTGTGTTGTTCATAAGTGTTGCATTTTCAACTGAACTGTTTTGCAGATATTTTGGCATAGTGCCTAAGAGGTGTTCTGCCCACCCCAACGTGATAAGGGTGTTCCGGGCATTCACTGCAGATGTTCCCCTTCTGCCTGGGGCCCAGGAAGAGTACCCAGATGTCTTGCCAGCCAGACTCAACCCAGAGGGCCTGGGCAACAACCGTACTCTATTCCTGGTCATGAAGAAGTAAGGATCCTTGTTGGGCGTCCATCCTTCATCCGTATCTCAGTATCCTGGGGTCAGTTTCCTAGCCCCAGATCAAGCCAACTAAAAAGCATTTATTTCCCTTCGGGATTACGTCCAATTTGCGTCTGGGATACTGGCCCATTAGGTATTGAGTGTAGATTAGCCCACCCCAATCAGAGTTCCTTTCTGTATTCACTCACCCCAGTGTATACTGACCTGACCTCTGTGTGTCCCTAGTTACCCGTGCACCCTGCGTCAGTACCTGCAGGCCAACGTTCCTAGCGGGAGACAGGGCGGTCTGATGGTGCTCCAGCTGTTGGAGGGGGTGGACCACCTGTATCGCCAGGGCATTGCCCACAGGGACCTCAAGTCCGACAATGTGCTCCTGGAGTTTGACTCAGGTCAGGGAGAGAGAGAGAGAGAGGGAGAGACAACGGACAGGCTCTGGAATCACGCTTTTTCACTACAATTGGAACATACTTGGTTTCAATGTGTTTGGTTTATTTGGTCCTCTATACAGATTTTTGCGTCTCTTTTCATAAACATCAATCTACTCCGGATGTCTGTCAAAGCTCAATTAATTGTCTGAAACATCACATAATAAGTGTTTTGCGTAACAGAACAAAATTAAGTACCATAGTATTTCTCTACAAATACTGTATGACAACAAACCCACCAGATTGGTTCTGTCGTGACTTAACCTTAACCATGCCCAACACTAGGCAAAATAAACAGCTGTAAAACAAGAAGAATGACCATTCACATTCAAGAAATGTGAAGGGGAAGAGATGAGAAATATGGTCATAAATGTATAGATACACATGACCAGAAGGTTTTGGAGCTTTAGATCCAATAAAAGTTGTTTACACAACAACTCACTACAATTTAGCACATCCATTGTCAAAATTGAATGCTTTGCTCTCTCAAGCAGAAGGAGAATATTGATATTAATTAAATATAGGTTATCCATATTTACTTATCCAACAACTCATTCATTTATATCTGAATTATGCAGATGGCTGCCCCCGCTTGGTGATAACTGATTTTGGCTGTTGCCTGGCTCAGAGTGACTCTAGTCTCCAGCTGCCCTTCAACAGTGTCTGGGTGAACCGAGGAGGCAACTCCTGCCTGATGGCACCGGAGGTAAGCTGATGTCATCAGAGAACATCCAAAACAACAAGCGTTCTGTCTGCCTTGAATTCACAACACAACCCCTAAAATGTCCGGGGAGATATATAGATATTTATATATATATATATATATATATATATGTACATATTTTCTCTCTCCAAAGGTGGCCACCGCAGTCCCCGGCCCGGGTGTAGCCATTGATTACGGCAAGGCGGATGCCTGGGCTGTTGGGGCTATTTCCTATGAGATATTCGGCCTGGCCAATCCGTTTTACGGGGCCAGGGGGCTGGACAGCAGAAGTTTCCAGGAGAAGCAGCTCCCTGCCCTGCCTGCCAGTGTGTCTGCTGACATGCGCTTAGTGGTCAGGCTACTGCTGTGTAGGAACCCCAAAAAGGTGCCAATCAGTGTCATGTTATAAACCAAATGGTTTGAACCCTGGATGCTAATTTACCAATAACCCTTTTTCTGTTCTAATTGGCATTACTGGTTACTGGTTTATTATGTCAATAAGGCTACTCAGGGATTCTTGGTAAACGGCCAGTATACAACAGCTAAGCCCTGTGTCCTGGCACTTGTGTTGCGTTGTATCTAAGGACTGCCCTTAGACCACAGCCAATGTCATATTGCTTAAATACACTCAAATAACTATCTAGTCATATGTTATTATATGAGGCTTTACTTTAAACTAGGTTTTGATGAAAAATGTTAATACAATATAATTACTATGGCTTGTTTGGCGTGGAAGCTGCAACAGCATCTGAGATGTGCTTGTGTGCTGCAAATTCCACACTCATTACGATTTGTTTGTTTCTCTGCAGCGTCTGAGTGCCAGACTGGCAGCAAACATTTTGCATCTGAGCCTCTGGGGACGAAGGGCGCTGGCCAATCAAGATAGCGCTGGCATGAAGAAGCTAGCTGATTGGCTGCTGTGCCAGTCTGCCTTGGTGCTCCTGAGGGGCTGTGGTTCTAATGGGAACTCTGTGGAGGCGGAGCTACAGTGGTGTTTCCTTTCTAACCTTGACCTGGAAGATCTCAGATTGGCTGTCAGCTATCTGCTGTATGGACGGGAACAGGGCAGAGCTAGTATCATGTCTCTTTAGGTCCTCTCAGAACTTGTGTCCTACTACCACTTAGTGTGACACTTTGAGTTTGTCTGACTTTGCTTTACTGAATGTAGAGCCAGGGGTGTGAATGGAACATGGCCTTCTGGGAAGTTTTTGGGAAACCACCAATGTAAATAATTTAATGTACTTTATTCTATAGCAGAATTGCACTTGTCAAAAATGCTTATGGTCCCAATTTCCACCCCCGTCTACCAGCTGAGCAGAACATTTTCAGTAAACAAAATAAGCACTTTGAAATGTATGGTAAGAGATTCTATGGCAGGGCCTATTAACAGGAGGTTGGAAAGAAGACACCAGTAGCTTAGTGCTGGATGGGGGTTGTATTTTTATTTTTGGAATTGTTTGTACTTTGTCTGAATAGTACTTAGTCGTGTCACTGTTAAGGTTCACAATTTGTTTGTCCCAAAACTGTTTATCAATACGTTCTATGACAATCTATAGTTTAGACAGAAACATAGTTTCTGAGCATCTTTATGATTAACACTAAGACTAAGAAGTAGTCACTACTAAAGACATTATAAAGTGTCTAAATATTTTCACTCCCCAGACAGTCCTGATTTAATAAAAATACCAGATCAAACTGCATTTCAAATTGATGGTCAAAAGGTCTTTTATTTATTTTTTGGGGTCAATGTATTCATCAAATGCTTCATGAGACATTTGGAATTGGGCTGAGAATTATTTTTTATTGTGAGAAATAATTAGATAGCCTATGTAACCGTGCTATAAATTCTGGTCTAAGTGTGATGTGCATTTAAAATTGTGATTTGCCTTGTGTAATTTCATAATTAAATAAGATCCTTGATTGCTGCTCATATAATAAATAGATATTTAAAATACATTTCCCAACAGCCCCTTGTGTTGACTAAACACGTTGCGTTGACCAGTCACGGAGATAATCGATAGAATTTTTGTCGAGACTCCTTGTCTCCTCAAAATCCATTGGTGGAGAAAGTCAGTGGGGAAGACCTTTTTCTTTCTGATCTAGTGCGACGAAAACAATCGCGAGGTCTTCCCTGAAAAAAAAAAAAAAGCCAAAGAAAGGCGCTTGCATGAAGAGCGGTAAGACGTGCAACAAGAAGTTATCAGAAAAATCGGTTCAACATTTGTTACAATTACTTACAATGATTTTGTCTCTTTTAAAAAACGTTAGAAATCGTACTGAAATTCGAGGAGCATTACGTTCATGCTTAAAAAACACAAATACATTTTCTGGACTTTCAACTGCAAGCACCGACTCATTTGACAGGCGACGTCCGGATATCACCCCCGCAAGAAAGTACACGGGAAAGCGCTACAATGTTCCCCCAAGTGCAGAATTTGTCGCTAGAGTCTCTGGAATTGCTACTATGGGCAAGTTACCTTATCAAGAGACTGCAAATGGGCTTGATGCTGCATTTATCGGTGTTCCAATAGATACTGGTACTTCCAACCGACCTGGAGCTAGGTACATTGCACACCCTTACCTAAACACACTGTGCTAATCCAATACTTTAAAATACTTTGTATATACTTGAAGTATTTGCAGAATATAGATATAAATGTTTTGTTCTATAATCATATTTCTGTTATGTTCTTAGTTATTTCATGTGATTGTTGTTCAGTCACTAGAATTGAGGACATGTGACATTGTGTGTGAAAACAACATTAAAAATGGTTTTGCACAGGTTTGGCCCCCGTCAGATCAGAGCCGAGTCGGCCATGTTAAGGGCCTACAACAGTGGTACCCGTGCAGCCCCATATGAGTCTCTAATGGTGGCTGATATTGGGGATGTCAATGTCAACGTGTATGATCTAAAAGACACCTGCAAACGAATCCGAGAGGCCTTCCGTTCAGTCCTGGCCACAGGCTGTATCCCTCTCACTATGGGTGAGGATGGTCGAGCACAAGAGTGGTTAGGAAAGAGATTTTGGAAAACATTAACTAACTGCACTTTTTTCGCCACAAAACATCTGGATTCTCATTGTGACTCATGGAATGAATGTTCATTGCACAATCTTATGAACCAGGCTTTAGTACAAAGGTTAGCTTTACAATGTTTTGGCATGACAATGACAATTCACTCAGTATAATTTACTTGATCTTTCAACAGGTGGTGATCACACCATAGCATACCCTATTCTACAAGCAGTTGCTGACAAGTAAGTACTTTACCTGCAGGCCTACGCATTATCAAATCTCAGTACAACTGGATACATTTTCACAGTCACTACCACAGATTAAAAAGACAAATTCATTTTAACCTAATATTCATTATCGATTTAAGTTTCCAGAACATTTTGTTCTATTGCAATTCGTTTCAAGAAACACCCCGCCAGGGATAAGATTCCACAGGCTCATTCTGTGTTATCAATGTTAGAGCATTGACGCATGCGTGTTTTGTTATTTTTTGCTGATAGAAAGCAGGCATAAGCGCTCGCACGCAGAAAAGTATCAATTTAATCCAACAAAATATAATTTAATGTTGTGGATAGGTACAATACAATTACAAATAGTACTTTATAGGCACCTCTAGTCCTGCATCAGGGAAGAGTCACTGGCTTGTTGTTGACTCTCTGTTGCGCACTTGTGCAATTGGGCTGTACGCTGCTGGCAATAAATAATAATAATAATAATACATGGGATTTATATAGCGCTTTTCAATGACCCAAAGACGCTTTACAAAAACAAGCAAAACAAAGAACACTGAGAAATAAAATATACAACAACAAAGGGGCTATGGGAAGGCTTGTTTAAACAGAAATGGCTTAAGGCGGAGGCGGAAGGTGTTAAGAGAGTCAGAGTCAAGGATGGATTGTGGCAGTGAGTTCCAGAGCCAGGGAGCAACCCTGGAGAATGCCCTGTCACCACAGCTCCGTAGCTTGGATCTGGGGATGATGAGGTGGCCTGCTGTACAAGAGCGGAGTGAGCGTGAAGGTTGATAGTGTTGAAGAAGGTCCGAGAGGTAGGGGGGAGCAAGTTTGTGGAGGGCTTTGTAAGTCAGGAGGAGTATTTTGTATTCAATGCGCTGTTTGACTGGGAGCCAGTGAAGCTCACAGAGGATGGGGGTGATGTGCTGCCAGGACTTTGAATGAGTAAGAAGCCTAGCAGCAGAGTTTTGAACCATTTGGAGCTTATGGAGGTATGAGGAGTTGATGCCGGACAAGAGGGAGTTACAATAGTCAAGACGGGAGGAGATGAATGCATGAATCAGAGTTTCAGCTGCAGGTGGGGGGAGGGAGGATTCGAGTTTTGCAATGTTACGAAGTTGAAAGAAAGATGATTTGACAGTCTGTTTAATGTGTTGCTCGAAACATAGGGTGGAGTCAAGGATGACCCCAAGGTTGCGAGCACAGGGGGAAGGAGAAACTACAGTGTTGTCAATGGTGAGAGAGAATGTGCCAGTTTTACTAAGGGTGGATTTGGTGCCAATGAGAAGAAGTTCTGTTTTTTCACTGTTGAGTTTGAGGAAGTTGTGATGCATCCATATTTTTATTTCAGAGAGACATGATTCAATATGGGCCAGAGGTGGGTTGGTGATAGATTTGGTGCTGAGATAAATCTGTGTGTCATCAGCGTAGCAGTGGAAATTAAGGTTGAAGTGGCGGAGGATCTGACCAAGGGGGAGGATGTAAATGATGAAGAGTAAGGGACCCAGAACAGAGCCCTGGGGGACCCCCTGCGTGACTGTAGATATATACTTCGTGACTGTAGATATAATACTTGGCCCTCATTCAGGGGGGTTGCGGTTGGTGGGTGTCCCTTTGGTTGATGCCTGGCAATGTGGCTGGATTGATTTCCTGCCTGTTGGGCCCTGTCCGGGGCCTCCCCCGGCACAGCCAGAAGAGGACTGGTCACCCCTCTGAGCCTGGGTCCTCTCTTGGTTTCTTCCAAAAATTCGGCCTTCTTAGGGAGTTTTTCCTAGCCACTGAAATCCAACACTACTGTTGTTTGCTCCTTGGGGTTTAAGGCCGGGTGTCTCTGTAAAGCACTTTGTGACAACTGCTCTTGTAAAAAGGGCTTTATAAATTGATTTGATGGATCACTATACTGAAAGCTTTGCTGTTCATAAAAGGAGATATGAACTGGTTGTTGTTGACTTGGGAATCTGCTCTCCTCAGTCGTGTATGTGCTGGTAAATACTTCCTTGTGGTGCATGCATTGTGATAAAAATAATAACTGCTTGGCGAGTTGTGGATTGGAGGACACATTTCGATATTTGACTCTCCCATATCAGCTGTGGAGTTGGAGCAATAATTTCCATAAAAAACATATTTAATAAAAAAGCTATATTGTTGAGAAATATTTTTGGTCCATTAGTGGACTCAATCAATGTCCAGGAAACAGAACTTGTGTGTCTTTTGTTTGTCAGACACGGGCCTGTGGGTCTTGTCCATGTGGATGCTCATGCTGACACCAGTGACGTGGTCCTGGGGGAGAAGATTGGCCATGGCACTCCATTTAGACGCTGTGTGGAGGAGGGTCTGCTGGACTGCAAGCGCGTTGTCCAGATTGGCCTGCGTGGCACAGGCTACTCTCCGGATGCCTACGAGTGGAGCCGGGCACAGGTACTGATCAGCACTGTGCTGTGGTCACAGAAATGCACAGTAGTTGGTAAAAAGACAAGCATTACATGATCTTTGATTGAATTCTGTGTGTGTGTGTGTTCTGTAGGGATTTCGTGTTGTTCAGGTGGAGGAGTGTTGGTTCAAGTCTCTGGCTCCTCTTATGGCTGAGGTCAGGACCCAGATGGGATCAGGTCCCGTCTACCTCAGCTTTGATATTGATGCTTTAGACCCAGCATTTGCCCCTGGCACCGGCACCCCAGAGATAGCAGGCCTCACACCCATACAAGTAAGAACATCTACTTGACTTGATTTTAGCTCAATTTGAGGAAGAATGTGTCAGGGATTGAGACTAATGTTGCCCTGGGGCCAAGTAAACTGCAGTCACACAGGATGTCTGCTCTGAGGTGGCCCCTTTGGGCAGATGATACACATTTACTAAAATCAACCAAATACTAACTATTCTAGTACTGATGTTTCTGATTCCATTACTATGTATGGAGACGGCTGCTGAAACTGTCTGTCTTGCTCTCTAGGGACTAGAAATCATCCGGGGCTGTCGTGGCCTGAACTTGGTGGGCTGTGATCTAGTCGAGGTGTCTCCACCCTATGACACCACAGGTATTGTACTAAGAACCCCTGCTAATGTCCCATTGTTTTACTTTTAACTGTGAATTTCCAAAACTGGTTTTCTCCTTTTTTGTAGGCAATACAGCCCTGACTGCCGCCAACCTGCTCTTTGAAATGATGTGTGTACTTCCGAAGATGAAATACTATGACTAATTTTATTCCTGCACGGTTGCACATTCTTCATTGAAAATATATAATCTACTGCACAACCACCAAACTGATTAATGACGTTAGGACACACAAGTACAACCAACATTTAAAAAGTACCCATGTCAAACAAGTCAGCTGATAAATCAGAGAAAATAGAATCAAAAATGTTTCTCTAACATATGAACATAAAGTATTTATTGCACACAGGAAGATAATTATGCTTTGTTACTTATTGATACATCTGCAAAATCTATTTTCTCAAGATTAACGAAATTTCTGACATAGTATCAGGGTTATATAATTCAGTAACAAAAACATGTTTACATATGGAACAATGAACAGTATTGGTTAATGTTATGACCACATTATTATAAATCCATGTTAAAAACAACACATTTTTTATTGGAGTTTAACTTAAATGTACAGACGACACAGTACAAAGATATACTATGTACAACAACATTTTCAGTGGCAAATCAACTGTTTTCATCAAGACAATCAATGTTTAATGTTAATTAAATTGGGTTAAGCACAATTGTTTTGTTTTCCTTTCTTTTTGCTCTTCCCTTATTTTTTTTCAAAATAGATCTAAATGTTGCATAAAATGTTAGTTCCCCAACATATAGTACACTTTCAGCGCTACATTAAGCCACTGGTCAAGATGTTGTGAAAAAAAATGTCTAGACAAATAGGAAAATCTTGCAAGCAGTGTAAAAATAGGCAAAAGAATGAGGTTATATCTGTTTTTCAATAATAGTCTGTCTAAACGAGTAAGGATGACCATGAAATATTAGCAGCCAGGGGAAAACGGAAGGCCTTGTAGTTACAGTATTCTGCGTAATGACAAATCTCAGTTCAGGAATTTAGTTTATGTATGAGGTCAAATTTGGTGACAAAAATAACACTAGTAGAGACATGCATCTCTGTTCACAGTACTAATCAATCACCATTGAGACAGTGAAGCAAATTTCATTGAACACTCTGATAGATTAGGCCTAAATATGTGAATAAGATGGATGATGGTTTAGAAAATGCAGGAATCAACTTGTTACCACAGTGATTCAGTTAGTTAATCTAGAGGTTGTAACAGCAGCAGATATTAGAAATAAGAAAATAAGAAATTACAGCATGCAGATGAAGGGATTTGAAAGGAAAAGCAATTCATGAATTGTTTAATTGTTGTTGCATTCAGATCCACAATACTCACTCTGTACACTCAGAAAACAATTTATTGATCCTACTTTAGAAACTACTTCTGTAACAAATAAATATATTAAGTGCAAAAAGGCAGCTCTAATCCAAGCAGAACATGAGGCAAACAGTTTTGAGGGCATATGAATGTAGTCTAGTTGTCTCAATCAGCCAAAACAACAATGCTATTGAAACTCATTTCTTCAAACCATGTTCCAGTGCATGCACTCAAAACATTCAGCAGTCATCTTGGCTTGTAGACACAGATTGCTTCAGTACGTGACCGTTTTGACCCGGATCCTGACTTGGGACGTGTGCATGCAATGCATTAAAACTTCTGAGCATATCTTCTTTTGGATATTTTCCACATCAATATAATTGACACAAACGCCCACAAGGGTTTTGCACGCCAGACATGCCCTCCGGTAGGATTCCTATTTCGGGGCTGTTATCTTGTCAAGGCCAGGCCAAGCAGGGATGTAGTACCTGGGCAGAGTTCCTTCCAACAGCCTCTCCATCCACAGCCCAAGGCGGTCCAGTTTATGGTGGATCTGCAGAGTGGCGGTGGAGCGAGACCGGGGGTTAGCTTTGCTTGGTGGGTGGTCCTCCCTGGAGCTGGACCTGGACCTCCTCCCTCCCCCTGTGACTCCCCCAGGCCCCTCCTCCTCAGAAGACTTCCCATCGAGGTCCTCGCCGGTGTAAACGGGTCTGAACAGGCACAGGTACTTCTTATGGCCGTTGAGCGCCAGGACGTAGCCCGTGTAGTCCATCTTCTGGCGGGCACCGTCGTCCTCGTCGGTGTCTATCTGCATGGCGTCCTGGGCGAACTCAAGCAGCGTTTCCATCCATGCACTGTGCTTGTCCACGTTCAGGAAGGAAAAATGTAGTGTCAGGCTCCTAGGAACAAAAGAAAAGCATTGGGGTGTTATCAATCAACGGACGGGTTCTATTGTGAGAATATCGCGTGAATGTGCGCTTTAAGGTAATCAGCTTTACACTGTATACATTCTATCAAAGCTTGAGACTGAATTTAGCCAATTGGCTTATAGTACTCTGTTGAATTCTGGGTAGTTACGTTCCCTGTATAAATTAGTGTGTATAGCCATTTCCTAACTGAGATCGATTTGAATACCAACGAGACTACATTTACTGCGATAATAAACAATTTAATCAACTCCTTTGGGTCCCGGGTACATTTGTGACCACTATGTGTAACAGCTGTATTCTTATACTATCAACTCTTCTAAAACAGCAGTTCAGTTTTCCAACCCAAACCCTGTGGGACCGTGCCCTCACCCGGTAAAAGAGTAGACTTCTTTGGCAAACTTGCTGAGCAGAACGTTCTTGGTGGCGTCGGTAAGCACCAGAACCACGTTCATGTGGCCCGGCCTCAGCTTCACCAGGTTACTGATGTAGGTGATGTCCGTCAGCTCCGTCACCTCCACAAAGTTCTTCTTCGGAGGGCGACTATAAATTATACAAATATTAGTTTTTTTTTTTTCAAGGTCAGTGTACCGTCACTTCTTACTGTACATGCTGTTTTTCAATTGACAGTTTAGAATTAGGTAGAAGAATTAGGTAGGGATGGATGGAGAGGAGGAATCGTGGTGATGGTGTTGGACCAGCAGGGAGATGGATGGAGGAGGAGGAATAGTGGTGATGGTGTTGGACCGGCAGGGAGATGGATTCATGGAGGAGGAATAGTGGTGATGGTGTTGGACCGGCAGGGAGATGGATGGTGGAGGAGGAGGAATAGTGGTGATGGTGTTGGACCGGCAGGGAGATGGATGGAGGAGGAGGAATAGTGGTGATGGTGTTGGACCGGCAGGGAGATGGATGGAGGAGGAGGAATAGTGGTGATGGTGTTGGACCGGCAGGGAGATGGATTGATGGAGGAGGAGGAATAGTGGTGATGGTGTTGGACCAGCAGGGAGATGGATGGAGGAGGAGGAATAGTGGTGATGGTGTTGGACCAGCAGGGAGATGGATTGATGGAGAGGAGGAATAGTGGTGATGGTGTTGGACCAGCAGGGAGATGGATGGAGGAGGAGGAATAGTGGTGATGGTGTTGGACCGGCAGGGAGATGGATTCATGGAGGAGGAATAGTGGTGATGGTGTTGGACCGGCAGGGAGATGGATGGTGGAGGAGGAGGAATAGTGGTGATGGTGTTGGACCGGCAGGGAGATGGATGGAGGAGGAGGAATAGTGGTGATGGTGTTGGACCGGCAGGGAGATGGATGGAGGAGGAGGAATAGTGGTGATGGTGTTGGACCGGCAGGGAGATAGATTGATGGAGGAGGAGGAATAGTGGTGATGGTGTTGGACCGGCAGGGAGATGGATGGTGGAGGAGGAATAGTGGTGATGGTGTTGGACCGGCAGGGAGATGGATTGATGGAGGAGGAGGAATAGTGGTGATGGTGTTGGACCGGCAGGGAGATGGATGGTGGAGGAGGAATAGTGGTGATGGTGTTGGACCAGCAGGGAGATGGATGGTGGAGGAGGAGGAATAGTGGTGATGGTGTTGGACCGGCAGGGAGATGGATGGATGGAGGAGGAGGAATAGTGGTGATGGTGTTGGACCGGCAGGGAGATGGATGGAGGAGGAGGAATAGTGGTGATGGTGTTGGACCGGCAGGGAAATGCACACGGAGCTGAGTGTTACCTCTAAACCACGTCTCCAAGCTAAATGATACCAGTATTATATGGATTACACAACTAAACTGTATTTTCCTAAAATTCTTAAAATATTGTGTTCATTATATTTCAGGCACAACTTGAATCTTTTCACTGGAACTTATATTATTAATGTAGTCTTGCCTTGAGGTGTTACTGCTACTCGGTGACTCATTTTCTGCCTTAGTTCCATCTTTGGCCTTTGATTTGGTTTTGCCATCTTCACTGGAATCACTGAAACCAAACCAAGTGCAGAATGATAAGTGTGAACAAGCACTTTCCAAAAGGTAACGTGTTTAAGCTGGACAGTGGAATACCTGGTCATCTAACTTACCTAAAAGCCTGAACCACCACAGTGCCAAACAAAATGAATAAGGCCGAAAATATCAATGACAGGAGTGGCATCATCTCACGCCTGCAAAAAAACAGATATCTCAATACAAAGGAGGGATAGCACTAAAACCCGGGTTATGAAATAAAATGGCAGTTGACGACTGCAACATCAAGCAACTACTGAAGAACTATTGTTATATTGAAAAAATGTATGTTATTTGTAACCAATTACAAAAGATATACCTGCAAACTTGTTTCAGAGGTAACTCACCAATTATTGTGAAGAATATCGTCAATGATTTCAGTGAGATAATCATAAGCTGAATATATCCATCGAACAAGAAACATCTGGAATAAGAAAGTGACATTCTTAACCAGAAATATATCTCAACCTGCTATAATTTGTACACTTTTACAGAGGTACAGTTCATATAATCTATGGATTTCCCATGAGAGAAATCCCTTTTTGTGCATTTGGAATATTTCTGGGATCCTTTATTTTACCTCATTAAACACGGGAAAAACACATTACATGTTGCATTTCAATATTTGTTCTGTATATTTACTGGTTAACTGGTCAATAATATACATTCACACGAACATGCAAACTGTGTTACCTAGCATACAAATTAAAAACCATTGCAGTTTCAGAATCCTACAAAAGAACATTCCAGCAAGTCTTATCTCTGGACACAGTAGTAATTACTACTATATTACCCTGGCCCTTCAGAGACTATAAAGTAGGGCAGCCCTCTTTTACATGCAGCACTGTTCAGTAGTGAGGAAGTCAACTCACAGAGGCAAACTCATTGTTGAGCTCCGGCAGCATGGCGTCGTAGTTAAGGATGGACGGGTCTTTCAGCAGCCTCTCCAGCTCATCCAAGAGATGTCGTTTGTCATCATCAGTACCATTCCAACTACCTGCCAACTTGAACAGGACTTTACCTGCCGCATTTCGACGCTCCAAGATCAACACCTGTAGAGTGACCACACCAGCCACACATGATGTTATACAATATATAGTATTGGGGAAAGGGATTTTGGAAAGATGCTTCTGATTAAATTACTGATAGTGCCCCTACTTGACCTAAAGAAACGCCGTAAATATCGAAGCAGAGCAAATTATCAATGTTCAAATTTTTTCTGTGGCTCTCCACTACAGCTTCATTGCTCTGTTATATCGGAAATGCACCTGTGGTGTTGGGAGCGGTGTACTGTCCTTGGTCTTGAGCAGAGTATCACACAGTGGTTGCTGCAGCCTTTGGTAAATGTAGGCAAATCTCACAACTTCTTTAGTGTTGGCGGAGGCAAATGAGAGGAAGGCCTGGTTCCCTATAGCAAAGGCCTCCTCGTCACCAGTGATCAGCAGGACACAATACCTGGAAGACAGATGACGCGGGCATATTGGGAACTTCATAGAGCGTGACTGACACTTTTAGAGGATCCTGGCACTTCTACAATGATGTCACCTGGTTGTTAAGAAATGGTCTTTTCCCAAATACAGGGTATGTTCACACGAGGGAACCAAAGGAATGTCTTACTTCCTGCGTCGGTGGAACTGTTTCACTGGACAAAGTTCATCAAACAGCTTCTGATTCACCAATCGAGGGACAAGAAGAAACTTGTTGTTCAGAATAAATTCATCAATAATTTGCTTTTTCATCCCTTTAGCCTAGAAGAGAAGACCAAAAAGAGATGTTAATTCAGTATCAATAATATACAAACAACAGACATTTCAGATACCATTTAGGTGTTTAATTAAACTGTTTAGAGGGAAATTTAATTTAAGCGTTCAGGGGGGAATTAAGAGGATCCACAGTAGACAAGTTCAGTCAACATTTCGTACCTACCTGTATAATGTCTGCAGGCTTGTCTGTACTTTCTTTAAAGACCAGCATGGTTGGGGCGTAGGTGTTAATGTTAAACTGCTTCAGTAGGTTGGCTGTCTCTGACAGACCCTGGTCCACATACCCAAACTGAACATAATCCTTATAGGCAAATGCAGTCAGCTACAGAGGATAAGAGGAAACAAAACCAGAGAACAAGTATTTGAAAGCTGGTGCAGATGGCCTACGCTCCAAGACGGGAAAAAAGGCAGACCAGGTCTCTCGTGGTAGACAAAACAAATGTCAGAGTAATTAGTCTAGACCTTAGATAACGGCTTACCTTGTACAAGAGTGGGACTACGGGCACTTGGTCAAACAGAAGCACGTGCGGCTTGTTCTGCTCATGCCAGCTGTTCAAAAATTGAAAGTTGTTCCTGTCTGTAACCTGAAATAGCATTTTTACTATTTAGTCAATAGAATTGCTGTGACGCCAACAGTGGTGACTCAAGAAGAAGAGATAAAATCTGCCAAGGACATATCGTTTGTTTACCTTCTCAACCAGCCTCTGAGGGAGAAGGTCCTCCACAAACTGCCTTAGGTGCTCCTTCACCACAGCATAGTGGAAAAATGCCACTTTACCGTTGATGACCCCCAGTATGGATGGGGTGCGGTGAGCACCAAGATGATTGGCCAGACGTCTCTCGTAGCCAACATCCACCACACCAATCCCCACACCTAATACACCAGTTGTACAGATAATCAATACAGGTTATTTCCCCTACTGTACTTGAATGCACTACAGTTGGATGCACTGGCTGTATGTCACTCTGGATACGAGCATTTGCTGAATGAGTAAAAATCCAATGTGGAAGGTGAAGTGTAATTTGTGTAATGCATTTAATCATTTCCTACCCAAAGCCTCCAGCTCCTTTACAACCTCTTTCCAGACTGGCTCGATGTGGATGCAGCTGAAGCACCAGTCTGAGGTGATTTTGATCAGGTACGGCCTCTTGAAGCTGTCAGGCACAACGTCATTCACATACTGGTTGAAATGCAGAACGTACTTGCTGTCGGCAAACTCCCGGCTGCCCTTGTTGTTGAATGGGAAGTGGAAGAAGGACTCGTCAAAGTAGAAATGGTCGTGGCGATGACCATGGTGACCACGCCCATAAGGCTGGGTGTCATCAGTCTGGCCGTACCGGTCGTAGTTGGCTCTTTTCTCCTCGTTGGATAAGATCTGAAGGAGTTTGGGTGGGAAGCACACCGTCATTGTTACTGGAGGGTAGAGCATTTCCACCAGAATACAGCACCACATGCTGATATTGTTATGCTGATAAATACTGGAAAATCTTTACCTCGTAAGATTTGGTAATCTTAATGAACATGTCTTCGGCCCCTTCATTTTTGTTTTTATCAGGATGCCTTATAGAAACAAAGGAAAGGCAAATTATCAATGCGCCACGCCATCTTGTAATAAGTCAACCATGCTAATTACAAGCAAAGTAGTTCACACCCTTTGTGTTGGTTGTTTGGCAGAACTGTATACTACAGGTACAAAACCCCCAAAAATACTTTATTGTTCTATATGGGTTCATAATGCCAATAAGGTACCACTGGGCTGGTGGTATATGGCCAATACAGCATGTCTAGTGGCTGTCTCCAGGAATATCATGCTTTGTTTCAAAGTAACTGTCCATCTCCTATGTATATCGGGCATTTATCACACTATCTTGTGCATTAAGCCTATTGCTTAAATACATCCACTAAATCCTGACACCCAGAAATATTAAGTGAAACATGTTCTTACCATTCCCTAGCTAGCCGTTTGTAAACTTTCTTGATTTCAGCTTGGCTAGCACTTTTGGTCACTCCAAGAATTGTGTATGGGTCAACCTCACTGGCGGTCTCCACTGAGCCACCCAGAAGAAGCAGGCTGACAAGTGCTATACCAGAAAATGTAAAAATTATCCTTGTTCTTCTTGCCATGTTCTCCGTCTGGGGAAAAAAATAACAACACAACAGGAAGAGTTAAAAGAGCTACAGTAATTTGCATGTCTGATTGGATGAGTAGCCATCAATTCAATTTAATCTGCATTGCATTGGTAAGATTTTAAGGATAACCAATGGTCGACCTACAAATAAACAGACCCAACTAGAAAACCATCTCACATATGTACCAGGTGATGGCTTCATAATTACGAGATGCGAGATAAAACTAGAAAAAATGTATTACTTGGCCAATGACTTGAATTAAACACCTTTCAATCAATATAACGTTGTTGCTAGCCAGCTAGGGCTAGCTACACAGTAACCTTTTCAAGATAGCTTGTTAAAGATTATGCACGCACCACAAAAATCTGGTTGGATCAACTGCTCTTCTGCCACATTCCTCTATCTGAAATAAACTTTCGCTGCTTATGTACACATGAAAACCTTGTAAAAAGTGTAATTTACAGCATAGCCCGAGCTCTATAAATATAGCCTATCCTTCCTCCGTAGTTCAACGATAACCTGCTCTGGGAGTGGGACTGGTGACTTTTCCTAATTCCGCCTGTCTCTTCTCTCTACTTGCCTCCGGTAAACCTATTGGAGTAGAATGTAAGACAGGCGGGACTTCTGGCTTCCAATCCAATTGGTTGTGAGAAGGAGAGAGGCGTGAGGATGCAAACAGCTCAGAAAATTTAGCTGCTGGACCAGAAACGTGAAAAAGCATTGTGGGAGTTGGAGTATGTACAATCTACCAAATCAAGAGCTAGTATGATGTAAACAAGGAAGTCGGCAAGGAAATAGAAAAGGAACACTCGGAGCGGGTAAATAAATATATGTTTTTCAACATGGCTTGACGTTATAATTATTTGTAGCTATTCATTTTATTTACATTTCTGACAACTGTACTCGAAATGTCGGATTCTGGGTTTTGAAAAGACGTCGGTTGGTATTGTCTGCAGTAGCTAGCTGTAGCTGGCTCATTCTTCTTAAATACTTTTGTTATTGATTTGTCCCACAGGACTTAACATCTCTGATTTAAATAAGATGCGGTGTCTTTCACAATAAAAAAAAAATCACTGTGAACGTAGATGTTATGCCACCGCATTTACATTTTACCCCAATCCAAGCTATATACTTCGTTTATTCATACTTCTTTGGGGAGAAATAAGCCGTTAATGAATTCAAAATATTCCTTTTTTTCTTTAAATATCTATAATCAAATACTTTTTGTAGGATGGTCATTGTATGCGTTATTGTTATTATATTTAAGTTGTACTTCCAGTCACGGATTTCACTTTCCGTGACGTTTTGTTGTTTTGTATTGGTTCCCACTTTAACTTTGGTTTATCAGTTAGCGCAATCTCGATCACCCACAGAGCTATGGCTAATTTATGATCCATGTATAAAAAAAAAATACATGAGCTTGATCATTAGGTTTTTGAAAATGTTATGACAATTACCAATTTAAAAGCCTATACCCTAATTTGGAATGCAGCTTTTGTTGATGTAATGGCAAAACATTAATATGATCTTGTATCCAAGTGAAAACAAAATGTATAATTTTATCTAAAAATATATAAAAGAAAAAATGAACAGCAAGTCTGTTTGGATACGTGTCTATCAATATTACACACCTGGATTTGTGTTGGGATATAGGCTCATCAAAAACACATTTCCTGTTTATACATGTATTCCATTTAATACACACTTTCTAGGATAAATAAAAGCACCCCTAAATATAAGCGCACATCGTATTGTTGATGTTAGAATTTATCTATGTGCGTCACTGTATGGCTGCCGTCTGCTCGAAACTCTAACATCAGTGTATTTGCATATTTTTTGTTGTTAGATAAAGCAGAAGTTGACATTCCATTTTACCTTATGTACAATTGGACAATACAGTGGAATAAGCCTAGCCTTGTACTGGGGCTGCCTTTTAACTACCATGAAAATACAAAAAGTATTATTGTGAAGTGGGACTGATTT
Organism: Esox lucius; assembly: GCF_011004845.1. NCBI lineage: Eukaryota > Metazoa > Chordata > Actinopteri > Esociformes > Esocidae > Esox > Esox lucius. The sequence continues at coordinate 26,923,463 of NC_047580.1, read as the reverse complement.
GCACACGTCTTTCGCTAAGAGAATAATTACAGATCTCCTGTTCCATGTGTTCTGAAAGCCTACAGAATGGAGAAAAAACACAGAAATATTCTCCAATGCAATCGAGTCAATCTTGTGAAGGCACTGGACCCATCAGATATGTTTGACAGACTCCTTTCAAAAAGAATTTTTACTCAGGATATGATCGATGAGATTAAGGTAAGGTTTTATTTATTAATTCCTATTTCCCTAAGGATGTTGACTGGGAGTATATTGTCATTTCCCCCTGGATCTTTAGTGAGCACAGAGTCAGGACAACTATTATGTCCATCATACAGATAGCAATTTCCAGGCCATTTGGAAAGTTTTAGACCAGAGGTAAGAGTGCCCTCTTCTAGCCCTAACACTTCTAGCAGCCCCAAACCTGCTTAGCTTCAGAGGCCAGACAGAAGTGAGATTCAGGCTGGTATTTATTTTCGGCTACTGTTATTGTATTTCCTGACAGAATCTAAATTCATGATAAACATCGCCATTGTGCACGGCGATGTTGGTTTGTTGGACTGAACAGTTTCAGTTCTCACAGCCCATGTCCTGTTCCTCTATTTCAGAGCTCAGGGACAAGACGAGATCAGGTCAGGCAGTTGGTTCAAGACCTGGAGACCCGAGGGAATCAGGCATTCCCAGCTTTTATAGAGTGCCTTCATGAGACAGGGCAACATAACCTGGCAGATATCCTTCTGGGTGGTGAACCACAAATCCGGCCTTTACCCATCCAGTCCCGGCCCATTGTTAGGCCATTGCCAGTTTGTGAGTATGCCTGTTTGGTAATTAACTACAATATCGGTCTGTACAACCTGCTCTAGATTTTGCTTTATTTTGACAGACTCTCCTATGGACATCAACAAGCCTGTCTATCCAGCTCAATCAGTTACATTGACACCGACCCCTCCTAGCTATCCAGCTCATTTGTATCAGCCGCTGACCACCTCTCCCAGCCTAGGTAAGGGGCCTGATACTTTCTCAGTGAGGATTGTTGTGTATTTCAGAATATTGAAGCGTTGATGTTGTGAGACGTTTTACAGCCCCAGACATGGAGAATGGAAAACCCAGGTCTACAGAGAGAGTTAGACGTGACAGTATTCAGGTAACTTATCTTTTATTGTGTCTTTTTTAATGTAGGTTACATTACGCATCAGTTCTTCATTGTAGTTATATGTATCTGGGAAATTATAACTATAAATTCACATATCTTGGGTTGGAGCAACTATCTAACCGGATAAACATTTTATGGATAAACCTTTATGGTTTGAATATGAATTCCTTCATAATTCAAATACTGTTGAATCAATGCAAGCTTTTCTTTCATGTTCTGTCAGAGTTATAAAATGGATGCCAGCCCATGTGGACACTGCCTGATCATAAACAATGTGGATTTTGAGCCTCTGTCAGAGCTGAGTAATCGCACAGGGTCGAACATAGACTGTGACAAGCTGGAGAGAAGATTCAAATCCCTCAACTTTATTGTCCTTGTCAAGAAAAACCTGAAAAAGAAGGTGAGGGTTTCCTAAGCTACCCTCCTGTTTAACCTCCTAGTTAACCTAGTTCAGTTAATATCTATCTGTTTAAGTTGTTTAACCTCCTAGTTAACCTAGTTCAGTTAATATCTATCTGTTTAACTTGATTCCTGGGCTGGCCAATTGATATAAAGCTTATGGAAATCAATATTTTTCAGCAAATTATGCAAGAGTTATTGGCTTTGTCTGAGAAGGATCATTCACAATTTGACTGCTGTGTGGTGATCATGTTATCTCATGGCACAGAGGTAAGACTTCTTCTGTCCTTTTTCAAATGCATAGGGGGATATGGGCATTTGGGTGTTTTCAGAAAACTATTATTCAACTCCTTTGCTTGTGTTCAGGTTAGTCACAGTCGCTTCCCCGGAGCCGTACATGGAGTGGATGGGCCCAGTGTGCCAGTTCAGTTGATCACCAATTACCTTAATGGTAAAAATTGCCCTTCTCTACAGGGCAAGCCCAAGCTGTTCTTCATTCAGGCTTGTGGTGGAGGTAAGACACCTGTACTACAGTAGATGCTTACACTTAGTTATTACTCAGTACTGCTTTTGCAGCCCTGTCACAACAGTGTTAGGGAGGTGATGGGATAAAGGTGCTTACACTGGGTGTCATCTCCAACAGTGGAGGAAACTAGTCTCTCTCTGACACACTGGATTCACGTTTGAGAAACCTAGAGGGGTTAGAGTCAAGGTTATTATGTAGATGGAATGTTGTTACATCCATCAACCTTTGCTCGTTGTGTTCACTGTCTATATCTCATTGCATGAATAATGTTCTGTCCGTTGTGATCTGGCAGGCGATAAAGACACAGGCTTTGAGGTGTCTCCCGATGAGGCGAGTTGTATTATGGGAGGACCGGACGATGAGTCAGACGCCATGCCCTTGTCCTCCAGCAGTGACTCTTTGAGCACTCCGTCTGACGAGCTAGACGCCCGAGCCACTCTGCCTACCCCCAGCGACATACTAGTGTCCTACTCCACCTTCCCAGGTGTGTGTGGAGCGGGATGTGTGTGTCCCCCCGCATTCCCAAGTGCAGCACAGCTTTCTGGCGGTCAATCCCACAAGCCCTGATGACTGTCTTTGTGACTGGTTACAGGTTACGTCTCATGGAGAGATCCATGGGCCGGTTCCTGGTATGTAGAGACACTGGACAAGATCTTAGAAGTGAATGCTGCCAATCTTGACCTGGCCACCATGTTAATGCTTGTGAGTTTCAGGCATTTTAATGCCTACGAAAATTACACTGAAGAAAAAAAAGGAATTACAAAGCCGTATTTACTTTTTTTGCCACGCCAATCCTATTCTCTTAAGAAACGTTCAATTATGTTTTTTGTGTTTGTATCCAGGTGAATAATGAAGTTTCGCAAAACTCAGCCAAAGGCCTTTACAAGCAGATGCCTGGTTCATTTAATTTTCTACGCAAACATCTCTACTTTCAAGCCCAACCCTGCCAATGACCCATCCTGTCATGACAACGCAGTCCTATTATCCACCTGTTTGTATGTGAGTTATCTGGAAACTGGGCTTGTTTGTACATTATTATTCATTTATACAGTTTGTTTGTTCAATATGATATGATCATTTTGTATCTGTAAAATGGATTGTGAGAAATTGTGTCAAAAATGTATTTTTGCGCAGATATTATGTTCTGATCCTTCCACAACAATTCTGGGAAGCATGCAGTTTATTTGGCTTATAAGTGGTGATTAACTTGACATGGGGGCGTAGGTGCACCGGGAGGAGCTTGATGCTCCATTCCAGTAATTAATGAGGGTCTTATTCTAGTGACATGATTGATGCTTGGCTACCATTTGAAAAACGAAGTAAATAAAATGTTTTTTATTTAAAATGTCATGATGTAGTTTGCCAGCACTGTATTTCCATGGGCTATTTGCACATTCCAAGACCAGGGGGGGCACAATGGCCATTTGACCCAATTGTTTTATGACAAATCTGCCTATAGAGATGAAAATGCCCTGTTTTTCCACTGCATTTTACATTTTTATTCAACACATGGAAACCTATGTGGAAAAGTAGGTTCAGAGGAAACACCACTAGTGGGACAATGTATGTATTTTCTTAAGTTTCTCACTTGGAATTGTGGAAATCTTGATATTCTCAGGACATGTTTGTATTTTTATGTGCCCTTAAACAACAATGAATGTTTGTTCTTTATATTTCTTGTATTTACATTATATTTCTTGTTTGAGCTTACAATATTGCAAAATCATTGTGGCAAAAACAAAAAGTGAAAATTAATGGTTTAGGAGAATGGAACTTTGTGACAACTGCTGTTGTAAAAAGGGCTTTATAAATAAATTGATTGATTGATTGATTGAATATCAGCACGATTGTTGTCTATACTAATGGTCAGAAAATCCAAAGATTTCTGTTTGTTTAGTGATGTTTATTTTTTTACATTAATGGGTTTTCAAAGGGTATTCTGTTTCTGGTTGTATTTCTATACTATTTAAAAAAAAATAAAAAAAAATAACGACTTCTAAAATGTTCAGTGTGTCTCAATCCCCACATCTGGAGTTTAAATCCGTTGAGGATTTAATAATAAACAAATGTGTTTAATAATATTTGATACTGTATTTATATTAGCAGAACGATTAAGGTATTCCTAATGAGAGAGAGTGTTTGTAGGAGGTGTGTCTGTAACTATAGTCAAGTGTTGTCCATTGCCAAAATGTACAGAAGCTTAAAAGCCCAATGCAAAAATATACTTATTGGCAATATTTTGTGAAAGAACATATGGCACAGAAAACGTTCAGTCAATGAATGGTGTGTACAATTATGTACACATTGTACACGGATGCCTCCTCCATAAACTTCAGATATCCCTTTAATCTCCGTTGTTTTTAGTTTTAGTTTTTAGTTTTTCAACACCTCACATCTGGAAAAAAGATCCATCATCATTCAACCTCAATAGCAATTCAAAAGCATTATAGAGGAATATTTCCATAAAGAATGTGTTTGTCTTATGTTTTGAGTGTTTATGTTTTATTTTTATGTTTATATTTCTTTTGGTGTGCTTCCCATGCTTTCTTTTTATTTTCAACTTGGATCATTGCCAGGCTCATTCCCAAAAAAGACTTGATCTCAGCATGACTTCCCCTGCAAAAAAGAAATGTTAATGTTCACTTTTGACATTGAGGTTGGTGTTTTGCAGGTACTATTTAATACAGCTGCCATTTGAGGACCGGTGTCTGTTTCAGAAACTAGACACTAATGTATTTGTTCTGTTGCTCAGTGGTGCACCGGGGCCTCCCACTCCTCTTTCTATCCAGGTTATAGCCAGTTATTGCTGCTCTGTGAATGGAGTAGTCCAAAGCGTTGTACAAAATGTTCAGTTTCTTGGCAATTTCTCAAATGGAATAGCCTTCATTTCTCAGAACAAAAATAGAGTGACAAGGCCCACAATACTGCCCTTGGGCATGCCCCCCTCAGGGACATCACAACCATCTAGCTCGTTGTCGCAGCCCTTCTAGCTGCCATTGTCCACATTCCCATCCGCACTTCAACGAATCCCCAGACTGTCCTGTTCTAATAGGCAAACCTGTTCCAAATCTTCCGATTCCTGGGTGTATAAATGTTCCTCTCTCTCTTTTGTTTCTGTCCTGTGTTGATGAAGTGTCACTGAGTAGCCTTAGCTTGTCAGATTCTTTGTTTATGTTCCTACAATACGCAGCAGTTGTACGTTTTGTCATTCATCATTATTTTCACCCGTCAGGAAGGAATGAATCGCTCACCTTCACCAACCCTGCATTTGGTTCCTCCTTCACACTCCTCCCGTGACACTGACAAGTTTCAGAACAAACGTATTGGTTCCTGGCTATTTTGAGCTTGTAATCAGATGCTTCAGATTCTCGGCGTCTTAAGAAGGCCAGTTTTATTGCTTTTATTAAAACAACAGTTTTCATCATTGATAATTGAAAAATTTCTCAAACGATCAATAAGCCTTTTAAAATGATATACTTAGATTAGCAAACACAATGTGCCATTGGAACTCAAGACTGATGCTTGCTGATGATTTCTTGCATAAACAAGGACATTTCCATGTGTATGTTCATGCGATATTGGAGATTTTATATAATAATTTTTTCAAATTATTGGCACACACCTCTTTGAATGTGTTGATGTTGTTTTGTATCAGGTATTATGTTTAGATGGATGGCAAAAATAGAAAAAAATAGGTCTTAACACCACCAAATATGGATATTGTGAAGGGTTCTGAATACTTTGCCAAATCCACTGTATATGGTTATCATTTTACACTAGAGCAATTATCAGTTAGGGACAGGGGCGACTGGTCAATAGGGGCACAGCCCAACCTGTTGTCAATAGAAAGAACTGCAACAAAATTATGTTATTTTTATTTCTCAAAGATTACTTCCTATAATTTATTATCTATGAATATAGCATCTTCCTAAATTGCATATCATTTGTGTTAGGATTTTATTTAATGTTCATTGGTCCCTGACTTGCTGCATCAGACTGCGTTCTGCCATTTCGATTTTGCAGTAGTAGGCCATATGCTAAGCGTGAATGTAGGGCTAGCCCCTCTCTCACAATGCAATGTGAGACAATGCAATACCATGAGTCTGGCCCGACTCAACGCATTGGCCATGTTGTCCATCGAAAGCCAGCTGATTCAACAGCTACATGACTTAATTCCCAAAGTCATCGAAAAGTTTGCCCAGAGGAAGGACCGCCGTGCCACCTCTCTCTTCAAGTGAGCCCTCAGCCTTGGTGAGTGAATGCATATTTTATCATCTTCCCTTTGTGGTGCTGGTCCGTGCATCTGTCATATTTTTGTGCTGGATCGATTGATATAGATGGTGACGAGTGTCAGTGTTTCCATGCTTATCTATTATCTATTGTTGTCTGGGTATTGCCCTGTAGGCACATTTGTTCTGAGCTTGATTGCATTCCTAATTTAGGTTTGTAAATGTGACAGTGGTAATTTTACATGTGTGTGAGAGGGAAGGAGATCAATTACACAAGGTCTCTCCCTCTCTCCAGTGTGTGTACTACAACACCTGGTAGAAGCAAGCCACTCTGTCGTTAAAAGTGTTTTGTGGATCCACCCTGTTTTTTGATGTGTTAAATAAACACATCAGTAGCAAGAGGGAGTTTTGTAGCTTTACAGCTATATGTATACTATATTTTGAAATGGTTTGTGCCCCGCCAATTTTTTACATATAAAAACGCCACTGGATAGGGACAATCACAAAGGTGTAAACATTTACCCAGGACATCAGAGTATCAAACATTAGTCAATGTAAAAAACGTATGTTCTACTATTAAACCATTGAAAATAAGGTTGCATGTGTATATGCAAGGGTTTGTCTTATAAGCATTTGTACGTGCATTTAAAAAAAAAAATACTTTAGATAAATATCAGCTCAATATTTGGCAATGACTGATTAGATATTGTGTTCAGATATTGTATTTTTATAAATGGTTTATAATGCATTTACAAATAAAAAAAATAATCCTTGGTAATCAAAACCCCATTACAAATGTAAAATGTTTAGTGGTATTATTACTTGGACCATAAATAAAATATACAAACATGTTTTTTGCTGTTTGCAAGTTAATATACTTGTAAATACATATCTCTTGTTAAGAATATGAATGTTGTTGTAGCCTTTGAAAGAGAGAGTGGAAAAATAACGGAATTAACTGCAGCTGAAATGCCAAGGTTAATTCAATTTAAACTCTTAATTAACAGCAGCTGCCTCTCAAAACCTTTCACAGAGATTCATACTCGGTACCGGTTATGGATATGAATAAACAAAACATATATCCACCCTAAGTAAATGCTGTTCGTAAGTATTCTTGGGATGGACGGATCATGGTTTTGAAAATGACTAGATCTTGCCTACTTGGATCAGGCCTGAAAGAAACGTAGACACACATTTGGGTTAATGGACGAGAAAGCTGTCATGTATTGTTATGTAATGCATGCATATTGACAGTTCAGTATTGTTAAGTAATTCAAAAACAGCCAACAGAGGGCGCCGATTTCTCTAACATTAAGGTAAGACAAAGTCAATGGAACTAACATTTCACCTAGTGCTACGACCTGCAGTAGTGCGAACTAGAATGTACATTGCATAAAAGGTGAAGTCGTAAACACATACATCTGATATAAAAACATAGCGCTTCCCCCAAAACGCTTTTGGTTTGATTAGAGGTGATGCATGACTAAAGTCGACGATACACGATATACACCTAATATGAGGCCTAAAATATCTTCCTCGTGTACTATTTTGTGATAAATGAAGTCTTAAGTTAGCATCTGTGCGGTACTTAAACATGTGTTTGTGGGTAGTCAAATTATTAATCGAATATATGCATTCGTCAAATGATCAAATTTTACGAGTATGCGAACAAGTAGATAGTGCTTATAATTGCCAACTACATCATGCCACATCGTGTTTATTTAACCAGGTAGCTGAAGATGAGCTAGGTGGCGTCTCCTAACGGAGCCTATCAGCAGCAGCAGCAGCACTCCCTGAATTCCATTCCGCCTTTTACTCGGGGCAGTAGCTCGTGTATCTCTACAGAATCGGACTTCCCAGTGACTTGCGCTGGCGTTAGAAGTCGAAGTTTCCTAGAGCAGACAAAGTGGGCCGAAGTGGTGCGAATCAATCTGTCTTTTTCACGACACTTTTTAAAATTAAATTTCCACAGAAAACGCATTAAGGGATACTTTTCTGTTTATGAAGTCCCACCGGGTTTGGGACCAAGAAAAGACGTGTTTCCATTATAGAAAGTGTAAAAGAGGTGCACCCCTTATTACTTCAGTGGCCAGTAGTGAAGGACCTTGATTTTCCTTTCCCCAGCAATTGCAGCCTGTGCTGGGTTGGTGGAAAATGGGCACGCGGATCCACACGGTCTCTGGACTTATCGTCTCGTTGATATTTACCTGTCATCTGATAAATGTAAGTGATTTTTACACATCTTTATTTTTTTACTTTAATTCATTTCTCATGAATCAGTGTAGCTTTTGTAGATCTGCTCTAGTTTTTACACTTCAATGGACAGCCGAAAGTAATCAGCCACCTAACTCACAATAAACTTTGTTAAGCTATTTTTCAAAACATTGTTGCAGTAGGCCTTATAAATTATACTTTTTATAGGGTGTGTTTTTTTTACGGGTCAAGTGTCCAGCATAGTTGAACATATTCCACCCATACTGTTGCTTTCCATAAAGTACAAAGTAATGTACCTCGAGTGGATTGGAGCTTGTCAAATGTTGTACTTAGAAACAGACTATTCATAGTCATGTTTCTGGAGTGCATGAAACATTCTCAGTCTGCCCCAACTCCAGGTGAAACACATTCTTTGCCAAATTATTCAAACGGTAAAACAATCATTGGAATTTGGAATAGGAAACATGGTCAAAATCAAACACTAGTAGCTTATTAGTTATTGTGCAATAAAATCAAATGATTGGTATCCTGAAACCGCTTTCATTGAGGAATTTTACGTCTGTAAGTATATGTGTCAATACACTTGTTCGTAGCGTACGATTATTCATCAGGACATTTTTCAACTTGTTTCTTTCCACGTTTCTACACTGCAGTGGCAGGCAGCCTAGTGGATTAGGGACAGACCAGTAACCGAAAAGTTTCTAGACCGGGTGTCCAAGGAAAAGTTACAAATCAGTTATCCTGTCCCTGAGCAAGGCAGTTATCCCTAATTGTTCCCTGGACGCGCATCGTGGCAGCCCTCTGCATCTTTCCGTGGAATTGGGAAAAGCTGGAAGCTGCATCTTGGCTTTACCTTGTGCGCAAAATGACAAATTTCCCATATTATTTTCTATTCACCAAAATGATATATGAGTCTCTATTGCGACAGGGCAGTCTTTCGTAAGGATAATTTATGCAATTCATAAGGTCGTACCAGGTCTTCTGCTCAGGTGATGTGTTTTATAAGTGATGGCACAAACAATCTGTCTTGAATTAAATCAGAACTGAAGACTTTTCAAATGGAGAGCCTGTTACAGAGTTTAGTATAAGCCTTTTGAGATACAGCCAATGAACCACATCAGGCTGAAGGTCACAACTGCCCACGGTCATTACTTTAGCTTTCATAATATAATGTCTTAATGTAATAATGTGTAATTGTCTGAAGTATGTTTATTATTATTATTTTTTATACATACTAGATATCCTAATCAAAGTTCCTGTCTTCCCTGGTATTTTTGCACTGGAGTGGCTCACTTGGAATGGCAGGGTCAGTTGTATCAATCCACTCATACAATCAACGCCGATACAAGTCAGTAAAATGGCACATATTCAACAGAACCCAATGGTCTGCTCTCATTCTTCCAGTACTTTGCACTGTGGAGTTTTGTAGCAAAATAAGTGGAGATGTTTAAATTACTGGCCTTAGCTGGTCAAGCTGTCAAAGCCACTGACTCGGGTGCACACGCTATTTCAGCATGAACTCTATTCTCTGTCTTTGCCCTTGTCTCGAGCTAATCAGGCTTATGAGTAAATCTATGTATTAGCAAATTTAGACACTGCAGAAATATTACATACAGAACAAGTGTGAACATGTTTATTGTTAAGGGGATAACAGGTTTAATAAACACATTTTGTGGTTGACAACTTTTCCATTCATTTTTCCCAACTAGTAATGCACATTTCCTGAATGCGCGGCGTGCACTACATTTCCCCCAAAATATGAACACACTTCTCAAAATTCACACCATACTGATGAAACCACAGACTTCTAACACAAAAATAAAATACTCTAAACCATATTATCTGACTTTTGAGGGCAAATGAAATGCTGCCCACAAAAGTCACACAAAAGCTTCAAATACAATGACACTACAATGATACTGCTGATTGGCATTTGATGAATGAATCAATAATCATAATGTTTGAGTATTCCACACATTATATATTATATATGACTGTTAATTATGTCTAGGAAGAATACGGAATTTGACAGAAAACACACAAATACCAATACTGTTCATTTTGTTTTGCACTGTGACTCAAGGAGAAAGTGTTTTTAGCTAGGTATAGGGCTATAGTCACAAAAACAAATGCCTCAGCATCATGTATCATCTGACCTGGGCCCCAGATTTTCACCTCATTTTCTGATGGGTCTGTATACCTTGAAAAATGCCACTGTCTTGAATTACTCAGCTCCATTGGATTTCTGAGAGCATGTCAAGTTATTTTCGAATAGCCGTGTTCGCAATGGCTAGTTCTTGAGCCTCAGAAAGGCCTACCACCATAAACAATTCTACAAAAAGAAGATAATTCTACAAAAAGAGACACAGAACTTATATTTTAAAGAACAACTTGTCCTGTCCTGTGTGCTAATGCGTACAGATTCAGAGTACAGAAAACAGCGTGGTCAGCACAGTACTCAGGTAGGTTACTCACTGTAAAGTTATTTGAATTTGTGAAGGTCCGGACACTTGATGCAACAGCGAAAATGGCTCAGGTTTTCGGCTGTGCTCTCAGCCCATCTTAACTCATTGTCACACTATGTAGAAGAATGTCACAAATCTCATTCGAGATCATTGTACTTCTTTCTCATTCTTTCCGCCTCTTCTTATTCTTCCCCTTCCTCTCTCTGATGTTGTCATCCATTGTTCCAAGACACAGGTGATCTTATCCCTTTTTATTCATGCCAGCATTCTGATTGCCTGTTGTTTAATTATGCTTATTGCTGTTCAGACCTCCACGACTGTTTAAGAGTGTTAGTAAGTTAGTGAGAGTGTTAATTGCGATCATTCGAGTTTTTTTTACAAAGAGAGTTTGGTTTTGAGTTTTGCAAAAATGTGTGAATGGAACAGAGATTTGTGTCAAAACGAGTGAATAATGCTTATAGGTTAGGGGTAAATGTTTTCCTTCTGAAATCTAGCTAAATGGTTTTGTGTGTATTGTTCATAGAACCATTTTTGGTTTGTTAGCCATTGTGAAAACCTGTAAAATAACACTTACTAGGAGATATAAAGGTATTCTTCAGTACCTTAAGATTTTGTTTCCAATGTTTTGTCAACATTTGTGTTCTTTCTCACGACTTCAGAATATAAATCTTTCTTCACACTTTGGCAAAGTGAAGCAGCACCTGTCCAGAGTGTTGCCCAGGCTACGGTGTCTGAACTGTGTGCTGGTCCTGACTGCTTGTGCTTCCCTCAATCATACCAGCCGTTTGGATTTGAGGCCAATTTGTTTTCCGGTTGCTTGACATAGGAACCACTTGCGCCGCATACTATTTTGGCTCTGCCGGTTCTACCTCTGGGTGTACACTACCGTAGCCCCAAGTGTCCCCTGACTTCTTCAGCAGTGGCGTGAGCTGGTGGGGGAGGGGTGCCCTGGATTCCTCTGACCATATACAGCCTGTGAGCCTATTGTCATGAACCTTTTCCTTAATCCTGTGAAACTCAACCCATTTCATCCCCATGGGGAAATGTATGCAACGTCTTGGGTCGTAGGAAATGCTACAGTGGAACCCCCGGTGGGGGGGGGGGGGTTGTCAAACTGCCAGGACGTGCATGACGTTGTTATTCAGCAGCGGAGCTTGTCTCTGTGTGCAGTTGCCTCTGTGGTGCGATTTGAAAGCTGAGACGTCTGTGAAAGCACCTTTCGCTGTGCTCCCTTATATGATTGTTTGACTGCTACACCACACAGTTTGAGCCTCAAGAATGAGCGTTAGTTTGGGAAAAGACCCGAGACGCGTCATTCGCCCAGGTTTTGCCTAAGTCAAGCCTTGTAAGTGTTGGTCATTGAACTTGCTGAGTGAAACTTGCGTAGACAAACATTGCGTTGTAGTTAGTCTTCCCACAGGAAACGGAGGCCATCTTGTCTCAAAGGATTATGCTATACTGAATTGGCTGGCTCGGCCCCTTGTTGCCTACTCAAACACTGACACACACACACAGCACATATGGAGCGCAGGCAGTGGACAGGCCTGGCAGGAGTTATTTACACTGATGTAGAAGTGAAGTGTGACACACAAGGCCTGGCTGGACCAGGGAGGTTACAGGCTTGGGTTGTTCTGAGTTCAAAAACCGGGCATCAACATGACTTACTCGGTACAAAGATTCCCATGCACATTTCAATTCATGGTTCTCCTGCGGCTTTGCATTTCGTCTTGTTCATGTAAATGTTGTTTTTGTTTGTTTGATTCATACTTTCATATGAATCTTTCTCGGTTATCCAATAGCACAGCAACGAGTTTGAGCAGCAGAGTATTCAAAGCTTACAGTTAAAAAGAACATTGTTTTGTCTTGGAGCTATACAAGCAATCTCCTCAGAAGTCTTGTATGTTCTGTGGGTTTTGTGGGGAGGGTGCGCTCTGCTTTCATGTGCGTTGTGTCCATGTTGGTTGGAGGGGCTGATTCCAAACACAGCTGCACCTCAGCTGGTACCAGGCTGTGCGTGTGCTGACATGAGCAGGAGCTAGGATAGTCCTCTTACTGTACCGCCCGTCTTGCCTGATGCAACAGGAGACCCTGAGAAACTCTGTTCCCCCGAGTGACCATGTTGCCCTCCTTCCAAGTTCCCTCTCTCAACACCAGATCTTTGCTTGGCTCCTTTTGGGAACACACATCATCCAAAACTGTTGTCACACTTTAGTGTGCTACTGTGATGGTGTGTGCAGAAAGCCTGCTCCCCTCATCACATGGAATAATTCCAGCCTATAAGGTCCATGCCTAGAGCTTTCACACCTTTAACTTTGAGTTCATGGTGTCAATGCCCTCTGACCAGAAGATTCAGTTGAAAATGTCACCTAGATAAGTGGATTTCTGAAAATATTGCTTTTGCCACCTTTTTTTGGAACTGGTTTGTCATTCAGAAAGGTTTGAGTTCATTGTAAGGTCGTCGTCCACCCAGAGGTTTCGGATAGAAACTACTCTGTGTGTCCCAAATGGCATCCTATTCCCTATATAGTAAACTATGGTTGACTAGAGCATATGTGGTCTGTATAGTGTGCTATAGGGAATAGTTTGCCATTTGTGATGTCACCTTTGTATTGTTCAGGAAGGCCTTTCGCTTCCCCTGAGTTTTTGGTCTCTTGGCCCTCACTTTTTGGAGATTCATTGAAATGTTAATTTAACGGCATGACACTTTCCTCTTTGAAGGCACTTTATCGTCTGTGTTCTTTAGAATCCCCTGCATTGTTTTCCACTCGCATTGACGTTAAGTAATTTGAATGTGCTCCCTTTTCTCTGGAAAAGTATGTGTATTGTCATGTATGGCTCCTTCTCTACTATGCTATGCTGAAGGGGATTAGTTACCCTCTTTACCAAGGGACCCCACATTCTGTGGTCAAAGGTAAGGAATTTAGAAAGTGTTTTTATTTTTTAACAATCCCTTTATCATGGGCTAGCGAGACACTGTCCCTGTCGCCCTGAACATACACTCACCTAAAGGATTATTAGGAACACCTGTCCAATTTCTCATTAATGCAATTATCTAATCAACCAATCACATGGCAGTTGCTTCAATGCATTTAGGGGTGTGGTCCTGGTCAAGACAATCTCCTGAACTCCAAACTGAATATCAGAATGGGAAAGAAAGTTGATTTAAGCAGTTTTTAGCATGGCATGGTTGTTGGTGCCAGACGGGCCGGTCTGAGTATTTCACAATCTGCTCAGTTACTGGGATTTTCACGCACAACCATTTCTAGGGTTTACAAAGGATGGTGTGAAAATGGACAAACATCCAGTATGTGGCAGTCCTGTGGGCGAAAATGCCTTGTTGATGCTAGAGGTCAGAGGAGAATGGGCCGACTGATTCAAGATGATAGAAGAGCAACTTTGACTGAAATAACCACTTGTTACAAAGTATTTGTGAAGCTACAACACGCACAACCTTGAGGCGGATGGGCTACAAAAGCAGAAGACCCCACCGGGTACCACTCATCTCCACTATAAATAGGAGAAAGAGGCTACAATTTGCACGAGCTCAGCAAAATTGGACAGTTGAAGACTGGAAGAATGTTGCCTGGTCTGATGAGTCTCAATTTCTGTTGAGACATTCAGATGGTAGAGTGAGAATTTGGCGTAAACAGAATGAGAACATGGATCCATCATGCCTTGTTACCACTGTGCAGGCTGGTGGTGGTGGTGTAATGGTGTGGGGGATGTTTTCTTGGCACACTTTAGGCCCCTTAGTGCCAATTAGGCATTGTTTAAATGCCACATTCTACCTGAGCATTGTTTCTGACCATGTCCATCCCTTTATGACCACCATGTACCCATCCTCTGATGGCTACTTCCAGCAGGATAATGCACCATGTCACAAAGCGTGAATCATTTTAAATTGGTTTCTTGAACATGACAATGAGTTCACTGTACTGAAATGGCCCCCACAGTCACCAGATCTCAACCCAATAGAGTATCTTTGGGATGTGGTGGAACGGGAGCTTCGTGCCTTGGATGTGCATCCCACAAATCTCCATCAACTGCAAGATGCTATCCTATCAATATGGGCCAACATTTCTAAAGAATGCTTTCAGCACCTTGTTGAATCAATGCCATGTACAATTAAGGCAGTTCTGAAGGCAAAAGGGGGTCAAGCACAGTATTAGTATGGTGTTCCTAATAATCCTTTAGGTGAGTGTATATCATACATTTCCCTCATTGTCCTCCAGAGGCCAAAAGAGGTGACATTCAGACCCTTGAACAGAGGCTGTTAGGCCAATGCTATATCTTTCTTGAAGACCATGATAATGTGGATCTAGCTTTTCTCTGACCAGTATTGCTATAGAGACCTAGGCTACAATTTTCTATTTGTGCTAGCAATAAGAAACATGCACATGCAGCCCTTTGGTCGAACCACTGACAAGGAATGTTTAAACGTACTAAGTGTTGTTTACCTGGCAACAAACATGGCACTGTCTGCTGAACAAGAGCTGTTGCTGGTGCTAGGACAATTATTTCAGTGCCAGTTTGGGATGGTTTAAGTGGTTTCCCAACAACAATTCCTTTTTCCTTTCTGATTCTGCTGATGTAGCTGAACCAGACATCCTATGTCACCTCTCATTCAACTCCAGTATATATTAAGTGAGACATGTCATATTCAAAACAGCGGCCGCAAAAACCACAGCACTGTGATGACCGCTATTCATGGTCCGATGACTGATGACATTACCTCAGCAGCCAGGCAGTTCCCTGTGGCCGGGTGTTTGAAGCGATACAGACTGTTCCAGTGTCCAGCCCCCCCCCCCCTGCATGGGTCATGATGCACCACCTTGGAAAACACCACCCAGACACCTAAGATTTACACCATTCAACCCATGGAACTGTACTGAGACAACACAAACTGTACTGAGACAACACAAACTGTACTGAGACAACACTGTGTGTGTGTGTGTGTGTGTGTGTGTGTGTGTGTGTGTGTGTGTGTGTGTGTGTGTGTGTGTGTGTGTGTGTGTGTGTGTGTGTGTGTGTGTGTGTGTGTGTGTGTGTGTGTGTGTGTGTGTGTGTGTGTGTGTGTGTGTGAGATATACATATCATAGCCTGAGTTAGTGAAGAAGGACTCTACTGACATTTCTTGTCTTCCACTTGTTTTGCCGATATCGCCAACAATAACCAAAAATGACACACTGCAGATATCGATAGCCTCCTTAGCCAATGTTTGCTCGAACCATAGCTATCTAGGCTAACCTTCTGCAGCTTGCACGTGTTTGGGATGCTGCCTAAACACACTCCCTGTTTGGGTTTTGCTTATGAGTGCGCTAATTGTTTTGTGCAGCACTTGTGTCAGGGGAGGAAGGAGTCAGTAGCAGGGTGAGGAGCAGCTATGGAGGAGATCTCCACACATGCACCTGTGGGAAGAAAAGATCAGAGGAACCAGATCCACAGGCACCCCGTCCACAGACAAGCATCTGCCTGCCTCATTTTATTTCAAGGCTTGTGTTTTCCTTAAACCCCAGTGAGACGCACGTCCTCCCAGGGTGTTACTGAACAATTTGGGTTCAGCGAGGAAGGAGCGGAGGAGGTATTTAGATGCCCTTGGGTCGTCATGCCTCACTGCAAAAGGAAGATAAATTTGAGGAGAGGGAAAGACTTGTAACTGCTGGCTATGTTTTCTGTGTTGTTGTTTTTTTACGGGGCGTGTGGACCTCTTTTGATACTGTAAGTTACAACTTTGCCTTTTCGGTCTACCAATAAAGTGTCCATTTGTTAAAAACTGCAGGACACAACTTGTTCATTGCATATAGACAACACTTTTAATAACCTGCATAATATTGTTGATTCATTCCCAATCCAAAAAGCTTGTAGCGTCCCCCGTTGACCTAATGGAAGTTCATGCACTGTGGGCAAACAGGTACGTTTCTTTTGAAGACCCTGACAAAATATGTCTCACTTTGCCTCCGTGTAGCCCTGTAGCCTTTGCCTGGAATTGTTCAGCTCTCAAGTCAGCACCCAGGGCCTCTCCTGCAGCTCCCTCTGCCCAGCCCACAGAGGCCCACTGGACTGGAGAGAGCAGCTGGGAGATAAGCACCTGAAAGCCGTGTTAGTAATTCAGCAGCCTTCCCCGCTATAATTAACAAGTCATCCTACTCTCTCACTCTCTCACTCTCTCGCTGTCGTCTCTGGGGTATATCTGTTAGGCCTTCAGTGGGTCTGGCAGTATGAAGGAAGGTTAAATTTGGGCTGTCCTACAGTAGCCATCCTGGCAGGATTTTCCTCCCTTTGTGATTTTAACTAGCAGCGCCCAACCCTCCAGTGCATCCCTGAGAAACAAGGGAGAATGTCTGGCCAAGGTGTTGTTCTCTTCACAAGGTATCTTTAGAGCAACTGGCAACAGGGTTTGGGATTGAGGATATTGTTTTTTTTTTCTCCAGCCAATATAGTCCATTGTCACACAGTCATCCTGGTGCTGACTCATTGTCCTGTTTGGGAAATTAAACCTGGATTTATCTACAGGACAAGTCGAGGCCCACTTTCCTGGAGCAAAGTTTATTCAGGCTTTCCTGTGCTCTGCCTTGCCGGGCTCTTTGCAGTCAGAGCGTGTCCTGTCCGTTGGTCTGTCTGTATATAGTCTGAAATAACAACATTTGTTGTTTTTCTTCTCTCCTCATGAATTATCTGTTTTCTGAAGTGTTTGGATTAGCAAATCACCAAGATCTTAAATGATTCTGTTTTTTCCACCAAGGTGCTTATCTGTGTACAAACCTCTACACCGTCATTCCAAGTATTCCGTCTCATTCTTTGAAAAAAACAACAAGTGAACTCTGTGACATCTGTGGTAACATAAAGCAGTTGTATAGTGGGCCAATGCAGTCTTGACCTGGCAGTGAACATGTTTCAACTAGAACTCCACAGGACCCTTTAGTACTTAACGGAACTACAACTGTACTGCTCATATTTCCATCTGAAGGTGCGTTAGAGATATTTTGGTGTCCATCACTGCTTTATTCAAACACAGTTAGGTCATAATTTCCATTCAGGTTTGTGAGCCTACTGTTAATTCAACAGGTTCCATTGACATCAGCCAACTTGTCCTGTCATGGAAAACCCCTCAAATTCAACCCTATACCAATTACTTACTGTGTTAGCGAATGTAATGAGTAGAGAGCATTTTGCCCCACCTGTGTTTTCCAGAGATGAAGAAGTATGGATTTTATAAGGGAAGGAGAGTACTTCTCATTGCAATTTGCTCCACAATCTTCTGTAGTGACACAACGTACGTTTACTCCATACTGTTCTACGTAAGAATGAGGGTGCATAGTGTTTAGGCCACAGCAACGAGCAGGAATTTTCTTCACAGCAAATCTGCTTTAGAAATGCAACAATTTTAGATAGTACATTTCAACTTTTACTGTTTTTGTGAAGCTCTTTCTGGAGCAGTGACTGGGTTTAACTGTCTTGCTCAGCTCAAGGACAGAACGAAGATGGGAAGGATGTAACTCTTGTTTATTTTACTCTAAAACCCACAGGTATCTCTGTATATTAACTGTGGTTTCTCCTTCCCCACTCACCTTTATGGGCTGATGTCTCTGATGTCCAGAGAAACACTTTCCTTGTAAGGTGGGCTGTTCAGACTGGATAGTTGTACTACTTAGTGGGAGTCACAAGGTGTGTGAGTGTGTGAGTGTGTGAGTGTGTGAGTGTGTGAGTGTGTGAGTGTGTGAGTGTGTGAGTGTGTGAGTGTGTGAGTGTGTGAGTGTGTCTGTGAAAGTAAGTGTGTGGGAAGGAGGACCTGTGAGAATTTTTGGTAATGCAGCTCAAACTGTGGTTTGATAAGGATGGAATGTGGATTTAGTGTATATGGTTGAGTGGAATGTGGATTTGGTGTATATGGTTGAGTGGAATGTGGATTTGGTGTATATGGTTGATGGAATGTGGATTTGGTGTATATGGTTGAGTGGAATGTGGATTTGGTGTATATGGGTGAGTGGAATGTGGATTTGGTGTATATGGTTGAGTGGAATGTGGATTTGGTGTCTGGTTGAGTGCTTCACTAGATCAGCATTACTATTGCACCTTTAAAAAAGATTTCCAGACACTGTGTCAAACGTGTACTTTGGAGTCTTCCAGCCCAATGTCTGTTCATGGGAAGAGTATAGGCAATCAAACCCAATGAAAACAATCATCAACATCAATTCTAAACTAGAATTATATTCTGGGAGATTTTTTTGTATCGTGTTCAAAGATGTTGGGCACATACTGGTGTATATATTCTCAGAAGTATTTCAACCAGTATACCCACCACCTGGAACAGCAGGCATGCTAAAACTGGATGTGGGAGTACTCGTGGTTTTAGAAACAGAGAGGGGAATTTCTGTGGCTTGCAGACTGAAGTGGCTCTGTATTTCTTCTTCACCCTTACCATCTGTTGATGGTCCATTGGGCTAGGCTGGGTTGTACTGTGGACTCTACAGGTGACAGGTTTCAAATCTACAGACCCTTAAGGGCTTCATTTTTTTATATTTCGGTGCCAAATCAAACCAATATTTTCCTGCA
This sequence comes from Esox lucius, assembly GCF_011004845.1. NCBI lineage: Eukaryota > Metazoa > Chordata > Actinopteri > Esociformes > Esocidae > Esox > Esox lucius. The sequence continues at coordinate 26,903,945 of NC_047580.1, read as the reverse complement.
AGAAAAGCATACTCCTGTGAGTCCTTCAACAGTGACACAACAGTTTGACTAAAACACTGAATCCTTCAACAGTGGCACAACAGGTTGACTAAAACACTGTGAATCCTGCAACAGTGGCACAACAGGTTGACTAAAACACTGTGAATCCTGCAACAGTGGCACAACAGGTTGACTAAAACACTGTGAATCCTGCAACAGTGGCACAACAGGTTGACTAAAACACTGAATCCTGCAACAGTGGCACAACAGGTTGACTAAAACACTGTGAATCCTGCAACAGTGGCACAACAGGTTGACTAAAACACTGTGAATCCTGCAACAGTGGCACAACAGGTTGACTAAAACACTGAATCCTGCAACAGTGGCACAACAGGTTGACTAAAACACTGAATCCTGCAACAGTGGCACAACAGGTTGACTAAAACACTGTGAATCCTGCAACAGTGGCACAACAGGTTAGTGATAATAATGTTAAGATTGTAGCCTGTGTCACCAGAGGTTTAATGAAAGCAGGTGGGCGGTGGGCTGCTTGTCTGTCTGAGTACAATTTAACCCAGTTGGTGGTAATTAATAAATCCTGAAGATTTTTGACCAGCGGGAATCAACCGCCACACTACTGAAAACAATGGACTTGTGGGTACAACAGCTGCATCTCATTCCAGCACATGCTTATGATTAATCATTAACAGAAATATCACTTTTGGAGTCTTGGGTCTGAGATTCCTTTATTTGTCTAACATAGCTCTTTTAATGCACAAAACCATATCCCACTGATTTACCATACATTCTAATTTTCGTGTGTGTGTGTATAAACAAACTTTTGCCGGTAAAAAAAAAAAAAAACATAGAAAAAGAAAAGTCAATGAAAGACCTTGTTATGATTCCTGTTGCGTTTACACCATCCCTAACCAAATAGGCATGGGGTAAATATGAACAGTTGTCTACTTCTTTGCAGGTACATTCATTAACACCTCCGTTCTTCCGCCCCTCCCAGAATGTTAATGCGCCCCGCCCCAATGGGAGCATGACAGCCACGCCCCAATGGGGCCATGACAGCCACGCCCCAATGGGGCCATGACAGCCCCGCCCCTTGTAGTGGTCCATTTAGCCCCCGATGTATGAAAGGAATGTATCTGCAAGTACTGTACGTGCTGCATAAGGCAGTTCCGAAGGGGGTCATACAAACTTTATAGACTTTATTTATTAAGTTCTTACAGTTGGTGTAAAACATATTCTGTAAACCATAGTACCATATCGTAACTTTTTTTATTTTTTTAAATTATTTTTAGAAAGGTTAATTAATGTTTTGTGTTTGAGCCTGATGTTTCAGTTCAGTGTTATCTAGGCTTCTCCACAACCATTTAGGCATGTAGAGGCCCCACACTTCAGATTCTCCCTGCTAGCAAATCATTAATTCCTTTAAAGGGGCAATTAAATGGTTCTTCATCTAACCAAGAGAGTCTGTGATTTATGTTGATTTGCCTGAGGAGTATGTGCAGAGGAGGCTGTTTCAGTCATACCAGGTACCATGGAGTGAGGGGCCCCGGCCTTTCCCCGACCACCACCTGAACTACTCCCACTGAGACTCTGGCCTTGTCCGAGCTTTGCTGGACCTGTCGTTGGGCACAAAGGTTGGAGACGTGTAGTCAGGGCCAGAGGCACACCAGGGTTGAGATTTGGCACGGAGGCTGAACTGCTGTCAGATTCCATGGCGTAGACACAAGCCCTGCCTGCCGTAGGCACTTCTATCCTCCGCTCTGTTATTTCACCAGCCAGGGGTTGGGGTTCCCTTATGCAGAACTAATGGAAAAGATTGCACTGAGGGGAGATTTACCCAGATAACAGAATAATGGGGGATAAAGCTGTTTTTTCATGCCTGTTTTTTAGAAAGGGCAGGCGAGACAGACGGGGTGTGATGTCTCCGAAAACTAGTCAGCACTATTCTCTCTCTCTGCTGTCCTGGGGCGACCCCCCACCTCTGGGTTCTCTGATGGAGTCATGTCAAGAGAATGTTTGCTCACATATTTGGGTAGGAGGGACAGACTTGCTGGACAAATGGCGGCGAAAAAGCCTGGTGAAAGTCTGGCCTAATAGATCAAGCTCCTTGAAAATGTCATGAACTGTCTCATGATTAGGGCCTTTCTATATTGTCATAAAGTCACAGGTGAACAGACCGTTGTGTCTGTCTGTAGTTTCACTGCTTTCTGGTCTACCAGACATGTCTGTATGATTACCGTGCAGAACTCAGAGAGCTCAGGAGATTTTCACACGGATACCCAGGTCTGTAATTATATCTTATTATCGTAGGAAATGGAAGCCTCACATCTGCTCTCAATGAATGGGCCCAGCAGGGGCCTTCTGCTTTCTTGTACTGTTGCATATACCTCTGGCAAACAGATGTCTATGTGCAGGGTTAGGTAAGAGAGAATAAGTTGCTGTTGCTGTGCAAAGTCTGTGATGCCCTTTCAAATTAAACCTGGTCTCTTATTCATTAAAAAAGATAGGACTTCATCATTAAAGTACATACTTTTATCGTCTGCAGCATGGGTTTTAGATCATGTTTAAAATATGGTTTCTCTTTTACGTCGTATTCTTGGGCTAGCTAATTATAATGACCAGCGCATAACAGCGAACACAGAACTGGACGTTACGGAGCTTACTTTACCTGATGTTCAGGGGCTCATTTTAACGGAAGTTCAGGGGCTCGTTTTACTGGATGTTCGGGTGCTCATTTTACCAGACATTCAGGGGCTCACTTTACCGGAAGTTCGGGGGCTCATTTGACCATATATTCAGGGGCTCACTTTATGGGCGGGTCGGTTTCTGAGTGTTTATTTTATACCACATCTGTAACCTGAACTGTGGTTTGTGGCATTAACCTCCCAGTGGTGGAATTATTGCCCATTTGTTTTAGAAACTGTTATAGAAAACAGACATATTCAGCTATCGGAGGTTTCCTCTGTCACCTTGAGCCTATGTAACTCATTTCAACTCAATTTCAGATTTTGGTCAGTGTACTCATACAGTGTTTGTGATTCTTCAGATTTATAACTGTTATATCTGACTCATTCAGGCATCTGCTTTACTCATTTGTTGTTGACTGACAAGAGTGTTTGTGTCTTGTTGCGTACATTGAGTCAGTATTTGTAGTGGGTTATTGTTCTGTACTGTATTAATACCCCAGTGGTTTACTTTGGGATTGTCTCGGGAAGGAAGGCATCATGTTAGGCACAAGGAAATGCTATATTTTAGTCAGGGGTTTTATAGTTTTGGATTAAACAGGCGTTGTGTCGTCTAAGGGAATTCCTTCCTGAACCTGCATGCAGAACAATGGGACTGTTGATAGGATGATGGAAGATAAGAGTATAGTTTTTGACACAACTGACCCTGCTCAAAGCTGGGAAATTCTGGTTTATATTGCTGTTATTTAGCAGTCTACTATTTGGCACAATTGCATTTACATGTTAAGAGTGTAACAATGGCCATGTCCACCTGGAACCATGTCTTACGTACTGTAGTGTACTATAGGCATGTACCAGTTGATCAAAGTCCTACTGTTGGAAATCACTACTCACTGGTCCATTTGTAATTACATGGAGCAGCACTGAACTGGTCCAGGTCCATTGATTTTCATTTAATATTGATGGGATTTCTATTGATTACAGTTGAATCAGCTTATCTGGATTTATATCTGGATTGACCGGTTTGTAAATGTTGATGTGTGGGCACTTTTTCCTTGAACTAATTTAGCAACATTCTAGTTATCTGCACAAAACTGTGGTACCACAGGGAGTTGGTGTTGGCTCAAAACAAGATATTGTTTGAATGACCAATCATTCCCCTGTAGCTATGTCTGTATAGCTTAAAGTACCTACTTGACTGCAGCTTTTTACCAGATTCCCTCTTCAAACCTTTTGTCATATCAAGTTCGAAAACATTGTTTCTCCTCCAAAAAAACATAGCACAGACATCTTATCAATACAGGACATTGTTTTTATTCATTTACATTTTTGTGTGGTTTCTTTTAATTGCAGGAACTTTTATTTGAAAAACAATAATTCCAAAATTCAGTGTAGTTTTTGTTTCAGCGAGGGGTACTGTACAGCCTGGTAGACATTCCTGTTCCCTCTTTTGGCTCTGGGCATATGGAGTGGTTAGCCAACTGTTTCCTGTCTGATCTACAGTTCAACATCTCTCTACATCTGATAACTAACCATATCTCTATCCTGCACACGGCCTCACAACACAGCCTGCTCATCCACCGTGTCCATAGTGCGTTACAATGTGAAAAGGAATGCCATTTGGGGCACACTCTCTGCCCATCAACCCCATTCAACGCTCGAGCAGGAGTCCCATAGTTGTTTCTGCACGGGGTTCTTGGTGGGATTGACTCGTTTTATTTAGCTAATGTACTTTCTTTGGATTGTGATTGACACCTTGTGCTTAATGTCTCACTGTCTAAACACCACCTGCCAAAACCTGTTCAAAGTCTGTTCTACTATTAGTCAGTGTTATTGCTCTTGTTAATACCCACAAGGAATGTGTCTTTAGTGACTCAGCACAAAGACTCCACCATATCATTTTTTATATAGCGTACTATGCTTTATAAACTTGCAATAGGTACCATGGTCATGATGTGATGAGCCATTAATCTGCATGTGAGTCTGCACACTTAACTCAGCTGATCATGTAAATCTCCCTTTAAGGCCTTGAGTGTTTTTACACCATGAGTTCAAGTTACCCCTAAATCAGGATTCTACTGTGTAATGTGCAGGTTTGATTGAAAACTAACACAGGACCCTGAATGCTCCCTTTTATGTAGAGTCACTAGTATATCAGAGAGTCTTCCCTTCCTTCTCCTGCTGTATATCCCTGAAATATATCCCTACATCTCTGGTGAAATCCAAGCTGAATACCTCCAAGAAGGGCTCTCCTCCAGACAGACCCCCGCGTCTCGTTTCTGACCTAACCTCTAGAGCAGATAATCTGGCCGTTGGTTTCTGAGTGGCCCGCTCCTTGATCCTTTGTCGGTGAGTGACAGGGGGGAGTCTAAATCCAAGGATTTAAACCAGAGAATGGAGCCAAGGAGAGCCAATCAGAGACAAAGCATTTCATGCAGACAAAGTGGGCACCTGATCCCTTTTCACATGCTGAACCCAAATAACTGACCTCAGGAATGTTGACATTTTTCCTGCTTTACATTGGTTTGTGGCTTTGTAGAGACAACTGGTGGGTCTTTTCGCTAAGGAACTTGTGTTTTGCATCCCTTTTATATTTTATGTAGAAATTGTCTACAAATATAACATTTTAAAAGAATTCATATAAAATGTAGTGCCTGTTTGTTCTTTTGCTTTGACAACATCATTTCTGTTGATCATTATCTAATGTAATTCATGATCCCTTGTTAAAAGACGCTTCATTTGTGGAATGATCCAGTTGGTGTTTTGGTCACTGTCGGGTCAAGTCTTCCTTTTAGAGATTACCATCTTAAAGGACTTCCTCATAAAATGAATATCCTTTGATGAGTTACTTTCCTTGAATTGGATCTTGCAGATTAAATCTTTGCCTTAAATAGTAAAATATCAAAGTACCAAACCCTGGAAAGTTCTTGTTATCCCAAAGCTCAGTGTCACCGGTTTTGGCGTGGGTGGATTTGCATCATGACACTAATGATTTGCGGAAAAACTCTCTAGTGCTATTTTGTGTTTAGGTTTTGCCTCAAAACATCTCTAATGTGGTCTACTTTAGTTACATGCTTCTGAATTGTTATTTACATACCCAATGACTATGCATGTTCTAAGGAACAGTACATAGAAAAACAACCTTTTCAATTAGTCTTAGAGCCCTGTGCGTGCATGTGCGTGCGTGTGTGCGTGAATGCGTGGTATGGGTGTGGGTGTCCCAAAGTGCTGAGCGACTGTTGGCTGGCTGTTTGCGCGCCACTCTCTTACCACAGGAGCTTTTCTAAAGCATGTCTTTTTTCAGTGTTTATAGATTTTTGGTCCAAAGAGACCTCAAATGGCATGGTGAGGATTTCAGAACAGCTCTGTGGTGCTTACTGTAGCATAAGGCTGGCTCCTTGTCCTACATGGAAAAGACAATGTCTTGTGATCTGGGAAACAGGCAACAGTAATTAAATAATAATAATGATTATTGTTAGATGAGTTATATTTTTCCTATCACTCATGTACAAGGTGTGAATTGGTAGTGTTTTGCATATCCCCTCACACCGAGATGCATCCCTGCCTGTGGGTCGGCCACTATTGACAGTCACCCCGACTCAGTAAGTTTAACTGCCTTGCTCACCGGCTGAACGACAGAGCTTTCACCTTCTGGGCTACCTGCCCACTCAGTCCTAATGAATAGTAAAGTTGCTGAAGAATAAAGGAGCGCGGACACATGCTGACACTTGTGTTCCAAGAGCAAAAAGAAAGATCCATTTACTCTGTTGTGCAATTGGAAGAACAACAAGAATACTGCTGAATATAAAAAAATAATTTAGGTATTGAAATGATTACAATTAACTCTAGGATAATATTGACTTTATGTCTGATCTTCAGAACAGTACAGTACAGATCAGTGCAATCTAGAGCCAAGCATGTTGATTTTTGATTGGATTGGTGCCCTTTTCTTGCTGCACTTGTTGATTTATGCCGGAGAATGTGACAACACAAGTAATTAATGAGGCCGTCTTGACCAAGCTGATAAGTGTTCGTAGTCTACTCCAAGACAGTTTACAGCCCTATTCCAGCCCTTTTATGCCATGTAAATAGTTTGGCTAATGTTTTATGTTCTACGTAGTTCACCACATATTTACCACGTCATCACAAGACAGCGCATAGTCCTGAGGAGAGCCCATTTTAGTGGTCCGACGTTCTCTGTCCCACCTTGACCTTCTGTTTCCTATTAAGGAAATCAAGCATCCCCTGCAACAGGCCCACATCCAACTTCTATTAGTCTCTGAGCCAACAGGGATCGCTGGCTTGTGTTAAACGCTGAGGAGAATTGTCATTAATTCAGAATGAACTTTAAATCTGTCATTTGGTGTTTTCAGTTTAGCCTTAAACTACTTATTTTCTCTGAAGCCTCTACATGTTCCTTAGAAAAGCCTAGACGTCATCGGTAAAAGAGCCAAGACAGTATGGACGTTTTTTGGAAGAGTTTTGAGAGAAGAAAGACTAGTTTATGTATTGGACTGAAGTACTTTTAAGCCAACCGAAGTATGACAATTTCTTTAAACTTGAGTTTGTAGATTTTGCCGTTTCTTATGGATTAGCATGTAGACCTGAAAAATTTGCAACATGCTGAAGTATGAAAAAGGCTGTTGCTTGGAAAGGTGATGAATGAACAGATCGGCTGTGATTACTGTACCTTAGATTGCTGAGTCGAGGCTGACTTAAGATGCGTTCCTAAGACATCATCCAAAGACACTGTACTGCGTTGTTGGAGCTTGGACTTTGCTGCACCTGCCATAACATCTGCTAACCTGTGCAGACAACCGCTAGGCTTTAATTTGGTCTGCTTTGTAATAGGGACAGCTGCGGACATTACTGCATTGTTGGCCTTGTGTCTTGACTGTAATTGTCTTCTTCTGGCACCCCAAAGTACTATTCATCTCTGAATGATTTTAATTTAGGATTTCTGTTCATAGAGAGAGAAACTGTATGTGATTATGACCTTTACCAGTATAATCCTGACTGTAAATCATTATGTAAATGATTGTAAATCCAAACTGTAAATCAGTATATGGTTGTGCTTTTACATGAATTTGCAGAGAACAGATTATTTATAACTAGGTTCTGTCCCCAGGTAACTCAATAAATAAATCCTTCTGCAGCTGAAAGTAGTTGATGCTCCCCACCTTAGTTTAGGAGAAGAATACCCTAAAATTACGTTTATACTTTGTGGATTAAATGACTGAATCATAGCCTTGATAAGACGAGGCTGTAATGCATCCAGAGTAGCTCCAGAATGAGGTATTTTTGCCGTGTGATGTATTGGTTACTTGAGAAGATGACTACTTTTTGCCCTGGCCTGTGTAATGTGGTATAGCATATTTTATGCCATTACCAGTAAGGGTTTTATAACCTCATGACTCATTCAACCAAAGCCAAAGATTTGCACTACAGTCTAGAAACAGTCACGTCCCTCAGCAAGGAGGACATTGCTTTTTTTAACTTCAGATTTGGAGGAGTATTATAGGGTCCTAGAGACGAGGTGGGGTCATATCGTTTCGTAAAGCAGGACGGTGGGAAGGGGACTCATCCTTGTTGACTGGCCTTGTACTAGTGGAAATAACACCGACGGGGCCCTATCGTCAGGCTGACACCGACGGGGCCCTAGCGTCCGGCTGACACCGACGGGGCCCTAGCGTCCAGCTGACACCGACGGGCCCTAGCGGCTTTTATTTAAACCCAAACCAACTTCGAGGTGGCAAATGATCATCCATTGAGAAATCATCCATCTGCCCTGTCTAGACGTTTTCTCAGATATTCCCCGTGGGAACTGTAGTCATTGATGAGCATCATGCCATGACACATCAATTATCTTAAACAGGAAGTAACATGGCTACCCAGCCCACTTGCCCATGCCAGTAATCTGTGCCACTCCCACTGATGTTAGTTTCTCCTTCAGGCGTTTAGACCAGAACTCCTCAAGGACACCGTGCAATAATAATGGAACCATTTAATAGTTGTGGGGCCCTTGAGCAAGTCGTTTAACCATTATGTCAGCTACATAGTCATTCACATTATTAAAGGGACCATTTTATTTGTTATCATGCCTTTATTTCAGCATGGAACACAGACTGAGACCAAGGACCTTTCTTACAGCTGGGCCCTGTGTATCACACGTTTACACATACAGTTTATGTTCAGTGATTAAAAACAAACAGAAAAACCCCCCACAGAGAACTGAAATAACAAGACACTCATATATATGTGTATATATATATATATATATATATATATATATAGCTTAAGACAAACTACACTGCTTTAAACACCGGTGTTATTCCCTCAGTGGCCTATAGGTTTTTAGTGGATATTGGACCAGGCTAGATCTGCAATGTCCCTAAGGTGTGGTAGACTAAACAAATGCAGCGCACTTGTCTTCAACAGTCTACAAAGCATACATGTATATCTCTGTTGAATGCCTTTGGCCAGGGTGTTATTAAAAATGAAAATTGGTTCTCAATTAACCTACTTTGTTAAATAATGGTTAAACAAATGAATAAAAGAGATATAAGGGTTCGTTTTCCCAGTCACAGATTAACCCTAGTCCAAGACTAATGTAATTCATCCTTATGCCCATAGTTTCCTAGTCTCAGAATAAGACTAGTCCTGGACTCAAGCTAATGGAATACCTCCATGGGAATGTATATTTAATCCTGGACTGGTCTTTAACGGTGTCTGGGAAACAGGCCCATTGTGATTTTCCATTGATCTGAGGTTGTAGTCCCTGACTAATCTAATGCTTAATCTGTGACTGGGAAACTGGGAAAATGGCATTGGCTTTGATACTCCGATTAGTTAGAGATGATTCAATTGTTTAAGATCTTGTTTTGTACACTGCTAGTTTTTTCATCACCTAAATGACTGCAATAGATGGTAGTATCAAATTAAATGTTGTAGGTAATGAACTTCAGTTCATTTCAGTAGTGAACCAAGGCTTGTGGTAGTCATTTTTGATCTGCAAGACATCTATGCAGAATGTGAAGTGTCTGCACTGTTGTTAGTAAAGTTTGTAATGAAAGCTGACCTCATGTCTACGAAAGTGGGTGTGTCCGAAACAGATCTTATTTCCCTCCCCAGTCATCTTGTCTCCTTTCAGTCGCGTCTTTCCAGTGACGCACAGGTTAAATAACTTTAACAGCTGTCCAATCTTTTCCAGGGCGGAGGATAAAGCAGAACAAGGTGCATAGCCTCAAAATACATGTTGTTATCACTCCACCCACATCCCCTGGCTTTGATGAGGTTGGTTCAAAGCCTCATCGGGAGGTGGAGGACGTGGTTTTCCTCTGTTCAATGAAAAGTGCTTTGAGTACCTTAGTTGGTAAAAAGGCGCTCTATAAATCCGATTCATTCATTATTATTCACGTGTCATGCTCATCTTTGCTTCATTGAAATATCTGTAGATTAGACATGTAATTTTATTCACGGCCTATTAACAAATCACATTAACACATTATTCCTGTATATCCCCTCAACAGAGTAGAACTGCTGGCCACTTTAATGTGTGTTTTAAGGCATCATGTAGAATGATCTTTGAATCTTTGAAGCGCAAATGGGAGCAACCCGAAGCTCCATGGACTGTCCTGTTAGCAGAATGTTTTTGTTGTAATGTTCCCCGCTGAAAGACAGCAAGTCAGATTACCAAACAAAGAAGTTCATGATCTTGTGGTCGGAGATGCTGGCTATGTTGTCATTACTCGCTCCAAAAGTTTCATTAGGGTGGTGTCCTGCCAAATCCGATTTGGTTATGAGATACCCATAACTCATCCCAGATAGCATGACCTTGGGAACGGGCTGTAAGTGGCTTCACAACGTGAAATCAGTCCTGGCCCTCTCAGTCTGCTTTAATTTGCTGTTCACTATGGTGAGGACAGCTAGCTAAGATTCCTGATGTCGCACTGTTATATCATAGATCTTGTCATGACAACAAGTTCATTTAAATAAAGTGTACATAATATGTAAGTAATATTTTGTATTTATACTAGTAATTGGAAACCCCCACTGTGCCAGAGGTATGCAGTAAGTTTTCTAATAAAAAAACGTATGCTGTCATTGGGAAGCAACAAAACACGTCTCACACTGGCATCATCAGCAACAGACCTTGTTAAATCAATGTGAGACGTAGTACTTCTGGCCCAGCAACACTTTGTCATTATATAAAATGAATGGAAAAAATATTATTTGCAAATAATGCAAATGTATTTAAATGAATTTGCCATCAGGCCATTTGTTGTAGTCTGAACACGCTGTTTATATGGTTTGATCCAGTGGTGAATGTGAGCTAGTTTGACCGAGGCAACCGGTGGTGTCAGATTAGCTCCCCCTGAGGCGAGAAAAAAGCGTCAGGAGCAGCTAAGCAGTGGAGGTTAAAGCTAGCGTTGCTGCTTGTGGCGGTGGTGTGAGAAACGAGAGCTTTATCGGAGTCATCAAACAGCTGCCGCTACTTCCTTAATAACTCCCCATTGCCTAATCCCGGGCCTACACAACCTGAAATCACATCCACTCACTAACCTTGTTTAAACAGTTTCCATGCAAGAAGAATTTTGGTGTCCCACTAGGGCATTTTGGTAGCTTTGGTTGTGGTTCCATCTTTTGAAGATCTGTGTGGTTTACTTAATTATTTGAATGAATGTGTTTTTATTATCCACTTTGTCTGGAGAATGTCCCAATTCTTTTCAGTACCTAGCATCAACCATTTAGTCGGCATTACAAAGCCATTCATCCCTTCCCTTGGCAGGTTGGTGGAGCCTGGCAGTCATGAGTTACCTGGGGCAAGGAAACATTATGGAGGCTTCTTAAATGACGGAGTGTAGCGTTCCCTGACTGGGGGCCCTTCCATCCCAGTATAAATAACCCCTGCTTCTCTCCCCCTCACGCCCTGCCAGCCCTATTGAGCAGCTCACTATGCCGGCTGTCGTCTGGTGGAACTGGAAACGGCCGCGGAGGAACGTGCCCCAAATGGCACCCTGTTCCCTAAAGTAGGGAACATAGTGTCCGTCAGAACTGTGTATACTACAGCTCCGGACGAAAATTAAGTGACCACTGCACCTTTTTCTTTCCTTTCCAAAAAAAGTCGAAAAAGGAAGGTTTTGAGTGAGGAACAGAAGGGTTAAAATTAAGAGACCACTGCACATTAAATGCTTCTGTACCTCACTCAAAACTTTCCTTTTCAACTTTTTTGGAATGGAAGGAAAAGGTGCAGTGGTCTCTTAATTTTTTTCCCCAGAGCTATATGTAGGGGATATGATGTCATTTGGGACTTTCCACATTCTATTGGGAGCATTATTTTAGTTGGGGCTGTGTACACTGTATAGGGAACATGGCCAGTTGGAGCGGTGTACAGAATGTTGGGAATAGGGTGTCAATTGGAACTATTTACACTCTATAGGGAACATTGCCAGTTGGAACTGTGTACAGATTGTAGGGAATAGGGTGTGAGTTGTGACTCAGCCTCAGTCTCCTGGAGGTCTGCAGGGTCACTGCAAAGCTCATTACCGGAAATGGTGTGTTATTTTTAGATGCCTAAAAATGCTTTTCTCTGTTTGCTTGTTTGGGTAGTATAGAGTGAAGGTGATGGGTTTTAGGGTCTTTTTTCAGGGAGATTTATCATCTGTCAGAGTAGTTATGTCACTTTTTATGCTTTGTGTGTTGTCTGAGGCGCAACAGAGTTTACATTATTCAGGAACAACTCACCTGAGGCAGAGACATTCGAGATGACTACTGGGTTTAAATAAATAGTCCTTCAAACAGTGGACAGATCAGTGTGTCATTCTGTTTCACCAGGTTGTTCTGATAGTATGTGTAGAGGACTCCGGCATCTTGTCGTTGAGGGTCCACACAGGAGAGGCCTGGGTGGTCTGGGGAGCGATGGTCCTGCTTCAGACCCCTGCTGGGGAGATAACTAATGGTGCATCCTTAGGGGCTCTCAGACACTGACACTTGAGTTAAGAAATGAATGTTGCCTTGGAATGTGCTCAGTATCACTCAGTCAATCCCAAACACCCACAGGCGACAGTTACATTCTGTTGCTTGTACGGAAAATCTATCTACCTGTAGAAGTTTAGGAATGTCCTTTCCATCTCTTAGCTAACACTTTCCAAGACAGTTTCCCCTCAGCTGTGGGGAAGGTTGATCTCCTACATTCCCTAGTGCTTACTACTAACCTCATACTCTTAGACAAGGAAACATTATGGAAAGAAAAAATTATATCAGGTTGAGTTTTGCGATTCTGCTGGCATGTTAAAATGTTAAATGTTAAAAACCTGTTATTGTGGTTGATAGTCAATGCCCTGTGATATTGCTATCATCACCCCTCCTGGGTTTAGATCTTTTATTTAGGGCAGTGTCAGCCATGCTTATCTGGTTTCACAGCCTTGTCCTGCGCTGGGCTCACCTCTGGTCTCTGGGTCGCCGGAGTAGGTCCCCATGGCTGGAAATACACCCGATGAGTCACTTATATATATCACTTTATGGCTGTTAGTGTTTTCAGCTACAGTCAGTTAGGTGGGGTTTGCTTCTAATTACATATTTGCTATTTTAACAAATATATTGCATCTATTTCTTACAAAAAATAATTGGAAAAGGTGGTTAATTCAGCGTCTTTCATTTCTTGGTGTATTCATCAGTACAAAACTTTTTATAAAAGATTTCTCTCTTTCGATCTTTCTTGTGTGTTGGAGAGAGAGTGTCTGTGTGTAATTATTTCCCCTCCATTAGTGGTGCCTGTAGTCTCTGGGGAGAGAGCGAGAGCCGTCAGTAGTATAGCATTTGTTCCTTTCTAATCATTCCCTCTGTCTAATTGTGGTTCCCCTTTCTCTCTTCACTCACGTAGCTCTAGTCCCCATGCAAGTCCTCGCAAGCCAGGCTTATTTTGGCATGCTTTTATTAACCGTGGTTGTGGTGAGAAAGGAGAGCGAGGGGAAATAGAGGTGTGTGCCTGTAAGGGTTGGCCAGCAATGAGCAAACATCAGGGCATCTTGCCAAAGGCCACAGCCTGCAAGGTCAGAACACGTGCTTGTTAAACCACTATCACCTCAATGACACAGAACAATGTAGGTTGTCGAAGGAGCGGAGAGCACTAAAGCGCCGCCAAATGTCAGATGGAGCCTGACTTTGTGTGCTTTCCCAGCTCCTCTCCAGCGTTGGATCACACTCAACACGGGGCAGCACCACAATGAACGCTGGTGTCTGACTGGTGTCTGACTGGTGTCTGACTGGTGTCTGACTGGTGTCTGACTGGTGTCTGACTGGTGTCTGACTGGTGTCTGACTGGTGTCTGACTGGTGTCAGTTGTCTGAGACACAAGTTTGGAAACACAGTGACTTTGAGTTGCTGAGATTCTTTTGAGGAAAAGGGGATGGTTGTATTCCAGAAAGAAGTATACATTGAGAAAATAAGACGCTCTGGATAGGAGTATCTAATATATCACTTTAACATGTATAGGAAAACCCCATCTTTAAAGGCCGAAGTTGTACAGCACAAACATAAGTACAGGTAAGCATATTACATTTGTCTAGGTGTCAAGAGTGGACAACTCAATGTAGTTACAATCTCCCCAACTTGAGATTGTAAAACTGGCATGAAAATGAGAACACGCTGATTATGTTCAGCTATGCTCACCCAAACAGCTGTTTTAAACCCCTTCCCTAACCACCAGCCCATTACATTTCCTTTCAAGCGTAGGTTCAGTGAATTAGTACTAGTCTGAAATACTCAGCTCCCCGGGCTGTGTCCAATATGAACAGCTGCTCGGGGCCTTACTCTGGACACTTCCGGAAAGTTAGAAGTGTGCTGAGAAAGCAATGCCCGGCATGGTACATTTCTTTGGCGGTGGTGACGTATTGTAGCATGCAGGCATGATCCTGTGTGGAGAACTGACAGAAAAAAGGACCTGGAGGATTACAGCCGTATTGAGTATTGGGGTCTGAACCTTTTGAAGCATGCTCTACTTATGTATACAGACTATGTAATAAATTGCTTCTTGTGTATGACCCCATTGTAGCAAGCATTACATCCTGAGTGATTTAGATGGACACTTCTCTCTGCCAGTAGTTAGATGGTGTGTTATCAAACTTCAATGCAATTTTCTTTCTCACTGTTTTCAATATGTTAATTTCCTTTTTCATTGGTTGTAATTTCCACTCTGAACTTTATTTGCTTGGTTTTTGCATGTCTCATTTCCTTAATTAGAACATTGGTTGTCCTCTTTCACCAACTATTTTTAATTGATTCAATGGAGGCAATTATTGTTGCCACAGGGGGCATTGTCCCCGTTTCTAGGGTGATTTTGGCAGCAGGGCTTCCTCACAGGCATTGTTCAGAAAAAAAAAAAAACACATTTGTTGACGGCAACAACGAGTAAAATCAATAAAAAAAAGATATACCTTCATTATCATTTCTACATACTTAATATCTGGTGCAAGTTATTTATGTTTAAGAAAAAATAAATAATTGAAAAACATAAATACATCATGTTGAATGCAGGCCAGGAAAGTGTATTTTTGTTCTGTAGATTGATATCAAAGAGTGGTTGTGTGTTGAAAGATGTGTGTATAATTCCTTCCTGGTTCCATCACTTTGAATTAGACCTTGTGTGCAACTATGCATGTAGCCGAAGGACTTCTCTCATCATCCAGGTGTTGCTCAGCCACAGATTATATTGTCACAAGAGGCAGTTCTTCATTCCTGACAGGACTTTGTTCAAAGGGTTAAGCACACATAGGAAACCTAAGTGCATTTACACACACACACACACACACACACACACACACACACACACACACTCAAAGTCACACACACACACACACAAAGGAACATCCTGTTGTCTTACCCCCCTTGTCAAACATCAGCACCAGGACAGTCTGTCTCCTTTATGTCTATACTGTAGCAATCATGTTTAACAGGAATTAAACAATAGTATTTCTGAAGCACTGACTTTCTCCCTTTCTCCCCTGAACCCACTCATCACTCCGACATAGAAGACAAGACAGCTCTAGTAAGCCTGTCTGTCTGTCTCTGTCTGTCTCTGCCTCTCTGTCTGTCTCTATCTGCCTCTGCCTGTCTGTTTGTCCCTGTCTGTCTCTGCCTCTCTGTCTGTTTCTGTCTGTCTATCTGACGGTCTCTGTTTATTTCTGTCTGTCTATTTCTGTCTGTCTGTGTCTGTCTGTCTCTGTCTGTTTCTGTGCCTGTTTTTATGTCTGTCTCTGCTGTTTCTATGCTTGTCTGTCTCTTGTCTGTCTCTCTCTCTGTCTGCCTGTGTCTTTCTCTGAGTCTGTCTCTTTGTGTGTGTGTGTGTGTGTGTGTGTGTCTGTCTTTGTCTGCCTGTGTCTTGGTGCAGTATTTCCTTATCTGACTGATTCACTCTGAATTTCTATATGTTGTTAATGGAGTCTGTGAATGCAGGTCTGCTTTATCTCCTGGGTCTCTGCTCTCTCAGACGAGCTGAAACTGTGGTCAGAGAGGTGGAGCATGGGCCCCTTGTGCCTGGTAGATCTGTGCTAGGTGGTGCTGTACACAGGGAGGCATGCTGATGAGGTAGTGGTACAGTGTGTGTTTGTGTGTTTTTTAGAAGGCAGGGGCACGAGTGAGTGAGTGCGTGTGTGAGTATTGGTGTAATCATGTGTGCAGGCATGGAAGAGTCTGTCTGTCAATGTTCCACATTTGCTGCTATCTGTTTAGAACAGTTTAGAGTTGGCATTTTTTAAATCCCATGCAACATCGCCTCTCTAGTGTTGTCTGAGGAGAAATTGTTTAAATTTGGTCATGGGGAGAAAGAAAAATGCAGTTTTCTGCATGCTGCTTGTTTTGTATTCAACATCTGGACTCTGATAGTAGTCTTTATCTCCAAATGAAATGTTTTACCGTGGACTGAGGAACTGTTTATGAGAATCATAATGCTGGAGAAACACTCTTAGAAAGCTGTGACTATTAAGAAAATCCAATGTTAGAATTACTCGTTCAAGGGAATAAGTTAAGCGTTTAGACTTAAGTCACTGGGCAGATCCCCTTTATCCGGAGGCTTAAAGTGATGAGTGCGTACGTTTTCTTCCCGTGCAGCCCCCCGTTGTGGGAATCGAACCCACAAACCTGGTGATATAAACTAATGCAACTAATCCAAACGAGGCCAGCTACACTGTGTCCATGTCTGGACGAGGTTCTCATGGTCCGTTCATCCTGCAGCTGTGTTGGGGCTGACTGACGGAGGGCTGGCTGTGAGCCCCCAGAAACCTTCTCACGCTGTTGTCTCTCAGCAGGCCCGGGCCGTCGGCTGTTTCAAGGACGTGGTGGGAACGCTGGGGCGGTCAGTGTGTGTTCTGTTATTAGGAGGTTATAACAGCATCTCATGGGCATACATCTGCCCGGCCAAGTGACGGCGGCGGATCTTTGACACTTGCAGACATCCGAGGCAGCTGATGGTGCCTCTCCTCTGCTGTGAGATCTTGGCTGGGTTATTGTTGCTCACGGTGGTTTTGTGCTGTGTGGTGGGATCTTGGCTGGGTTCCTCTAACCCCTCCAGGTCCTCTGTCGTTCTGCTCCCCGCTGATGGTCATCGATTGTTCATGGAGACGGAATGTTGGAATTCTTCCCCGGTCGCACTGTAAACAACAGCTGGGTCAACGTAGAGGAGAGGACTTTTCTTGTGGCTTCACCCCTTGGCCTTACTCACCTGTCGCTAGATGCCCTGCTGAATGGACTCCTGTCCCTTTTTGTCTGGACCTCCTTTTACATTCTAGCAAGGCAAACAGTTGGCATTGTTAAGCAAACAGTGAGATTCCACCAAGGGGTGGAATGCAGTTCCTCCCCCTCTCCCCACAAATCCTGTGTGTGTGTTTGTGTGTGTGTGTGTGTGTGTGTGTGTGGTTCCCCTACTAACTAGTTAACCTAATCAGCCGTTGCCCTGGGTGGGGTGGGTTCAGGTGAAGGAGAATTGCAGAACAGCGAGCAGGGCAGGTTTATCTTACCGTGGTAGAGTGGTACTACCCCTGGAGGGTCACACTGGTCACTCCTTACATGTTAAAGTTGCCATGTGTGAAGAAGACCAAATGCTCAGGTTGATATGTCTGTGAGTATTAATGTAGCAATGAACAACAATGAATGTTGTTTACTCAAGAAAATGCCAGCTCAAATATTGCTCCAGTCTAATGTTTTTGTCAGTATAACTGTCGCCTGTCTCAAGTACCAGCCAGCATAACAGGATCAGTGAGACGAGGAACTAGAGAGTACATAGAGAGACAGACGAGAGAGAGAGAGAGAGACGGGCACAGAGAGACAGACAGAGAGAGGACCACGTCGGACCCCATCCTTCCCAAAGCAGTGGGACTGGGAAGCAGGAGTTGATCATACCAGCAGTTGGCTGGTTGGCTCCACTGAAAACAATTTGTCCAGTCAGCTTTTCTCTTTTGAAAATGGCCCGGGATTGTTGTTGCAGGGTGCTCTGTCAGTGGTGAGAGGATTTGGGAGAGAGATCAAGTTATTTATTAGCAGGAGCCATTTAAATGGGAAACTCCGCTATGATTGGGACGAGTGGAAATGGGAACTGGCGTGCCATGCCAACTGGAAATGCCCATGTTGGCATGTAGCCAAGGGAGTATGCAAACATATAGGCAGGTTTGGGCTAACAACAGGCTGGTAGAGACGGTGCTGATGTAGGTCTGGTAGTAACTAGTCTCGTTAACGCATTATCAAGGTCTTTGGATGTCAAATTAGAGGTCTTAAGTGCAAAATGTCACAATTAACTAATGTATTTGCTCCAGTAGTCCTTAAAGCAAAGCTCTCCCGGTTTTGGGGATAGGCCCTTTCACTGACTCCTGCTATACGTATATGTTTTTTCTAGCCCAAAAAGTGACATCATCTCTCCGTGATGAAGTGCTTCCTGATCGTTGGCTGAGGGCCCGTCATAAATCTCTGATTGTGGTATGCTACCCTGGACTAGGCCGTCCACCTGGGGGCAGTCAGATGTTTAAAGCATAGTTTGACAGATTTCTGTCCTCTGAACATTCTGATGCCAACCTGCGCTAATCACCGCTCTCAGGATAATGTGTATGTTCAGATTCTATGTTGAGTAATGCGCCACCAACAAAGTTAAGCTCCAGGATATTAGACCCCTTTTGATTTGCAAGTGTAAGGTCAATGCAAAATGCAACAAATATTTAATTACAGACATTCTTAAAATAATACCTTTGTCTAATACCTTTGTGTGGTTATGAGCAACTGTGAATTATATGTTAACAACTCCAAAAATAATAATGTGGTTTGACAACTGGCAGTTTTTTGTATTCTTGGTTCCTTAGTTCATTGAATGGCACATCCTCATTCACAACCATCTCATATTTACTCCACTATCTGCTGGTCTCTGACCGCTGAATAACAAATGTTAAAGCAAACAGACCACAGTGTACCTATTTCCTGTGTGACGCGCTCGTCTCGACAGGCTCTCACTGCTATCTCCTATCAGTTTCCCGGACCAAACTACTGGGTGTAACCTACCTTGCGTTCCAATTTGCACCCTCCCACCCCCAACATAGGGCCCTACCTTTGACCAGAGCAGTAGAGGGCTTTACTCCCAAGCAGTTCACAAGGGAGGCAGCTCTGGTTGTTCATCTGGAGACTTCACAGGCCCAAACCCCTGTTAATCTCCACGTCATGTTTGTTGTCTGCAGGTGGCTCAGAGCTCCAAGGTGTGGGGGGAGGTACCCCTGCCAGAGGACCTGGATTCAGAGGCTGCCGTCGTCCAGAGGTCCAAGCGGTTCTTAGACGATGACGAGGACTTCCCTGCGGACGAAGCGTCTGGAGGTAGGGCCTGGGCTCGACACAGTCGGATCTCCAGCCAGACTTTCTTTCATAGTGAGAAAGACAATCTTGTTTCTTTCATGACTTTTAATTGGGAAATTCCAAATCGTGATTACGATACTATCCACGTTGCATTTCAAATTGCCCCTGAATAGTTCTTCCAGTGACACTGCAAATAGTGTAAGCGGTTGTCCTGTAAATAGTGAGCATAACTGTCTACTGTAACTATTTCCTCCTGCATAATCCCCCGGGTGCAAGGAGGTCATTGTCCACACTTCAGATTTACAATAACATGTTCCGCCCGTTGAGTAAATTAATGAGTAGTCCTTGGTCAACCTCGCTGGCCCTTGACCTGACCACACCTCATCTACACTGTCTGCAGATCTGCCCAGTGGAGAGGAGGATGGAAGCACACCAGAACCAACCGTGATAACTGACATCACCACAAGTAAGAGCCCTCAATTTTTAACACCATGCTCTCCCTGGACGTCTAGGAAGATCAGCTGCCTGCTGGACTAGAATAGATTCTAATACACAGACTAAAACCAACACAGACATTTTCTTCCTCATGCCGGCTTTGAGTCAGTGTTCACCTTTTTCAGGACAGAGTTATTAGCTTAACTAGCTGACAATATCTCATCAGCACTTTGTGGAAACTCAAGGAACCCGGGATATCCTCAAGGAAAGCATGTAGTTCCTCAAGAAACCAGCGCTAGTCAGTGGTTCATATTCGCACCATCAATTAGCTGAGGGGTCCTTGAAGTGACCTCTTAATGTTTGAAGAGGTTTGTCGGCCTTGAGAGATGAGCGAGTTGTCCAGCGTCAGGCGGGCAACTCAGTTCATTCTCTGTTGAAGGGGTTTCAGCGGCACCTTAGCGTCCCCGCTGGCTGTGTGGAAGACATTAGTTGACTCAGTCCTGTTCAAGATGAAATTGGAGTGTCAGCTGAGAGGGATCCACGTAGCCTGAACAGAGGGAGAGGTTTGTCAGCAGGAGGAGACGGCCAGGCCATTCTCTGGCAGTCAGGCAGGCTGGCAGCACAGTTCCGTCTCCATTGAAGGTGTCTGAACGGCCCCTCGCTATCCTGGAAATCTGACTTGATCGTGTACGAGAGATAAGCTGAGTTGTTGTTATTTCTTGCTCATGTAATGATGACAGCTTGCATCAGACTTATGAGGAGCCCTCAGACTGAGCCTTTTATTTGTCTAATCCAGCTTCCAATCCCACTCAGTCCTTCGTAATGGGTTTTTAATGTGTTAGGAGACAATAAAAACAACCAACATTTAATAATATCAAACCACCTAATCCATAGGTAATGTAGGATATAGATATATGCCGGACCTAATCAGTACCTATTTAGCTATTAAGAAACACAAATAAAATAAACAGAGTATTACAAAAAAGCTAATAAAAGACTCAATAATTAACTAGCAACAACAAAAATTCTATATTTACTTTCTGCCTAGGCTGCCTCACAACGCCATGGCAACCATGGAACTTAAACGTTCTTTCAGACACTTTTAGTGTGTTGGCTGCCACACAATGGCCAGGTATTTTTAGCCTTTTAGAAATGTCCAGTCCTACAACATCACACACTGTAGTTATTGGCTGTGGATTTTCACCCCTTACTTGTGAAAACCTTTCTCTTAGGCCCTTATTTAGTCAACCTGTGAAAGAGGTCACCAGTCTTTTCTATTACAGACTGTTGTGTCATGCCCCATCGTGTGTGTGTGTGTGTGTTTACTCCTGCATATCTGTGCACACCATCTTCTGCAGAGCTGGGTCTCTGGCCATAACAGGGAGACAGAGAAGCCTGAGACGGAAACATTTCTTCCATTCTGCATTCCGTTCAATATACTGGCTGAGGTGAAAACACAAAAGCACCCATGAACAAGGAATGTAAACATAATAATACAAATTCGAAACACAAACACTTTTGTTTTCGCATTCCTCGACTCCTCGATTCTGGTGCTCCTCTCTTGTTCCTTGCTCCTCTCAGATGTTTGGATCGATGCCAACAGGACCTTTCTGAGGCATTCTGCTGTAGAGCCATGGTGTAGTGTGTGCAGATAATGTACATGTTTATATGGAGCCACCTCTCATCGGCTGTCTTTTGCCATTGGCGGACAACACTCCGGAGTCCTCTTGAGATCCTGTCAGTGGACCTTGTGTCGGATCTATATGTCGTATATATATATATATATGTGTGTATATGTGTTTTCTTTTCTCTTTCTAATGGCTTCTGGTGGTTAGTTTGTCATTGCTTCCAGATGATGTGTTGCTGTCAGGGGTGTATGGAAGATTGTTACATCATGTGGGGAATAACTGTTTTATAGGTCATTATAGGTCTGACATCAGAGACGGAGCAGCCAGGGTATGTGCCCCCACTCACTGAAATAGCTCAGCACTGAGGCATATCTGACTGGATGTCTTCGTCTATGGGGGGGGGGGTGGCACTGAAACATCAGAGGTTAGACATCCACCGTTAGCCATGACTAAGCAGGTGAACTACGGGTTGAACATACAAGCCAGGTTGAAGGAATTCCCCCTATTATACATTGACCCAAGCTATGCTGAGACCCCTGTGCGGAGAGCCCATTCACATGTAAAGGAAGAGCGAGGCCATCAGAAGTCATGTGAACTTGTTAGCTCGCAGAGTTGGCAGATTGCATTCGTCGCACTAGATATAACTTGTTTCAAGAGCTCTCATCTTTAGAATCGGGGCATAGTAGTGGGGCTTTGACCTCTTGATGAATGTGAACACCCAACATGGGGTTGAGAAGGTCTAGTTCTTGGCCACGTCCTCCTGGGAATCTTGGCTTAGTGACCTCGGGTTCAGAGCAGATTTGGCAGATAACCACAACTACACACAAGGGGTATTAGAGTGCAGTTAAAAAGTTCAAATATGTAATGTTCTCCAGTGAGATTCTCCAGTATGTATGACATCTCCTGGTATTATTTGGGATATGTGGGATCTTCAGGGATACTTCAGTACATATGGGAACTCCAGTCTCTCGGTGTCCATTTTAACCTTCACAGTGAACTTAACTTAGTGTTACACTTTGGGCTTGTTGCTATTTGCTAGTAGATTACTGAATAATGTATCCATTCATCTGACCTTGTCTGGTTCAGAGAATAGGCCTGTAATGGTAGCAACATGCCCTGGCAGGCAACAGTGAAGTTGGTGACAGCGGTGTGCTGTCATTACCGTTTCATTTTTAGATCTTCACTTGGAAGCAGCTGGTTTCCTGAGTTGGATTGGTCAGAACAGACCAAATTCTGCTGGGTCTCCCTGTACAGTGGGATGTACTGGTCCAGTCTGGGACAAACTATAAGCTCTGTTGTGTCTGCTATGTTGGATATTTCCTGATTTTCCTTTCTTGCTCTCTTGGGGACTTTGAACTGTACACCTTACATATGACATTCTGAGATGGAAAAAATTGGGACTTTTAATTTGTTGTTTTAGAGGGATGTTATTTTCAACCTTTCTTGTCTGTGGTATATTGTTCTAATTCCTTGGTCACTTGTCTCTCTTGATCTTGATATGAATCCTCTGGGCTTTTGTTTTGCATTGTCTCTCCCACTATCTGCTCTTGACCTCTGCAGCATATCTTGATACAGTTGTGTGGGGGACATCTGCCTGCCCATCTCCCATCTCTTTCTCTGTATTCTAGTGTTTCACATGACCCAGGCCCTGGCAGACATTCCCAGAGCACCCAGCCTAATGTCTATTGGCCACTTTGTATAGAGATCTCACAAACAAAGGTTAGTTAGTTAGACAGTTTTTTCACAATGCTAATTTTAAACCAGTGGGTTAAGAAGTCCTTATCTCCAGTGAGACTCCATCTGACTGCCCTTGATGAACATAGAATCACACAGAATACATTGACCTCAGTATTTAGGAATCATTAATAAATAAGTAATTTATTATTAACAGTAAGTTAAGCATGCATGCATGTGAAAATATACGTACTCCCCCGGGAATTATTTTATGTTGACAGATTACAAAAAACACATGAATGCTGTGTCTTTGCTACACTCTCACCATACTTTTTGTGGAGAACAGATGTGGAAACATAAGACCATCGTGGACATGTGTAATAGACCCTATCTGATTGCATTGCGTAGTGTGGGATTTGAAGGACAGACCACCCAGGACAGACGCGTCACGCGTGTCAGTCAGCGGTGTTGTTTGTCAGTCTGTGTGTCAGTCAGCGGTGTTATTTGTCAGTCTGTGTGTCAGTCAGCGGTGTTGTATGTCAGTCTGTGTGTCAGTCAGCGGTGTTGTATGTCAGTCTGTGTGTCAGTCAGTGGTGTTGTTTGTCAGTCTGTGTGTCAGTCAGCGGTGTTGTATGTCAGTCTGTGTGTCAGTCAGCGGTGTTGTTTGTCAGTCTGTGTGTCAGTCAGCGGTGTTGTTTGTCAGTCTGTGTGTCAGTCAGCGGTGTTGTTTGTCAGTCTGACTCGGCTCTCAGATAATCACAGCAACACGGAGCCGGGGGGGACACAGTGACAGCTGCAGTTATTTTGGTGAGCTCTTTGTTTATCGTCTCTGGCTTCTCAGAGGTGGTCACTGGTCACCCTCACTGACACCCAGCGTCACTGAACTGTACAAGGGAAGCAAAAAGCTGAGCGGAATACGTTAGAGGACGTTGTTAGAGGACAACGCAATGAGATACAATGACTCATAGAGAGCAACTTGGCATCACTAGAAAGATTATGGGAAAAGAAAACTGTTGGATTGGATTGTAGAATGGCACTGGCAGTGTGAGAGCAATCTTATTTAAATGAGCTCAAGTCTCGTTATCCATGTCATCGCAAGGGCATTGTTCTGAGTAACTCTCAGTGTTAGTATGAACGCTCTTACTCATCCACTCCATGGCTGAGTCCTGGATGCTCCTGCCATCTGTTTTTCTAATAACAGTTCATGTTGCCTTGGAGAAGTGGACTTTCCCTCTCCTCATTAGGGAACACTGCCTCAAGAGATTTACACAGTGAGAAAATACACCTCACAACGTATTTATAGTAGAGAATGGTTACAAATTCCTCTTTCTAATTCAATTACTATACTGATAGCTTTTGAGAGGGAGAGGTCACTGATATCAGTTAATTATCCTCTGTTGTCAATAGCACCTGGATCCAGATCTCCCATGGTCTGGCTAGTTACTCAATTTGTCTCCTAGATAACACTAGAGATAGAAGCTTCCTCCAGTGCAGTTTGTTATCATAGTGTATTGTTAGACATGGTTTCCTGGTCTACGCTTATTATGTTACCAACCCATAATTCTCTTGGGATTGAAGAAACATCTAAAGCTTTTACTCCAGTTCTTAAAAAAAAAAAAAGGTTATATCTAAAATGACCCAAAAAAGGGAAATTCTATCAGTCTTTGATCTTGTAAGTCAAATGTTATATTTTCATTATTCCTTCCTTCTTTTGTTTCAGTGAGGTAGTCTGTGTACAGCCAACAGCAGTAGCCCGATACTTAAAAGGAGAGTCTGGTCGCTAAAGCTCACCGCACATCACTTTTCTCTCTAATGGTAGCAATGATTGTGACAAGGATCACATCATTTCAGTAGCTCTTTCAAGTTGTGCAGATGCTTCATTTACACTAATTTGGTTGGGTCCATGTGAACTGGACACACCAGAGACCCTTTAACCTTCAGATAAGTGGGTGTGACAGTTCTGTTTCTAAAAGACCCACTCAGGAATGTTATGCCCTTTACGGAAGACATCTTTCTGGTTTAGATCTGTTCTTACCTCATATCAACTTACAGTATGCCAACTCATATTGTACAGTCTTTTTCTACATTAAAATGTATACATTTTCTCACTGAGCAGGTAAGATGTATACATGCATCTCTATAGAAAGGTCTTACCAGATACTTTACCTCAAACTCCCTTTCAACAGACTTTTCAGAACCTGCTCCTCAGAGGAACCATAACCAAGGTGATGGAAAAATGACTGAGTCATCAGAAATAGGTCCAGGTCATTGATGCCTTTTCCATCCTAATGGTAACAACAGGAAGTACCAACGCCCATTCGAAACCCCCTTTATTACAGAGTGGATCTGCCAGAGCAGGCTACGTCCCAAGCGGCAGCCTTTTCCCTTTAAACTGCACTCAATAGACCAGGGCTCTGAACAAAAGCAGTGAGCTAAGTAGAGAATAGTGTGTGCTTTGGAACACATGCGCAATGTGAAAAGCAGAGAGTGGTGGGAAGTGTTGGAGGGGAAGTGTGTCCCGTCTGAGGGATATCCTTTCGCTCCAGTCACATCACAGAATAACTCCCTAAGAGAGTGAAGAATGCAAAAAACGCCTTTTCTTGTGTTTCTACCCATTATTCATTTATGCACTGGTCATTAATTATGACAGTCAAACTGTGAAGGAGTGTGTGAATAGACATGCATGCCCAATACGCAGGTAATTAAAGAGACCCTGCAATAGGCTACAGTGCTGTACAACTACCTGGCCTTTTTACCTGAACCATCAGGCATCAGTAAATGGCTATTAGTGTCAGAGAAATGAAGCATTGTAGACTTTGCAGCTTTTTATAGTGTACAGCTCCGTGTTGTGATCTGAGAATCCCTGAATGTTTCATTTCACTGTGTATGAAGTGACTTCTATGTGGCAGGTGAAGACAGTGGAATAACTGCAACTGTGTTTAATAAACTGCAAATCCATTGAAACATTCAAGTCACGGTGTCCTCTGCACCTGCCTTATTATATTTTCAAATTGTCCAAATTACAAAAGAAAAGCGTAACTGGGGTAGTTATTTGTTTGTACCTCTGATAGTTTGGTGAGATAATATTCAGAAACAATCTGTGATTTATGTCCCCCTTTAATGCAATGAGCAAATGCTTATGCTGTTATTGACATACTATACATTTAGATTATTTATCTCTCAGGAAATTGATGGTTGGCTCTCATTTGGACTTGTTTCTACCAGGTGTTTCCACACTGTTCACGCATTCATATTCACAACATGCCCACCCTCTTTACATTTCATTCAATCTTATAAAAGGCCCGGGGTTTCTTATCGCTCTGTTCTTTCGAAACATTAATTTCTATTTTTCTTTTTTGGCTCACGCTGTTTTTGTCCCCATATGTCCTTGGCTGTCATTTTTTTGTTTATTTGTTCCTGTTGTCGCCTTTGAACCGTGTCAACACCACTCCCATCTCACAAAATGCATTTTTGCTGTTCAGTCATGAACAGTCACAATCACGTTAAGACACATCCTTAGGCTTGTGGCATATGTTTCCCTCATTTTAGGCCGTTGGTGATGTTAATTAATGTTTATTAATGTTAAATTATTTGCTTCTATCCACTTTTAACTAACCAACTAAAATAAGTTTTAGTTGTCACTGAAAATGTTATCTTTTACTCAAGTCGTTTAGTTCCAACACTTAGCATGACTGAACAGATTTGTGGATTGGTCAACCCCCAATGATGCAAACAGACTGTGATCGGACCTGCCTATGACTAGGATTTATGCAGAGACTGGAAAAAAAAATAGGATGGAAAAATCCATCGATGAAGTCACCCCATTGTTTCCCGGGTAAAGACTCATCAGCACATTTGAAGTTCAGTGGTCTTCTTATCTTTTGGCCTTGTTGCTACATAGATGGGAAACAGTTTTGAGCTTGCTGTAGGAAGTAACATTGCAGGCCAGCTCAACGGTGCTCCCTTCTACCACAGTCATTAGCAACAAAACCCATCTGGTGGAAGGTATGAAAGTACTTGCCATGATTGTGTTGAGCATTTCTTTACAGAAAAAAAATGCTATATCACCATACAAAAATCACCATAGCCCAGTTTACTTTCATTGTGGTTCTTGCTTCCAGGATGTCCTAGACTAGCCTTGAATCCTGAATGAGAGGGGGGGGGGGGGGGCATGTCTTCCCTTGTTTTATGTGAATATTCTGAACATTAAGTGGAGAGACAAACAGTGAGTACATCTTGGTATTGACCCAGTGGTTTGTCTGAAGTTGTCTTTGACATTTACATTGTGTGCTTGGGTAGAAAGCATGAAAGAGGCTCCAGCAATACTGGAGACAGAAGTCATTCCAGTATTGTAAGCCCCTGATTGTGAGGCCGTCTATTCTTCAGAAACAGGCTATTTGGCTGACCACCAGCAGTTGGGTTAAGTAGCAGGAGTTCCCTGTTCATAAAATCCAAAGGGGAGAAAGGGTCCCCCAGCTCTACAACACACTGCATTGTCCCTGAGGAGAGAGACGGAACATGCTCTGATACCTCTCCAGTCCCTGAAGGGTAAAAGTACTTAGGCCTGCCTTGTTCTGATGGGTTTGAGCTCTCGCTCGCGTTCTCGTTCTCCCTCATCCTCTACTGCCCCCCCGCTCTCCTTACCTCTCTCTGTTTCTCCTCATTCCTCTCTGCCATCCTGACGTTGGCGTTGGCGGTGGTGGGGAGGACAGAGAGCAGGGGGTTGAAGGTCGGGCTGAAAGCGGCTGGGCTTTAAAGGCCAGGCTGGCCGCACGGCTCAATCAGCTCTTTGTTTCCTGCTACAGGCCTCAGTGTGTGTTCAGAGGGGGCTTGGCCCATCTCACAAAGCCGCCACAGTTCTGCTGCATAGCTTTAATAGCTAAATACGTTTATGAATTAACAGTTTGGAATGCCTATTTTTCCAGGCTCTTTTTCTCTCCCTCGGTTGCTCTCAGCGGGCGGTTTCTTCCTTGGTGGTGCTTGACAGGGGATTTCTAATGATGGAAGAACTGAGTGTTTGGCAGAATGCTCCTCTGACAGAGGAATTGAGGAAGGGAGAGACCGGGGGTGGACAGAGAGCACGGCAAGGAGCACTTGCTAGCATTAACGGGACAGCCCAACGCTATATTCAAAGGGCAACGAGTGCACCCGACAGGCCATGACATGACGTCCAAGCAGTGAGCTCAGAGAGGTTGGGACTAAAGTGTGTGTGTGTGTGTGTGTGTGTGTGTGTATGAAGTGAAGAGATTAGCTGTGGGCCAATTTAAGCTCTTTGATGGGCCCTTTTGATGTTGCTTGTCTGGTTAAATTGTACAGTGTAGCCCCACCCTCGGCCGTGTTCATGCCAGTCTATACTGCTGCCTCTTCTTTTAGCTCATTGTTTAGAGACTGATTTATGTTCACACTGACAGACGGAGCCCTCAGGGCCTCAACGTGTGTGTGTGTGCGTGCGTGCATGCGCGTGCGTGCGCATTGTTCCCAAGGCACTATTATTTTATAATTTATATTTATCAATCAGGCGTGCCAGTTTAGGGTTAAAGAAAATATTGAAATTGAGGGGCCCATAGAGAGGACTATAGAGAGGCCCGTAGAGAATGCAGTCGATTAAATAATAATGGTCGTTTTAGAGTCTATTAATAAAACAGGAGGGTGAAAAGCAGTACCTATTTACAGATTCACACTCCTGCACTGTCTGTCTGCTTGATCGTAGCAGCGTGAAAAACACTTTAGTGACTCAGGAGAGGATCTTGGTGTCTCTCCCGGGATATCATGCGGGGTTGATGTCCTGGAGGGCAGACGGTCTGTTGTCAGTGTGGTGGGACCATTTCAAGTCCTTGTTGATGTGTACGCCCAGGAACCTGAAGCCTTTAAAGGTCACTACAGTGACCAGTGGAGATGTGTCGGGGAACTTGCTCCGCCTTTTCGTCCCCTGAAGTCAGGTCCTTCATTTGTCCGTGTTATAGGATATTTGCCGTTCACCAGTCCACTGACCTGAGGCGGGGGTGAACAGGAAGAGGAGAAGAGGGATGACCACAAACCTGGGGGGGAGGGGTGACTGGGTGAGGAAGATGTAGAAAATAACCATAGAACCCCCCCCCCCCCCCCCAAAGGTTGATATTCACATGAGTATGCAGTCAGGCCTGTTAAGATTTCAGTACAACACATTAACTAGCCATATGCAATCACTGCATCTGCAGACAGTAGAGGGAAGGAAAAGAAAGAAGAAATACATAATAGAAGAAGTGTGTTGCGTTGTCTTGAGGCCCAAGCTCAGGGTAAGCTCACATAAAACATGACTCGTCAGTAGGTCCAGGGCACACAGCAACCGACTGAAAGGAAGAGCACAAATATTGACTTCCTTCCCCCAGCCTGGCCCAGATCAGGCCGAGGCCCAGCTGAATGGAGACTGGCAGACGTAGGCCAGCTCAACTAGGTTGGCAGTGGAGTGAGAATATGGGCGTGCTGAGAGAGGGCCCGAGTGTGCTATTTAAAGGGTCTGTATTTGTGAGTGGTGTGAGAGGAAATGTGTGTATTTAAAGAGAATGGCTATGCAGTGAAATACCCCCTATTACGGATAATGTAATAATGAGACTAATTATTTGTTTGTTACAGTGTAATTATACCAGGGTGAAATTTTCCAGATGTATTGAGATTATTGTTGTATGTGTTTGTTGACAACTTGTCTGCAAGTCTAGCTCATGTGTTTTAGACAGAAAGTGTGTTCATGTACATCTAACTTTAACTTGGCTCTTGTTCGATAGTCTGGTGTGTGGTGCTGTGCTCAGTTCTAGTACAGACCAGAGATGAGATATGGAAATAGACCCAGTCATTTGCGCAGTATGAATGTACCCACAGTTATGTTTGTTGAGATTCCTTCTCCAAAAGCTTTTCTGGGGTTATTTATTCCCAAACATTATCCAAGTTTGAGTTTCAGTTCATTTAGAATAATTGCAACTCAAGAGGGAAATCCCATATAAATGTGGCTCTGCGTACATCTCAACTTGCAGAAAGAAATTAAATAAAGGTTCACTTAGATGTGGTTATTAACTGCTTTCTCTCACTTATTTTTTTAAAGCGTACTACAGAGCTCTGGTGAACTTTACAGACTCCATCGTGTATGGGCCAGAAATGGAGGACATCTACTCAACGTCTTTCCAGGAGATCTCGGACGCTGTGGTAGACACGGTAGGACTCTTTCAGAACCATATTCTTTATACTGGCCCTGTACGTGTTA
Organism: Esox lucius; assembly: GCF_011004845.1. Taxonomy (NCBI): domain Eukaryota; kingdom Metazoa; phylum Chordata; class Actinopteri; order Esociformes; family Esocidae; genus Esox; species Esox lucius. The sequence goes on along the minus strand of NC_047580.1, from coordinate 26,873,472 downwards.
GACCTGTCCCAATAGGTTGTGTCTTATTTTACTAGGCAAGTTGACTGAGAACACTCATTTACAGCATCGACCTGGGAGCTATCAGGTGTAACTGCCTTGCTCAGACACAGAGCCACACATTGTTCACCTTGCTGGCTCTGGGATTTGATCTAGCAACATTTTGTTTACTGTTCAGATGCTTTAACTGCTTGGCTACCTGCCACCCCATAAATATACTGAAGGTACTATACCCAGTAGGTCTATTCCTCCCTTCTCACAGGGGCTGTAACTTTTACACAAGCCAGGCCAAGATTCTCACACCTTGCACTCCACTGCTATGTAATGTCATGTCAGAAATACTACTGTACAATATCCTAATCCTAGGATATTGTCTTTTAATGGTTTCTACAGTTACCTTTTGTAAAACCGTTTGGGGTAGATTTTTGTCAGGGATGTTCTTCAAAATAATGGTTCTTTGAAGAACCGTTAAACAGAGTTCTGTGAAATCGCGTGTTCAGTTTTTCCTAAAAAAACTTGAATGGGTTCCCCCAGACTTTCAATGAAGAACCCCTAAAGGATCTTCTAAGATACTTTTTCTTTTTTTAATGCAAGTTTGAATATTGGTTTGGAAAACTGTTAAACTTGTTAAAACACGTTGACAGAAATGCATCTCTTTTCTTGTTTTCACATGTTTTTTCCCCCTCTCTTCCACAGCTGGAGTCAGAATACAACAGGATCCCAGGGACCCAGACTGTCAATGTGGTCCTCATCAAGTAAGATCCCTCCTCACCTCCAGCTGCTGTGAACACGACGTATTTGACTCACTTGGGTGTAACCAGGCTGATCAGTAAACCAAGCGCGTACTGTCTGACCTGTCAGTTTCCCGGGGCAAACACTTACGCTTCGGTATAAGAAAGCCGAAGACAGCCTTCGAGCGTTTTTAAGCCGAGCGTAATTCCCCAATGCGTTGAACAGGAGCCTGGAAACCTCCGTGGTCATCCCCCTCCCTCTGTTCTGGTGTGTGTAGGAAGATGCTGAGGCAGGATGGGGTGGATGTGTTCGTTGAGCTCGACGTGGGCTCCGACTACAACAACAACGACAACCAGATCCGTAACGTGCTCTATGGGGTGGTGAAGGAAGGTACCATCGCTTCCTATGTCACCTCGGTCCAGGGCTTCCAGTTCAGACGCCTGGGAGAAGGTAAGGACACCAGGCAGTTGAGGGTTTCTCCACACTGCCCAGGATGCTTGGATACATGACCAAATCTATGGCATCATTGTTAAGATGTTGTCTCATAGCAATAGTATTTATTTTTGGTTCATTATATCTTATTACAATCTTTCCGTGAAGCTAAGCCAGCCAGCCCAAGGCTTCATTCAAGAAAGGGCTAAGCGATGTCCTTTTTTCATCGTTTTTCTTCATTCAGACATACTTCTGTCAATAAAGCAATTGAAATGTGAGGAGGTATTTGGGTCTTAGGCTGTGTCCCTAACACGTCTCTTTGGTTTCTAGCTCAGCCCCCTGTGAGAACCATGGCTATGCCAGGTTTGTACCATCATGCCAACCTGGGTTCAATGCTATTGGAAATAATTTCAAGTCCTATAGCTGGGTTTGATTGAGCTTGCCTGACTTAATGGAGCCAATGGAATAGTCACAAAAGAGGAAAGCCCAACTCTCTGGCACTCCAGGCAGGCTAAAGGAAATGCTAAAAGTATTTGAAAGATGTTGAAGATGTGATTTGAACCCAGGTCTGGTACCGTGCACATTGCATGGAGACAATCCATGCTGCTGTATGAAAGACTGTTCTATAACTTGTGGAGTATGCAGTTATTGTTTGTTCATAATAGTTTTATTGGTTTTCTAATTAATTATTCATCAAAACTATAATTTTAATGTAAAGTCTATAGTTGACCAGATATACAGGGTGGTGATAAAAAAAGAAATACTCACAATGACACTGTTTCTGAATGTAGGTGATGACAAAGATGACTAACATGTCAAAAGCTTTTAAAAATCTGTTATAGCGGTGGTATTCGAACTGTTTCTGTGGGGTCCCTATTTTTCAGCTAGAATATCTCACAACCATGCCAAATCTAATAAAACAACGTAACAATTTGTACATTTCAATAATGTAAATACGTAATATAATAAAATCATCTCACTTGAAAATAACCCAAGAAATACATTTTTATGTAATGGTCATCTTTCAAAAATGTTTGTATATTAACAATTACAAACAAATCAGCACTTAATTTTAAATTCCCCCCAAAATAAATACAACATATGATATAACATTTAATATGAATAAATAATTTAATATATAATATTTTTGACCCCAACATTGAATACCGCTGTTAAGTTGCAGGAATGCTGTGCATGTGCACCTAGACATGTTTTGGTTTGACACTGCCCAAGAGAACTGTGGAGGTTTGTGCATGGCATGAGTTTGGTTGTCCTTATTGCTTTTGGCCTGCAAGTCACGCAAAAAGATATTACTATTTACTAATCAGCAGACGTCAAAGTGCCTATAGTGTCAGTCTTTAGAGTTTCTACGGAAGGATCTCCAGTACTGTATGAGGAAGACCATTTCCCTGCCATGGTAGGGTACAGTCAACCTGTAGACCGTACCCAATCCCCAGGGTCGCTGAATGACTTGCCGGGACAGGAGGGTCATTGGTGGCTGGTGAAAGGATGGTTCTTTGTAAAGAGATTTTATCACATTTCAAGTGACACCAACCTCCATCAGGCAGGGCCTCTTGTATTTGACCTTATCTGAACCGCAAGCTTTATGTTGTGTGCTGGCCATTTAGCATGCGTGTCTGACCCTTGAACCCCCCCCCGTGCCCCTCCCTGTCTCCCGCCAGTGGTCCCCAAGCCTCGGCCTTGCATGCAGGATGAACATACGTGTCTGGATGGGGGCTGCATCCCTCTGGAGTACCTGTGTGACAACAGGCCTGACTGTAATGACATGAGTGATGAACTGGATTGTGGTGAGTTGTGTTGGTGTGGTGACGGACCTGGACTCATGTGACTGGATTGTGGTGAGTTGTGTTGGTGTGGTGACGGACCTGGACTCATGTGACTGGATTGTGGTGAGTTGTGTTGGTGTGGTGACGGACCTGGACTCATGTGACTGGATTGTGGTGAGTTGTGTTGGTGTGGTGACGGACCTGGACTCATGTGACTGGATTGTGGTGAGTTGTGTTGGTGTGGTGACGGACCTGGACTCATGTGACTGGATTGTGGTGAGTTGTGTTGGTGTGGTGACGGACCTGGACTCATGTGACTGGATTGTGGTGAGTTGTGTTGGTGTGGTGACGGACCTGGACTCATGTGACTGGATTGTGGTGAGTTGTGTTGGTGTGGTGACGGACCTGGACTCATGTGACTGGATTGTGATTCACTTAGTGTTCTTCTGAGAACAATGCATGACCAAGTGACTATCTCTGTTAGGTGTAAGCACTGCTGGATGACTTGTTTCTAATGGCCCTTTTTGCTCACAGACAAAATCCCTCCTGGCCTGGTTACCCCAACAACCCCCGCCACCACCACAACTATCAAGAAGCCCCCGCGCACCCCTGCCCCCCCAGGGCCGTGCCGAGTCGACCAGGCCACCTGTCAGAATGGCCAGTGTGTCCCCAGGGACTATCTCTGTGACGGAGAAAGGGATTGCTCCGATGGCAGCGATGAGATCAGATGTGGTAACGGTTGGCGACCACTATATACACACACACACACACACACACACACATACACAATCACGACACAAAGGCTTTTCATGTGCATAACACAAACAGACATACAGGGCCAAGATGTCTGATTGAGGTGGTGGTCTGGTCCCCTGTCCCCCAGGCACTCCCTCTCCCTGTGAACCCAATGAGTTTAAGTGTAGGAACGGCCGCTGTGCCCTGAAGCTGTGGCGCTGTGATGGAGACAACGACTGCGAGGACAACTCCGATGAGACAGACTGCCGTAAGCCCGAACTGCTGTTTACTGATCCAAAGCCAAACCTTTTTTTTCGCATGCTTCCTCAAACTGTTTTTTCTATGTAACTGGAACCTGGAAGTTTAAACAATGAAGCATTTTGTGATTTCCCCATCTGTTATGTGGTTCTCCAGCCACCAAAGGTCCAGACGACACCTGTGCTCCAGAACAGTTCGTATGTCGCAGTGACCACACCTGCATCCCGTCCAGTTATCAGTGTGATGAAGAACCAGACTGTCCAGACCGCTCTGATGAGTTTGGCTGCAGTAAGTCCCAGACCATTGTGCCATCTGTCTGTTTCTCACTCCGTCTTTCTGTTCTCTGAGTCCTCTCTCCATATGTCCTCTCTCCATATGTCCTCTCTCCATATGTCCTCTCTCCATATGTCCTCTCTCCTTATGTCCTCTCCCCCTCTGTCCTCTCTCTCCCCCTCTGTCCTCTCTCTCCCCCTCTGTCCTCTCTCTTTCTGTCCTCTCTCTCTCCCTCTGTCCCTCCTGTCTGTGCCTCCAACAGCTTTTGTGATCTGTCCAAGTCCCCCACTGAAAGAACTGTCTGTGTTCTGTGTCTTTGCTTTGATTTATTACTAAAGAGTTTTAGTCTCGCTAATGAGTGCCTTTTTAAAATGTGTTTGGGAGTTTTTGAATGTTTTTGTGCCATCACATGTTTCATAGATATTTGGCTTTACGTGTTTTTTGTTTTCTTGCAACCTTCCAAAAAGCTCCTCCCACGGTGACCAGTCCCCCGGAAGAGTCCATTCAGCTGGCCAGGGGGGAGACTGTGACCTTCACCTGTGTGGCAGTGGGTGTCCCCACTCCTATCATCACTTGGAGGCTCAACTGGGGCCATATCCCTGTTAGTGGCAGGTGAGTTGGTACATTCGTTCTACTTCTTTCCTGTCTTCCTCTGGCCATTGTTGCTCTTATGACACACTTGGTGAGACATTTAAGCTAATGGCTCCAGCCTGTTAAATGCTAAGTTGTTTTTGATCTGTGTACGTTTGCAACCAATTTACTGTATAAGATGACATCTTCAAATGTTGATATGCATCATATAAGCATTTGGTGTTGGTGCTGAGCAGTCTGTTGTATGATACATGTGGCTTGTCTTCAAACTGTTTGTCTGGTTCCATTATGGGATGGAGTGTTGAAGTGTGCAGTGATAGCTCTGCAAAGAATGCTGGGTTTAATTTGTGGAATTGTGTGAAATAAGTCTTGCGTATAATTGATTGGAAACAGACCATGAAGATTTTGAATTGAGTAAGTATTTGTCTGCTATCCAATCTCGTCTGCCCATAAAATGCAGCATTTCATGGATTGCTGTTTTAGCTTTGTTATATATTTACAAACAGCTCATGTTGGATTTTATTTAGAAAATGACTAACGTTTCAAAAACACTGGATTTGCCAACTCAGCTCCTTGAATGTCTGTTGAATGCCTCTTTGTTGTTTACAGTACAGTGGTATGTCTTCTATAAAATAATCTAATCATACAGGATTAAGCCAATGTCTTTTTATAAAAACCTTTGTCAATCGGTCGATGATACACTCTAATCTGTAACAAGTGATTATTCGCGCTTCATCGCTGTGGAACACTCTACCTCCGGCTTCAGTGTCTCGTGTGTTTGAAGCATACATTTTACGTACTACGTGTACATCTGTCTAACCCTAACCCTAACCCTTCCCAGAATCTCAATGACCAGCGAGTATGGGCGTGGCACCCTGACCATCAGGGACGTGAAGGAGGCGGACCAGGGGGCGTACACCTGCGAGGCCATCAACGCCAAAGGCCTGGTCTTTGGTATCCCTGACGGTGTGCTCAGCCTCACTCAGAAACCCGGTATGTACTGTCAAGCCTCGTTCAAAACCGAACCAAACTGAAACGCGTTGCTAGCGTCTTCTGGTACAAGCCTACTGTAAAGGCTGTCCCCTCACGCGATTCCATATAGGAACGGCCTTGTGGGTAAGAAAATGCGTACAACGCTGTCTGTCCGTCTGAACCCATTTGCCTGTTCTATGTCTGCGTCTGCTACTGCTCCGGCCTGTCCCTTTGTCCAGTGTTGTTATCCTCTCTGACATGGTCACCAGGAAACTGTCCCGATGGTCACTTCAGTGTGGAGGGACGCTGTCTCTCCTGCTTCTGCTTTGGCATTACCAAGACCTGTGGGAACACGGGCCGTTTCCGAGACCGGATCAGCCTACGCTTCACAGAGGAAGAGAACTTCAAAGGTACTTTCGTTCTCTATGAGTCATCTAATGTCTATGGTATACAAGTTAATCCATGTTGACGTGGTTAGTACTTAAGTCTTTTTTGGAGAACTGGGCATTTGGGAATAGATTTAACTGGATTTAAAAAAAAAAAAAGGCATTGCAATGACTTTGCTGATGATGTTAGCACTTCAACATTGCTGATACTGTTAGCACTTCAACATTGCTGATACTGTTAGCACTTCAACATTGCTGGTACTGTTAGCACTTCAACATTGCTGGTACTGTTAGCACTTCAACATTGCTGATACTGTTAGCACTTCAACATTGCTGGTACTGTTAGCACTTCAACATTGCTGGTACTGTTAGCACTTCAACATTGCTGATACTATTCTTGGTTTGTGTGATTCAGTCCTCTGAACTAACTAACTGGAAGACACTGTGCATAAGTGTCTGCTGTAATTAGGCATGTAAAGCATTCATATTATAACTGCAATGACATTTTTGTTTCTTTATGTAAAGCATTAATTTCATAAATGGTATGACATTTTTGTTTCTTTATGTAAAGCATTCATGTCTTAACTGGTATGACATTTTTGTTTCTTTATGTAAAGCATTCATGTCTTAACTGGTATGATTTTTTTTTTTCTTTATGTAAAGCATTAATCTCATAACTGGTATGACATTTTTGTTTCTTTATGTAAAGCATTCATGTCTTAACTGGTATGACATTTTTGTTTCTTTATGTAAAGCATTCATGTCTTAACTGGTATGACATTTTTGTTTCTTTATGTAAAGCATTAATCTCTTAACTGGTATTTTTCCTTTTCTCCTCCTATGACACTCTCCAGGAGTGAATGTGACATATCCCTCTCGGCCCGGCACACCTCCTCTCTCCTCCACTCAGCTCCTCATCAACACAGACGTGGAGGAGTTTCAGCTGCTTGACCTATCACGGCGCTTCCTTATCCTTGACTCCTATTGGACGCTGCCACGGCAGTTCCTCGGCAACAAGGTCACTAGCTACAGAACATCACTACCTGGAAATCATGTTGAGATGGGCTGAAACTTCAAACATAATTTCCACTGACATGTATATGGTTTAGAAACAACTCTTCTGAAATTATTTACAGATTACATCTGAATGTGTCAGGACACAGTGTGTCAGAATTATTTGAGTTACTCTATGTGTTTGGAGGGGATAATGTGCCCTCATTCTGTTTTAGGAAATCATCACTTTTATTAACAAGCAATATTTCAACCTCACTGAAAGTACTATGACAAATATTCCCTGCAATGATTTTGAGACTATCCTGTTGAAAAGTGATATCTTAAGTACAGCCCTCTGTTGTTTGAGAAACAGAGGAAAAAAGGCCCACCTTTAAACGTATGGCTTTTCATATCAGGTGTTTAGATGTTAATCCAAAGCCTGTATTTCTGCTTAGATTGACTCATATGGAGGATCTCTGAAGTATAAGGTGCGCTACACACTAGCCCGCGGTCAGATGGAGCCGGTGGAGAAACCTGACGTGATTCTAACCGGGAACGGACAGAGACTGGTCTACCGCAGGGGAAACCCCACAACTACCAGTGTGATTAACCAAAAGGAAATCAAATTCACTGAGGTGGGTCAACATCAATCAGTTCCTCCTTCTTCCTTCACACCACCGTTTCTCCTTGATAGCAAATCAATGTACTTGTCTCTGGGTGTGACGTAGCAGTTTATGGGGTCAGTGGCTGAGGTTATACCCCTCGCTGCCTTTTGGTATATAATAAATTGCCAGGATGTAGCCATGTAGGCCTGTAGATCAGTGGCCAAAGTGTTCCTGTCTGACCTCGTATGGCCTGTTTGGCTTGTGTAGGAGAACTGGCAGCACTCGTCAGGTCACCCGGTGTCCCGCGAGGACCTGATGATGACCTTGGCCGACCTGCAGAGCGTCACCATCCGCACCGTCTATGATCAGCACATGGTCAGTGTGGCACTCAGCGACATCGCCATGGACACCACCGCCGTGGGGCACAACGTCCTGGGCCAGGCCGAGGGCGTGGAGGAGTGCAGGTGACCGCCCGTAGGCTGCCCTCAGCTGCCCCTGAGATGAGGATTTAATCCATTCATCTGCACCGATAGTTAGCTAAACAAAGTGTTCCGAAACACGAAAGCCGCTTTGCACCCTGCGACTGTGGTTATGTTAAAAAGAACGTCGCTTCGGATCATACCGAAGATGTCTGGTTTGCGTGGTCCGCTGGGAACGTTACATGGCGTGTGTTTGGTTTTTCCCCAGGTGTCCTCCTGGTTACTCAGGCCTGTCCTGTGAGCAGTGTTCCGTGGGCTTTGAGCGCGTGTCTGGCGGGAACTACCTTGGCTCCTGCGCCGGATGTAACTGTAATGGGCACGCCAGCGCCTGTGACCCCCTCAGTGGACACTGTCTGGTGAGGCCAACATGCTGTTATTACTGGAACGTTATGGAACCTTCTCTGTTGAGTGGAGGAACACAAATTCCACTTGCAACGTCTATATTCCAACAAAACATCGTGTTTCTGTGGACTTTTATGTTGACTGTTTATAGACCGAGGCAATGGGGTTTGGCTGTATAAATGGCAGGAATTCAAATGAAAAATATGTTTTGTGTCAGCGTGGTGTTCTTGAAGCTGATTCCTGCTGGCTCTCATCATGTGGCGTTCTAGAACTTTTCAGACATTACAGTCTTAAAATGTTATATGTGACACACACACACACACAGTAACTGACTTGTGTTCCTCAATGTCCACCAGAGCTGCCAGCACAACACTGAAGGTCCTCAATGTGACCAGTGCAGACCCGGCTACTTTGGTGACCCCAGACGAGGTCGTCCTGATGACTGCAAGCCTTGTCCATGCCCATACACTGAGACATCCCGACGGTGAGGGGTCACTCCACGGTCACACACACACCACACACACACACACACACACGTAGACAAGGAAAAGCAGACACATGAATGGAAAGAGCTCTTTTACACAGCAAATACACGTCCCAGTTGTGCTGATTCACTGCACAGTAAAGTGCTTCTTCGTTCATTGCCTGGGTGTCACCTGGTGACTCGTCTCTCTGCCCATTAACTGGACACTTTAATTACTGAAGTGGTTAACACTGACCTTGGCCTGCTCCCAGGTTCTCTGACACATGCTTCCTGGATCATGACTCCCAAGCGACGTGCGATGCCTGCAAACCAGGCTACACTGGCCGCCGCTGTGAGAAGTGAGTGACGCTGTCCTCGCCCCCTTTTACATCTACACCGTCTTTAAAGGAATTACCCAGTTGGTGGTAAAGCAGCGGAGCAGTAGTGAAACATGTTTGTTTGTGTTTCTAGGTGTGCGCCTGGTTTCCAGGGTAATCCGCTACAGCCTAATGGGAAATGCATTCCGAACCGTGAGTGACTCTTATGTTGTACTCTGGTAGAAAGCTTTAGGAGTTATTACCAGGTTATTTATACCAGCAGGTTGAGCCTGGAGACCAGGTTAGCTTTAAGAGTCATTACCAGGTGATATACACCAGCAGGTTGAGCCTGGAGACCAGGTTAGCTTTAAGAGTCATTACCAGGTTATTTATACCAGCAGATTGAGCCTGGAGACAAGGTAAACTTTAAGAGTCATTACCCGGTTATATACACCAGTAAATTGAGCCTGGAAATCAGGTTAGCTTTAAGAGTCATCACCAGGTTATATACACCAGTAGATTGAGCCTGGAAACCAGTTTAGCTTTAAGAGTCATAGTCTTGTCCTGATGTTACCTGCTGAGACTGGTGTGTTCATCAGTCTGGTATGTGTAGTAGTTGGGCAGGGTTCAACGGTCACGGAGAAGCCCCAGGTACTGATTCTTGTGTCATGTCCCCACCTCCCTGACTCTCTCTCCATCACACACTCCCTCCCTCTCTTCTCTATATTCTAATTTTTCCCTGCTCCTCTCCCCCTTCCTCCCCCCTCAGAAAGCTCAAAGTGTGATAATCGAGGAACAGTGAATTCCAACAGCAGACTGTGTGCCTGCAAGGTAATACCACGTAGTTATGGCTTACTGTGCTTCTTTGTTAAGGCCCTAGTTATGAGTAGGGCATAGTTATTAGATTAGTGGGAGGTCACACGCTGTATTCAAAATGATCAACAGTTTTACTAAATTCTCTAGTCATATATAGGTTCATATACTTGGATATCTGGGTGTGGGTTTTAATATCATTATACAGTGCAATCATCTCTTAGGATCCCGGTGAATTATAAGCCATTCAGCCAATCATCTCTTAGAGATCCCGGTGAATGATAAGCCATTCAGCCAGTCATCTCTTAGTATCCCGATGAATGATAAGCCATTCAGCCAGTCATCTCTTAGGATCCCGGTGAATGATAAGCCAGTCATCTCTTAAGATCCCGGTGAATGATAAGCCGTTCAGCCAGTCAACTGGTCGGATGTTTGGCTGATGTCCTCTTTGTTACAGTCCAATGTGATGGGGTCGCAGTGTGACGAGTGTAAGAGCGGCTCCTTCCACCTCACAGAAGATAACCCAGAGGGCTGCTTGCAGTGCTTCTGTATGGGTGTCAGCAAGCATTGTGCCAGCTCCACCTGGAGCCGAGACCAGGTCAGTGGCCCACACTCACAGCCTTTATATGGCATGGGAGCAGGTGAACCAGGGCACCTTGGAATGTACAGGCACTGGCCTTGAGGGTATGTGGTTAACCAAAGACCGATATTTCTACAGAGAATAACCACACTTTATCAATTCTAATATTCCGCCAAGACACAGCTTTCTACTGAGAGTCTCCATCTCTGGTCCTGTAGAAAGCCCATCTCTAACAAACTTATTCCTTTAATTTGCTTAATAAAGTGTGTTAGTGCTGTGAGTTGAAGAAGTGAACTGTAGGTTTATTTTTTAATTAACTCTCTTTTTCTCTGTGGATTTTATTTATTTTATTTTGAGTTGATTAACTGGTCAGATATGGCCTCCGGTTGCTAGAGAGGCCCTGGCCTAAAGAGTGTGTGGGTTTTTATCCCACAGGTCCGTGGCGGTGTGAACGGGCAGCTTTTCTCCCTCTCCAATGTTGCCAACACCAGAACCATCACAGATGGCATCAATCAGAGAGGCTTTTCAGAGGTGGCATTTCGCTCCTTCTCTGACGTTCCCAGTGACATTTATTACTGGGTTCTCCCAGACAGCTTCAAAGGAGATAAGGTAAGAGGGGCCCGACTACAGGAAAAAATCATCCACTGCGAGTTGGTGATCTCCATTCTTAGTGGGACTTGGTGATCTCCGTTCTTAGTGGGACTTGGTGATCTCCGTTCTTAGTGGGACTTGGTGATCTCCGTTCTTAGTGGGACTTGGTGATCTCCGTTCTTAGTGGGACTTGGTGATCTCCGTTCTTAGTGGGACTTGGTGATCTCCGTTCTTAGTGGGACTTGGTGATCTCCGTCCTTAGTGGGACTTGGTGATCTCCGTCCTTAGTGGGACTTGGTGATCTCCGTCCTTAGTGGGACTTGGTGATCTCCGTCCTTAGTGGGACTTGGTGATCTCCGTTCTTAGTGGGACTTGGTGATCTCCGTTCTTAGTGGGACTTGGTGATCTCCGTTCTTAGTGGGACTTGGTGATCTCCGTTCTTAGTGGGACTTGGTGATCTCCGTTCTTAGTGGGACTTGGTGATCTCCGTTCTTAGTGGGACTTGGTGATCTCCGTTCTTAGTGGGACTTGGTGATCTCCGTTCTTAGTGGGACTTGGTGATCTCCGTTCTTAGTGGGACTTGGTGATCTCCGTTCTTAGTGGGACTTTTAGTGATCTCTATTTTTATTTGAACTTTTAGTGATCTCCATCTTAGTGGGACTTACGTGTATAGTGTTCTCCAATCTTAGTGGGACATTTAGTGATCTTCATTCTTAGTGGGATTTATAGTGATCTTCATTCTTAGTGGGACTTAAAGATAAACAAATGGAAGCTCTCCGCTTCTGTTATGAATTTATCGTCAAGCCCACATGCATGTCATTGTGTGATCCGTGGCCAAGCTACATTAGCTTTAAAGTGTCGTGGAGGGGAAGTAGCTTTGTACCATCCAGTAGAGTTAAGAGGTTGGTTATCCAAAACATTCTGATGTTGTTGCCAGGTGACTGCCTATGGTGGAGAGCTGCGCTACACTGTTCGCTACGAGCCCCGACAGCGCTCCCTGGTGATTGATGGACAGCCGGATGTGGTTCTCCAAGGCAACGGCATTTTCCTGGAGCACTACTCCCTGACTAAACCACTCCCTAGTGTCCCAACCACAGTCACGGTCACCTTCAGAGAGGTGTGTTTTATTAACATTTCTTTTTTCTTTCACATACATTTGGTCATTGTTGATGGTTTTATTTAAATTGCCTAATTAAGGTGAACATTACCCCCATCTTTAATTTATCTCCTAATTCATTACTTCTGAGTTTATCTAAGCAGAACTGTGTCGGATCTGGCTCTCTCCCTTTGTTTTCCCCTGCCAGTCTATGTGGAAGCGTGCTGACGGACAGCCTTGTACTCGTGAGCACCTCCTCATGGCCTTGGCTGATACTAGTGTCTTAATGATCAGAGCGACCTATGCTGAAAACATGGTGGAGACCAGGTAAGACAGGACCGGACTGCCTGTGCTTTTCAACATGTACTGTTCTACATGTATTATTTTACCTCTATTAATCTTCATAATTTCTGTATACTCCCATGTGGTGGATGATGAGGATGTGGTTCCTTAGCTGTGGTGTTGTCTGTTGCCTAGTCTCTCAGACATCCGGATGGACATTGCAGTGCCCCACTCCACAGGGAACCAACGAGCCCTTGAAGTGGAGGAGTGTGCCTGTCCTCAGGGCTACAAAGGACCATCATGCCAGGTACTCTACACACAACTGTTTGTGTTGATGCAACAATACCAACCAATAAAATGCCTGTTCCTCTGTCCACTCTTCTAGCTGTTTCTTGGTTGTTTCCATGCTACAGTTGATGTCTTGGAGGGGGTGGAATTCTTAGAGCATGCTTTAACACTAGAAATGCTGAATGCCTACACCAATTTATTTTGAGTTTGTGATTAATAATAAAATAAATCCTAAATAGGCATGTACATAGATTGTTCCAGATCTGCTGGGTCAGAATTCTAAACTCAGAAACGGAAAATTATTTAGAGAAATTTTTTTTTACCCCATTTTCTTACTAAATTCGCCCAAAACATAGGCCTATTAGCACTGGTACCCAGGCACTAATCACCCTTCACTGGGTGCATGGTGGTGTTGCTGGGGAGGAGAATGGGTATGCTAACAGGGACGATTCGTATGCTAATGGCGTCAAACGGCGTTCAGCTCTGGCGGATCTGAAAGGACGTGGCGGTTCTAGTGTTAATGGAACAAACACAATCCTCTGTACTGCATACTGTAGTCATTACGACCTGGACTGAGGTGTTTTTCCATGTTTTTTCCGGTCATATCTGATTTCCACGCAGGAGTGTGACGTGGGCTACATCCGCACGGGTTCTGGGCTCTACCTCGGTACCTGTGAGAGGTGCGACTGCAACGGACGTAGCAGTAACTGTGACCCAGAGACAGGCGCATGCTTGGTAGGTCGCAGCACCCCCATACTGGACGCCACGACAGGCGTACATCGCTACAACGCCACCTGTTGCCGTGGAATGCGCTAATGTTGTTTTTTTGGCAAATCTCAACATGTGCAAAAGATTCTGAGCAAACATTAGCTCCTAATAGGCTTTCACGTCTCGAGGAATGGATCCAGACTCAGTCTTTTCCCTTCCGTCTCCCTTTCTAGCAATGCCTTGAGAACACAGCTGGCCCAAGGTGTGAGCTCTGTTTGCCAGGTTTCTACGGCAACCCAGTGACAGATGGACCACAGGCCTGTCAGCCCTGCCCCTGTCCTGGCACGTCTCCCGGCAGCCAGTGAGTTTTCAGAAGCATACATTTAACCCTTTACTTTGACGTCCAGTGGTGACAGGTTTGTGAACGCTTGAGCACAGGTGTTTTTGCACTTTTCAGTGTCAAGGACCCCTGAATATTATTAACCTCTCTGAGGGAATCATTTCTTTTGAAGGGGGTTCTCTCTGAGACTCACGCAGGTTGATTCTACACATTATGCCATAAGGGTGAGAGAACATTTTGTCAAATTAAACAGACCTTTTTGCAATACGTCATCTGTCTAGGGTGAGCTTTAGAATGTTGGACCCTTAAGGACGTTTTGGTTGGGGGCCTGTCTACTTTCCTTTGAGGGAGACAAGGAAAAATAGGAAGTGATAGGAATGTGATCAGATCTTCATCAATCAATCAAGTATAATTTATAATAAAGCTTCTTCTAGATTGAAGTGCTTACATCGTAATAATAGATCAAATGAACCTTAAACAAGTAATTAAATTATCTTTTCACTTTCTTTATTGAGCAAATCGCTATAAATCAATGTATTTCTTAGATGAAACACATTTGTTAACCTCGAGATGAATCCGCTCAATCAAATTAAGAATGGAGAGGTAATTGGTCCCATATGTTTCAGTTGCAATGTCAACATCAGGCTTGTAACTTTTGAAAGTCTTTTGGAAGCTTTTGCAGGTTTTTGGGTGGTTGTGTTTTGAGTTTTGTTTTCTCACTGGCGAAAACACAACCCAGAACACAATCCCAAACAAATGCAGAGGCATACATCGAGTATGTAGATTTACAAGCCTGATGTTGTTATTGCATGCAAAGAAGGTGGAATTGACTAAACTTCATTGGGTTGATTAATCTAGGGGTTAACACTAACATGGAACTGTTTGTTCAGAAATAAGTAAAACAGTACAGGAATTTGTTATTTGTTAGATCAGGCTCGCATGACTAGTTATGAAGAGTGGATCGCATTTAAGGTCAAATTAATGCAGAAATGAAGACCATGCTGTAGGGCGGTCGACAGGGGGTCTACACGGTTTTGTAACAACGTTTCATCTGTCACTCACTGCAGATGCTGTTCCACTGTTTTGTGTCCAATACAGAGTAGTGTTTTATAGTGGCTCACACGTCTTTTTGTACCCTGTAGGTATTCTCTGACTTGCTTCAAGGACACAGATGGTCAGCCCACTTGTAATAACTGTCCCACTGGCTTCACTGGCCGACGCTGTGAAAGGTAATTCTCTCTACATCTTTATCTGCCTGTCATTCCATCACCTCTGTCCTTACGGTCAGCTGTTTACTGGTCAGTGGTTTGGGGGTGCTGGGCTTGTCGAAGCGTGGCAAGACGAGGTGAATATTCTGGCATTTATAAAACGGGTATAGCAGCATGTCTGTCCCATTGCATCTGCCTTTCAACCAGTTTTTCCAACCTGTCATGATTAACTGGTGTGTGTTACGCAATGGTATTGGAGAAGCGAAAGTAATATTAACATAGCCATTTTAACATAATTTTACCATGCTGTGAATAATTTGCAGGCAATCTAAAAGGTGTGTGAAAGGCATCCCAATGTAGGTATGATTTCAGGAAAGTATCAGGTGTCATGGCAACGGGCCAGAGGCAGCTGGCTTTGTGAAATCTGAAAAATGCAGCCATTTCTATCTGCAGGGGAGATTTGGGTTGAATACTGTTTGTTGGTTTGGTTTCTGCAGTTGTAGTGCTCTTTATGCAGTGACATATGACTAGTCAATGTGTCTGTTGGATAACTGTGCTTTGCAAAGAGTTTTATTTTTAAAAAAAATCTAAATGTGTCTTAGACCAGGATAATATATTGTTTCTAGACTATCTGATCAATGAGTGAAAGGTTTTAATATCTGGATTAATATCTGAGCCAGGGAAAAAATATGTAGTTTTTTTCTGGAACAACACAGGTTATCCTAATTATTTCCCTGGTCATTGCTGTAAATGAGAACGTATTCTCAGTTGGATTTTCTATCGCTATTGCCAAATCTAGAAAGGTTGTCTACATTTGAGTGTTCAGTGACATTCCGTTATCTTCACAGATGCGTTTGTCATGTGTATCACCTCAAACTTATACCCCAGTGAAACAGGAATTCATGGATGACACAGTCCATAGTGACTTGAGAAACAAATATCAATGGGAAGATACTTCTATTAGTTGTGACACATGTTTTTGAGAAAAATATGTATTATTTGATTAAGAATTTGTTATTTTACTTCGGACAATTTTACCTCGGTGGTTAGTTTTGTCTCATATTTGAAATGTAAGGTCAAGCTGAAAACAACAATAACATTTTTAAACCATATATTTTATTAGGGTTGTTTGTACTGACAAAATCTTTTCACATGGTTCTTTCCTCTGCTTCAGCATTTACCAGAACCCTCTCAGAGTATAACGCTTTCTGCTCTATCTTTGCTTTTACTGCTTAATAAAAGGTTAAGAAGCCATGGGCTAATACTGTCTCTGTTTATGCCAGGGGCAATGTTTGCATATTCTCTCTTTGAGGCATTAATCTAGAGGTGGCATTTCTAATGTAATGTCTGTTTGACAAATCTTTGCTACTTGATGTGCAAAGATGGCGATGAGGTGACTGGGTAAACAAACGTCGGTATGTTTTGATTCGTTGATCTTCCCCACCTGCCCAGTGTCTCATTTCAATGTTTTGATAATTAAGAAAACAAGACAGTTGTGAGGACCTGTACCTGGAAGGGGACCATGAGGGCTTCCTGCCACCCGGCTGTGGTGAGGCAGTTTTCAACTTCAGTTTGGAGAAACGTGTGGTGCCAGAAGGCAGCGGAGGGGAGGAGGAAGGGGTGGGGGGATATGATGAGGAGGAGGACCCAGATTACAGCGCACGGCCAGATGAGGGTGAGGAACCAGATTACAGCGCACGGCCAGATGAGGGTGAGGAACCAGATTACAGCGCACGGCCAGATGAGGGTGAGGAACCAGATTACAGCGCACGGCCAGATGAGGGTGAGGAACCAGATTACAGCGCACGGCCAGATGAAGAGGAGACAAATTATAGACCAAGGCCCACACAGCTGCTGTTCACTGCCAGACACCGACTCGAACCCACTCACTCCATCCCAACTCACACCACCACTCGCTTAAGCACATCCACTCACCCCACCATCCTCATTCACCCAACCGCAGCCACCCTGTCTGCCGACACCGTCCGGGTCCACCTGATTGGGACTGCAGCCAGGATGCCATCTCTCAACACTTCCAGCCCTCAGGTGAGGGAGCACAGTTTCCAGTTCCTAATGAGACATCATATGAACCGCTTCAATATGCGCCTTTCAATGATGGAGAGCAACACCCTAGACATCAAGGAGGGCATCCAGCTTATGGGGGACCAGCAGAGAAACCTCAGCAACCAGCTGGAGAAACTCCTGTCCCTGCAGTCACAGTCTGCCCTGGAGAAGACTCAACGGATTGGGGTGCTGGAGCATAGCTACAACAACATGGAAACTCGTCTGAAAACGTTGGAAGGTCGTCTGGAAATCCTGATAGATGGGTTTACAGCCCTGGCTCAGGAGATAAACAAGGTGAAGCGCATCCGACACACACCACGGTCTGCTAAAGCAGCTAAGTCTCAGTCACCAGTCTCAACATCGTTAGTGCCAGGGCTATCCAAAACCCGTCACGCCATCATGACTTCTCAATTAACAACCCCAACAACACTGAAAAGGACTCAATCGTCAACCACCAGGTCAAAGATTAAAACCACACTCCACAAAAGCTCTTCTTTGTCCCCTCTTCCTCCTGAGAAAGACCCAACAAGAGACCCTCAGAAGCAACAAAAGCACAAACCAACAGTCATTACAAAATCCACCATCCAAACATTCAAAAACAGACCAACTACAAAACCTGAACCAAAAACCAGATCCACCAAAAGTAATGTAAACTCAGAGTCCAGGATAAGACAAAATAATACACTCAGTAAACCTAGAAAAAGCTCTACACCACGTAGTACTGAAAAGCCGAACACTAGACCACACCATACAACAAAGCCTAGGTCCAGACAAGTTAGTGCAGCAAAGCCTAAAACAAAAACTACTATGGCCCAGAAGAGTCATGTTACAGCTAAAAATCTCTCAAGTGTTTCACAACCAGGGAAACCCCCCCAAAAAGTGGCCACTACTAAATATCAGCTGGCACCGCCATCCCATAAACTTAAATCAACAACAAAGGTATCGGAAAATTCCACGTCATCCATGTCACCTAATCGAGCTGCTAAAAGTGAAAAGGATGCCTCTCGATTAGTTGCACCTGGTTCAAAGAGTCAAGCCGAAGTGACAGTCACAGAAACAGTGATCAGAAAACCATCTCACTCAAATAATGGTCCCTCTAAGCCTGATGGGAAATCCACTGGTCCAGACTCATATCAGTTGCCTCCTCCGTCCCACAAAGTCCAGCGAGGGGCCAAAGCAAGTTACTCAAAGACAGTTCTTGCAGTCACATTAGCACCAAGCAAAACAAGCACTTTAAAGCGCTCAGCCGCTAAGAGTAAGGTCAAAGCTACTTCCAAAAGACTCCCAAAGAAGAAGAAAGACAAACCCCAGTATAATGTTATGGACCTGCTCAAACTACTCCAAGGGAATCATCAAAAATCTCCCCCAAGGAAAAATAAACTGAAGCAAGATGGTTCTGAAGGTTCTTTTCATATTGTTCTAGGAAGACTGGCAATTCCTATCAAAATTATTAATGATTACTAGGGACAGTTATATAATAACAATGACAATATTGACCCACTTGTGGCCCTGATATTTATGCATATTTAATATTTTTATAGAAATCCTTTTGAAAATGGACTGGTAAGTGGGGAGGAACCTTTCCATGTGGAACCAACATTGTTACTGTGGTTATATATATATATATTTTTTTTATTCATGCAGATGTTTTTTTTTGCCTCAATGAAAACACACTTGAAACAACATTGTTGTTGTGTTCAAAGCAACTGCCCACTGTTTCCAGATTCCTATGAAAAATATAATCTTTTGATTCTAGTAAAATGTTTTCCTTAAAAACAAATTGTGCTGGAATGGTGTGGGTGTAACAGAATGTTAAGTATGTTAGCAACATTATTTAGATATTATTTTAAAGGTTATTCCAGAGTTTTATGTTATTTTAGCCAGTAGTTGACAAGCCGAAATGGGTACCTGTGATTTGTGTACTATGTCATTCAGTTGTGTACAATATCACCAGATTTTACAAATCCATTGTCTATCACATACCTTTGATATCTTTTATAGACTGTAATCTTTTAAAATTTAGATTCTACCTGGGCAGTTACTTTATAGCTGCATTTTGTGACTAGTAGATGAGTTCCACAATAATCCTCTCATGACATTTTGTACAGGTAGTATATTTAAAGTTTTTTTATTGACAAAGGTTTTTTTTTACTTGAGCCCAAACTACCTGAGGACTATTACATTCAGAGCAGAATATACAGATTTTCTGAATATCAATAATTATAGAGCCTATTGTACATGACAAGTGAGTTTGCCCAAGCTATTGGCTGTCCCCATGTTCTGGGATAAATCTTTGTATTCCTTCATAAATTATTTGATGTGTAAATATGTTATTTTTTGTGCAAAAATAATTTATTTATGGTATATTATGTATTTAGTTATTTCTGCTTTTATTTTGTTTCTGTTTCAGTGTACTTCATTCTTCCTGTTCATAATCCAAATGGTGACATAGCATGTGAAATATTTACATAAAAAAATTCCGATTCCACTCATTTCATTTAATCGGTCTGATGGTTTCCCCCAATTACAGTATATATATAATATTTTTTTAAATCCACATTTTGTAATGTCCAACTTCTCTTACTAAGTAACTCCTCATCAGGTTAATGAGAGTCTAAAAAAATGGCGTTCTGCTTTTTATCATACCGCTTGCTCAATCAGGAAGTATTTTCCGGTAGATACACAGTTGGAGGAGTGCACATTTTCCCGACAACAGTTATTGACCTTGCTGGCACTCAACCTACCACACAGAGTCACTAGAGCGCGTCAAGACAGGACAGCCCTGTATGAACTTTCTATCAACCTCCCACAATTCTAAGCGGCTTTGCAGCAACGTCTGCAGGAAGACCTGGGCACGCTCTGTAGGCTGTGAGCAGGATTTAAACTGTCTGCAATGGCACATCTACACTGCAAGGCAGTGACTCAGTACTGCAACACTCAGAGGTTCCAGCCTATGGTGCTTCAGTGGGTTGATTGAGTTGAAGTCCAAATTGATGCTGTGCCATTGGTTTGATTGTTCAACTGTGAAGCGTCCTGTGATCAGGTAAGAATTGGAGCAGCTAGGGTAGCTCTCCACAGGGTTGCCGGGCCTTCTGGCCTGCTGTTCTGCCATCCATCTATCACTTGCTTGGGCTGTGTGCATCAAACTCCAAATCGCCTGCCAGTGTCATATCACAGTATGATGCCTCCTCCTGCCATTGCAATTCAGTTCTCTGCCTCTTAGATCTGCTGTTGGGTTCCTCTGTTCTACTCTCTCAGGTTTACTGTGTCACCACTTATAATGAAGTTACTCACATCTCAAGCGCGTTGAGTTCATCATTTTGCAAGCTACTGCTGGGAGAGATGATTTCAACATCTGAACCGTGTTGAGAGTTGTGGCTGTGCTTTGTCCATCTCCAACATCAGCAGTAGTAGGCCTCTTGGTACAACACTTCTGTCTTGTGGGAAACTGAGGCGGTTGATTTTCAAGATGGGGGGGACAAGGCTTAACTTGAGCATGTTTTTACACTCTCATAGTCGGTTTGGTAAAACGACAAAGATCATTCACATACAGGGGACTTGGGAAACTGTTTGGACAACGGACATCCGCAATGGACAAATTGTGGATGTTGGCTAATAATATGGCAACACTATAGTTGGTATACAGTCTATACACTGCAGTTTCCTTCCATGTGCCTACTTTGGGCCAAGAGGGCCAAGAATGTGTCTCATTACACATCTATATATATACAGCTTTGATGGCTTCCTGACTATCGTCTGTACTTGTGGTTTGTATTCTTGTAAGTGTATTCTCTTTGACTTGAAAGGTATTTTCTGAAGTGTGTTGTCGGTTTTCTGTTTCAGATGTGCTGCTGGGTACACAGGCAACCCCCAAATCGGACAGGGGTGTATTGTTGGCAACAATGATCTAAATGGTGGGTGTACAGATGACTTTTATATAACTTCATGAAACCTCTCGAGCGCTAAGCGTGTTGCTACATAAGAATGAGACATTCCAATAGAAATGCACACATTATTTTGTCTGTAGTATTTGATGGAAGGAATGCCTGCAGAATGAGATTGCCTGCTGTGTCATGTTTAAAGGTAACTGCTACAACTGTGATCAGAGAGGAAGTGAAGGGTGCAGTGGAAATGGTGTGTGTCGCTGCAAGGTAAGGGAATCAAGACTTCTGGAAGTATGTTATAATAACTGTCCTCCACCTTGATATTTCCCTGTACCCATGTCTGTGTTCTCTCTGTGAGATAGCAAGGATCATAAAAACCACTAACTAGAAGGCATTCTCAGTCAAATCTGTTCTATTTTTAGTTCACACTGTTTCATTGTGTTTCAGGTCAACGTTGAGGGCCCTGCCTGCTCCAGCTGTAAGGAGGAAACCTTCCACCTCAGCACGGACAACAAAGATGGCTGCCTGTCTTGCTTCTGCATGGGCACCACTCGTCAGTGTTCCAGCTCCTCCTACTATAGAGACCAGGTACCCAGACATCCAAAACTAGGAAACTACCTTCCAAACAAAATACGTGAGAGACGAAAGTAGAAAACACTGAACTGGCCCTTGTCCCCGATTTGTTTGAGTTTGACGTGGCAATGGCCTGTTAAGGTTTTGACACGTCATACTGTACATCATGCATTATACAACAGCTACCGTGAATGCACTCCAACTGCCATCAAGGTCCTGCTATTGTAATTTTTGGAATCTTTAGCTCTAATAGTGAGACTGGTTGATCGTTACTTCCTGTGCCCCGCAGGTGTCCTCGGTCTTCACCCCAGGCAACTTCCAGGGCTTTGCTTTGGTCAACCGGCAGCGCACCAACCGCATCTCCACCGGCTTCACCGTAGAGGTGTCCACGGAGGGCACGCAGCTCTCCTACAGCAACTTTGACTACCTGGGCCAGGAGCCACACTACTGGCAGCTACCTGGGGTCTACCAGGGGGACAAGGTAAGGGACCTGGACGACGATCTAACCAGGAGGGACCTTCTAAACCACCATTTCTAAATCCCCAGTCCTCTGCTACCACTCCCGACGCTCTCAACAGTGGAAATCAGCTTCTCACTCTGAAAACCTCTGTCATTCCTGCTCCTTAAGCGCCTAGCTTACGCTCTCTTTATTTCTGCTTAAAAATGGAGCCTTACTTTTTCAGTCAGTGTTAGCCTTCTCTTGCTGTGAAATGGGTTTGCATTTTGAGTTATAGTAGAGAGAAGATTGAGAACTGGGGCCAATGTATTCATTGTGGTAAATGTGAAAATAAGGATGTGCTGTATTCCTTATTATTGGAATTTTTTTCTGGGGCTAGAACCTCAGAAGAAAGTAATAGCAGTCTGTGAGATTTTATTTGTTAATGCCTCCACTTTGATAGTGTCACATGATAGCATTTTAATGTAATGAGATGAAGGTTCTAAACAGTGTTTAATGCAGCTCTTTATTTCTTGGTTCGCCTGGTCACTCTTCATAGAACGAAGCGTTCTTTGCTCGTGTGAGACGAGCAGACCAGGTAAAGACTGTCGTGTTGTGGTGTTCATTTTGTCTGACTAGTCCATTTTATCAGAATTTGTGCACCTTGATAAGCACAATACCTGCTCGTGATCCAGACGCGTGGTTGGTGTGATTTGGCATTTGATCGTATTGTCTGATGTCCGGTATGTTCACCGTAAATGTGTTCTGTAGATTAACCAAAACACATTTTCTTGAGGTGTAGGTTGAGGTGCTCCCAATGCATGGATTTTCGGCACAGTTTTTGTTTCTAGTTTTTCATAATTTAAGTCCAGGTGTAGTTACCTTTACTATGGAATTTTGTGGTCATTGCTAACTTAAAAAGACCCTGTTTTCAACCATCCACCTAGTGAATGTCCTAAAACCTTCCACTGGCTCGACTGTGGAAAAGCAATACATGTAAGTGACTTGTGGAGCGTTGCTTTGTTCACAACACTAGAGTGAATCCCCCGGGACAGAGGAGCAGGTGAGGAAGGATGAGTCCATTTGGGAATTAATGAAGTCTTCAAAGAGTAATGGAACCTCCAGGGCCAAAAGAGCTAGCAAGGTATTTCTGCTGTAGTCTAGTCACTCACTGCTAGGTCGACGCAGCACGACTACTGACAACAACTCACCGCAACCGTCACACGGCCTGATCCCCTTCTCCTAATATGGATTGCCTTTTTGGATGTCAGTCACCATGACATCTTTGACAGATAATCCCACCACCTCCAAATGTGAAATTTACAATAGCACGGTATATCTCAGTATGAATGCAACTGGCAGTGAATTTACCGGATGCATGTCGTCAAAAAATGTCTTGTGAGTATTACAAACTGACCTGAATGAGCATGTAAGGCGCCCTGGAATTTGAAGAGAAGCAAGCCTTGTGTGAAATGGCAGATGTATGGTTGATTAGTGTGCTTTGTGTCACAAAAATATCCCTGTTTCAGGGTTTTAGAAACTACTTGAAGGACGAGTGAGGTTGTGTTAAAACCATGGGAGGAGCCTGCAGGCCTTGACAAGAGCATGACACAGCATGCCTTAACCCAGAACCCCAGTGCTTGGTGTGTCTTCTACTTTCCATGTGGGAGGTCTTCTGTTGGAACCTCCCTGATCCCTGTTCCCCTGACTGGCCCTTTGGTTCCTATATATCTTGCCTCCATCACCTCCTCTCCCCCAGGAACAAGTGAAGAAGCTGGATGATAAGATCTGGGCAATCCTCTCTAACTTTGACGAGACCGGCTCTCCGGCCGGTCATCCTCCTTTCCCCCCCCCCACTGAGAAGAAGATCCCTAGCCACTCCTCTCGGATGAGGTCTCGTACTCTACAGAGGCCTCCCGCTTCCCATTCATCCCCCTCTGGTGTCACCTCCTTGGGGCTGCCTACTAGGCCTCAGCCTCCCTCCCCCGGTCACTCCCCTCCACTCCAGGTAGATCGATGATAACCCCTCTGAGAATGCATCCATGCCTTGGCTTCCATTATCCCTAGGTAATGGTATGTAGTATCTCCGTGGTTTTGTTGCTGACTGGTTTACCTTCTGTTTGGGCCTGGTCCTTCTGTTTGGGCCTGGTCCTGTTGACAGACTCAAGAGCGCAGGACCAAGAACATAATGGGTCTGAGTGCTCCCAGAGGTCCCCGGCCTGTTCCCTCTAGACAGGTAGACTGGCTGACTGACTGACTGACCTGACTGAATATCTGACTGGCGGACAGAATGATGGACTCACAAGATGATTAACTGACTGATTGTGCCTTTGTCCCACACAGAGGAAACTGCCACCTTCCATGCAGTAGCATACTGTAGCAAAGATTTGGGTGAAGTCCTCCGTTTATAAATAACGGCAGTTAATATTTCACTTTATTCATTTATCCTGTACTGGCCACATTAGCATTGTCAAGTAAGTCTTGCCTTTTTTGAATGAACATGAAGGAGGAGATTGAGATGGAAATGGCAGTATGGACATACATTCCTTGGCATACCATGGTGGCATTCTCCTCTGCCCACTAACTGCTGTTAAATGTGTCCTTTTAAGTTTTTGTTAACTTAAAGAGTAACCTATAATTATACTCCACAAGGGTCTAAACATATACACCTTTATGCAGTCACAGTTACAAGCTGTAACTTTCACATTACGTTGTTTTTAGTCCCTCTGTTAATAAGTTCCACCCGCTAGTAGTTAGTTGAGGACAGTAATGTAAACCCTTTCACCTCTGGTCTGCTCTGCCCTGTCATGCTTGCCTGCTTGTGATGCAACTCCTTTCTCTCTCCTCGCTTATATCCTTTGATCTCTGGCTTGCTCTCTCATGCCTCTCCTTCCTCCTCATCCCCAGTACTCTTTGGTCTACAAAGGTTTCAGCTTGCATCCGGATGAAGCGCTCTACTGGCAGCTCCCAGAGAAGTTCAAGGGGGATAAGGTAACATTATGTACCTTATGTGGGGTGGTGACCTTCCAGTTCATCCACGGGTCACAGAGCCGCCCTGAACTAACGTAGTTGGGGCAGATTGTAGGAGGAGGCCTGAAACCAACAGACAACCCTGCCCTTTGAAAAGCCTGTGGAATTTGGAGCACCTGTGCATTGATTCCTAATCACTCTGTAACCAACCTACTTCAAAACTTAGGAAGTCAAGCTAGCATGACTCCGTATCTTCTGGAAAAGATTACAGCATTAAACAAATGTAATACGTAATGTATTGTCACTTTAGTTTTTTCTTCTCCCAGAAATACAACTTTCTAATGTTGGATGTCCATGGTCACACTGTATTTGTTAGAATGAGTAGATGTAGGCCTTGGAGGGTCTCAAATGTTTACTTCAAAGTCTAAATGTCTCCACCGCCCCTCTGTTATAGGTGAGCTCATATGGTGGAAAACTGAAGTACACCATCTCCTATGTGGCTGGACAGAGAGGAACAGCCATTGAAGACGCTGACGTTCAGATCATTGTAAGTCGTCACTAAAGACAAACACCGCATTGTCGCATCAACTCCGCTTACTCTCCCTCCACAACTCACGTCGTTGGTTTTCCTCGTCGTCAGGGAAATGACATCACCCTGGTGGCTCGCCAGCCGTGGCAGAGAGGACAGGGGACGAGGGAGTCCCGTCAGTTTGAGGTCGTCTTCAGAGAGGTCGGTGTCCTACCTCACACGAGTAAAGGTCACATTTGATGGGTTCAATCTGTTGGACTGTCGCTGCCCCCCCGCCCCCACGGCCATTTGATCGCCATTATCCGTTCTTCCCCCGTTAACCCGCCCATCCTCGCTCCCCCGTAGGAGAATTGGCGTCGCCCGGACGGCATGCCGGCCACGCGGGAGCACCTCATGATGGTCCTGGCCGACGTGGACGACATCCTGGTGCGGGCGTCCTACTACACCGAGATGAGGTCCTCCAGCATCTCCGAGGTCAGCATGGAGGTGGCCGTGCCCAACTACACCGGCCTGGCCCAGGCTTTGGAGGTGGAGCAGTGCCGCTGCCCGCAGGCCTACCAGGGACTCTCCTGCCAGGTGGGTGGATCCCGCGGCCACTAGCGTGTACAGCGTCACGCCCCCGAAGGCGGGGCCAAGGGTCCCGGAGGGCAACCTTTCGTAACGTGCTGTTGAGTAATGCCAGCTGTGCCCTCTGTCTCCCAGGACTGTGCCCCTGGTTACTCCCGTACCGGAGGGGGTCTCTACCTGGGCCACTGTGAGCTGTGCGAGTGCAACGGGCATTCGGACTCCTGCCACCCCGAGTCTGGCATCTGCTCGGTACGCAAATGCCTTTAAGGCAGCTGTTCTCCTAGCTGTTTTTCTTTGTTGCTTTCACCTTCGTTTATCAAGGTTAGACACAATTCAGATTAGATTAGGTTAGACTCAAGTACAGTACAACGAAATGCAGTGTCTCAGAGCGCCACTTCTACTTTGAGCGGCTCGCCGTCATTGGTGATCAGTCCGTGTAATAACGTCTGCGTGTCTGCCTGCCCCCCCCAGAACTGCCTGCACAACACCCAGGGAGAGCTGTGTGAACAGTGTGCCCCAGGCTTCTTTGGTGACCCCACCTCTGGGACCCCGGAGGACTGCCAGCCCTGCGCCTGCCCCCACAGCGACCCTGACAACCAGTAAGCAAGAGGATCAGAACAAACACAGCAGCTTGGGGGGAAATGTCAACGCACACACTGACCCCCCCCCCCCCCCCCCCCCCCGTGTTTGGTCTTTAGGTTCTCCCCCACCTGCGAGAGCCTGGGCAACGGTGGTTATCAGTGCACCGCGTGCCAGCCTGGATACACTGGCCAGTACTGTGAACGGTAAGACGAAACCACTTGACTCCTGCCTCGCTTAATCCAGCCTGGTGTCAATCCCTGGGGTCACTGTAATGCCACGTGATCATATGGAGCCAGGAGCATGCTTGTCTGTTCACCTCCCTTGCCTGTTGTGTTGATGTGAATCTCTGTCTCTCAACCCCACAGCTGTGCGCCTGGTTTTGTTGGAAATCCCCAGGACAGGATTAGGTGCCGTCCGTATGACAGTAAGTGCGTCCAGTCTATTCAGAGATGTGTGAAGAGGAGACCCACAATGTCAGGTGGACCCCTGCAGGAGGGGAGTAAGATGCGGCATGTGTTGGATTCGTTTTCCATTAATGTTATATGGAGGTATCCGGCTGCAATCCCTACTGTGCCACCAAGAGCCTCTCTCATGATGACCTGCCAGTAACCTTTGCACTTTGCCCCCCT
This sequence comes from Esox lucius, assembly GCF_011004845.1. NCBI lineage: Eukaryota > Metazoa > Chordata > Actinopteri > Esociformes > Esocidae > Esox > Esox lucius. The sequence goes on along the minus strand of NC_047580.1, from coordinate 26,845,970 downwards.
GCTCAGCTGCAGCAGCCTCCCTGGTGGTGAAGGTCTACCCTGAGAGGGTGCTGGTGGCCCAGGGCAGCCCGGTGACCCTGCGTTGCCAGGTGACCGGCTCCCCCCCGCACTACTACTACTGGTCCAGAGAGGACGGGCGCCCGGTGCCCAGCAGCGCTGACCGACGCCGACATGGTAGAGAATACGTTCCGGAAGGTATCATAGGGCAAAGTTCATTCCACACCGTGAGGTGATTTAAATCTGTCCTTCTCCTCCTGTTAGGAGAGGAGCTGCACATCCCCAGTGTCCAGCCTAGTGATGGAGGCGTGTACGTCTGTACCTGCCGAGACCAACGGAACACCAACCGAAGTCGTGCTGAGATCCTGGTCACGCGTACGTCGTCCGTAACCTCGTCTAGACGGCGGTTCAGTAGATGAACCGCTTTTTAGAACTTTGCCTTTGGAAATCCTTGCTCCAACCAAGAGTGCTGGAAGCAGGGATATGTTGTGGGCCTGTGATTTTATTTTGATTGCGTTCCTCCAGCTGTCTCATCCAAACTCATTGAAGTGACCGTCGAGGAGCCCAAAGCCCAGAGCGTAACAGTGGGAGCCACCGTCAACTTCATCTGCACAGCCAAGAGCAAGGTATAACTAACCAGCGAAATGGAGGCATTCCCGAAAATCCATTCTGTATGTTTTAACCATTCGATATATTTGTGTGTGTATATCTACATGTATTCTGTATATGTATCATGGTTGACATGGTACCCAACACATTTGCACATTATAGAAAATGGTCAGAAACGTTATTTACAAAAGTTATCTTAAGGCCACAACCAACAAAATGGTTTAACCTATTATTTCACAATGAGAACAGCTGTCCCCCTGCACGACTTTGTCTTTGCCTTTACATCTGGTCCCCGTTATTACCCATTTCCTTTGAAGTCTCCGGCCTACACCCTGGTGTGGACCCGGAAGGGGAACGGAAAGCTGCCCAACAGAGCCATGGACTTCAACGGCATCCTGACCATCCAGAACGTGCAGCCTGAGGACGCGGGCATCTACATGTGCACAGGCTCCAACATGTTTGCGATGGACGAGGGCACTGCCGTCCTCTACGTGCCAGGTTTGTGATTCCAGACAGGCGCCATCATGCTGTCAGCCATTAGCCTCTATACCCTCCTACAAGCTCTTTTCCTGTGCTCAGCCCTTCCTGGAATGGTGCATGCCCCTTCTTGCTTTGGCTTTGCCTCTATCTCTCTATATAAGGCACTGTGTTGAATGAGTTGGTCTCTCCGCACCCTAGCTTCTGGCAAACAACAGAACTCCTGTCACTTCCTCTCCCAACCCCCTCACTTCCTAAATTCAGATAACTTCTCTCACACCCAGACCTTCAAATAATCTCTCTACGCTATCTGTATGTGATGTTGGTGTCTTTGTCTTTCTAATAATGCCTTGATCTCCTTACTCTATGTAAACTCTTTACTGGTCCAGAAGTAACATACAGCTTGTGGGTCATTGAATTATGAAATAATCAAAGGGGTGGTACAACACATTATTGCACACAGTAGTTTTCAATGCTACCAAATCGAAAGCTGGTGTCATCTCAAGAGTTTGACATGCATTTAATAAGTCTTAGTGGCTCTGCCCTGCGACGTCGCCTCATCTCATGAAAGATGACCTAATAAGGTTCTAATGTCCTCTGGCATCAATTGTATTTATTTTATTGCTTATTGGTTTAATACTCAAAGTTGGCTGATTAATGCTTTAAATTGGGTCTCTGTTGCCATCTGTAAAATGTCCTCTCTGATCTCAAGAGTTCCCGTCTACACTGTGGGTTCATGTAATCGGTGATGGTGGTGGTTTGTTAACTTTACAATCGTTAGTTTCAATCACGCAACTACAATTTCCTTACTAGCAGGGTGTTGGTTAATTTTGGTACCTTTCCTGAAGTCTTCAGCCCCAGCTGGGGCTTAGGTGCTGGTTTCTCCTCGAGCTGTAGTGGTTCACGAGGTACATGATGGCTTAGTGACTCTGACTGGGAGAGACTGAGGACAGTCAATCATAACAGAGACATACATGTAAAAGTACAATCCTGAGTCTACCCTCCCATCACATTCCCTTCTCCAATGACAGGATGATCACACATGAACCAAAGCGGTCACGGTCTGTGTTGCTTTCCTGACTGTTTTGATGAATGTTATTGTGGTGCTATCAGCCATGCAGCAGGTAAAGATCCTGCGGTTGAACATAAGTTGCGTGTCCATCTATCTCTGCTGTATTGTTCTGTTATCGGGATCTGAATATTACGACAGTAATGGAAAAGCTGCTTGTTTGCATTATACTATCAACTAGTGTTCATTAGACTTGAGTATAGTAGTAACGCTTTGATTAATTAATAGTAAAATGTCCTGTTTGTTTGCATTCCTGTCCTGCTAGTGATAATTACACTCAAAGAAAATGGTTTCACTTGAAATCTGAAAGATTATTGAAATGATTTAAATGTTAATGTCACAGTGCCCTTACGTTATATTGGATCACATTTGTATTGCAGTTCAACTTTGACAAAAATGTTATGTTATACCTACACACTGTGGTTTATTGGGCTGTTCAATCACATTTGACAGAAATGTTATGTTATACCTACACACTGTGGTTTATTGGGCTGTACAATCACATTTGACACAAATGTTATGTTATACCTACACACTGTGGTTTATCGGGCTGTACAATCACATTTGACAAAGATGTTATGTTATACCTACACACTGTGGTTTATCAGGCTGTACAATCACATTTGACAAAGATGTTATGTTATACCTACACACTGTGGTTTATCGAGCTGTACAATCACATTTGACAGACATTTTTTGTTATACCTACACACTGTGATTTATCGAGCTGTACAATCACTTTTGAAGGAAGTTACATGCAGCCAAATTGCTATATTTGTTTAGCAGTAGATTTTTGGTTAATTATTTGTTTTAGAAAATAGACTGCACTCATGCATGTACATGCATGATATAAACACGGTTTACATTTATTTTTAGGACAGATCATTCAAGAATATATGTCAGTGCATTTTGTTGTTTCAACGTCTTGGCAAACATCGTAAAAAATAAATCTACCGAGAAAGGTTTCTGGCAAATAAATATGCCAGTTGGTGTACCGAGCGCAAGGTGGAGATGCCTCATGGTGCTGTTATTTCAGTTTCAACATTTCGTGTAAAGTTTTATCACAGTTGTTTAACAATGTTTTAATCCATCTAGATATCCAAAGGTGTTGTTTCAAATACATTTTGCTGTACAGTATATGTGTACTAATTTCTTTATAATACCTAAATGTATATAAATATCACAATGTATTTTATTTATACTGTGAAATGTTTGTGAAACATATAATTTTGATTAAAGTAATGATGATGGACCAAAGATAGTCATGTGGAGTAAGGTTACACACAAACCGGATTCAAGGTCTCATCTCATCAGTCAACTTCAGTCAACAGGATCAAGTGGTATGAGTGATCAGAAACATCTATGGTCTCATTTACTAAGTCAAGGAGATTTTGACGGATTATTGTTAAACCACAAGCTGTATACGGTTGACATTCAAAACAACTAGAATAATTAAATGGAAGTAAAGTCTTTACAATTGGTTTGTATAACTACTAACATGCATGTTTTTGTCTAGCTCTATATTCTCTATGTTCTGTTGATCTTTGTGTTCTGCAATGCCTTTTCATTGTTGTGTTCTTGTCTTGCATTTTTCTGTACATTTTGTGATCCACAGCATTACATTTCATATAGCAAAAGATAAATTATACAATTTCAACACATCACACTATTACACAATCTCCCATGGTTATATGGTCTCTGTCGAAACTTCCACTGAACCTTAAAACTATAATTATTGGCTGGCCAAAGATCATCAAAAGGTAGGTGTGAGATTATTGTAAATACATAAAACTTTGAATGTAAAAACGCCATCACATTACCATCAAAATAAAAGATGGCTTGTTTGGCTTCATGTGTTAAATGGACAAACATCAAAAAAACTTTTTCTTTGAAGAGTAGGGCTAGCGTCCCTAACACCCAGTAATTCTCCCTCCTAAATTTGAAAAATTCATGATGGAAACATACTGCATATTGCATTCAAGTTCTGGTTTGTCGCTTGCCAATTGTTCTGCCCTGCTATTATTGTGTCTTGTGCATTTTGGAAAGTCCCTGGCACAAGGTGCTTACAAGGACCCCGTTAGGTCGTGACCTGATTGGGCCACAGGCTCAGCGGGAGGAGCATTGGATGATGATGACTGGATGCCAGTGTTCCAACGTTGCCTTGGTGACTCATCTTTCAGTTTGCCTGTCCTGTCCCTCCCCTCTCCCCCACTTCCAGAGGCATCCCAGACTCAGGTGTTTTACACAGCCTATGAAATGTTTGAAGGTCATGGAAAGCGTAAGTGGGCATGGCCACACCTCTCCACACTTCCAGCCCGCCCCTGGAGGGCTCATCCCACTGTCTGTCATGCATGCATCCATCTACCTCCCACCTCAGCATGGACATGGGGGCCTGGGCAGTGCTCATGTACAGTCAAAACACAGGGATCGCATACAGGCAACACTGTATGTAGATGTTAAGGGGCTATAAGTAGGAACAGATTCAGATGCAGAGAAGCTCTGCGGTCTGAACATATGAACAGACATTACTTTTCATATTGTCACGCGCTGACGTACATCACCTCAGTGAAAATATACTGTACGTTGATTGTACTCAACATTACACACATAGAGTTATGGTTTTGGTTAGGTTACATTAGTACATGACAGATTGTACATGAGCATTACTGGGTCTTTTCTGGTTTGTATGGTGAAAGTCCATCGCTGCTGTTGCATGCTCATCCATCTGGGAAGGTCCTCTCAGACACTGAGTTCAGTTAGCCAGTGTTCTGTTCCTGGTCTACCACTAAGCCCTTCAGACAGTCCATCTCATGCCACCCCAGCAGTTTCCTTTCAACAAACATTTTAAAAGATGACAGAGGTCAGACCTCCAACTTTGTCTCACGCGAAGATTTGCTATGTCTGAAGTATTTCAAACAACATTGTAAAAAAAAGATAGCATTTTTATTTATTTTTCCGTCCCCTCTGTGTATATAACCTGATCATGCTTAGCCGTTGACTTCTCCTCATCATGGAGGGACGCCACCCAACCTTTTCACTTCTGAATTCTGCTTGACGGTGCCACACAGCTACTCACATTGTTCTGGAATAATTGTAATTTATTGCTTCCAACATCATGCTGGGCCTATTAGAACGCAGCACATCCATCAACATGACTGTCGGCTCCATGCAACCAGGGGGGAGAATTGGCCATTACGTTCACTATTCACTTGGCCTATTTTATACACATCCCTTCATACATCATCCTTAAAACTGTCACAGGGAACTACAGACATCATCCTGTAACTGTCAAAGTAAAATGCGGGCATCATCATTGTCACAGTGAGTTTTAGACATCATCCTTTAACTGTCAAAGTAAAATGCGGACATTATCATTGTCACAGTGAGTTTTAGACATCATCCTTTAACTGTCAAAGTAAAATGCGGACATTATCATTGTCACAGTGAACTACAGACATCATCCTTTTATCTTTGCTCTTAATTAACGAAATAATGAAGAAACAGAACATATTAATTTTAGACTGCAATATTTAGTCAGGTCAATTCAGCAGGTAAATTGGATAAGAATCAAGTCATCAACTATCCTGCCTCAGAAAGGTCATGACCTCCCAACGTATTCTTTTTTGTCTCATCTCCATGAGCTAATGTCTAATTATTGAGTCCTCATCCTAGTCTAGACATCAACGCCCACCGGAGCCCATCCTTCAATAAGACACAGATGATTTAGTGTGTCTTCCTTTTAGTGTCACCCACTGTCAGGTTAGTGAGTACCGGACCCAGACCAGGGTTTATCTCAGACCTGAGACAGCCTGATAGTCCTCCCTCGATGCATCTCTCTCCCCATGGGAACACGTGGGATTGAAGCTGGCACAGAGAGCGGTGTGCTCAGAACGCGGTGGCCTACCAAGGCCTGCCCACCTGCCACCTTTCGTCTGCATCAGCCGCCAACAGGGCCATGGCTGCCAAAAGGCATGTGTGTAGGCCTTGTACTCATCCCTGTCCGGCCACCCTCTCTCTGACCTCTCTCTGACCTCTCTCTGACCTCTCTCATTAGGGTTAGCACACACATGCAGTCTGGGCCTGAGTGAGTATGGACCAGGCCTTTTTTTGTTTTTTTACTTCCCCACATATGAGAAGTACTCTGAAATGAACCTGGCGCTACAAAGCACTGCTCTGTTAGCTATGAATAAATTTATGATGACCACTTTGAGGTCCAAAATCAGACTGTATGGTGGATGTTGTGTGGTTTAATAAAACAACGAGGATGAGGTAAGTGTTTATCAGTCGTGGGAAACATGAATAACTGACACTGTTTCTGATCTCATACAGTAGCCCTGAAGCGTTGACTCATCAAAGCCCTTTCTTGCCCTTTGTGGACACTAATGCCCCATATTTGGGGTGTGTCTATGTCACGCTGAACTGATCTCTGCCTCTCTGTAGCGGCCGAGGGGGCCCAGCCAGTGGCTACCGTCACTCCTCCGGTCCTGACCATCCAGCAGGGAGGACGCGCTGAATTCCGTTGTACTGTGACTGGCAGCCCAACCCCTGCCATTGAGTGGATAGGTGAGGAAGGCCCGCCTATGTCTGGCAGAAGTATTTATTTTGTTTATCACCCAAACCCGGTTAAATGTTCTAACATCAGCGTTTCTTTCCAGGTGGAGGTCCTGGTAACAGGATGAGCCCAAACGCTGTGGTCCATGGGGGAGTCCTCACCATCCCGGCCGTGGAGAGGGGTGACGAGGGAGAGTACCTCTGCAAAGCCCTGAACACCCACGGGGAACACACAGCCCGTGCCGTGCTCTACACGCATAGTGGGTCACGTCGTCAGCAGGCTCCTTGGGTGGCGTCCCTGCTTGAGATCTGCACGCGTAACTAAAACGGATCAGCTCTTTATGTCCGCGTATGCCCTCGAGGTCCGCGTTGCGCGTGCTCATCTCAGCTCTGAGTCACCCGTGTCGTCCGCCAGGCTTGTCGGGTCTACGTTCAGTCACGCTCTGCCCTTCTTTCTTTGCGTTTGATTGGTCCAGGTGCCAGCCTGCCCCACGTGCAGGTGAGCCCCCAGAGGGTGGACACCCAGGAGGGGGAAACACTGAGGCTGTACTGCAGGGCTGGAGGCACACCCAGACCAGGACTCACCTGGAGGAAACAGGGAGGACAGCTCCCCCTGCTGGTACTTCCTAGTCCTGTCTGTGTAGCTGGTTGTTTCTGTCCTGGACTCGGTCAGTGGTTTTCTGGTCTTCAGAGTCACTTCATAAACAATGCGTTGTATCTGGTACCTCACCATGCTGTTGAAAGGTCTCTGTTGGTATGTTGTCGTCTTCTGGCGATTGGTATTCTGATAAATATTTACTGTTTTCTTTTCCTTGTGTTTTCTTCCTCCCTTGTTTTATTCCCACCCTGTTTCTTTGACATTTTGCTCAGGCCATTCCTTCTCACGGTTTCCATCAGTTTAAAACCAACAGTCTCGATGTGTTACAGAGACGTATTGAGGATCAGCAGGTCTGTCCATCTGTCCTGTGTCTCGACGTCTGTCTGGCAGTTTGTCTGTCTTGTCTCTGACTTCCCAACCGTTGTCTTCCATTTACCACGCCTAAACACACTGTCAACTAAACGCATGATGAAACGTACCTTTGATTCATCATCACGCACAGTAACCAGCATTAATTCACAAGCAAATCACCGCTTACAATGTCTCCACTGGAAAAAGTTGTTCAGAGTAACTTGTGGAAAATAACCTAATCAGCAGCAACAAGCTGGGGGCCAAGCTAACCATGAAGTCTACTTATGGAATGGTTTAGCGGTTGTTTATCTCATAAGTCTTCCATCTCTTCTTTGTCCATCTATCATCCTTTGAATTTGTCCAGATCATCATATCATCCCTGCATACTTGTTTCCTAAGCCAACTATTGACCTGTCCTAGCTAGACATTTAGGACATGTTTATGCCAGATGCAGGCTCTTGTCCCCACGATGGAGCTTTCAGTCCCCCTGTACCCCATACCCGTGTCCTCCCCATACCCGTGTCCTCCCCATACCCGTGTCCTCTCCATACCCGTGTCCCCCTCCGTACCCGTGTCCTCCCGTACCCGTGTGCCCCTTTGTACCCGTGTCCTTTCAGTAACCGTGTCCCCCTCCGTACCTGTGTCCCCTCCGTACCCGTGTCCCCTCCGTAACCGTGTCCCCCTCAGTAACCGTGTCCCCCTCAGTAACCGTGTCCCCCTCAGTAACCGTGTCCCCTCCGTACCCGTGTCCCCCTCCGTACCCGTGTCCCCTCCGTACCCGTGTCCCCTCCGTAACCGTGTCCCCCTCCGTAACCGTGTCCCCCTCCGTAACCGTGTCCCCCTCAGTAACCGTGTCCCCTCAGTAACCGTGTCCCCTCAGTAACCGTGTCCCCTCAGTAACCGTGTCCCCCTCAGTAACCGTGTCCCCCTCCGTACCCGTGTCCCCTCCGTAACCGTGTCCCCCTCCGTAACCGTGTCCCCTCAGTAACCGTGTCCCCTCAGTAACCGTGTCCCCTCAGTAACCGTGTCCCCTCAGTAACCGTGTCCTCCTCAGTAACCGTGTCCCCTCAGTAACCGTGTCCCCTCAGTAACCGTGTCCCCTCAGTAACCGTGTCCCCTCAGTAACCGTGTCCTCCTCAGTAACCGTGTCCCCTCAGTAACCGTGTCCCCTCAGTAACCGTGTCCCCTCAGTAACCGTGTCCCCTCAGTAACCGTGCCCCCTCCACCACCCGGGACTCAGGCTTTGTTTTGTTCTGCCTCGGAGAGCTTCAGCGTTGTGTCAGCTTTTCCCAGGGATACTCAGGCTCTGCCGTGCGGCCAGGCAGAAATTCTGTGTGCTCTGGCAAACAGGTTGCTTTGAAAACTTGTGAATGGTTTCAGACACACACTGAGCCGGGCCCACCTCGGCCAGTGCTCGCTTTAGCCAGGCCGGTGCGGTTGGCTAGGCCGGAGCTAAGCAGCTTTGTCTATGGATGATGCCACAGTACCACCACCTCCGCACTCCGTAATCCAGCCAGCCCAGCGCAGGCACACCCCTCTGAAGGCTATCTTTAGGTGTAGTCAGCCAGAACGCTGGTGAACTATACAGTCTGACAGGTCTGATAGGCTTGGAGATGGCAGGGGAAGGTAGCACAGTGGCAGTGTGAAGTGTTTGCTTAGGGAACTTTGGTAGTTGTGTGCCATGCCACACGGGCTGTTTGTTTTACTGTTGTGTTTGGTTGTTGTGCACTGGGGGGGGTCAAAGTACCTGAGTTGATGAGGCAGTTTATGCAGTTTTGCCTAATTATGGGTAAACATCTGTAATGGATATTCAGTGTCTTCATACATAGACAAAGGAGCTTTGTGTTGCATGTGACGTAACTATTGGCTCAAAGCGCTGTGTCTAAAATGTCAAGTCCTTAACCGTTCCCAGTCCCGTCATCATTGTACTAAATCATTTCAACAACCCAACAATTATTTCAAGTGTAGCTACAGTAGTGTATAAATACACCATACCCACCAGGGTGTATGAGGATCAACTGTCAAAGACAGGTGTCCGTCAATAGGGATCATTATGTGTTGTCAAATGAACACTGTAACTGGAAAATCATTAGAGTAATGTTGATTAAACTAAACCTTGCTGTTATCTCCATTCAAAGGGAAACAGGAATACCCAAACAGCCTCTATTAATGATCATAACATAAACATTGTTTCAAAGCACATACCATATAACAATGCTGTACATTGTGTGCCAAAGATCCACCTTGCTGAGCTTTTGTTCAAATGGCCTAATTTATTTTCCAATCAAGTCACGTGTGTCTGTCGTATGCACCTTTGTGATCCGGGAGAAATTCTTCTTCTTTTTTTTTGTCTTCTCCAAGGGTAAGTAATGAACTGAATATATGCGGCCTGTGTATTTGACTTGGTAAGACATGTGCAGTACATGTGTGCCTGGATGAGTCGTGGTGCCAGTCATGTAGCTCCTAGTCCTGTTCCAGTAGTGAACAGTATCATTCACCTGTGGTAAAGTCGCCACTCACCCTGCTCACTGCTGTGTCCTTCTAGTCCCGTACGGAGCGCACGGACATCGGCACCCTGCTCATCCCCAACATCAAGTCCTCAGACTCCGGCGTCTACCTTTGTGTTGGAACCAACTCCATCGGATCCTCCGAGGCTCGCATTGAGGTCACCGTCAGTAAAGGTGAGATGTTGCAGGTTATCCTTTTTTGTGATTTTTGTTGTTCAGATTATGTGTCTGGTTAACTTCATTTTGTGGGGGAAGCTTATGTCCCAACTCTGCAGTCTTTCAATTTCTAACTGAATGTAAAGCAGTAAGGTTAGCGTTAGGCAACGATCATGGTTAGGGTTTAAGATAGATACAAGCACTTACCCTGGTCAAATGGCTTCTCTGAGGATGCAGCCGTTTGCAATACGAGCTCTGCCCACAGCATTGTGGCATCTACTGACTTATGTTCTGCCTTGTGGGCAGATGTGCCTCCAGTACGAGATTCATGAAAAACAAACATTGTGCCAAAACAAAAAAAAGGAAGATGTGTTTTCACCAAAAAAGCATCCCACATTTATTTTGTGTGTTGACAGCCATGTGACTTTAATCAATATCTGTGAGCTGTGTTTGTTGCTGTCTGCCAATTAGGAGACCCAATCTCCTCAGCCATCACCATCCAACCCTCCATAGCTGACGTCCAGGAAGGCCAGACTCTGGACCTTAACTGTCTTGTCCCTGGTAACCCCCCATCTGCCGTCACCTGGAGGAAGGCCAGTGGACGCCTGTCTGCCAATCACCAGGTTGGAATATACCGAACACAAATCTTTCACTAGGGTGGAATGAGTCTGGACACATGTTGTGCTATTATTGTCACCATCGTGTCTTACAGGTTCTGGGTTCCCAGTTGCGTATCCTCTCGGCCAGCCCAGATGATTCGGGAGAGTACATTTGTCGTGTTGAGGGAGGGCCTGGTACTTCGGTCCGTCAGGCCTCTGTTTCAGTCTCCGTTACCGCCACTTCCTCTCGTGAGTGTTTGTCTCTAACTATAAACCTGGGTATTTGGTGCAGTGTTCGTCTCTGACTCTCAACCAGGGTACAGTAAGAAAATCTGTGTTATTAGAACAGGACCCTGTCGTTATGTATGCAATTACTTTCCCAGTTGTGAATAATTCCAAACCTCAAGACAGTGACTTCAGAGTTAAGGCTTTCCTTTTCCACACAGTTCCATGATCTCATCATGGTTCAAACCTGTGGTTGTTGTAGTTGGACCTCTGTTTTATTCCAATGAAGGAAATCACAATCTGGAACCGGCAGTACACCGTGTTGTTAGCTTCTTCGGTACAAACTATGTTAAACCAGAGTGACCACAGGGAAGTGCTGACATAATGTTAACGGTTCTGTGTTCCCTGGCACAGGCCTGCAGACCCCCATCATCTCCATTGAGCCCCACAGTGCGGCGGTGAGAAAGGGGGAGTCGGCCAGCTTCAGGTGTCGGGTGTACAGTGGGGCTCAGCCCGTACGCCTAGAGTGGAAACTGTCCAACAACCAGCCGCTCCCTGGTGAGGCCCCCACACACAGACACTCTGCCCCTACTGTATTACTAGATGAGGCCCCCACACACAAACACTCTGCCCCTACTGTATTACTTGGTGAGGCCCCCACACACAGACACTCTGCTCCTACTGTATTACTTGGTGAGGCCCCCACACACAGACACTCTGCTCCTACTGTATTACTTGGTGAGGCCCCCACACACAGACACTCTGCTCCTACTGTATTACTAGGTGAGGCCCCCACACACAGACACTCTGCTCCTACTGTATTACTAGGTGAGGCCCCCACACACAGACACTCTGCTCCTACTGTATTACTAGGTGAGGCCCCCACACACAGACACTCTGCTCCTACTGTATTACTAGGTGAGGCCCCCACACACAGACACTCTGCTCCTACTGTATTACTTGGTGAGGCCCCCACACACAGACACTCTGCCCCTACTGTATTACTTGGTGAGGCCCCCACACACAGACACTCTGCCCCTACTGTATTACTTGGTGAGGCCCCCACACACAGACACTCTGCTGCTACTGTATTACTTGGTGAGGCCCCCACAGACAGACACTCTGCTCCTACTGTATTACTTGGTGAGGCCCCCACACACAGACACTCTGCCCCTACTGTATTACTTGGTGAGGCCCCCACACACAGACACTCTGCCCCTACTGTATTACTTGGTGAGGCCCCCACACACAGACACTCTGCCCCTACTGTATTACTTGTATTACTAATTCCACATTTTCCTCATGATGCATTTCACTCTGCAGACAACGTGAATGTTGGCCCTGATGGCTCCGTCTTAACTATCTCCGGCGTCCGCTCCAGCAACCAGGGAACCTACCGTTGTGTGGCTAGCAATCTGTTTGGAATCACCCAGAGTATTGTCTCTCTGATTGTCAGAGGTATGGCATGCACACACACACACACACACTCACACAAAGAAAAAGCACCAGCCAAGTGGTTGGGCTTCTTATCACACAGCTTGGTCAACAGGAAGTGGACCGGAACCAATGTGTTTGAAAAACAGCTCTCCCCCAGCAAAAACAAAGACATAAATTTGGACAGAGGTCACTAGAGCGCTACGTGGCAAGGCAACCCAGTATGAATATCCCTCCGCAAAACCCAGATGGTGTTCAGCCAATTTGCTGCGCCCTCGGAGTATGGTTAGGGTTGGTATGTCCCTACTAGGACAACAACCCCAGGCCAAATACTGCAGCTGCACTGGTCAGAGGCCTTTCAATGGGCGGTTTCATTCTACAGTTTCCTTAATATACACCATGGTCTTATACAGTTGGTGTCTCAGACATTATGGAGTCGCATGCCATTTTAGTTTTCTATTATGGCAGTTTTCAGTTAGGAAAACATTTGTGTTACAGAATTTTCTGTATTTTTTACATAGTTTACACTGATATAAGAATATAATAATTTATATATTTTCTATGTGCCGGCCATGATTTGCAATGTAAACCGAGGGGAAATGTGTTGATGTCTCAGATGTGGTTCAGTATCAGCATCTGTTCTCTGTCAAGGACCCTGTACTCACAGTTGTCTGTCCCGGTGACATCATCCTTGCAGAGTCTCCTGTAGCCGTTGTCACCCCTCAGGGACCCGTGCGAGTCAGGGTGGGTGAACCTATTAACCTGGAGTGCCAGGCCTCAGGGGAGCCAAGGCCATCTGTCACATGGCACAGACTGGACAACAGCCGCAAGACCATGCTAAGCAGCCCAGTTCCCATGGAGTCAAACGCTGTCATGCAGGTACGGGATCTGGGCAACCCTAAACTCCCTCACAAACCTCCTTTTTTTATGACGGTCGGGACTATAATGCTGTTTGCTTTATGACGGTCAGGACTGTAATGTTGTTTACTTTATGATGGTCAGGACTATAATGCTGTTTGCTTTATGACAGTCAGGGCTGTAATGCTGTTTTTTTTATGACGCTCAGGACTATAATGCTGTTTACTTTATGACGGTCAGGACTATAATGCTGTTTGCTTTATGACAGTCAGGGCTGTAATGCTGTTTTTTTTATGACGCTCAGGACTATAATGCTGTTTACTTTATGATGGTCAGGACTATAATGCTGTTTACTTTATGACGGTCAGGACTATAATGCTGTTTACTTTATGACGGTCAGGACTGTAATGCTGTTTACTCCAGGTCCTAGTGGCCCGTCCAGAAGACAGTGGCACCTACGTGTGCTCTGCCCGCAACAACGAGGGCACCACCGAGACTAAGGTGGAGGTGGTTGTCGAGGGGGGAACCCAGGTCCCCACCTTTCCCCGGGCCACTGTGCCTGAACCCCTCATGGTGGTGGTGGAAGGACAGACGACCACCCTGAGATGTGACGCTCACGGTAACTGACTTCCAAATCACACTAATCAGTATTAGAAGACACAATACTAGCTGGACTGATTGTAATGATACTTTATGTAGATACTAGTTGTAACTGAAGAGGGACATCATGTCGCAGCCATCTTTCCTAAGAACATATATTGGCACGATTACCCAGCGAACAAATGTTGTTAGGACGTCCCCAGACTGCCACCAGATAAAGTCATGTTGGCCTGGACATCCTAGTTACCCTGTTTACAGGGTTAACCCTTTCCTATCCCCACCGCAGGCATCCCGCCCCCTAAAATCACATGGTCTAAGCTGCGTGCCCCTCTTCCCTGGAGACATACGGTGGTGGCCAACACCCTGGTGCTGCCAAATGTGGGTCGGGCAGACTCTGGAGAGTACATCTGTAATGCCACCAACTCCATGGGTACCACAGAGGTCACCATCATGCTGGATGTAGAGAGTGAGTCTGGTGTTTTCTCAAGTTTAACAAATTGTCCATCGCGTCCCTTCAGTTCCTCTGACCCTTGCCTGTCTCTGGGATGCAGCTCCTCCCTATGCCACCTCGTTGCCCGACGACGTGGCGGTGCGCGTGGGCGAGGTGATCCGGCTCCAGTGCTTGGCCCACGGTACTCCACCCCTGATCTTCCAGTGGACCAAGCTGAACGGCAGCCTCTCCACCAGGGCTGAAGTCAAGGGAGGAGACCTCCAGATCAACCTGGCCACAGCCCAGGACGCCGGCACCTACATGTGTGTTGCCAGCAACAAAGTGGGCAGCAGTGAAGCCCTGGCCAAAGTCACTGTGAGATGTAAGCACCGTTCAGAACCCGGCTCCCACGCCCATGAAAGGAGGCCACAACCTGTTTCACCATCCATCTAAATGAACAGGGGCACCTTCAGTGAATGGGCATATACATGCACCCCCTTATTGTGGGTGTGTCTGTGTGTGTGTGTGTGTGTGTGTGTGTGTGTGTGTGTGTGTGTAGCGCCCCTGGCGGTTCGTGTGTCTCCTCAAGTGGAGGTGAAGGCCCAGGGCAGTGCTGTGGAGTTCACCTGCTCTGCTGCAGGAGGCCTTGGGACCACCATCGAGTGGCTGAAGGAAGGAGGAGCCCTGCCCACTAACCACCACATCAAAGACGGGGTGCTGAGGTGAGACAGCCAGGCAGACACTTCACAGCTGCCAGTTGATGTGCGTACCAGTATCAACACAATGGAATCCTAATGCAGGGTCACCACAACTAATGAATCAGGATCAAGTCAGCTAAATGGTGATTCTGAATCAACACATTTAAATGATGATTCTGAATCAACACAGCTAAATGATGATTCTGAATCGACTCAGCTAAATTCAGAACAAACAGAGCAACGAGCCCGTATCAACCGATCTAGTCCATAATCGACAACATGACTTTCCATGATTATACCTCGACTTCAGAACATATCGCGTATTCCTGTGGTCTGATCTGTGTGTTCTGTGTAGAATTGAGAACCTGGAGCAGAGCAACGAGGGCATCTACATCTGCCGGGCCTCCAGTGTTCACGGTCAGGCCCAGGACACAGCCAAACTCACCATCCAAGGTCTGTCCACGTCGCACTCACAATCCCAGAGACACTCACAGCCTCAACCCAGAACATTTGGCGCAGCGTGATACCATTCATAAGCCCATATAAATGGCTCTGTAATTACCTGTATTAATTGCAGTGTTCAGAAGTTTGGCCAAACCCTGTCTGCCCTGTTGCCCATATCACCCGCAGCCCTGCCCAAGGTGATGATCAACGTGCGCACCTCGGTGCAGACCGTCATGGTGGGCAACTCTGTGGAGTTTGAGTGCCAGGCCATCGGGGACCCCCAGCCTACGGTCCACTGGAGCAAAGTGGGAGGCCCGCTGCCGGCGCACATCGTGGTGAAGGGCGGCATGCTGAAGATCGGCCAGGTGACGGAGGCCGACGCGGGTCAGTACCGCTGCACTGCCACCAACGACGTGGGCTCGGTGCAGTCCCAGGTCGTCCTCAACGTCCAGTGTGAGTACAAAGACGAGGCTCCTCCGGCGTCTTGCGAACGCGCCCAAACACACACGCACGCGTGCGCACACGCGCGCTCCTGTATTTCGTGTCTCCTCTGAGAGTGTGCTGATGGTTGTTGGTCTGAACAGCCCTTCCCCAGATTGCTGCTTTGCCAGAGCAGAAAGAGGTGACTGTGGGATCGGATGCTGTTCTGCCCTGTGAGGCGTCTGGATACCCCCTGCCAGTCATCAAGTGGTCCAAGGTAGCCAAAACCCTCCCCACGGATTACACACCAAATCACACAGCTTGTAATATCTGTCTCTAGTGGGTTTTCATCATTGCAATCGGCAGTTTTACCATCGTATGCGTTACATCTTATTTTAAATGTAGATTGTTACTGTGTTACAGACTTGTGTTTTCATGTATCGTTTCACGTCCCGTTGAACCATTCGCTGCTGCTTTTGGAGGAAACTAGTCGGTATTCTGATTAAACCCTACACCTGCTTTCTGGCTCGTGGACAACGTTCTAATTGGACCACTTCACATGTTCTGTGTTTCTGTAGCTGGGCGGAGAGCTTCCTCCTAAGTGTGTGCAGGTAGTCAACACCTTGACCGTTCCTAAAGTGACCCATGAGGATTCTGGGACATATGTGTGCACCGCCACCAACAAGCAGGGCAAAGTGGAGGCTTTAACCACCCTAAAAGTCCACGGTCAGTCAGCTCTCTAGAAACACAATGTAAAGGACAACATGATTTTCTGTTCCTAATTACCCATAGAGAGTTTAACCCCAGGGGATGACTAGGTTTGACTATTGCCTGTGTCTAACAGATC
Source organism: Esox lucius (assembly GCF_011004845.1). Taxonomy (NCBI): domain Eukaryota; kingdom Metazoa; phylum Chordata; class Actinopteri; order Esociformes; family Esocidae; genus Esox; species Esox lucius. The sequence goes on along the minus strand of NC_047580.1, from coordinate 26,829,100 downwards.
GAGTGATGCCCTACTTCAAACAGGAGCCCCTGTCCTACCTCACTCTACCCACCATCAAGAACGCCTACAAGACCTTCAGCATCAAGATCACTTTCAGGCCAGACAACCCAGATGGTGAGGATTCTGTCACACTGCTTTCCTTAAACCTCAGACAAATCGCGTTCTCTGTCAACTGTCCAAGTGCCAGTGAAATGGTTTCTACAGCTTTGTGTTAGTGTCACTTTCTACATCCGTCCACTGCATCTGTATTAACGTCTTTGTGTTGTCCAGTACTCTCTCCTCCCTGTTTTTTGTCATTTCCCATGTATGACGTCACCCCCAACCTTGTTCTTCTCTCCCTTTTACACTCCTCGTCTTCTCATCCGTGCGGTGTCAAGGTCTCATATTGTATGCGGGTGAGTTGCAGTGATTGAGCTTACACACTCAAGGCTGATCCGGGTTTGGCTTTTTGGACTGAAAATCTAGAGAAGCTGCCAGTGATGTTTACCTTTTACCTTCCCATAATGCATCCCAATGTACAGCTCTGGGCTGTGAGAGAGAAGCCTATTGAGAATGGCCTGGGTTTATTAGGGCATGATGTTTGCGTTGGCAGCATCCACTAGTCAATCCATTCCAGTCATTGGCCTGGTCAGGACAGTGTGATGTTGATGCACATAAACATGGCCTTTATTACAATCCATTTCAGCCCTCCACATCCGCTTTCACCAACAAGCATGCACTGCTGCTTTTTAAAGTCAAGCTTTAATTGGATGAAAATATTGGAGAGGTTTGCCCGGGACGGTAGCTCAGAACGCTACTTCTGTATCAGCTCATGGACGCGGCACAGAGTGAACTGTGAAGGGTGTATCGCTATCACATTCAAGCCGTCACTCTCTGCTTTAGTCTCTCCTGTTCAGAAATGCACGCTGGCAATAGAAAAAGGTTAATGAAGAGAAAGCATGGTTTTAGACTGCCCTGATTTTGACCTTGATGATGGCAGGAGTGCTTGTTGGGCAGAGTTAAACATAGCAGGGCATGCAGCCTTTGCCAAGGCAAGCACTGAACAGACCAGTCGGACTGAACGTGTGACACTGAACAGTGCGATTCACCAGGGCAGCAGATACTGTAACCTGGCTTTGACTGTCCCAAGCTTGGCTGTACACCTGCTGGCATGCAGTGTCTTTTGACTTAAGTGACCTGAGCTCTCCCCCTGGTGCTAGGAGGCTGTCTGTCTCGGACTAGTTCCAGGGTGTGTACAGTACCATGGTAACTGTCTGTCCTCTGGCCCTCAGGGATGATCATCTATAATGGACAGAAGAGGACCACGGGCGCAGACTTCATCTCTCTGGGACTGGTTGGAGGCCGGCCAGAATTCAGGTAACCATCTGGTCCTGACATTCTGGATTTTTACGGTTTGGCTGTTAACACTGTTATGAGCTCAGTGAACAAGCTGTTGATGAACATGCGTGCCTTTAGCTAAACAGCAAAACAATATGGACGAAAATGTCTGTGATGATAATGGTGACAAAAATAACAACGACAATGATAATGGCAATCCAAACAATAATTATGACAATGATATAAACTGTTTTTTTTCCCAAACAGGTTTGATGTGGGGTCCGGCATGGCCACCATCCGCTACCCGACTCCTATCAAACTAGGGGAGTTTCACACCGTTGAGCTCCACCGCAACCAGGTTCTGGGCTCCCTCATCGTGGACCGAGAGGCCCCCGTCAACGGCAGCTCACAGGTAGTTCTACACTACCGCCTGTCGAGAATGTTCATATAAACCCACCAGCAAACCGAAGCTCATAAGTAGTTTTTGCTTAGTCGTTTGTCGGTGACCATGTATGTACACTGTTTCCTGTCTGGTATCCCAGGGGAAGTTCCAGGGCCTGGATCTGAACGAAGAGCTGCATGTAGGCGGCTACCCCAACTACACCATCCTGGCTAAGACGGCTGGCATCGGGACCGGCTTTGTTGGTAAGAGATCACGCTCCATTTCTAACACCCGACACAAGTAAGTCACTAATTCCTATGGACATTTGTTGTATATAGTTTAAGCAAAACACACTGGAATACTTCTGGAATGTTCTCAGAAGTTCACGCATGTTTCTTGGTACTGTCCAGGTTGCATCCGTCAGCTGATCATTCAGGGCGAGGAGGTCATCTTCAAGGATCTGGACCGCAGTTCCACAGGCGTGTCCAACTGTCCCGTCTGCGCAGACGGCCCCTGTCAGGTCGGACGACTGCACCTCTCTGCCATTTTCTAGAAGAATCCACCCATAAATGAGCCAGGTTGAGAATTGCTGTGTGGTGTTTCAGAATGGAGGGACGTGTCATGACTCGGAGGCCAGCCTCTACAAGTGCAGCTGTCTCAGAGGATACACAGGGAGTAACTGTCAGCACCTGTCTTCCAAGCATTGCCACCTAGAGGCCTGCGGTCCAGACGCCACCTGCATCAACCGCCAGAACAGCCCGGGCTACGACTGCCGATGCCACCTGGGCAAGTCTGGCGACAGGTGCATAGACGGTACGGACATGTTGAGCTGCATGCTGGATCGTAGAGATCATCTGGTGAGCCTGTGGAGCCACTCTCTGAGCATCTGTGACCCACAGGAGAAATGTCACCTTGATCTGCGTTACCAGTAGAACACTGGATCTGCATGACAACTTCTGGGTAGATGTCATTTCTCACAGTGTTATTTGCGTGTTGTTTTCTCTAGGTGAATTAGTGACTACTCCCCTGTTTGATGGTTTGGACTCATACATTGCATACCCCCCTCTGACCAACATCCACAACGACCTACACATCGAGATGGAGTTTAAACCCATGGACCTGGATGGCCTGATGTTCTTCAGCGTGGGCAAGAAGATGAAGGTGGAGGATTTCGTCTCCCTGGAGATGGTGGATGGGCATGTGCAGTTTTGCTATGAGCTGGGGACAGGTGAGAGCATTGAGATCCTATATAAGACTGTATTCATCACAGACTTTATTGAGTTCTGTTTAATGTGCACTATCGGTTTTGCTATGCAACTGCTATAGTCTACTACTAATCTCTTGAACAAGGGTCGAGTCTCCTGACAACAGAACTTTGTTAATCTCTAATGTATTTAGTTTAATCGTCTGTGCTGTCTAGCCTTGTTTTCACCTCGTCTGTCTGGCACCAACTAATCAGTAGAAAAGGAAAGTAGCAAAACACTAGCAAGGAAATATCAAGTGGGAGTGGAAACCCTGCTACTGTCTTTGTTTCCAGGCCAAGCCGTCCTGCGCAGTCCTGAGCCGGTCACCCTGGGCCAGTGGCACCGCGTGGAAGCCGGGCGCCTCAACAAGGATGGCTCTCTGAAGGTTGACGGAGGTCAAGAGGTCAGGAGGTCTTCGCCAGGCAAGGCCCAGGGCCTGAACATCCACACTCCCATGTACCTGGGAGGAGTGCCCAGCATGGATATCATACCCAAGGCCCTTAACATCAGTGATCTGTACGATGGCTGCATAGGAGAGGTGACCTCAACACACACAGAGGGATGTCATTAAAGATTTCCTTCCTTACTGTTTAGAACCGCCAAAGTGCACTGACACATCAGTTATCCAGTCAAAGACAAACAACTGAATCTATGTATTCGTCAGTAGCCCCTTCCCTCAGGTCAGCCATGGGTTCAACTGCTAATCTTCGACTCCAATGTGTATTGTCCTTGTCTAGGTGTCCATCAATGGTAAGAAGTTAGACCTATCCTACAGCTTCATAGACAGCAAGGCCATCGCCCAGTGTAAAGACAGCAGTCCCTGTGACCGCAACCCCTGTCTGAATGGGGCCAGCTGCCTGTTTAGTGCAGAGTATGAATATCAGTGTCTCTGCAAGGATGGCTTCGACGGTAAGCACTGGACCACACTGTACTAAATTATACCACACTGCGCCACACTGTACTAAATTATACCACACTGTTCTAAACTGTACTACATTGTACCATACTGAACCACACTGTACTAATCTCTGCCACGATGAACCCCACTGTACTAAACTGTATCACTCTGCACGACACTGTACCGCACTGATCCACACTGTGCTTAACTGCATCACAATGTGCTAAAACTGACTGAACTGGGACCCCTGCTGTGTGTGCTGTGTCCAGGTGAACGCTGTGAGGTGGTGAGAGATACCTGCCAGCGCAGTGACCAGTGCCAGAATGGAGGCAGCTGTGTCAACAGCAAGTGTGTGTGTCCTGTAGGCTTCGCTGGCCCAGTATGCGGACAGAGTGAGTACTGTTCTTTCTACGTCTTTTGACCGCACAGGGCAATCTGCATCCGCTCCAATGACGCCAGTCTATGTTATCATACGGTAGGAGGCAAGCCTCTAGAAAATACGGAACGACTCGGGAACAGCCGGCATACGGAATCGTTGTAATCTAAGAATCACACATTGGAATGTAATTGGTTGGTGGCAGTGTATAGTGTTCATTTGTGTCAGTCAGGTTGAGAGTGTACCTAATATCATTCAAACAAATGAAATAGTTGTGAGAATGTTGTTTACAGTGCTGTGTCTTGATGAGATCGATAGACAGACATGCTGACCCATCAGTCTTCTCTGCGGTGGGGATTTGTTTTTTCAGATTACACCACCGTCATAACAGATACTAGTTACCAGTAGACAATCTGCCCCCCCCCTGGAAACTGGCATAACCAAGGTCTGAACCCGGAATGGGCCCAGATGTAGATGGTTCTCCAAACTCTAATCTCCTTTCAGTAACATTGTGCAGCCGGTGTTTAGGATCTAGCGGGGCGCTGAAGTGTTGGGGGTCAAAGCCACTCATCTCACCCCTGCCCTCTCATGGCTATGTCCCCCACAAACAGGCCAGGTCCCCAGCTTCAGCGAGGCCCTGTGGAATTTGGAGGGTAGCGGGGGGAATGGTACAGTATCCCTCCATTCAGTTCTGCCTGAAACAACCGTGACTAACTGTCAGGGGCCCCGAAAACCCATCTAAAGGGCCCCCGAGAGCCGATGTGGGCCCCTGCTGCCCGCCTAACAACTGAGCAAATCAGAGAAACCAATCCCTGTCTATACTGTACTACCAAACCGACGCTACAAATTTCTTCTCTGTACTCATTTGGTGGTTAGGGTTCCTATCCTGTGAAGGTTTTGGGAGAGGGGAATTCTATGTTGGTAAAGGCTATCATTAGCATGCAGATGGATATGATGTCATCTTGCGAATTGTGTCTCATCAGTTTCTGGCCCTGTGACACTTTTATCTTTCTCCTTTTTGAGAGATACTATGTAGGTTTTAGATGTAGAATTCCCCTTTTTCCGCCCCCAAACAAACGTCCTTTTGAGTTTATGGCTTAACTTACTCACTGCAACATGAACTTTTGTTTCTTCTCTGTCTTCCAAACTGCCTGTGCGAAAGCAAAAGAAACGACTTTTCTTTTCTCCACTTTCCTGCTCCTTTTGGAAACAGAAACATGTTAAATGCATTTTTCTACATATATTGGAACAAGGGTGTGTTCACTGTAAGTTACTAACCACTAAAATCATTTGGATATGAGTATTTTGACCTGGGAGCTGTTTTGGTGAGTTTAAACGCCAATACAGGAAATAACTATGCATGTTTCACTGGATAATCTGGGTCTAAACTGAATTATGATGTGATGAATGACACTATGAAGACTAAAGTCTGACTGGTGGGTTGTTGACCTGTCAAAACACAATCTTCAATATGCAAAATCTTTATGAAACACTGGATTGAGGAATATGTGTCAAATGTAGAGACATTTGTCAAATTGCCAAAAAGAAAAAACTGTTGTTTATTTCTCTTTCCAGTCTAATTCTGAGCCATTTGGATGAAGGTTCTATTCACCCTTCTGCCACTAGAGGGAGGAATAATACTATCATTGTAGCAGGAGGAAAGAAATTATGGTCTTGTTTTCTATTTTTTTTTAGATGCACCTGTTGAGTATGCAGCTAAATTCTATGACAATGGTTACCTTTCTCTACCCAAGGCTATCTTCCCCAGAAGGTGAGACAGAGGGGTTCAAATTGTTTTAAGCTATGTCTTTTTTTATTTCCGTTTTTCAAGTTGCAACTTTTATAATGAAACAATCCTCTTTCTATGTTTAAATCCTTGACTGGTTCTTTTGTGAGGGTTAATCTTTTTTCCCCATCTGTCTGTCTCTCTCTCTCTGTCTCCCTCACTCTGTCTGTCTCTCCCTGTCTGTCGGTCTGTCTGTCTTTTGCATGTTTGTGTTTGCTACATGCTGAAGTGCCCCTGATGCCCCAGAGACCATCGAGATGGAGCTCAAGGTCTCCTCTAAAGATGGCCTGATCTTGTGGCAGGGAGTGGTATGTCCTAACTTGGCCACCGTACCCACCGAACCTCCATGGAACTACGCGGCCCTCCTCCCACTGCTCACTGTCTAACTGTTTACCCATAACGTACCCATATGGAACTGTACACAGCACGTATTTCACACTCACTGTCACTGATAATCAGAACAATAATACACTGGATTTATGAATCACTTTTCTAAAACCAGAACCCTTTTTTGTTTGCCTGTTTGTTGTGTTTTTGACTGACTCTCACAGTTTGCTCCTCTTTACTCATTGAAATTGATGCTTACCGGCTGTTGGTTCAGCATGTTGGCTCCTCAGCGAGCTACATGGCAGTTCCGGGTCCAGCCATGTTGTGATGGTTGTGACACCTCTGTTTGGTTTGCACTGCACTGCATGTTGCCCGGTTGGCGCTTTGCCTGTCTAACCTCCCCTCCCATCTTCCCCAGGAGCCAATTAATGGCGCTAGCCACTTCCGCAAGATGCATGCTAGTAAAAAGGTATCCTCCCCAGCGAAACACCTGGTAATAATGGTATATTTCAGAACATGTACTTCATATGTGTCGATTTAAGTGTAAGACAATTTGACAGGCTGATATCTACTATGGACTACATCTTTTGAAATGTACAGCCAATTGTATAATGTCACTTCTGTAAGTCTCCTGCTAGAGCAGCCTACTGCTTTAATTCTTAACATATTAAATCTGTCCTTCATTAATAATAATAATATATGTACTATATTTAACATGATACATATTTGTAGCAGCTTCAGTGCTGATTGTTATGTTAAATCTAACTTGGTCTCAGGTTTGGGAGCAAAGTTTGATATTTCTGACCATTTGTAATGTAAACAACTTTATTTCCAGGAACTTGGAGAGCAAGGCAGGGGCAAGGACTTCATCAGTCTTGGTCTGCAAAACGGTTACTTAGTCTTCAGGTAGGAAATTATTATTGTCAACACTGTAAACTTTCTTATGGTGGTTTCCTTATGCCATGCTTACTGCCTGTATATGACTGACTGTTAACATGTATATTGTTAAAACCGTATGTAGCACATAATGTAGGTTCTTATTATACCCGTTAGCATCACAGTTCCATTCACCCTGACTGTTACATTCACCCTGTCTGTTCCATTCACCCTGTCTGTTCCATTCACCCAGTCTGTTCCATTCACCCTGTCTGTTCCATTCACCCTGACTGTTACATTCACCCTGACTGTTATATTCACCCTGACTGTTACTCGTTGTGTCTGTTACATTCACTGTGTCTGTTACATTCTCCGTGTCGGTTAATAGCTACCAGCTGGGCAGTGGAGAGTCTCAGATCATGTCCAGGGAGCCCATCAACGATGGCAGATGGCACAAGGTTACTGCTGTGAGGTAACACACTATACAACTTCCATTATCCTGTAAGGACAGTCCTTGTATTATTCATTTCTTATTACGGTTGACCATATTTTCTGGTTGTTAGATCAGTAGAAAAAAATAAAAATTCTCACCTGGACGTGTGTGTGGAACAGGTCCAACATTAGTTCCTGTAACAGGCTAGCTTCATGATATGCCAGCTTGCCCTTTTCAACTTCCTGTTGTGTTTTTTGTTTTGCCTGTGTAATTACACAGAAACAAGTAAAAAGTATTTAGATAGTGGATGTGAAACCATGGCGATCTGGCATGTATTGCACAGAAACATGGTGTCTAAGTTTGACAAACTACTAATAACAGCAGGTGTGTACAGCAGTCCACAGTCCACCAGAGGCCCTGTTCCTCTGACCAGGGTGAATAAAGTTCTTACGTAACATTATGTATACTTTGTCAGGAGAAATTGGGAAGGAAGTTGCAGTTGATGTACACTGTAAAAATGATTTACTGGACTGAATCAATAAACACAAAAGCTGAGACACAGTGAGCATCTTTTTAATAAGGCCTAAAGTTTTATCGTACATGTAAGTCATATTAAACCGTTTTACGAAGGGTTAACAGCGTGAAAAGGTAGAGGTCCTCTTTTACATGGTATGGTTATTATGGGATATGGCGAAAATGAATATTCCCACCACTCTTGAAACATCGATGCAACCTCTCTTTTCTGTTGCTGACTGTCCAGTACTCCCCTCTGGTCCACTCAGAGTCCGTAAAGATGAAGACCTAATGAATATGTGATGTCGCACATAAGTGCGTCTCTTCACAGTTACAGGTGTTTTTTGTAGGGATTTCTTGTGTCAATACATGTTCTTTATGCGCTTTGTGATCCAAAGTGTCTTGAACATGGATGTGAGGTTTTCTTCTCTGTGTTATCAGAACGGGTAAACATGGATACATCCAGGTCGACGGAGGAGCCATTCAACGTGGTCAATCTCAAGGCAAAAGCATCATGGTGAACACCAAAGGCAACTTATACCTGGGTACGCCTCCTTCCTGTTAGCACCCTCTGGGGAAGATCTCAAGCACGCATTTCAAACTCTGCACAGTAGTGCAGAGTCTAAATATCTTGTTGGAAAAGTATTCATTTTCAGTCTCCAACTTGTACAACGTTACATTCTACCAAAGGTATCGGGAAATAATTTTCTGACAGAAGTGAGGTTGTGTGTGTTCGACTTTTTGTGTGTGTATATGTGTGTGTGTTTGACTTGGTTGTGTGTGTTTGACTTAATGTGTGTGAATTTTAGGGGGAGCTCCAGACATATCTGCGATTACAGGAGGGAAGTTTTCCTCGGGGGTCACAGGCTGTGTGAAGAATCTGTTTCTGATGAACGCCAGTCCTGGAGAGCTGACGGCCAAACCCATTGAGCTTCAGGCTGCTGCAGAAAATGGCATCAACGTGGATCGCTGCACCTCATAGAGCTACAGCAGACCCCACCCCCTGACATACACACACCAGAGACTATGAAGACATGATGCAATGGTCACACACTCACAATTAGACACAGCCATACACACACGGACGTATACACATATTGAACAGTCGGTTTGATAAAAAAGTGGTGCTCTGCAGCGGCCAAAAACAAAGACACAAAACACAAAATAATATTTTGATCTGTGTGCATTTAAACCAAAAAAAAAAGAAATGATATTAACAAGTCTTCACTTTCTCAGTGTTGTATTCTCAATGAAGGACTATTAACACAGGAGATCCAGTTCAGTTTACATACTCGCAGTAGCTTTTAGCCATGAGAAAAAGAGTAAAATGCTATAGGGCATCTGCGATGGGTCAGAGCCTATGGAGTTGGAGATGTTTTTACAGCACTGAATTTTTATTTATATACATATAAATATATATTATATATTTGTGGGGGAAACATGCGAACTAACCATAACTGCTCTTCTCTATCCTAGAGTTGATTCTGGGTTCTAATGCTGTGTGTCCAGGGCTTTTTTCAGGGCCTAGTTGTGTTAATACTTGAAGATGTTTAGGCCTTGTTCTTTCTTCTTCACTTCGGTAGGGGAGCCTTAGGGGCGAGCATGCTCACAGCCCAGTCACGCTATTGGGAGAGAGGTCACAGGTCACGGCAAAAAGCAGCATCGAGACACATCTCTGGGGAAGGCAGGATTTTAAAACCGAACAGAACACAATTGGTAGTGATGATTTTTTTATTCTGCCAAATTGTTTCCAGTCTGGTTCTGAAATCACTTGTCTTCCCACACCTAGAATGGTTGCTACTTTAATGGGTGTACGTTTTTTTTATATCCTTGGTGCTAATTAAGTCAGATGTGGAAATACAGCGCACTAACTCTAACAGTGTCTCTTTAAATATGAATGTTACATGTGTTGTTACATTTTCTTTCAGTTCTAAATTTGGACAGGTGACTAGATTTTTTAGCTTCTCCTGAGGTTTGGGAGACTGTTGATCTCCAGCGTTAGAACTGAGGTTTAGTATGAGATCTTCATTATTTTTGTCTGGCTCAGTTTTCTCCAGAGTCCTATTTGATTGAGTAGATCTCAAAAGGTGTGAAGGTGTCAATTTTTTATATTATTGTGAGTGGTTCTGGGAATTGTAAGACATTTTGTCATTTTTCTTCTGCAGTCATAGTAATGTGCTAACTATTTGCCATTCAGGTAAAATATCAGTTTAGTCTGGGTGTGTGTGTGAGTGTCAAGTGTGCCGTACTTCAGAAGGTTCACTATGAAGGTGTTGTCCTTCAACCTCACTTCTTTTCAAACCTATATGATGTGGTATGTGTATGTACTGAATGTGTGTACGGATTGCATCCGTGACTGTCTCTGTGTGTGTGTGTGTGTGTGTGTGTGTGTGTGTAATGCAAATGTGGGTCTCGTCATCTGAATCCTCAGGAGGGTCAACACAGAACTGCCTCAAGATCATCAGTCAGGTTTAGGTTCAGTAGCAACCAGCCGTAGTGTCGCTCTCATAGAATTAACAAGTCTGACTGAAGTCTAACGGCTGCATTGGAGGTTTCGCTGATGTAGCTAGCGAAGTACTGAAGCAGAATCACACCAAAACCTGAGGAAAATCTGCTGCCATGACTTGGGGTGAACGTTTTGGAGGGAGGCCAAGTGTACTTACTTCAGTAGTGGGATGATGCAGTTTAAACCTCCCTGTTTGGCCGGGTGCTAGCTGTGACCCATGGAGCTAAAATGAGCATGCTCGCCCGCACTGGCAGACCACGTGACAGAAACTGACAACAGAGTCATCTTTGTGAGGTTCACAAACTTTTCACATTTAGTGAGACTATTTTAATTGATTTTCAAAAAAATGAGCACTATTATTTCACTTAAGGTTGCTTCATTTTTATTTATTTTTGTTTCTTTCATTTTCCGTTGTTTATTTCATGCTTGATTCTGCTGTCGTAGAGTGATAAGAAAGGCTTGCCGTTCTTCATTCATCTTGAGTTATTGCGTGTTGCATCCCCACTGACCCCTGTTCCCTTCATGGTTGATTTTTAAAGTCGTTCGTACAGGAGTTTGTTGCTCCGCCGGAGTTCTCAACGTTACGCTTAAGCCCACACAGTCTTAGAGGGGTCTGTTGAACAGCTTTGGCCATCTGACAGGTAGTCCGAGGAGAGGTGGTTGGGGCCAGACCTGTGTCGAGAAATCTGAGAAATGAGATGAGAAAAAGGAGAATTTAAGCTCCGCTGCTGTATGTTACTTTGAGTAATATTACAAGATGTGTATTGTGTAATTGACAGTTGTGACTGAAAACCTGGCATAAACACAGATGAGAACAATCAGAAATCCTACAAATATTTAACGGCCTATTGGAGTGATCTTGATCATGAGATATAATTGGGTATGGCAGATGTACTGAGTGTATGTGTCAAGTAAAAATTGCCACTTGCATATTGATGAAGATATTATTTTTCCCTTTTAAAAATGTTAATATTGTTTTGTCGAATTTTTGGCATTCAAGGCAAATGATGAAAGGTGTCTCACAAAGAGTCTCCTAGTGAATGGAAGTTTACCAGACTTAATATTATTGTCCATTGGGTAATTCTTGTTCCTGACTGTACCATTTCCAGCTATGAAACAAATGACTCTTCCCCTCAGTGTTTAATTAAAACAAAATTCATGTGCTATTTATAATCTTGTGAGTTGTGTTATTTTCCTGCAACCTTGTTTTCTGGTGGTCATTTTCTGCCCCGTAAGTAGCCATCGGCGTTGTGGTTTATATCCTGACCGTATACATTCAGTCGTCAGTAGATTATGTACGCCTCCATGTTCAGGGAAGTGACTCGCTCCCACAGACAGATATGACCTATATGGCTGTGGAATTATGTGCTTAGCAGGTAGACAGGTTTTGAGTTGTAGAGCAGGTTTTCTAGCCAACGTGCATGGTTCCTCTTTGGAGCATATGAATTCAGAAGGTGCCAGAAAGTGACGCTGTTGGACATGTCCATGAATCTCATCAGTAAAGTGAACTGAACGAAGACTCCAGTTTGCCTATATCTTGTATACCAATGTACAGAATCAGTAGGGCATCCACTGCTACATTATTGGCCTTTAACATCTTATATGGTCACATTTGTATATGAGAACCTGAGAACCTCGTCCCTTTCCCTGACCTTCTGCCTAAGGACTCTGGGCACAACCTACTTGTATTTATTGAACTGCTCATCATCCAACAATGTACTCATAATCTTCACCCGACACAACCAAAAGAGGACTGGACACCACTCAGAGCCCGGCTCCTCTACTAGGGACTTAACCACAGCCAGTTTCTTCTTGTTGCTTGCTCTTTGGGGTTTTAAACCGGGTGTCTGTATAATCACTTTGTGACAACTGCTGATGTAAAAAGGGCTTTATAAAATATATTTGATGAATTTGGTATGGCAGCAAAGGGTATCAAACAGTATCAACATTTTGACTTTCTCGCAGTGAGGTTTTGGAAATGTTGTGCTCTTATTCCAGATTTAAATAGTATGGCCATTTAACAAGGCACAGGAAGTTTAGGACTTAGGACTAGGCATATTAAACAGAGTATTAAGGGTGTTACAGAAACAGTTATGTAAGGACCTTTGAATTGAAAGGTAGGCCTAAAACAACACCGTAGAATGTATACAGACAAATCAGTGCGTGATTGGTTGTACAGCACGTGCAATGGCTTTGGATTCATGCTGAGATGACCAGTTTCTTCTTTGTCAGATGAGTAAATTGCTATTGTATCTTGGCCTAATGCTATATGTCTATAGTTGGTTCAAATAAATTCCTTCAACTATATGTAAGCCTACTGGAAATCTGTTTATAGAATGCTATTGAGCTGTCATAGCTTAATTGATAATTTAGGCTGAAATCAGGTCTGTGCCATTCTGGCTGTTAAATTTCTATGTTCAATGTAATTAAGTTCTAATTATTCTGTTTCTATGTTTTGTTGTTTCAATCCCTTGTGATTATTGCTTTCACGTGCGTCCTTAGTCTTCTCACCTGTGTCTCATATTTCCCTAATAATTTCCCTATTTAGTGTCCCCAGATCCCTTTGTCTTTGTTGGTCATTGTTCCCTGTGGCGTCTATTTGTTCCTGGTTGTTGTTTGTATATTTTTTTTATTAAATACAATTTCTTTATGTACTTCTGTGACTGTATCCTGCTCCTCAGTCAAAGACATTAAAGGGTTTGCCAATAAGGCTGAGTTTGCCCGGTCTGATGTGACTGAAATCTAACAAAACGTCCGAATGCCAAGCCCTTTGTCTTGATGAAAATAAGATACCACTCATCTGGTTAGCACCATCCATACAAAGAAGCAAAGCTGGTGGGAGAATCATACTAAGGGGATGCTTCTTAGAGGCAGGGAAAAGGGAAACAGGTCAGGATTGAGGGAAGGATAAAACAGAACAAAATGCATAGAAGTCATTGAAGAAAAACCTGATCAAGTGTGCACAGAACCTCAGACAGGGGCAAATGTTCATCTCTAAGCTTATCTGAATACTGTGATTTCCATTCGGAGCTTGCTGCACTCTGAATTTTTAACCATTAGTACAGTAAAGGAAAATTACATGGACTTCAATGACTATTGATTCATTAATACATATTTATAATATTTTTTTTTTATTCCACTCAGCTTTCTATGTACATTCAATGTACCATTCATTGGCATATTACACTTGGATTTATTATATTTCTTAATTCTATCCATATTGTCCATATACCCCATTACCCCTACACTATTTGGAATTGCTGCTAGTTTACATTCTTATGCATATTTTTGCTTTATATATTTCTTAATTCTTACTGCGTAGATGTCGTGTGCTATGTCACAAGAATTTCATAATTCATAACACAATGTTATTCGGTGCATTTGATAAATAAAAGATTTTGACTTTGAGCAGTGGGTATTCAGGAATATAATTGTATTTCATGCTTTTGTGGCATCTGATGGCAAATTTTCATTTGAATGACAGATATTATAGTACTGAGTGGTAATTATTGGTGTTCAAGCAATTGTGGAAAAACTGCTTTAATATAACCCTGCTCTGAATTAGTATTTATTCAAGAAGTGTGATGCGTTACTACACTTTAGGATAATGTTTATAATATTACACAGCTTTTAACTAAAGAAAGCATAGAAACATTTACAGCTAAAAATAGGTTTTAGGATGTTTTTAAGACACTGTCCAGACAAACTGAGCCAGGCGTAAAAATAAGTCATAAAAATGTATTTCAACCGGTAAATGTGACAGTTTGAAGTTAGCCTACCACAAAGAAAAGATAGTGATGTCATGGACATGGTTGCAAATAATAGCGACAAGGATTTGCAAATGCTGAACTACGTAGCATGCTTCAGTTTAGACAACCACTGACTTTGCAATGGTCAAACACTTTGTCCTGACAGGAGGATTTGCATTTAGATAAATTAGCTCATATCCAGAGCAATGTACAGTAATCAGTGAGTACATTTTCATAAATGTTGTCACTTTGTCTACTCTTAATTCCATTAATATATACAGTGGATATAAAAAGTCTACACACCCCTGTTAAAATGTCAGGTTTTTGTGATGTAAAAGAATAAGACAAAGATAAATCATGTCAGAACTTTTTCCACTTTTAATGTGACCTATAATGTGAACAATTCAATTGAAAAAAAAAACTGAAATCTTTGAGGGGGAAAAATGAAAAATAAAAACCTTACAATAACCTGGTTGCATAAGTGTCCTCACCCTTAAACTCATATTTTTTTGAAGCACCTTTTGATTTTATTACAGCACTGTTTTTTCGGGTAGGAGTCTATTAGCATGGCACATCTTGACGTGGCAATATTTGCCCATTCTTCTTTGCAAAAGCGCTCCAAATCTGTCAGATTGCGAGGACATTTCCTTTGCACACAGAATCTAAATTAATTTTGGAAAGGTAGGCGTCAGGCTTCATTTGAAACATATTTTATTAATCATTCTTATGTAAGATTAAAATAAATCTGTCCCTGAGTAAGGCAGTTAGCCCTAATTGCTCCAAGGTCTTTGCTGTAAATCAGAATATGTTCTCAGTCAAATTGCCTGGTAAAATAACCTGTTAAAAAAATATCTAATGAAGAGGACTATAGCAGGCTAAGGTGATAATTGCCATGGGTGTTTTTTTAAATGGCATTTTCGACTTTTAAATAGTCTACAAATGCTTTACACTAATATCAAATGGAAAAAAATAAGTTGCCTTTACCCTGGTCCTTAACAAATTAATAATTTAAAGAATTTGACCTGGGGTATTTTCCATATATGATGGCAATATCAGATTTGTCAGTGTAAATGCAGAGCATTAGAAAATGTCAGGACTACAGTGTGTATTTCACCAGTTTTTTTAGGAATTCTGCTGTGAAGACAACCAATGAGAACAAATCCACATTTAGGTGAATCGACTTGAGACCTGGGCTGAATAGATTTTGAATTTGTTACTCTTTTTTATTTTTATTGTTTTGCCAGACCAGGATTTGTTTTAGCTGCAGTGCTATACAGCTGTGCTGTGAGGCAGACCACTGGTTTTAATCTAACGGATTAAAATAATTGTTATTGATGCAGTAAAGAGGTTAGTGGAACTTGACTGAAACAATGGGCATACATGGATGACAGAGAAACAGTCAATCACTTCTCAATCCTCAACCAAGACAGAAAAGCATGGCTTTGTGTGTACAGTCAATGGCTACGACTTCATTATGAACCAACTTAACAAGTTTGTCATCGTGACTTGACTATAAAGTCCTTAAGCGGTTTTACCACCTGAACCTGCTCAACAGCCACATCCATTATGCATAACTCTAGTTTAATTTCCCATTTTCTGCATTTTGTTAATCTAGTACCTAGACACTTCTGCTCAAATTCATGCAGGTTCTGGTGGAAAAATACAACATGGCTGTCATTAGCCAATAACAAAGTTGTGGCATGTGATCACTCCCCAAAGGCCAATGTAGAATAGTTGTTGTGCCAGGCTAATAATACTCTGCGCTCTAAAGCCTGGGGACTACATTAGCATTTAGTTGACCTCTTCACTGCATCTATTCCTATAAGTGCTATAGAAGATACCATGTAAAATAAATTATTCAACTGCGTTAGGTCTGACTACAGGTCATAGTTCTTGATATGTTGAAACTGACTAAACTATGGCTCCTCCATTCCTTCAAGAACACTACAAATCACTTTAGCCCTCTGCTTTACCCCAGAAAAATGGCATATACATTAAAATATGTGAAAACAAAATCAATCAAAAGTATGCATATTCTGTATACTGAATACAATATACTGAAAGGTGAACTAAATATTAAAGAGATGCTATATATAGCTATATGTACTCTGACAAGATATACAGTAAATATGGAGCCTCCCAGATTTGTCCCATGGTTTGGTCAGTGTCTCCATACTGAGTTGAGTGGCTTGTCTTTCAAATGCAATCATTCTTACTTATGACCAGTTATACACAGATGAGTAATTGTCCTAAAAATAATTACTTTTTGAGAATACACAAGAATACATCTGCCTGTGTTGATTAAGAGCTCAGTTCTGTATAGCAATTGTCAAGTATTTATAGTGTATTACTGGCATGCTTTATATACAATTGTCAAAAGGGTTTTGGCAAAAAAATTAGGTTATTTTGAACTATGTTTGGAAGCACTAACACTTTTCTTAGAGCGATCAAACTAAGTCATAGTTTGTGTTGTTGTTTTTTTTTGCATTTTTCTTAATTTCATGGACAGTGTCAATACTTGTTGAGTTGACCCAAAGTAACGAGTTAAGTCAGACTTTAACTCAGACTTTAACTCAAAAGCCAAGGCACACTGGTAAAATATAACTGCAAACTTTGAACCGATGAATATTTTTTCTCAGGGAGAAGGACCCTGACCAAAAACCGGACTGTCACTCTGACAGAGCTTCGGACTGTCACTCTGACAGAGCTCCAGAGTTCTTGTGTGGACATGGGAGAACCTTACAGAAGGAACACCTTCTCTGCAGCAAGTCACGGCAAAGTCAAGGCACATGACAACACACTGAGTCATTTAACTGCCTTTTAGCAAGTTATCACTTGTAGGTGTTTCCACACTTCTTCCATTAAGAATGATGGAGGTCAATGTGTTCTTGAGGAATTTCAATGATCCAGAAATGTTTTGGTCTCCTTCCCAAAAAAATTATCCATTTTAGAATAAGGCTATAACATAACAAAAAGTAAAGTTTCATAACGAAACTCTTTGAAATATTTTGTGAGCAAGAAGAAGTAGAAGAAGTGTGAAGAAGTAGGTTTTTCTAGTTGATTTGTGAATGGGAACGTACATCTAGAAAACTGGTTCATTGCTGCATAGCAATTTCATTGCGTTCCTTGCCCTTTTGAGTTAGCTAACTACAATGACTATATGAGCATTACAACACAAGATTCCAAGTGTAGTTCCAATAACCATTGGTAATGTACAGACACTTCAAGTGTGGGTTGAGCTCAGTAAGGTAATTCGTGCATCTTGTGCAACTGATATAGAGGTGACATCTAACAGTTGATTTTACCAAATCTGTGTAGCTGTTCGGATGACAGCTATTGCTTTACTCAAAAATGATTAAGTGCATGCAACTTCTTATTTATACCCCCAGGGAAAACAGGTGAAAATAATCAATGCCTTTGAAAATGTTTTCTATCAAAAGAGTGATATCATACTATATATGTCAGTTAATAACTCTTTGTGTTTCGTACTCTTACGTTATACAAGAATGACAGCTTTGCCTATCGATTAAAACGCAGAGTCGTCTTTGGAGATACGCAAGAAGTGTATCTTCATCTTCGTTACCAAGATCTTTGTTGTGCTACGTTACAGGGATCAGCCAAAGAATGGACAGTTTCACGCGTCACATCCGGTGGAATATTCTAGCGGATTCTTCGTGGGGCTTTAAAAGCAGGCGCGCAGAGGAGCAAACAGATGCTTGTTACAGGTGAACAAACTGAAACGTTATTAGGGTGCAATAAAGAAACACTTAGTACACATGAAGAAGTAACAATTACTGAAGAGAGATTTATTCAATACCATTGTTCAGTTCAATTCAAGAAGTGTGAATCATTTGCAATATTTCAGCGTTTTCTTTAGGTACTTCAAGGTAAGTCAGACTATTTCACTATTCTCATATCATCTTAGCTGGTATGCAGAAAAGTGATTATTTCCCATATCCAATTGTTATAGTCAATTCTATTTAAATATACTATTGCCTCTGCATTAGTCGGTTTTGTCATCTGAATCTGTGACGCACTTCGTATAAAATAAATTGACGGATCCATTTTGTCTTCTTGTTTTGAGGGGAAATGTATGTCTAAAACAAAAAGAGATTATTTGATGTGACAATGATGCGTTCAGCCCGGTGCTAAACTAGTGATGAATTTAGATAGATGCGCATGGCTCTGATGCTGTAGAAAGTGCGTAGTTAGTGTGAGCACACCCACCGGGTCGACTTGTAAACTACAGCCTAACCTCTACTAGGGCACAGAACTAGGCAACTTTCGCTTTTAAAAGAATCTCGAATATTCTTTGTGTGTGCAGGAAGTTGTAGTACGATTGTCATTTAGAAGCATTTACTGCAATTGTTGCTTGTAAATATCTTTTGAAAACGACGTTTTGCATTTTCTTTCGGAGCACATTATCATTGAAAGGCCCGATAGGTTGAATACAGTATTTCGCTTACTCATTCACGAAAAACAAATGAAATAAAATGTAGTCTCATTAATACAACAATCGAGAGTTGAAGAGATACACTTTTTCATCTTTAGATAGATTGGTGGTTGAAGTTGGCTGTAGGCATACAATGATTTATACCTAGATCAGAGTCCATTCTGATAAAATCGCGTAGTCAATTATCAACAGCTGGAGATTAAATCAGTTAACTATTGTCATGTCATAACGATGAAATATATGTCTTAAAATCTAAAGATCTAAATAAGATAGGATTATGTGCGCAATTACACTGCAGTCGTAATTATGGAGCTGGCCTCTACTACATGTAGTTATTAACTGTTAATACACATTCTGACAGATGGAATGACTACACCCATTTCCATGATCAGTACTTGGTGTAGTTTTTTACCTAACCCGTAGAAAATTGAGAAGGGATTGGTCTTCGATCGCACAGACCTACCAACTACTGCTGTTGTGCTTGCACTCAACCCCAAGAAGAATAACTGCACTGTTAGGCTGCGGTATAAAACACATTAGCCCCTCCACCTGGAGACCTGTTGTTTGTGCAGGCATTTGATCCTGCCCTGATTCACAATTAAGGTCTGATACTTAAGCTATAAAGACACTTGTGGGGCTTGAGCAGAGGCCTGGTACTGTCATATTTTATAAACTAGCCTACCTTGTGATGAAATCCTGTCTTGGAGGGAAGGGATTTCTTTCCTTGGGCATCTACTCACTGGCATGCCCACAGGGGCAATCACTGTATGCCTGCTTCTCAGTCCCCTGTTTTGGGACCAGTTGCTGCTGGATGAGGGTCAGAGGGGTGGGATTTCTGTTTTGTTTGTTTGGGTTTTGGGAGCCATAGTTGATGTCTACTAATGGCATGTGTAGACCAGTTTCAAACAGGTTAATAGCATGTAAATTCTTACACCCCCCCCCCCCCATTTTATTATATTGTTAATGATTTAGGCCCTTGTTCATCACTCCCATGGGTTTAGGGACAGTCAATGACGAAATGTGTCTTTGAAAAGAACATCCAATGCATTTCTTGTTGTTATCACGATGCTCGCTCAACCAGGACGTCTATACCAGAATCCATTCATGTCAGAAGGCGCACACACTGGTTGTTCATCTTGATTTCCCTCAAAGGCACCCAATTCGCAACAAGAAGGTAAACCTGGAGAGAGTGGAGTCATAGTGGAGCCGTTGGCCTTTACATTGTCTTAAAGTGCATGTTCATTTCAGAACCGCAAGCACTAAGAGCGACATAGTAACCCAAGGCGACCTTCCTATTGTGTACATTTATTGTGAAGTGCTGTGGAGCAACAAACACACCTACAATTCATAAAGAACTGATTGTCTTTCTGTGAAGTAAACAACAGGGCAACCTAAGTTCAGTCCAGTTGCTCAGTCTAATAGGGTATTCCTTAATGTAAATCCCTGTTGACGCATTCATAAGAAGGCAGGTGGATGCTGCAGTTTGTTTTGCACATTCTAACGCCAGTCACAAGCTAAAAATGCTATTTCAAGCTGTTTTCCTAACACGCAATCCAGTTCACAATTAAGCTTAATCTGTGTCTGGGAAAAGGTCCCTAAATGTTGACTTGTTTTCCAGCTGCTGTGGTGTTGCCAGACTGACCCAGGGAAAACCATGATTCTGCTTACTCCATCTTCTGGTAAGGGCTTGTTTTAGGATGCCCCTGGGCAAACGTGCATGACAAGGTTAGGATTATCTCGGTCTACATTGAAACATGTGAAACAGGTAATCCTGTCGCACTGTATTGAGTGAGGTTTAGAGTATGCAGCGTTTGAGTGTAGGTAGACGGACGCGGTCAACCCCAAAGGGTCAAGGCAAAGACAGACACAAGAGCCATGGTTTAGATACCAGCACTATGTTAAAGACAGCTATTTAGCCACTAGGTGTTTAGGCTCAGGAGTTAATGGGTGTGAGTAGTGAGTTGCTGTTTTTTTCTCCCCCTACTAGCGTATATATACACTACCATTCAAAGGTTAGGGGTCACTTTGAAATGTCCTTGTGTTTCATGAAAACATAATATGAAATTACTTTGAATGGAAAATATAGTCCTTGACAAGGTTAGTAATAATGATTTTTAATTTAAACAATTATTGTGTCCTTCAAACTTTGATTTAGTCAAGGAATTATCTGATTGCAACAATTACACCCTTGTAGACCTTTGGCATTTTAGTTGTCAATTTGTTGAGGTATTCTGAAGAGATTTCACCCAATGCGTCCTGAAGCACCTCCCTCAAGCTGGATTGGCTTGATGGGCACTTCTTACGTACCAAAAGTTTAAGCTGCTCCCACAACAGCTCAACAGGGCTATGCTGGCCATTATAGACAGAATACCAGCTGACTGCTTCTTCCTTAAATAGTTTGTGCGTAGTTTGGAGCTTTGCTTTGAGTCATTGTCCTGTTGTAGGAGGAAATTGGCTCTAATCAAGCGCTGTCCACAGGGTATGGCATGGCATTACAAAATGGAGTGATATCCTTCCTTCTTCAGAATCCCTTTTACCCTGTACAAATCCCGCACCTCACCACCGCCAAAGCACCCCCAGATCATCACCTTGCCTCCAACATGCTTGACAGACAGTGTCAAGCACTCCAGCATCTTTTCATTTGGTCTGTGTCTCACTAATGTTCTTTGTGATCCAAACACCTCAAACTTGGATTTGTCTGTCCATGACACTTGTTTCTAATCGTCTGTTCTTTTGCCCATCGTATACTTTTCTTTTTATTGTCCAGTCTGAGATGCAGCTTTTTTTATGCAACTTTACCTAGGAGGCCAGCATCCCAGAGTCACCTCTTCACTGTTGACATTAAGACTGGTGTTTTGCAGGTTCTAGCTACTACTTAATGAAGCTGACATTTGAGGACCTGTGAGGCGTCTGTTTCTCAAACTAGACCAGAAGTGTCAAACCTGTTCCACAGAGGGCCGATTGTCTGCAGGTTTTTGTTTTTTCCTTTAAAATGGGTCCTAGTTCAGACCTAAACAACCAGGTGAGGGAAGAACCTAAACAATTAGTGACCTAATTAATAAATCAAGTACAAGGTGAGAGCGAAAACCTGCAGACACTCGGCCCTCCGTGGAACCGGTTTGACACCTCTGAACTAGACACTCTAAAGCATTGGTCTTCAACCCTCTCCTGGGGACCCCCCCAGGCCATTCAATCTATTTGTATCCCAGAGCTAGCACACCTGAATCAACTTATTAGCTAATTAACAAGCCCTTACCTGTTGAATCAGGTGAGCTAGTTCAGGGCTAAAACTAAACTGTGAGATGGCTTGGGGGTCCCCAGGAGAGGGTTGAAGTATTTGTATTCTTGCTCAGTTGTGCATTGCTCAGTCCTTTAAAATGGGACTGAGCTCCCATTCCTTTTCTATTCTGGTTAGAGACAGGTTGTGCTGTTCTGTGAAAGGAGTAGTGTACTGCATTGTACAAGATTTTCAGTTTCTCGCATGGAATAGCCTTCATTTCTCTGAACAAAAATAGACTGATGAGTTTCAGAATAAACCTTTTTTGTTTCTGACCATTTTGAGCCTGTAATCAAACCCACAATTGCTGATGGTCAAGATACTCAACAAGTTTAAAGAAGGCCAGTTTTATTGTTTCTTTAACCAGCAAAACAGTTTTTAGCTGAGCTAACATAATTGCAAAAGGGTTTATATGATCAATTAGCCTTTAAAAATGATAAACTTAGATTAGTATACACAACATGCCATTGGAACACAGGAGTGATGGTTGCTGATAATGTGCCTCTGTACGCCTATGTAGATATTCCATTCAAACTCAGCTGTTTCTAACTAGAATAGTAATTTACAACATTAACAGTCTACACTGAATTTCTGATCAATTTCATGTCATTATAATGGACCAAAAATGAGCTTTTTCCCAAAAACAAGGACATTTTCAAGTGAACCCAAACTTTTGAATGGTTGTGTTCTATAGGAAAGACGTATTACCATATAATTTGTTTAAATGTTAATGCTGGATGTACTGTATGTGATTATGTAGATTGTAATATAATGCTAGAGTGCTATACTGTTTTTGGTTTTTGGCATATTTGTTATTATTTTTTCATCTTTGTAATAAAAATAATTAACAAATAGGGACTTACATCTCAGTCAAGTGGGAGCATGAGGTTTGTTTCATGCACATAATCCATAATTTCCCAGTTGTGTATTTTCTCCCATGCTCATCTAAATAGGCGGACGTCTTAGGCCTGTATTCACAGAGCATCTCGTAGATGGAGGCCTGATCTAGGATCGGGTCTCTGTGTCTTTTATTGTGATCTAAAAGGCAAAAAAAGTGATCCAGGCACTTGTACATATTGGACAGTGTGAAATGGGCCCAGAAATACAAACTTAAATGTGACTGTGTCTGGCTCTGACTTGATACTTGGATGGAATTTATCAGTGGTGCTGAGATTATATTGACTGGCTGGATTAGGGCTCCTCGAGTTATGAAACACAAGCTAATTATTTTTATTTTTATTCCACACAAAAAATGAAAGAGTATGATTTTTTAAATAAAAAATAGTTGTTTACATTTTGGCAAAACCGATAAAGCTTGTTGGGAGATACTGTAAATGTATCTGCATATTAATTGGGCATAGTTGACCATTTTGTGTTTGTTGGTTAGGTTGTTGAAAGCCAAGTAATATAAAATGTAAATCAGAAATGAGATGCATGCTTGTCAAATGAACTTCTTCTTAAAAGTTGTTGGCTTGTGCTGTGTCTCATACACTGTTTTCTTTCAGATGAAGAGTCTCTTGAACTCGACTGCCTTTGGAATCACACGAAGTTCTGTGTGCAAAACAGAATAGTAGGAACATGACTTTAACCCTTTTTCACGTACAGACATTAGTTTGTTAGACTCTTAGTTTAAAAATGGTTGCTACACTAATCTTAATGTTTACTTTATTTTGTGGTATGTGGGTCTCTTATCACCTGAGACACTGTCTAGGCAACCTTTATCACCTCAGCTTATTAATTTCTGTGTGAAATCTTAAGTCTCTATTGGAGCTATAGACACACAGGAACAAAGATACATTTGTCTGCCTTCATTAAAAACCCTCACTGCATTGCAAGGAACACAAAAGCTCCGGCCATAGTAAAGCAGCCAACGTCACTAGACTTTCCAGCTTGCTGAGTAAGAGGACCTATCCGTGATGCCTTTTAATTTGTTTCAAGATTTTGTGATTGCCTAAACATTCAATGCAATTCAAAATAAACTCTTAGTCTTTGTCATTATTTACTTAAAAACTGTGATGGAATTACTTTGTATTACGAATTACAAGACTTCTGATGGGAACTTTGTGATACAACAGAACTCATAACATGAGTAAACTGTCACAGTATTGTGGTTAAGTAATTACATCACATTTTGCCAAAATACAAATTATGACAAAGATGGATGATAGGCTTTTATGGATGCTCTCTAACAGCAACCCAGACCATGTCCTTTGTCATTGTTCCAGGTCACTTTGTTTTGCCAGTCAATCACCCTAATGAATCCAACATCCTAGTAATGTCAATATCTCAGGGTTGCACTGTGTGGACCATCTCTCACTCCTCCACAGTCTCTTATCTAAACATATGCTGTGTAATTGTAAAATTAGTATATCACGTGGAAATATGAACGTTAAAATAGTTACACTACCGTTACATGCCTGGCCCCCAAATGTGGGCTGTTGGATTCACTTGGGGTGAGGATGTCTCATAAAGGTCTGTCAAGTTTAGATTCACATGTCAATCAGATATTTTCAGAATGGTCAGTTCAACATCACTTGGAACATTCTTATCTAGTGTAAAGTTATTTGCATCAATTGATTTAAAAAGTGAGCTCTGACTTGTATATATTTATTTTCAAATATTGTATTATTTAACACTTTGGTTCATTTTGTAGTTTTTGTCAAGTTGTTCTGAATGGTTGCCAACATTGGAAGCACCAGCTATGACCACTGTTTACTGATTGTTGTTACTTGGTTAACATAAGTAACCAATTCCCTGGGAATTCAGCTATAACAAGATTGTAGGTTTATTTATAGATTTAATGCCATCACAGGATTCACACATAAAACTAGAGGCACATTTCCCAGTATATACAACTTTTTCACACTCCAGGGACATAGACCTTGTTAGTGAGACATTGTCATCCCAACTGAGCCTGACCAGGCCTTTGGGCCTATGGACAACATGAAAGGGCTTTTGCTTGACACTGCTTGTCCATGGATTTGTTTTTGGAAAACACTCTAAATCCAATGTGTTCTTATGCTGATTATATATTACTGTATATACTGTGCCAGCCCTTCATTTCAATGTTTTATTCTGAAAGTGGATTAGTCTATCGAATGGTGAGTCTCCAATAAACTTACATACTTCTTGGTAAGTGCTACTACTTTTTATTAGTTAGATGACTACCTTTTTGTTTAGGATTGTAAATAATGTAAAATTTGTATGTTAAAAATGAATTATCTTTGCAAATGTTCATTCTTTGATAACAAATTACATTATATAATTATGTGTAAAGTATGAATACAACCTTTACCATTTTTATTTAATTTCTCCCTTATACTAGTGCTACTGTAGTTTTAATGCTGTATGGTTGGGGTTGCATGGGGCTTTACTTTTCCCCTTTAATTTCCCCTTTTTCATTTCTTGGTACAGCTGCTGATTGCTGTCCTGGTGTTGCGAAGGGGCCACATAAGTAGCAAGCCAAATTAGCCAAACGAGCCGTCTTTCGCGTGTTTGGTTTGTTTGACTTATTCGTTTAAAAAGGATGGCACTTTTGACATACTGTACAGCAGTTTAAGTATGGCCATCAGATATGACGTGATCCTATCATATCTGTAGTGTTTTTGCTATAATCCTCTTCAGAGGAGCTAAGTGAATCAAAAATAGAGCCACAGCTAACAGAAATCACTGTCCTCACTGTTCTTAGGTTTCTTCCAGCGCACCAAAAAGCTATTTCTGAGTGAGCAGGCCACTGGTGTCCAGATCAAGGAGTTCATACGCAAAAATGCAGCCAATGCTCTGTCTATGGCCAACATGCTCATGGGTATGGCCTCAATTCTCTGCAGCCTGAATGGGTGAGTGAACACACATTATCTACACAACTATCTACCAGTAAATTATTGGATAATTATTTTTCCTGTTACATTAGATACACAAAAACTACCGGTCAACAGTTTTTATTGAAATTGAAGCTGTTCATATCCAGTGAATACCCTGAAAAGCTGCCGGAGGTTAAAAAAAAAGAAGCCCTTTTTCAGGGAACAAGTAATGTGTTAACAACTTATGCTGCAATGGAAGTAAATGAAGCCTTGAAAGTTGATGCTTACATTTCCTGCAGATTACCCTACTTTTTTGGGTTACTTACAAACCCTCTGTCTGTATAAAAGCAGTGTTGGAACAGACTGTGTTACTACCCCCTCTTGAGCATTATTTAAACAGTATTGTACTGCAGGAAGTAGTATATTGCTATCAGAATGATGAGAAAATGGCAATTAATAAAGGAAGACATACAAACCATTATAACCCTTAAAAGTGTAGGTCTTTCCTTTGAAAACTTGGCTTTCTCTAATGTGTACAGTTTCCTACACCCTCAAAAGGCACTTGGAAACTGGAGGAAAAACTGGAAGAGGTCTGGCAGACACAACAGAATCAGAAGACAAGTTTCTAAGAGTCAACAGCTTGCGTGATTGCCGGCTCATAAGACAACAGCTTCAAGCACAGCTTAATACTAGTCGAAGTATGCAAACTTAGTTTCAGCTGAGTCAAGAAGACTTCGAGCTGCAGGTTTGACAGATCAAGTGGCAGTTAAAAAGCCATTGCTTAGATGGCAAAATAAGAAAAAGAGGCTTTCCCTGCCTTGAAGCGCTGTTCTTATGGACTGATTCCTCACACAGGGTTTATGTATGCCGGCAAGTAGGCGAAAGGGTGGTTCCTCAGTGTGTGACATTAACTGTCGAACATGGAGGAGGAAGCTTGATGGTCTGGGGCTCTTTTCCTGAGTCCAGGGTTAGCAACTTGCACAGAGTGGCACCCTGAACCTAAACTGCTACCACAGTATTTTGCAGCTTGATGCAATACCCTCTAGCGTAAGCTCCATTGGTCAGGGGTTCATCCTACAGCAAGATAATGACCCAACACATACCTTCAGGCCATGTCAGAACTACCTTTTAAAAGAAAATAACAAGACGGTAGGCTTCAAATAATGGAATGGCCAGCACAGTGTGCAGACACACTGTCCAAACCCCACTGAGCTGGTTTGGGATGAACTGGGCAGAAGGGTGAAAGCAAAGCAACCTAGGTAGTGTAGCTATATTCCAATAGCGTGCATCTTTGTTAATTCTATTTTGGTATTTTCTTCCCAAAACAAGATTTTATGTTGTATTGACAGTTGACATAAGCTCCTGTGTAATGTCTATGGACAAAACACATATTGACCCAAGAAAAGCAGAGCTATTTAGGGAAGACTGTTTTTTTTTCAAGAAGCTTATCAAGATTAGAACATGCAGTAAAAGATTACCCAGCTCCGACACGATACAGCATGTTGATGTAAATATGAAATGCATATGTTGTGACAAGCACTAAGTGACTGAGTAGAATATAAAGGAAATCATCTGTCAACAGACCAGCCCTAGAGTTGGGCAACATTGATTTTCAGTTATAAATGCTTACTGACATTTGACCCTCATTTTCCAGACACAAACATGCTGCGTGCTGGCTGGTCCTGATTGGCTATCTGCTGGATTTGGCTGATGGGGCAGTTGCCAGGCGACTGGACGCATGCTCTGCTCTAGGTAAGTGGATTGATGGCCACAATGCAGTAGCATGAAACATGCTTTATTACAAGGTTTGTTCGAGAGGCAAGTGGCATGAATCCGTCTGGGATGAGAATAGCTCTATGCTATTGAACATGTTAACAAAAACTGGACATTCCATTACAACAGCTATGCTAGTGTTGTGGTGGTAGAGCTGTTTAACAAAAAGATACACGAGGACATACGTACACTAACACATACGCACATGCATAAACTAACACATACACTCAGCCACACAAACTGCAGGGCATAATAACATGTGTGATAGAGGAGTTAGTCACTGACTTTTAACTCACCCTATACCCAGGCATTCATACCTATGGCAATGTATCTTCTAGAACTAACCTGGTCTGGCTCAGTTTAAGTTACGACTAACTTCACTTAACCTGAATTTCTGAGCCACGAGGCTTCGAGACTGAGTTGATGACCAGTTAAATATAACTCTCTCACAAACATTTTGAGTAATTTGAAAGTTAAATTCCGTGACTATAATATTATTGTTAACAGTAGGATTGGGGAACATATGTTGGGCATTTATAATATTAGTAGGCCTTTACAAAAGCACATCAAAGACAAAATAAACAATAGGTTATAAAATAAATATAAACTAAAAAGTATTACATTTATTCAGTTGTCAATTTAAACCTAAGGACCAACTGAAATTTGACTGAAGAGGTGCATGGGGGTTGCCAGACTGAGCTCAAGGACAGAAAATATTTTTCATCTTGCTTTGGGACATTCAAGTTATCTGCACACCCCTCACATATGTAGCCCCATAGCCTGCTCAATCGACAGGATACATTTTCTTTTCAACATGGGACTAACTCACATGGATTGATGGTTCAGCATTGTATCAATGAAGAGTTCAGTGTTTGACTTGCCACTTGTGACATGCAGATAGAGTTAGCGACAGGCAGACATGCTTTGTCTACCGTTATACTACAGTTTAAGCATGAGCTGGAATGTGAAGCTACCTGAAGCTAGCTAATGAAAAGAGTAGATATAGCTCAGTACATAGTACAGCTTCTTGCATTTACCTTCAATTATGAGGAACTTTATCAACAGATACATTTGAGCACAATCTCTTTAGGCTACTCTCAAACAACTAGCTAACTGCCAACTGCCAAGCCAAGACCACAATCATATCTTTGTTCTGTGTGCCTGGACTTGGATCCCTGCTCATTACACTGTAGCTAATGAATCAAATAGCTTAAAAGGAAAGAAAGGCATGTATAATAGAGAAACGATCCTTTACCAACCGGATGTATGCATATTTTACAATGGTAGGAGCAGATCAGCATACTGTAGCAATGTCATAGCAGGTCACGTGCTGCAACAGGGTTTCAACAAATGTGCTGATCTGCTTCTCTCTGAATCACACTTGTTCCAAGCTTTGTGACTCTTCCTTCTGTCATAGGGCTATTTTAAGACTGTTTTGTATTATTAGGAGACCTTGCTAACATGACCTTATTTTTACTTGCTGATTTGATAAAACTTTTAAGCAAACTAAAGTTGTAATAAGCACGGCACATTTTTCAAATGATCACACACACAGCATATTAAAAACATGATCTAACAAAAGACCCATACAAGTGGCTTTACATGATTACCTCTTGTGTGCAGATAGTCACGTCTACACTACCATGCACTGTAGCCTGAAATAGCTCCCAGCAGGTGCCCCACAATACCTCACCGCCCGGACATTTCAAGGGCTTTGTGTCCCAACACTGTTTTTTCTGCATGACTGCAGGTGGGTGTTGTTGTACCCCCTATTTGTGTGAATTGAACAGTCACTTTACGATTAATCAGTCTAATTCGGGGGGGGGGGGGGGGGTCGCGCTTCCATTGTCTGTTCTATCCCAATGCTTTGGCCTCTCCGCATTCCTGAAATGGCTAAAATTGTTGACCCCTGTGCTATGGAATTCCATGTCGTTCATTGGAGCAGCGATCAGAATCACCTCATGCTTGTCGCTTGGCGAAAACAGGCTGCCCTGCTTTGGACAGACAATTAGACTGTGGCGTTAGGGAATGTTGTTTACAGAGGAAAGTGGCAGGCTTGTAAGGCTGACACTGAATTTTCCACTATGGATAGACCAATTTTACAAAAACACACATGCTCAGACACACACACACACACACACACACACACACAATCCATTTGCAGTATAACTAGTATAACAATTGATGTACAGTATAACCAGTGTAATGATGTACAGTATAACCAGTTCTGTCTTTCTTTTCTGGCTAGGTGCTAAGTTGGATGATTTTGCAGATTTCACAACCTTTGGGATTGCCACATCATTGCTCCTGAGGACACATGACTTACTGGACAACATCCTGTGCATGTGCTATGTCCTGTCAGTGTTTGTCCGCCTCTGCTTCTTCTCCAGCGGTAAGGGACAAAAACAGAAAGCACGGACGCATTTGTGAGAGTGCTACGCATAGAATCAGCCATTTCTTTCTACGACAGCATCTCATTATTTATTATTCAGAAGTTCAGCTTAAAGATAAAGGTTTTTGGCTATTTAAGAGTGAACATTTCTAATTTGGGTCTTGTCTGTGTTTTTCTTGTCTACAGGCATCCCTTTCATGTACCGGGGCTTGCCATGTATCTACGCTTCTGCCATCCTGGCCTGTATCTCCCTGCTGACCGGAGGTAACCCTGTGATCCTTCGGATCATTGCTGTGGTCCTGATCCTGCTTATGGTGAACCAGGGCTTCTACCCTCACGACAGGGTCCTGGAGTCACAGGCCTGGAAGAAGGTGGTCTATGCTGGAGGTAATGCACCAGAGCAGAGTTTCTTAATCCTGGTCCACGGGACCCAAAAGAGTGTGCAGTTTAGTTTTTGGCCTAGTGCTACACATCTGCTTAAAATGATGAAATGTTTGATGGGTTTATTAGGTGTATCGGTTGTGTTGTGCAAGCCTAGGGCAACTAGATTGATTTCACAAGCTTACATACTGTGGGGATCATAAGTATTCACCCCTTAACATTTTTCTAAAAGTTTTGTGTTACAAAATGCAATCGAGGTCAATTTAATTGTGATTTCACTATGGTGATTTTTAAAATGGTGACAGTGGATTTCTGTGGCTGTGACTGGAGAAAGGTGAGGAAGGTTTGACAATATTGTTGTCTACACAATGACATAATGATACAAAATAGACAGGATGGACATATTCCAAAATGTGCAGCAAGGCACATAAGTAACAATATAACATTTTGCATATTCATTAAGAATGGTGTTTATTCTTAACGCAAAGCCATACGTTTGGGGAAGTCCATCACAACGTGGCTGTAATTGTATGGGTGTGCTTGACATTGACACCAGAGGGTGAGATCATAAGATCTACGCTGGAGTTGCATACCAAAAAAACTGAATGTCCCTGACTAGACAAGTTCCAGTTTAGATGGAGTAGACAAGTTCCAGTTTTGAATCTAAATAGTGACAAGACTTGAACATTGCTGTCTAACCATGTCACCAGGACTTGCCTTTTGGGTCTATTTGCCCAAGTTATATTGTGTCGTGCCCAAGTCGTCTTGTTGCAGCGGTGGTGTAAAAAAGGTGTAAACTGCTTAATTCATAGAGCCGTAGTTCAGCGTACGTTATCCTAAAATCATCTAAACATTATAATGAATTCACGGCAGTGAATGTTAGCTAAGTACAAAGTTAATAGGATTGAATTAGCCATATACATTCACCTAAAGGATTATTAGGAACACCTGTTAAATTTCTCATTAATGCAATTATCTAATCAACCAATCACATGGCAGTTGCTTCAATGCATTTAGGGGTGTGGTCCTGGTCAAGACAATCTCCTGAACTCCGAACAGAATGTCAGAATGGGAAAGAAAGGAGTATTTCACAATCTGCTCAGTTACTGGGATTTTCACGCACAACCATTTCTAGGGTTTACAAAGAATGGTGTGAAAAGGGAAAAACATCCAGTATGCGGCAGTCCTGTGGGCGAAAATGCCTTGTTGATGCTAGAGGTCAGAGGAGAATGGGCCGACTGATTCAAGCTGATAGAAGAGCAACTTTGACTGAAATAACCACTCGTTACAACCGAGGTATTCAGCAAAGCATTTGTGAAGCCACAACATGCACAACCTTGAGGCGGATGGGCTACAACAGCAGAAGACCCCACCGGGTACCACTCATCTCCACTACAAATAGGAAAAAGAGGCTGCAATTTGCACGAGCTCACCAAAATTGGACAGTTGAAGACTGGAAGAATGTTGCCTGGTCTGATGAGTATCGATTTCTGTTGAGACATTCAGATGGTAGAGTCAGAATTTGGCGTAAACAGAGTGAGAACATGGATCCATCATGCTTTGTTACCACTGTGCAGGCTGGTGGTGATGGTGTAATGGTGTAATCGTTTAAATGCCACGGCCTACCTGAGCATTGTTTCTGACCCTGTCCATCCCTTTATGACCACCATGTACCCATCCTCTGATGGCTACTTCCAGCAGGATAATGCACCATGTCACAAAGCTCGAATCATTTCAAATTGGTTTCTTGAACATGACAATGAGTTCACTGTACTGAAATGGCCCCCACAGTCACCAGATCTCAACCCAATAGAGCATCTTTGGGATGTGGTGGAACAGGAGCTTCTTGCCCTGGATGTGCATCCCACAAATCTCCATCAACTGCAAGATGCTATCCTATCAATATGGGCCAACATTTCTAAAGAATGCTTTCAGCACCTTGTTGAATCAATGTCACGTAGAATTAAGGTAGTTCTGAAGGCGAAAGGGGGTCAAACACAGTATTAGTATGGTGTTCCTAATAATCCTTTAGGTGAGTGTATATCTTGACGCAGGCCAACTGTTCTTAATGTAAGGCAATTCAGAAATTGACATTACACTGCTAAATACAGAATTAATTTAGCCATAACTTTTTTATCACAAGTGTTGCACAGTTGGTGAGCTCGACAAACTTTCCGCTATAGAGAATCAAAACGGTATGGCTCATAATAGATTTATATTTTATTTGGCTAGTGAACAGAAATAACCATAAAATCCACAGTACCTCTCCAGAGTATTCACCCCCTTGGAATTGACATGGACTCAAAAATTTCAGAATGCATTAGACATTTTTATCACTGATCAACACCAGTACATAATGTCAGTGAAAAATTTAATCTACAAATTCTACATATTCTAAATTCATTACAAATAATATGAAACAGAAAATAACTGATTTAATGAGTATTCAACCCCTTTAGGCAATATTTGGTAGAGGCACCTTTGGCAGCAGTTACAGCCATGAGTCTGTTTGAATAAGTCTCTACCAGCTTTGCACATCTGGACAGAGCAATGTTTGCCCTTTCTTTGTAAAATTGCTCAAGCTCTATCCAGTTGGAAGGGGACCTTCGGTGAACAGCGATTTCTCAGCTCTTACCAGATATTCGGAATTTGATTGCGTTCCAGGCTTTGACTTAAGATTTGGATCCAAAGTCTCACTGTGTGCTTTGGATGCCATAAAGGCCACTTTTGTTAAGCACCTTGGCAATTGAAGTAGGCACAGTATCTCCCAGCTCTGCCATGGTAGACTGCAACTCCTTCAGAGTTGCCACTGGCCTCTTGCTGACCAACCTTACTAGTTTCTTTCTCACCTGGAGACTCAGTTTTTGAGGATGGCGTGTTCTAGATAGATTCACTGTTGTGTATATTTTCTCCATTTCTTAATAAGCAAGCAAGCAAGTTTATTCATATAGCACAATTCATACATAGAAGCAATTCAATGTGTTTTACAAAGAAAAAGAAAAAATATCAAAATACAATAGCATAAAAACAAATACTCAAATGAAAACATCAAAACAACATCACAGTAATAAAACATAGAATAAGAAAATAAAATGAAAACGGGATGAGGATAAGGCTTTACTGTATGCAGGGGGTATTCATTGCCTTGGAAAATGTTTGGTATCCTACCCCTGATTAGTGCATTTTAAGGAACCTTTTTCTGGATTTGCTTTGAAATATCCCTTGTCGTCCTGATGTAATTTCCATTAAGAATTTGGCGGTGGCACCTCTCATAGCTGTTTTTAACCTGAAATCCTGTGTAACTCCTTCATTGCACAAAGGTGGACTCCCTTCAATTACTTCTGTGACTTGTCTAAAGACCAATTGGTTGACCCACGGCCAATTCAGGTGTGTCATAGCAAAGGGGGTGAATACTTATGCAATTAATTCATTTGTAATCCATGTATTTTATCCAAAATAAAACATCAGTTCAATTCAGATTGATTTAATGTTGTAATGCAAAATATGGACGAGTCCAAGGTGGCGAATACCTTTTTGAAAGCCATGGAGGAATCCTACTGAAGGTGTCTAGAGTATGTTCATGTTTCAGGTCACAGATATGTAGCAATAGAAAAAAGGTTAATTAGAGGGGCTATTCATCTCCTTTTTATTTTTCTGTTTTGTTTTGCAGGAGTTGTCATGGTGTTCTGTTCCTCTTTCCCTCCGGCATGTGTGTACTACCTGTTGTGGTCTGTCTCCTACATTTTGTTCCCAACATCTCTTTGGAGTTGCAAAGTGTAGTAGATGTAAAGGCCTGCTGTAAACTCACACTCGCACATGGCTTGTCAACAGGCCGCCCAGCGGAGTTACTAGCTGCTAGCTTTCCACAGCGGATCGAAAAAGGACGTATATTTTTTGTAAGATGTATTTGCCTTTTTTCATCATGGCAACTTGATGGATAATGTACTGTACCTTAGCCATTTTAGTTTTTGATTCTGACAGGGTTTGGGTATCTTGTCTACCATGTCTGTACAATACATCTGGAGGAGTACTGTTCGGTCTTGTATGTATTGTACTGTCCCTTATGCAGAAATTGTGCTTAAGATTACTACAGTTATTTTAAAATATTTTCACTAATTCATAGGAAGTAATTTGGGAGGACTGTAAAGCAAAGGTATGCAAAGTCTGGGTTGCAACGCCAAGAGGGGACTTGTATCGGGGTCGTCGTACTTTGATGAACACTTCCTTTTTTTCAGAAAGGAATATACATGGGACTGTAACCATCTTGTTGAGAAATGTAATTGGATACATTTTTACATCATAAAAAAAGCATTTTGTATTTAACGATTCTCTCTCACATAGTCATAATAGCCTACAATCAATAGTCTGGTATGCTTATGTTGCTTTATGAGTAACAAACTTCATACTGCCAATTGTTGCCCAGAAAGGAAAATCAATGTGTAATTTATTACTGACAGGCTGTCCACATAGGAAAGATGATTAAACTAGAATGAATGTGTTTTTATTTTATATTAATAGGCAATGTTAGCTATACTTTTGCTTAGAGGGCTACTGCTCAACAGGGGCTATTTTGCAGCAATTTCAAGGGTAGTCAACCGCTGATTCAGATAGCCAATAGCTCACAATTGCAGAAACAAAGGCCAGATGATAGGATTTGTCATTGCAGGCTGACATTAACACAGCGGAAATGTTGTCAATGAACCGAGCACAAGGAGAACCAGCAGTCTTCATTTCAACCACCCCGATGGGGTCGCCAGAATGTAAGGAGAGGAGAAAAATGGGTTCCCTACAAATAATAGTTCAATAACACTGATGTAAAGAAAGAAAATGCCAGCACAAAAATACACCTGACACTAATAGAAGCCGTGTCCCTCAATTTTTATTTTATTCTTTACTATATAAGGTTGATTTCACATGGCATGCTATCAGTTTGAAGTATGTTTGGTCAACACTTTAGTTGGAAAGTCCAGATAGTCAATCTGTAGATGTTCTTCATATTATTATACTATCAACACAATCTGTTGCTAAGGAAATTATTGCTAAGTTTATGGTTCGTGTTAGGATAGTGATTGCAGTTAAGGTTAGTAGATAGTTTTACTGATGGCTGTCGGTTGTCTGTAGAGCATTGATCAGATGGCCAAGCACTTAGGGCATTGAACAGTTACCAAAAGGTTGCTAGATCAAATCCTGTGTTCTGTCCTCGAGCAAGACAGTTGACCCTAATTGCTTCTGAACGTCGCTCTGGATGAGAGCGTCTACAGTACTAAATGACTAGTGCAAATCCACAGATGGACTATCCAAATGAAGTGTTATGGTTTCGTTTTTTTTCTTTAGTGGGGGACAGACTTCCTGTGGTTCATAGATTTCTTGTGTTCTACTGAAAATTACTCTGCCATTCTGAGTTATTTTCTCATCAGGTTTTTAAAAAAAAATGTATTTTTATTTTTTGCTTTCTGGCACCAGAAATGTATTGTCGCTCTTTGGTGGTCACATGTTTATTCCTTACAAAATCTACAAACCATTTTCGGATGAGATTTGTTTCATTATACTGCAAGCACAATTGAATAGTGCTATAATTCAATGACTTACATTCCCACCAGTTATTTTAATCACTCTGAATTACAGTATTTTAAAGATGTCAGGCTAATTATGGTGTATACCATAATGGCGATTACTATATACCTGGTCTCTTAAGTACTAGTCTCAGTGTTTTTATTGACTAAACCAAACGCCGAAGCAGGTTTTATCCTTACTCTGTAAGGGTTTTTCCTCTTTTAATTTGGATTACCCATGTCATTGTGGTTAGATTTTGCCTCCTATGAACGTTTTTGGTTTTTGTTCTTCTCTGCTTCTGTTTTAAGAGGCTTTGGACATTCAGTAGTACCTAAAAAGCATTACAATCCTGTTGCTTTTATTTAAAGGTAAAGTAAATACAGTTTACAGAGTTATATTTTTTGGAGTTCACTTTATAACTTTCACACAATATAACTTTCACACTATAGTGCCGTCCTGAACCGTGTTTTGTTGACTTGGATATTTTCAGCAGCTATGTATAACCAGTCCTGCACAGCTCATCTTTGCTTGGTTCGGCTCAGCTCAGTAGTGTGAAACAGTTCTGCAGTTACCTTTGAGTCATGAGGACAAACATATTTACTGGAATCTTCCTGTTCTTGGTCCTTTATGTTGAGCAAGGACATTCTCCATTTCCACATAACTGGGTGTGCTGTTCTGAAGATAGTGGTTTGTGCCTCTCTCTTCTTAGATATGAGTGTGAGTGATGGAGACAATGTGATTAGTTTTGTTTTGAATTGTCTTTAGAGCTTAAGAGAGAAACTGACGAGCAACAGTACTATAAATGTCAGCTCAGCGTGGCCCAAAGTGCCAGTTTGTTGGCGTCATAGTCAACAATAAGCAGTGCTTTAAAAAAACATCAACAGTCCAGATAGTGTGTGTGTGCAGTACATTGGAAAAATACCACTTTTATGTAACATATTCTGAGTGACTCCAACACCATGTCACGGTGGGTGCTCTCTCCCTGTGTGGCCACTATAATACATGTCTCATTACTACAATCAAAGGCACATAAGTGATACTCGCTGATTAAGGAGCAGTAAATGTCTTGTGGTGATTTCTGTATTGAAAATTTGGTAACAATTTTGACAATAAAAAGTGGTGATAAAAAGACTTGCCTGATTTTATGACACTAGGGTACGATGTTCTATTGCTGACACCCTGTTTCATGTTAATTCCTTAAATAAATGGGAATCCATACGAGAGGTGATGAATGCCTTTGATCCTCATTAGATGCTGTTAATCTCACTCCCACCCTCAATCCAGGTTTACTGTCATCTCTGTCCCCTTTACCTGTCTTTCAGCCCTACCCAAAGGGTCGTGCTCTGTTACAAT
This sequence comes from Esox lucius, assembly GCF_011004845.1. Classification (NCBI taxonomy): domain Eukaryota; kingdom Metazoa; phylum Chordata; class Actinopteri; order Esociformes; family Esocidae; genus Esox; species Esox lucius. The sequence goes on along the minus strand of NC_047580.1, from coordinate 26,791,711 downwards.
CTTCACTCTCTTTCCCTGTGGAAGCCCCTCCTCTCCACCCTCAAAGGTCTCCATCTGTGTACTCTTGGGTTGCCTCCTTTCTGGCCAGGTACTCCTACCAGCTGACGAGGAGAGTCTCTGGGTTTGCTCCACAGGTTCTCACTACTGGAGTCCCCAGTGATGGGTTCTAGTGTAGGTCCTCCCCTTCTTTTTATACATCAAGAATATTTTCTCTCATATTCTCACAGGGTCTTTTATGTTATTGCTATTTAGTTTACATTCTAAGCAATCGGGTCTTTGTTGTAGAGTGACTCCTGGGTAAATTGCGTTATGACATGCTGCCTGTGTGACTCAGAGAGCATGAGGAAAAAGGTTAGCTGTATTGATGACATCAAAATTGAATCATTATGCTTCTGTGAAGGTCCTTGAGTGGCCACGCCACAGCCGATGATGAACCAAACTGCAAGCTGACAGAGCTTGTAAGGATTGTGATGGTAATTCCATCGATCAGAACTCTTATAGGAGGAAGTACAGAGACAAAATTCTCTTGCACATTTAACAGTATATTTTCAAATAGAGACGTGTCAAACACTTACAAAAATAATCATCCAAGGAGTCTCTAACTTAATACATGAACAGTTCGTATTTATTACAGTTAAAAGGGGTGTGGTAAGATGCTGCCCATCTGTCCTGTGTCACATAGGTTTTACCCAAAGGGCGGGCTGTCCCCCCACCTGGGTAACCTCTTCAACTCTAGGCGAATATACAGACAGGCAGGCAGATTTACGAGTAACCCTATAATCTGCTGATACCAGTCAATAATGACCCTAAACACCAGATGCCCCTCTCCCACATTCATTTTTTAAAATCCAAACATGGAGACTCAGTACCTTTAACTAGTAACCCGTTTATACATGTATAGGACCAAGTATACATCAGTTCAAGAATTTCCACAACAGGATCTGCCCAAATACAGGTGTGCAAAGCTTCCACAAAGCCCTAACTAAAGGGTCTGAATACAGACCGGTAATTAAAGGGAAAACCTGAATAAATAAGTGGAGAAACAACCAATGCCGATGCATTCCATACACATGTACCGAATGATAGAATTAAACCATGAACATCCCATCATTCACTGTGACGTGTAAAAATGCTGAGCAGGCCCAGTTGACCTCGATTTTAGGTCAAGGCAGGAGGAAAGGGTCCAAGAGACTTTGAAAGAGGGTTCGTTATTGGGTCTCTTCCAGGATGACAGTGCCTGCATCCACAGGGCACGAGGGGATAGTGAAGGGTTTGATAAGTATGCTAATGATGTGAATCCTGTGGTATGGCTTGTGCAGTCAAGTCTCAATTGAACACCTATAGACTTTAGAACGATGTCTTTTACAGGCCCCTTCAAAACACCAAATTGGGGGGAATATCTTTTGGAAGGAAGGTGTTCAATCCCTCCAGTAAATGTTCAGACTCATAAAATCTATATCAAGACACATTGAAGCTGTTCTGGAGGCTTGTGGCCCAACACCTTACAGAGACACTATGTTGTTTTTTCCTTTAATTTGTCAGCCATCTGTATGTTTTGCATTGTCAGTAAATTTGCACAAATGTTTGCTAATTCATTATATGGGGTATTGCGTGTAGATTGATGGGGGGAAAATGAAATCAGTAACTACTACTTTCCAGAGCCAGCATATTTTAAGGGAGCACGCCTGCCCTCTTGCTGTAGTCCGATATGTTCATGGCCTCTGGGATGCAGATGTCTTTAGTGTCCGCCAGACGTGTGTAGGACTCCAGGAGCTTGATGATGGCCGAGAACGCCGGGCGGTCCTTAAAACTCCACATCCAGCAGTATTTCATGAGGTCATACCTGAGCATAATGGCCACAGTTTGTTCCACAGGAAATGTCTGAAGAAACGAGTTTCTACAACACTGAGATGTATTACAAGACCAAACATTTGCATTAATGTGAGCTGTGGACTGGTCTTTGCCGGGGAGTGGGTCACTTACAAGGATCCTCCACAGTGTTCTGGTCGCTTCATCCGATATGATTTCTGTAGTTGGCTTAACACACACGGAGGCTCCAGATCAGGGTATGGGGGTGAGCCTGGAGAAAGGATAGGGAAATCATTTTATTGCTAATGGTGCTGAATTGAGTAGATTTTGCGTATTCTATCCCTACATGTTGTCTGCCATTAGCAGCACATTTACACCAAATCAAATCCTAGTTAAATGTACTCCGTGAACAAAGGCAATTCTGCTTCCAACCTTAATTTGGAATATGACTGATTAATAGGAATATATACAGTAACAAATGTTTCTGCACATTACCCAATGTGATCAACTCATACAGCACAATTCCGAAAGAAAATCTGAGAGAGAGAAACAAAGCATGAAGATTTTCGTCACAAAAATCTCCTGTGGTACAAGCTAGCTGGAGCAAGATTTTGTTATGGCCTCTGACATCTTTTTCCCAGAACTCACACATCGCTTCGGTCAGTGGTTGGCTGCTTCATCATCCTCTCTGGAGCTTGCCATTTAAGAGGGACCTCAGTTGTCCTCCGTGTGGCCAGCATGCCAGTCAACCCCTGGCGGACCTCAAAGGCTAAGCCCAATCCTGACACCTTCACAGAGAGCCCTGAGCCAATCAGGATGTTCCGCGCAGCAACATTACCATGCACAATCCTATGCTCTGACAACAGATATTCCTGAATGGAGATAGTGGGATTTAGTGTGTGATGTTCCCATATACATAACATGCAGAACCTTAAATGGAGACAGAAAGATGAAGTCAATGGGATACCTTATTCAAGGTTTGCAATGTTTACATTACATTCATGTTCACAGTCTTTTATTGCAGCAAGTGATTGCCTAATTGCAGTACCAATGTTTTCCATAAGGTGTCAAATTGTGACTGTGATACTGCTGTAACAGGTATCTATAACGTGCTCTAGGACCTAACACAGTGTTTTGTTTGCAGCCTTTCATTGGGATGTATTGGATCTCAGAATGCTACAGAAAATGACTTACCAGGCCTGCTGCCACCTGCTTTGCCACCAAATACACTGATCTCTCTGAGAAGTGCTGGAGTTGGTCCAAGAACTTTGAATCCCTCTGGAGATCAGGGACATTAATGTAATCTTATTCAGTAAAGTTTCAGAGTGAAAATGATGAAGGATTTCCCCCATGGACCTTCCAATAAATGCCTTCTATTTTAATTAAATGTACAGTACCTGAATATTGAATATTTATGGGATTCGAATTACAGCACTATTAAAATTCTACAAATTTGATTAGTTAGACCTCTGGTGACTATTATTTCCAATGTATTGGTTATTTGCTAATGAACTTGAACTATATTGTAAACAATGATCATACATTTTCTTCTAGAGATGAGAACCCAGGTTGCGGTGACGCAGCTACACTGCAATGCAGTACCTCGAACCACTTGGGGACTCTGTAGCTACTGTGGGCTTACATTCCTCAGAGTCCATAGGTAATGCAGGAGGTTTCCGGGACTAAAGGCCTCCAGAACCAGACACATGGGTAGTTGCTGCGTCTGGCAGCATAGCATCCGGACCAGGTTCTGGTGTTTACACACTACCCCGTGAAACAGAATCCAGTCCACAAACTCTTTAGCCACAGATGGGTCTGAGCAACCTGAAAGGAGAGACAGCGAAGTGACCTACAAGGGATCGGACTGAATTCCAAGGAACAGAACTCGTTTCACTACATTGCGAATATATGGGAACGAAATTACCTGTGGGGTCCACGCGAAGCAGTCACACCTCCGAGTTCGCTTGAGACACGCTCTTGGAATAGGTTCCCCCCCCCACACGCTCACACCCCCTCCGACTGAAATTGAAATACTCACCCCCCAGTGTCTTGACCACCACAGCGGTGCGGCTGTGCTCTCTTCTGAGTGTGCCACTGCAGACAGGACCATAGTGGCCGGTGCGACAGAACTCCAGGCCCTCCAGAGTGCAATCACCTGGGATCTCCCATGGACCCACGGGACTTGTGGACTGACCCACGTCACCGGCTGGACGCGGGGCAGTGGCAGTGTGAAAAACACAGCGGAGCATGCGTCTGACATGGAACCGGGAGTTGTTTCATAAGGTTGATATCACAGTGTTTGTACTGGGTCCTGCACGGACGCATGTTAGTCGTGGTTACGAAGGCGATGATATGGTGTGGGCAAGAACTCGTTGCGTGTCAGTGTGTTATAATGTGCTGCTGTGAAATAGTTAATCGGTGTCACTAGACTGTATTACAGATCGAACACACTAATGTCACCTGCACCATGTACCTTGGTTTGTGTGATAGGCTGGAGAGGAGCTTCTCTCCGGGGAGGCTTTTCGGATTTGACAGAGGATGCACAATATGCTGGTCACTGTGACCACCGTGCTGAAAGTCAGGAGGGCGGGAATAATGATCACAGCTAATGAGCCTGACCCCTCCTCATCTAAAAACACACGGACGGGAGGGAAACGCGGGACAATCAGTATACCGGGCACAGTCAGAGAAAAGTGGTATATTCAACATGGAATCTTTTATCGGAGACGATGCTGATACTGCTTGTTACCCACGACGGCTACTTACAGCACAGAGGATCTGAGGTGTTGTTGCATTCAGACTCCTGCACATCCATTGATCCCAGCTGGTTCTTATTATTTCTCCCATCGACCTGGAGAACAATGGAACATAATGCCTAGCATGAACTAGATTGAAGAGTATGACCGACGTAGTGTGCTTAGGTCTATGGGATACTTTCCTGACGGTAGCATTAATTCAGAGCCAGTCGGGTGGAAACTGATAAAGGTTAACCAGCAGATGCACAACAGAAGGGATAATCAATTAAATCAGGTTGTTTGCTTTCCTGTTTCAACACCATGAAGTATATCTGTAGTTATTTAGCACTGACCACAGCATTGACCTCATAGAGCACATAACAACAGTCATCACACCCAAACGTTCAACTCACATAACATATTGTAAGAAAGTAGGCTACAGCCATATTTGTCAAAACCAAGGCAACATGTACATCAGATTAGCTCATGGGTTAGCGTCAACGTGACTAGGTGTTTGCCATTGTATTGGTTACCCATAAACCTGCTAAATGGTCTTCTAAGCAAGAGAGCCTAAGAAGAAGAATGTATACCCTCAGAGACAGAATAAAAATACATCTGTTTATGAACATGTTTAAGAACTTACCAGGGAGATGTCAGTGCAGAAACAAATGGGACTCCATGGGACTACTACCTGCACAGAGTGTTTCTGACGTCAAATGTCCTTTTGGCTGAGTGGGCGATGACCATGAAGGTGACTGCAGTTAGTTGACTGACTGTTAATGATTAATATGACTGGACATTTGGAAGATGGAGTCTGGGACTTGTAACAAAGTCTTTTTCCAAACATTGCATTGTAGGCTCAATGTGTAATATGTTATTTAAATGTACAAAACCTATAAGTAGAATGATTATCAAACCTCAGTTTGCTATGAAATTCCAAGCTTTAAAGCAACTGGTTTTGATGACATGGGAATCATTGGCACATACAGTACATGACACAGTACAGAATTTTCTGGGACTCATTTGGGCTCAACCGTGCCACTTTTAAATAATATCGAAATGCATCTTTAAGTTTCAGTGAATGTTGTAGGAAACGTGATATTATTACCACTCTCAGGCATGTGTTGAACAGTCAGAACATGTGTGTGTAAGAAAGAGACCCAGAATTTTTGATTTGCTATACGGCAGTAATAATAGTGCCTTCAATTGGTCAGCTAGTATCATTTTGCTCCTCTACTGTATATAAATGTCTTAATTAATAGGTTGATCAGTGTTTAACCAGGAAACATTTGTTCACTTGCCGAAGCAAGTAGTAAATAACAAGGCTTTAATCAATAACAAACATAAAAAAAGGAAAAATAAAATTCTATGTATGAGTTTTACACAAGTCAAAAGGCATTTTGAATATTCAATTATAGGCTGTGCACTATTTTGTGACAGAGACAAGGCAAAATAAAGACAACAATATGAGTTAGCCTTCAGGTTCATAATATCATTTGTACTCTACTGGTTGCCCTGTATTAATGGTAACAGTTCACTAATCTTGCTGGCTGCTGCTGTATCTATATTTCTTTGTGTGTGTGTGTGTGTGTGTGTGCTCGTTTTGCTACATTGTATTTGTCAAAATTAGAGGCATAAAGCAAACAAAATAGAATTTGCATCCACTCCACACGAACTACTGTACCATTGCTAGGACATAGTTTAAATCCTCTGTTGTCTGGTATTGAGTATATGTGGTGTATTGCATACAATATCTAATGATCTTCAGGTTAAGTAAGTTCAGTTCTACAGTTACACTTGCCTCTCTAGGAAGGGTTGCAATAAAAGAGATTTATTGAAAGCAAGCAGCAAACGTAAACCCACTTAAGTGGAGTTTGCTGTGGTCAGATGACACGAAAGAGTTATGCGGCCGTGTACACCATAAGATGTCTTTGCGTTGAATTAAGGACACAAACGGTAAGTATAGGATGACACTGCTGGCTCAGTGAGTACCATTTCCTCTGGAATGAGCACACGCTTGGCCGGAGCTCTGGACCTCAGCATCATGGTGAACACGTGACTGTGAACACGTGACTGTGAACACGTGACGGTCCTCCCGTAAGAGCCTTAACCGTTGCGCCACACAGAAGCCAGCTGATGAGAGGAACAAACTCAGAACTGGCTGAGTAGGTCTCACACATCTCCATGTGCTGCGTGCAGAAAATGACATCGAGTAGAATCGAAAACATGGCGGAAATTCTTAAATGGAAGAGCTCTTTTTTCCGCCGCTGTTCTTGGGCTTGTAATTAACTAAGCAGAAAGATAAAAACGGAATCCAGCCTTTAATCTGCCTCAGTGGAAGTGGATGAAGACCCACACGGGATGAAGACCCACATGGGATGAAGACCCACATGGCATTTTGGCTAAGACGTTTTGGCCAAAAACCTGTTTCCCTTTGCAAGGAGGCTGAAATGGGGACGCAAGTGGATCTTCCAGAAAGTCAATAATCCCTAATGCACATCCAAATCCAACATTTTGGCTATCTGCCTCTAGACTTGAACCCATATGCGAACCTAGAGTTTAGAGAGGGAAGTCCAAAAGCACAGACAAAGGACACCAAGGATCTGGAAAGTTTATCCTCACTGGAGTAGCCGATTAATTAAAAAAAAGGGTGGATGACCCCTACCTTTGACATCAAGTTTAAGATCTTATTGTATTACTTGATAACAGATCTCTCTCAGAAATTCTATTAGAATAAAACCATACAATATAGTTGTAGGTATTTTTTTTGGGTGCACCTGCAGAGAACAAATAGATGTTTGACACATAGAGTTAGAAATTGCATGCTATTCACTATAGCAGGGGTAAGCAACTTGACTTCTGGAGGACCAAAACATTTCTTTAGTTTTTAATTAGGAGAGGGAAAAAAAACAAAAGCTTATCAATTCTCCTGGACCAACGTGATAAATTTGACAGGACCAGAGTGTT